>NC_052141.2:1291532-2491532 GCF_016086655.4 Lepeophtheirus salmonis | reverse complement strand
TAAATTAAATATTTATTGAGATATTACATATTCAAATTGGTATAAATATTTATGTAAAAAAATTTAGACTATGATCTGATATGGAAGTCAAAAAATCAAGCAAAAAGTAATTTACGCAAACCCCTTGACTGAGCGCTCACAGAAATGGTTTTTGTACACTTTGAATACGCTCTTGATTTGTACCAAAAAGTCGAAAAAAGTGAACTATGGAAGTTCTTTAATGCAAAGAAATTGTGTAATCTTCATTCCACTTATTTTATTTTAATCGAATTAGATCTATAATATCTATAGCGGAGAGTGTCATAGCCAATAAACTTGGCATAAACCTAAAAGTGTCAGATTGGCTCATTTATTTTACAATGAGATGAGAAAATGTCTTTAATGTATAAGCGATAATATCAAAGAGAATTTCTTTTCCTGTTGGTCTAAACAAAAAAATTGTGAAATACAAGGAATCAATGGATTGTAAAATATTGTTAACATTTTTTTACTTGTATAAATGGTACTTCTCCCCATTCTTAATAAATTTTGTCCATAAATATTTTCGGAATTTCTCTAAAAATGATATTTATTTTATTTCTAAATACATATTTCAGTGTCTTCATAAAAAAAAATATTTTTAAATTATATATAGTTTAATTTTTACAAAAAAATTTTTGTACAAGGGCCCCTTCAAAAACGGAAAGGGGTCATCCCAAAAAAAAATTTGAAATACTTATTGTTTGGGGATCATATTTGGCCTATCACAAGACAAAATAATTCTTAGTTTTATATCAATGTTATAAAAATATCCAGGTGCTAAATATTTCAATAATCATTAGACTAGAACATTTAATAGAAAATTAAATTTCATTTACGAGCGAAAAAATTACGAGAAATTGAACAAAAAAGACTTAATAAGAGTACCTAAAATTTTTAATAGTATTCGAACCCCACTACCTGACAACTTTATCATATTTGTCTAGTTTAAAATCAATTTATGTATTTAATATTACTAAGATTTTGATTGATTTATTTTTATTCCTTAAGATTATAAAAGTGACTCATAGCGGTATTTTTAGAATATTCAACAAAACATACCAATTCCATCTATGCTACCTAAATATTCATTTGATAACTATATTTAAGTAGAGCATAAATCATGTGAAAAATAACTTTTTCAGTGTGTCCAGCATTTAGGACACTAAGAAGACAAAGATTTATAAAGAATGGACCAAATGAAGTAAGTTGAATCGTCAGTCAAAAACTCTTTGATTCCCTTTGACACAAAAAAGACAATTCAATTAAATATTTTTTATTTATTTCTGATTCATGTAGGTGGTACATATTAGTATTGGCTCTCAGTTTAAAAATTATAGACCGGTTTGAGACCTTCAAGATTATTTTTTATTTTATTGTTTTTGATAAAAATCCTAATATAATTTCACACTTTCTAAATTATCTTTATCTGATACTGAAAATATTGATATCTGTTATTTCCATTTAACAAGGATGTCTTATTTTAGAATACTAAAGTAAGATGAAAAGTTTAAATTATAATTTGTTATTCATTTTTTTAAATTGATCATTTCTATTGGGAGCATTTTATTAGTTACATAAAAATGCATCAATTTTGTAAAAATTTATGAAAAAAAATAAAAATCCTGAACTGTGACACATGCAAATGGTTTTATTATTCGTACTAAAGAGTACAACTGTACTTTTTAGTACAGATATATTCCCTATTTACATCCTTCCCCGGCCATCCAGAAACTATTTTATATATTCATGTATAAAAAGACTTATATAGGACAGACGTCATATCAAGTTAAATATGTTTCATAATTCCTATTTCTACAACTCATAAATCGCTTTGTAGATTCAGATGGAAAAAAATCAGTACACGATTTGGAAACAATTTGAGTTTCCTGTGATCGTGGTCTGGACCGAAATAATGGTTCAAATCACTCTAGAAAAAATCATTTAAGACAGAACCAGAAAGTTCTTGATAGTAAGTCTTGGTAATTTTGGATGATGTAGTGTGCCATTAAAAATGTTTAACTTTGGCGCAATAACCTATTATGAAGTGTTGCATAAATCCTACTTGTACAACTTAAAAATTGTAATGCGGGAAACAATTGGTCCATAGATTGAAACTAAAAAAAAAACACTCTACATATATATTGAAGGCCAAAAAAAGATCATGTATTAGGAAACGATTCATATTCGTTTAGGGTCTTAGACTGCGGTATTCACTGAACTTAGAATCGGTACAGAAAGTATTACTATACCCTGAAATGTTTTTTGTTGCACATATGCAAAATAATCAGAATAACTAAGCACGGAAAATTGACCTTGAGGAAATTTGTGGAAAATCGCAATGAAGAAAATTTTCCTTAAGCAGAATTACCTTGGAGAAAATTGTCATTGTGGAACATTGCCATTTGGAGAATTTCCAGTCATTAACTAGAAAAATCACAATAACTCTGCCCAAAACTTGTTTTGTGGAATGTCAGGACCATCAAGCAGCTTAAAAACAACGCCAACACTTCACAAAGCATTTAAAGGCCTCCAAATACTTCGAAATGAACTCGGAGCCCATGGGATAGGTAGGCCTTGCAGGTCAAACACCACCATGACCGCCGCTTCATAAAGCATATATATCCGTTTCAAAAAGCTCCACAATAAACTCCAAGCCCATGGGTTGATTAAGACAGCGGGAGGGTAATGTAGCAGGTTAGAAACCACCGTCACGACTTCAAAAACAAAGTATTTAGGCACTCTTTATAACATAAAAAGTTTATTTTTAACCTGCATGGTGTCCCTTCCGGTAGGCTGAGGAATTGTGAGTTTGTTATTAAGTTACAGAAAAAAATTTCCAATAGCAATTTTCCACATTGGTAATTTTCTCCAGGGGAATTTTCACCAATGACAAGTTTCATCAGGGCAATTTTTATTGAACAATAAAAACACCTCTTTATAAAATATTTAACTAAAATATGTCAAATTGTAACTTCTCATTACATCTGAAACAACTCTATTAGTATATGTGATGATATATTAATTAAAATGTTTGCATCATGAAACACGTAAGTAATTATTAATTTGTAATTTGAAAAAAAATACTAATAACTAAGATTTCCCCTTTATATTACTTTTATGAAACTTTTTTCATGTGATCAAGGTAAAAAAAAAAGCCTTTAAGGGTTATAATCGAATTGGAAAAAAAAATTCGGTTTTGAACCGAGTCTCAACACTAGAAAGGACGTATAATGTATGAAAGTCCATATCAGAAAGGGATATCACGCAGCAAGGTATATAATAAATAGGTAAATGTATTTACGTAAGAAAGTTAAATTAATATTGACATGACTCTCTAGAAGAACAAAATAAATAAAAGGAGACAAAACAATTTATGATCACTATACATTCATTAATATATAGCCCTTTCTATAGTAAGAGCTCTTACTCTCTCAGTCATTGATTATATTTTCAGTTAGTCTCATATGCTTTTTATTTATTCATACCTTCAAATATTGAATGGATTGTAAAAACAACACAAAACAAACAAACAAAATCCATTTATTCCCTTTTCCTTCCAAGCATCAAACTAAACATTTTGAAGGGCATCATGTAGACAAAGTTTCAACAAATCACCAACTAAGTGTCTAAGAACCTTATTTATATTGAACGAAGTAGCTCAATGTAAAAGGCGTTCCGGAGAAACAATTTTCTTGAACTTAATTTGCGTCGGTTCGTGCCTCGGTTATTCCTAGAGAAGGGGCCATATATTCTGTATGTGGACTATGAAGACAATTCCAAGTTCCGATGGAGTATTTATCAAATTATATTGTTTATTTATATTTAATCAGTGCAACTCCATCTAATCAACTATAGAAACATATATAAAAACTTATTTAAAGATGATTCATTCAAGTGAAAAAAACAAAATTAATGTTCAATATAAATTTCCTAGATAACTAGGGACATAGGGTATTTACTATTGAGCAATAAGGGCTAAATCATAGTTACGAATGCAAGGTGCGAAACATAACTTACTTTTTTTATATTGCATCGAAATTAGGCTGAGGATGTAGTAAAGTCGTAAAAGGGGTCATTGAAGTTGGATTGAATCCGGAACCCCAGCATTTAAAAACATTTACAAAATTGACAATCAATAATTATCTAATCAACTAATTATCAAAAACTACAGAAACAAAATTTGTTCTTAGTAAAATTGTTTATCCTTAAGTATAATATTATAATCCCTCTAAAACTTCAGGTTATTTAAAGAGAATCAAAAAAGTAACCAGGTTTTAGATATTAAAGTTAAAGATACTGCAATTTTTTTTAACCAGCTTCCATTTATTCTGTTACTCAAATAATAACACTATATGAACAGTAAAATGATCTAAAATACATCTAAAAATTTATAAATCTGATAAATAAAATTGAACAAAGAAATTATATAAAAAAAAGATTGAAACAAAATTTTCATTTTCTTTTGCTTAATTGCAACAAACAATAACGCAGTTTTACAACCACAGTTGTTTTGCTTAATAGGTTTCTTTCTAGTGTGAGGACAAAAAAACCATCATTTCGCTCTAATAACCTTTCAAATCCTACTCTTAGTTATACTACAAGTGTACCATATATTGACCAAAGAGGCTTACATTTATACCAGGGTTGTTTGAAATGTTTCCCACCAAACAAAGATACAAGACATTTTTTTCAGAATTTTTAATTTTCAATATAGTGTCTACACTTCTCCCAGAGATGTTCCCATTTCTGTAATCCGTACAAATAGTATTCGGCATTTGTCTCTTTAAAATAATGCTTTGATGAAAATGTTTGTACTCCACTGTTTGGTCGGTATTTTTGATTTGTGTGTGTAATAGTGTTTACAAATTTCATTTATAGTTTATTTATCGGTACCAAAACTTGGATTTTTAGTACGTAAAGAGTGATAATCGATTTCATCCATTTTCACAAAAACATTCAAATCAACTCACTCAAACGACTATTACATAACAACTACGCCTCCAAAATGGCTGAAACTTTGTTGAGTAAATGTCAACAGATGCTTGCGTGATGTGACTAGGTTGTATTTACATGTGCTGCCATCTTTATGTTGAGGGCAAAAACTTTTCTGACCAACCTCGGTTACCATGTTTTATCTCATTCTTTCTTGAAAAAGTAGCAAATTGTATCGTAACTTAAAAAAATTAACTCCTTCAGGGTAGGAGTAATCACACGGTAAGATAACCAATTTTCTTAGGAGAAGTTAATAATGGAAAATGAAACAATGTTTATTGAACTTTAAAAAAGTTTTTCAAGGAAATTTTTTTGTAAACTAAGCTTTAATATTTTCAACTCATCAAAATCAAATAAAAATACATACCAAAAAAGCCTAGTTGTTAATTATAATAATCTACGAAAATGTGTCAAACTGCAACTTGTTTCCATCTGCAACACTCATGTTGGTTAATGTGAGTAGTTATTAGTTTATATTTGCATCAGCACACCCGTAAAATAGGTAATTATTACTTCTATCACTATTATGTTACGGTGAAGTAAGGGTGTTTCATTCACCTAGGTCAAAAGTCTAAAATCTTACAATCTATTTTTTATAATTCTATTTAAAAATTATCTTATGATTTTATTTTGTAATACTTAATTAAATTCATATATTATATTGTTTTTTATATTTTTACAATTTAATGGGCCTAATTTTTCATGTTGCAATCATGCAATAAAATCAATTATAAATCAAATTAGCTCTTCTTTACTTTACAAATTTTTATGCAAGAAAAATATTTTTATTTTACCTTTATAACTATAAAAAAAAAACATACTTTTCAGTTTTCACATTGAAGAAGAATTCAAGAAATCAAATAAAAAACAAAGGAACGACTTTTTGCAAAACAGTTATTTAAATTTACAAAACCTCGAATGAATTCTAAACAATGTATTATCAATACAAATTTATAATTGTACATAATCTAATTATATGTTTCAGGAGCATATTAAAATGATTTGTGGAAATAAATGTAGATTATAAGGTATAAGAATTATTTTCATTAAACTTGGGACGGACGAAAACACTATCATTTTAATAGAAACTTCCAGGTCTGACAGTTTTGGACCTCTCTTAAGATCGGAATGTACTGGAACAAATAAATAAAAACCGACACAACAGTAGGTAAAACCCCTTTGAATATGTGAAAATATTTTAAGAAATATGTGAACGCAGACACCTAATAAAAATAATACATTTTTCAAAACTGGCTGAAGCCTGCACCAAAATTATATTTTTTAGAGCCGATCACGGCCAATTTTTTGTACAAGTCTAATTATACTACAAGACCAGTTGATATTGAAAATGACCGAAATATCTATATCTTTTAAAGAAGATAACACTATCCAGGTTTTTTAGACAGAAGCTTAACTCCATGAAATACTTCTGAAGTCAGATATTGAGCCTAACACCCATTTGGAAAAATGTATATTTATATAATTTTTGTAAATATGCTGTATCCTTTTTGAGCCTATAAAATGATTTTGATATTTTTTTCTCACTTCATAATTCGTTTAATATAAACATGTATTAAAATGTGTTGAGTCCTTTGATATGTATTTTTTTTCATTCATACTTATTAAAGTACATAAAAATGTATGTTAGTATTTTTTTAAAGTCAAAAATAAACGAAGCATGTTTTTTTATACAAATTGTAATGCGTATTTAAAGTTAATTAAATTTTTTATCTCAGTAAAATCTTTAAAAAATAATTTCACAGCAAGTTTTTTTAATTTTCATACTCCCCTCTATTTTTGACAAATAAATGAATAACAAAATGACCATGTTTCGAAATAACTATTAAAAATATTTCCTTATCAACAAATAAATTTGAAGAAAAGTATCATAAAGAAAGGGAAAAAAACATATTAAATTGTATATAACTTCCCCTCATGTTTTTGGATTCATTAACACAAATACCAACTGGGAAAAATAAAGAATACTTCTTTAAAAAAACAATAAGAAATTCATATCTTGATTTTAATTTTTTTCTTTCTTGTTATTTAAATACATATTTTAATTATTGAAAAGTATCTTTATTTTGCAAAAATAATAATGAAAGAGCCAGTTTAAGGAGAGACAGTTATTTGTGAAAGTCCCAGCTTTAGATTGGAATCCTTTACTGAATTTAATTTGTAAATTTACTAACAAAGAAAAATTTATTTAAAATAATAACAATTACTTTTATAAAAAAAAGTCATGTATTAAAATTAGATACAAAATCAATTTTTATAACAACATCAACAAATATGGGCCAATTTAAAAAAAAAAAAAAAAACGAGGCTAAACCTAGAAGTAGCTCAGTGAACAATGTACTCAAAAAGGTCATTATATTGAACTCAAGATACGTAGATTCGATTCATGTTGGATCCTAGAGCAGTAAATATATATTATTTTGGACTTTAAAGACTATATCTATGACAGCACTATAAGTAGTTTATTATTAAACTATTTTGCCTCGTGACATTTAGGCCTTAAAGCATTTCGCCTCAAAGATATTTTGACTTTATTTATAAATAATCTAAACTTTTACCTCGTTTTTTATTTTTGGGTAAAACTGATGTTCCTTGGAATTTTTTAATCATAATATGTATTACTTAAAAATACATATAAAAATGATGGAATCATATAACAAAATTTCAATGCATATTCCAACAAATTCTCAGAATGTAATGAATTCGAACCAGAGACAAAATATGTAATAAAAATAGTATAATAATATAAAAAAATATATATAAGCACAGCAACGATTTGAATAGAAGAATTGATAACATTTCCGTGTCAGTAATTATCATTGGGATGATAGATTATTCACACATTATTTAAAAAAACATTTTATCCATATTATATTAATAAATATTATATATTTTGATTAAAAAAATTCAAAAACCACATTCATTTCAACCAAAAAGGAACAATAACGACAAACAAACTTTATTTATTTATATATAATGGCAAAATATTATGATACTAGGGAAAATGTCCGAGGCGAAATGATTTAAGGCAAAATGTCCTGAGGTAAATACCCGTTCAGGCCGATGAGTTGATATTTATACGTCGCTATTTATTCCAAATAGTTGATTAAATATCTCTATGAATATTTAATTTATTTGAATTTTATACACCTTCACTCTTCTGTCATCCATCACTATATCATGAATTTGAACAATGATTTCTGGAGTAGTAACCTCAAAAGGACGACAAGAACATTCAACCTCAATTGTGCACATATGGCCTCTCTAAAATTTCAAGACCTCTTATAAACTATTTTAATCGAAGGTGCAGAGTCCCCATAAAGCTTCTTTGTAGTCTTCTCATGTATTTTTCCTTTCATAAAGTAATGTTTAATCAACACACAGAAATTCTTGTTCGTTCATATCTTGAAAATCATATGAAATGGCTGTAGATATGGTCAATGCTCTCGGGAGAAGTTATTCTCTTAAACTGAATGTGTTTACATTCGCGCCCCTGTGATTCCTAGAGAAAGAAATATATTATATGTATATGGATTTCACCATATGATTCCTAGGTTAGATGGAGTAAATGTAATACCCTAATGTTCCACTGATACTAAATCAGTGGAACTCCATCTAACCTTTTATATGAACCTAATAAAATCACTACACTTCTTCGATTCAAACGAATGCCAAAAAGAAAGTAATAGACCAATCTGTCTGAAAGTAGGTGCGTGATCTTCCAAAAGATACTACTAATTAAACGTAACCTCCATACGTACCAGTAATGTCATCTCTCAAACTTTGCCACAGACTTTTCAAATTAACTTTGTAAAAATTAGGAATTTTTTAGTCATTAAAATGGTAATTTAATTCCGACACGGTCCGATCTAAATAAAAGAAATATGATTTTTCCTTTTTTTCCCCCTTCCCATCCCCCTATTTAAAACAGTTCAATAATAAAATTAAAAAAATATGAGAACAACATTGAGTAATCAAAAACAATAGAAAATATTTGTGACTCTGGTGAGAAAAGGGAACGTAGTGCAAATAAGTGCGAATCCACCTATTCCATGTTTTGAAAATGAACAACAAAGGACTTCCAAAAAAGGACAACTCATTTAAAATTGTGGGAAAATATTGTAAATATAAATTTATACTATAATACATAAGAATATATGAAGGAGATACTTCCCGGGACAAATTATCAAGGCTATAAAAATACTTAGGTCACAATGATTGATGTGGTTCATTTATGATATAAGGAGCTCATATGTGTATATTTTAATATATTGAAACTACCTTTCTCTTTAACACAGCAATACTAAGAATAAGGATTTGATTTAATAGAAATGAACATCAGAGTCTTTATTGACCAAAAAACACATAATACAAATGAAAAACTACTATTTTTTTCTGTAAAATAATGTATTAATTTCTTAATAGGATCTGAAATACTGAAGTCGAATTATAAATTCCGTAATTATCGCGACTATTCCAAGAGGTTTCATTATATACTAAGCTGTTGAATATTGATTAACATTGTAATGTGTGATGTCCAGTTTTCTGAACCCTACCTTATCCAAATCTGTAACTTAAATAATATAATGAAAAAAATATCTTTGATATTTTTTTAATATTTGCCATGAACATAAAAATTGAATCTATTATAAAATGTCTAAAAATATATTACTCCTCAGCCATAGTTGGATTTGTCAGAGGGTTGTAGGTGAGCCAGGGGCTATGATCCTCAATATTTGATCTATATACATAAATTATTTATCTAATATGCAAATATTCTACTACTTGAATAAATTTTAAACTCTACCAATTTTTGGACATGTTAAAATAATAGATCATTTTGTTTGTATATGTGCTTGGGAAATTCTGATTATATTAGACTACCAATCATAACTAGTATTTGATCTATAGTGACATTCAACGTTGAATTTCATTGATGGGGATGGATGTTTGTTTGTTCAACAACATTATCACTTAAATTCTTATGAATAATAATAATATATCGTATTTAGAATTAGTAGAATATATTTAATTCACAATAGGATGAAAAGATGAAGGTTTTGATAATTTATTATAGTTGGAAATATGTATGGTCGAATGAATTGAATTTTATCTTTGCCTGATGCTTTGGTCCTCAAACTACTATGTCCTCACTTCTATCCATAAAAGCTTGAGAAACAAAATCACACTCTTCTGTAAAAGGTTTTCCTCTTTTTATTAGTAATTCATTTTTACCCTCAAAAATCATATAACAGGCATTTGATATTAATAGAGGTCTCAATTCAGGCCTACCATAGTTATCGCTCCCCCTTTTCTTCCCACTTTTACAAAAACTCATCACTACTAATGGCTGACATGAAGTAGTTAATGCTGTTTTTGTGTGTGCTGTTGGACTTACTATTCATGGTGCTCCGAGAATAACAGTTCAGAGGATTAAGTTCGGGATTCAAAAAAGAACATGGCATTCCTATAGCACAAAAATTTGCAAATTTGGACTTGTGAAAGAGTGGTAATGATGTTCAATTCCGTGCATATCAAGATTAATAGATATATAAGCTTAGACCATCATGAAATCAGGCTGGGTAGAATTTTCAATTCGATGTATCGTACCTATTGCCTGGCAAGATAGACAGATTTATAGAAAACACCCAACCAATCATATTACCTACTTCTAAGCAATAATGACTGACTTTGACAAAACACACAACCAATTCTATGACGTCACCATTAAAATGCGTTGTGGAAGTCAAATATCAATATCGTACTGCGTGTACGAATAGAATAACCTTGGTTCTTATGACTTCATTTTTCAACCTATTGGAACGAAACTTAGAAAAAATAAAGAAAAATAAGAGTTCCCTATTTTTTTACTGAATTTAAATTAAAAAAAGGGTTGTCCGATGTTGTATCAAAGTCATTTAAATATATAGCCATCCACCCTGTGTATGTAAAACAAAGCTTTACATAATACTATATACTTTATTAAGACAGCCTTTGTTCTTTGAATAAAGGCTGTTTCTACGATTAGGAGAAATAATAATAAAAGTGAGTAATGACATTCAAAAAATGAGAAAAATTGAAAATAATATATATTCATTGAAATTTTCATTGCGTGCACCAGATGTGTGAATATTCTTATGAGTTTTTTTTTTTCCTATTCTTCATCTTATTTTCATTGAAAATGGAGCAGGAAAAAAAAAATTAACCAAATCTGTTACAAAGAAAAATAATTTTAAGAATTTTTTTTTATTATAATGCAAAAAAAATTAATCTCAGAAAATATATACTTTTTGAATATATACATAAGTTACTTTTCCTTATACAAAAAAAATGATGAGTAATTTGAATGATATAGAAAATAAAAAAATCAAAGTACCATATGGGAATTTGCAATTTTTATGTTAATGAGTTCAAGAATGCATTTCAAATATAAAATATATTTGAAAATTGTATTTCATTTATAATTTTTTAGAGCATATAAAGTGAGGAAACAAAATTTGCAGTAGCATTTAATAATGATTTTATCCTTGTTATTTTTTTTTTTTTTTTAATTACGAGGTTTCATTTGACAACTAAAAGACAGTTACAACAATAATAAGCAAGTTTTGTTCTAATCCCGTGTCTCTGCACCAGTGTTAGGTCTCAGAATACTTCAAAGACCATTGGCAGCTCTATCCAGACTACCTACAACATCATGAAGTCCATTACATCCTCATATAGACAAAAAGAACCAAAAAAAGTACTGGCTAAATTCTGACCTGCCTCCGTGTGGCTCTCCTCCAGTCCATACTTCAAATCTCACAGAGTTTACTATTTTGGCATATCGGAGAAGAATGTCTGCCCAACCTCTCATCCAAATTTGGAATCACTCCCAGCTAAGTATAAACATGTTGTAGCAACAATAAAAAATATAACACGTGTCTGATATCCTCTACTACGGCGTCAAAGCCAAGAAAGCTGCAAAGAAAGTTGGCATCTCCATCCAAAAATGGCTACAGCATCAAACACTCCTTTAATTAGCAATCTCTTTCATATAGCCAAGAATTCGAAAAATTATGTAGAATCAATAAGGGTCACTTCTGACATGTCTCCATGTGGCCCTACTTCAGCTCTGACAACAAACACCTGAAAATCAGAGTTTGAGGTATCTTAGAGAAGAATTTGGATTTATATCATGACTTTGTTGTACTCAATGAACGAAGCTTTTATCATCAAGAGCTGCACATCTCTTCGCCCCGTGTATTGAGGCAGTTATGGCTTCTGAAGGCGAACACACACAATAAATATAATAAATATAAAAACCTATATCAAATTTGTTTATTCTTGATTCGATTGGATTCCATTCACAACGTTTTTCGTAACTTAATCATGCTACTGCATGTTTTGGGTCCTCACTCTGAATTATAATTTTTACAATTTTTTCCACATAATTTCTTCCTTGACTTGCTTCCGGTCTGTCTCAATCTTTTTCATTGTATTTGAGAAGTTCCTCACTAATTTAATTATAAAAAATATGTATAATTTCCTTCCTAATCCGTGGGGGATGGGTAAGATATACGTACATGGACTAAAAAGATGCTGGTAAGAGGTCGATTTTTATCTTTCTATTTGTTACACCCTTCCTTTAATGACTTCTCGTTCTAGTTAATGAAAGTCTAGACAATGTGCGGACTCAAACATAGATAAAAAGACGTTTTTCATCTACTATATGTATTTTTTGGGGTATGAATAATGAAGAAAAGAGTCGTTCGTAACAATGGAAGATGAACCGATAAATGAAGATTGATTAGAAGGGGCTCTGTGATTGGATTTGCAATTTGTCTTATTTTTGTACAATTGAACAGATTGATAATGAAACATTGTGCGCATCTCTTCAAACTAGGGGTCAGAAAAATGATAAAGGAAAAACATAACATTTTCCTTTGCCTTTGCAAAGTGAATCTTGATAATTCATTTGAAATGGTTCATTTGAACCTCTGCCCCCCCCTCACTCCCCCAAGTTAACAAAAAAATATTATCGTAAATTTGAAGATAAATAGATAATATGGTCGTCCTTAAGCCGCTTGATTTTTATTTTTGTAAAGCTGAAACAAGGTGGGATACACACAATGGACAAATCAGGCAGGGTTAGTACATCTACAATGCTCCCACATATTCCCAAAATTTAACAAAAAACTTTAATTGAGTTTTTAAGGAGCAAAATCTAAATTTCATTTCACCTTTCAATGTCAAGATTTCGAATAAACAAAAAAAAGTTATCTGTGATTCCATGAACAAGTAATTTATTGGTCCAAAATTTGAAACGCCCTCTTTTATCATATAAACCGGGTCGTACTAAAGTTTTGAGTCAATTTAAAAAAATTTATAATTCAGCGTTTACTCAAGCAATTTGGTTATTTTTTTTTTTTTGGAAAGCACGGAATCTCTTATTTTTATTTAGTTTAAATTCAAAATATTAGATTATTTTATCATTCTGCTGGAATGCCCTTTAAAGCAGTTATTGCAGCTAAATTTGGCTCAAATTTAACTTTTTGTCGTGAGAAAGTGTCTCTAAATAAGGGTGAGGATCACAGATATACCCCCAGGAGATATCGTCCAAGAAAATTGATTACTGAAGTATGTGCGAAAGCCTTTAAATAGCAGGTGGATCTCTGGATGAAGGGGTTGAGCATTGGCGTTAATGTCCAAGAACCCTCGTATCAAGACGCATCAAAAAAGCTGTTGGTGTCTATCAACGAGCCAAAAAGTAACACTTATGCCAGAGCTGAGATTGTAAAAAAGTGAACAATCAGTTGAGATACAGTTTTTCTGTGAACTCTTGGTCTCAGCTATCACTAAATCTGAATCTCTAGGATTGTAGTACCTTCCAGCAAATATAGTTCGAGTTCTACAGGCCTACATAATTCCAACCCCAATTTTTGGGGACTTATGTAAAGGACATGGTCAATGAGGAGTTGGCTACTATGTCCGATGTCTACATCGAAAGCACTTGCAGTAAATTCCACCGCCTCCTAAAAGCCTATAATGCTGTCTACTGTGGGCATATTCATTATTAACAATTACAAGAAGCGGATCCCTGCGTTGCAGGGCTGAATGAAAGAGGATAGAAACAAAAAATGAGGGTAGGAGAAAAAAGAAAGAGAGATGGATGTAAAAATGGACAGAGCAAGAGAAGGGGAGAGGAGAGAGATTTAGAAAAAGAGTCAAAAACAGCCTCTTAACGACTTCTGAGGCTCAACAAGTTATCATAGGAGCATGTTTGATTATTTTATACGTCTATTAGCAACGTTTGAAATATTTAGATTCAGAATGTATACAAAATTAAACATCATTGTTCCACTGGTTCATTTTAGTATAAAAACTTTTGCACAAGACGTTAAATATGAGATTCTACTTAATTATTACTTAACCACAATTAAATATGAATTATTCATTCTTTTATATATTCAAAGGTCCTTAATTCAACTATTACTATTAATAACAAACATACTCCCTGGTTTCATCCATCAATGTCTGAGGTCATTAATTACATTTAAGAATAATGATCATTAAAAAAAAAGGGATTTATTTATCTTTCTTTCATTCTGACTTAATGTCTTAAACCATTTATTTTAAATTTCCTCTGTCTTCTCTAAAGGAAAAAAAAGTATAATTTTTTTTTGCCCACATTTTATTTTCTCTTCATAAAAGTCACAAAGATTAATGATGGTGAAAGACATTTATAATAAAATAAGTTGTCTTAAGAAATCTTTGCCATGTATGTCTTGCATAATTAGTGATATGTACATCAAATATACATATTACATAGGGGAAGAGAAGGGCTTCTATGTCATGCGTAAAAGTTGAGGCACTTGAATAATTAGTGATGAAAATTGGGTAGAATTTTTAGTTTGTCCGGTTTTTTTTTTGAGTTGGTATATTATTATTATGTGAATTTCCTTGTCTTCAGCTCTTGTCAATTTTATAAAATCCTAGACAAATAATCTTCCTTTTCTTCTCAGTCAATTTTAGTAAAAAGCTATTTAAAGATGGAGAATATTCTTGAGGATTTGTTGTAGGACATAGATTATAATTTAGTATCAACATCGGAGTAATTTTTGTCGAAGTCATTCTATAATACCTTCTCCCCTCCCCTTTTTCAGCTGATTTAATTAAACATCCTCACATATTATCTACTCTCCTTCAAAACAGTCTCCAAGTTATCAGTTTTACCAATTTGCAGATTTTCTGTACGTTTTCCTCAGACATAACAGCCCATTTCTTCCGAACGGTAGCCTTCAGGGCATCCATAAAGAAGGTGGCATAGTTTTTCCTCCGGATGGCACCTGATATATCATAAATAAGAGGGTGGACTATGAGTGAGCCCAGAGGCCACATGGTTGTCTTGAAAACACTTTTGAGTATTTTTGGCTTTCATACTTCTTCTCAAGGCTCTTGTTATTCCCCTTCAGCTTTTAATCTTGGTAATGAGACCCTTGGAGCATCTCGTCATATCTCATTCCGGCTTTAAAAAGCCCTGAAATACATTTTCTTTTGGCCCCATTTCAGTTGTCGGTTGTCTAATAAAGAAATTTGTTCTGCAAGAATTGTTTGTTATTAGTGTTCTACTAGGTGATACTAGGGAAAGAAATGGATACATTATTAAGTAACTGAATGAAACTTTTTAAAAGTTTTACTAAGGATTTGCAGAGACACACTGTATTTTATATTATAGTTTTTTTTTTTTTTAAATACAACCAAGATAGGCAGGAATTATTCCTTGTAAAATAAATGTTAGCACCACCACCTCAAAGGGCACAAGTTTTTATTTTCCTAATATCCAAACTGTACTTTTTTCTCTACCAAAATCCCATAGGACAAAAACTGGAAATAACAATGCAATAAATATTTTGTGTCAGAAATAATTTTGTTTTGCCTTATACAAAATGCTTAAAATTGTTTCATCAAATAGATGATCACATCTTAGTGGTCCCCAAGGGAAATTGTCTTCTATACCTGTGCATAAAAACGTCATTAACAAAAGAAAATGAATTTTCCTTCCTCTGATTCTCAAGGGAAGAAGATTCGAGTCAACGTAATTGTTCTTCATTTATTTGATTCTTTTTTTTTTAAAGATAAATCTAATTTTTTAAAAGCACTCCTTTAATTGCAGATAAATTAATTCATCATTTTTATTTAAAATATTGGAGTATTTTCGTGTTTTACTTATTAATTCAAAAGAATATTTAATTGACTATTCAATAATGGTATTATAAATAAATTGTATTCGTGACATTTTCATGCTAAATACATAGAGTTGTTAAATTATTGAGAGGACAAACTTCTAGTCGTATTACATTTTCTACAACGTATGAGACTATCAATGTTAGAATGCTAAAAAGCATGGATATAATGAATTGATATTTATGAATAATTGATAGAAAGAGCTCTGTATACTTTTTTAAATGTCTTGTATACATATTAACAGGGTGGGCAAGCAATTTTAGCGCCCTCTATTGCACAAGTGAAAGTACTAATGCAGCTGATTTTTGTTTTTTTTATAAAGCTTGTATAAACTTGCACCAGCCAGTAAAAAATTGAATCAATCGACTTATTCATTGTCCCAAAAATTTGGAAAAGGCACGGAACCCTCCTTGGAATCATCGCAAGGAGCAACAACATAAAAACTGCTCCATTTAAGGAACAACAGGCGGTTGGCCTTCTGCCCCAAGGATGTATCGTCATCATGGAGACGAAGTTCCCAGTCCAGATCATGATTTTTAGCTCCTAATGCCACATAATGCATCTTCATGTGTTCGCCCAAGGCCTCGTGGTCAACACTGATCACTACCCAAATATGAATCTTTAGATCGACATGGTTCCCAATGTGAGGCCTTATATGTGGTAGTAGGAATAAGTTCCCTGCCACACCTCGGGGAAAAAGTCTCAAAATGCCTCCAATTCAATTTTGATAACTTCATTTCACCGGACTTTTTGCCTATAAACTCGCGTGATCTGAATTCGTTGGACTTTTTTGTTGCTGTTGGGCTCGATTGAACGACAAACCAGCCGAACTTTCTGCAACACCAAAAACAAACTTATCTGGCAGATCAAGAAGGAATTCCTAGATTTGACAAGTACACCAAGTGGTGAAGGACTGCTTGCACTTTTGGCCTAGTATAAAGACTGTAATTGAGGCTAGAGGTGATTTAATTGGATAAAAAAATCAGAATTTATCAAGCCTCAGAATTTGGTTCTATTTTTATAATCTGATAACTGGTTAGACTGAAAGTTGTGCTTGAATAAAATCCTTTTCGCGAAGCAGTAAGCTTGCACGCCCTGTATATATGCAAATTAGTCTTATTATATTTGTGCTACGTCGGTACAGACTATACATTTATATATATGTATATATAATATAAACTTTTCCTTGGTTCCTAAAAGTAACTTTGTTTTACATATATGTACTTTCATTTAATATTTATAATTTGTCAAATGAGAAAGATGGCTCTAAATAAATAAAAGATGCAATCACATATTCGTTTGAGGGTACTGATTACAATATTTGTTCAATTAGGAGTAATCTTTAGTTATATAAAAAGGTAACAAAACAAAAAACAAATAAGGTGAATAATATTTGTAAATAAACTTTTTTAATTTGGGTCAGTTAATAAGAATAACTACTTTTTCAGTTAATACTAAGTGGATTATGGGATATCAAAAATGGACCAAAAAATGAAAGGTCTTTTAGGAATGATATCACTCTATTTACTATTTTTATTATATCTCTGAACCCTTAATTTGTCTTTCAAATATTTTAATAAATCTTAAATCCATATTATAGACAAAAAAATATCATGAATGAGATGTCCATTATATGTATTCTGAGTACTTTGAACTTTAAAATTCAACAAGATATTGTTTATTAATTAACAACATAATTTCAACAAAATTAATACTATAAATAGATGTTTGTTAATAATTTATGTAGCAATGATGACTTCAAAGCGGCTACAGAAGGCCTGGTACACACTGCAGATGTAGTTCTTTTTCATGGTGTCTCAGTGCAGCCTGACTGTTGCGTTGATGGCCTCAAGTCTTAGATGACGGACACTGAAGTCATACACAATCATGTACTCAAAAGGTATAGTTGGCATCAGGACTCGATTGGGCCCAAAAGTGTCTTAAAACAGTTCAAAGGAATACAAAAGACTCATGCAACGGAGGAGATGGTTTTCTTTCATGGGTGGTATCAAAAATGGCCTATCTACCGTCATCGCTTTCGTGGACTCTGATGGACTTGAAAGAATGTCTTGCACTATTTTCTGTAACATATTACCAAATAGATAGCGTTGCTCCCACATACTGTGTCTTCGGCGATTTTTTGATATACACCCTTTCATGTTTGTCTTTATTTTTTTTTCATAACCATATACCAATGATTTGTCAACAGTTATGCACCTTTTCAGCAAATGAAGATCATCATTGACGTCTGTCAACAGCTCATAAGCAATACTCAAGCAACGATTATTTTTGTTAAAATGAAGCAGTTTCTGAACAAACTTCTGTGATACTCATCTCATGGCCAAAACATTCGGGAAAGTTTCATGGTATGAACTGACCAATATGTCAATATCTTCATCAATTTTTCAGATAGTCATTGGACTATTTTCAAAAACAATTTTCCGCAATACGCAAAAAATAAAAAAATATCGCATACTAAAAATACGTTGCCTGCAAAATTTGAAGAGTGACTTTACTGTTTGAACACACTTCAAAGACTCTCTGCCTCCCTATGATTTTATGTCTGTCTATTCGAAAATCTATCGAGGGCTGTCAATATCTAGAGCTCTTTGTAGCTTCATTGTCATTATAACCTTTCAAGTTTGGTATTTTCAATCTTTGGAGTGGTAAATATAAAAAAACGATTGAAAGGATCTCTGATTGTTTTTATTCCTGAGGGGCAATCATTCTAATTATATTTTATGTCAATGAAAACCATTCTAATGATCGTTTTGACACAAGAGCAAATTTCTTGTTATTATTATTTTTTTTAAGATTAATCAAATTCTTGGCTGGATTTTTCGCTTAAATATTTTTATAAATATATATTTAAAACTCATGATCTTAAGCAATTTATCAGTAAGAATATTGTTGCAAGTTAGCTTTGAATTCAATTTATAACCTCACTAACATCTTATTAGTGTATTTTGTCATCCCCAAAAACATATTTTGTCAAAAATGTTACTTATTTTGAAATTAAGTAGATTTGACAAATAAGTAGGCATGGCCTTGTTTTTGTTGAATCCAGGTGGTTTTGGGCATTGTTCCTGTATATAAATGTAGCGTTTTATATATCTTAGTTTTTTTATATCTACTAATTCTTCAATTAGAATGCTCATATTCGGAATCTATGTCTACAAGTTTATATCCTGTGTTTTGTCACAATGGCAAAAATGTGTGATAACTCTAAAATATACAAAGCCAATTCATACTTTACTGCAACATTTTTATTAGAACCTTTAAAGGACACGAAGTAAAATTAAGTATGGATTAGCTATGTATATCTTAGAGTTATCCAGAAATGTTTGGAGGCAGGTAAATTTGCTCCGTTTTTCTAATGCATTGTAAATGTTGTTACATATACATAAAATTGTTTTATATTAACATACAAACTACTCCAAGAACGAACCCTCTCAGACGTATAAAAATCAAGTAGTATGTTACCCATTCTTGAATATGTAAATATATATGTACGTTTATAACGAGAAAAATCACATAACAGCATGTCTTGGCAAGAAGCATAATTTTATTTCCTCGTTATCTTTATTTCTTTTATTTTTTGAAGCTTTTTAATCCAGAAAAAAAAAGAGATAGTAAAAAAAAAATTAAGAAAATGGGAAAAACAAACGGAGACAAAAATAATATATGTACACTTATATACAAGACGGATGATTGTCGATGATGAGGATGATGGAGGAAGCAAAAAACACAGAGGGTTGTGTTCTAGAGGAGGGTGGAAGGAATATACACAAGAGGGAAAGGTTTTTTGTTTTTTTAAATGTCGTGAATAAAATATTAATAAGATGAAAGGAGAAGGCAAAAAGATAGTAAAGGGGGGAGGAGGGGGCGGGGGAATTGAACTTTTTCCTGCTCAAAAACAAACCCCTGTATATATTTATATATAGGGTGCAAACTAAAACTGTATGCATTAATATTGTTCTTAAGTTGTAAATGACAGATTTTTTATAAATTTCGATGCTTCATAGTACATATGTATTAGGGCTGGGACGATACGGTAAACCCACGGTTCGGTACAAACCAAAGTACACCCTTCATAGTACGCGATTTGGTACTTTATAATAGTAAAATGTTTTTTTAATAGAGTTTATCTACTTTTTTAAGTTTTTTTGATATTTTAATCTTTAATAATTTAATTTCTTTAAAAATATGTTGTTCCTAAATGTTCTTAACTTATCTAAAAAGCACAGTTTAATTAAAAATATATACAAACTATTTTAAACTATTATTCAAGAATTTATATATATTTATTTTTTTTGAAAAAAGATGAGTTTGTCTACTTTTTCAGGTAATC
The DNA here is from genome assembly GCF_016086655.4 of Lepeophtheirus salmonis. NCBI lineage: Eukaryota > Metazoa > Arthropoda > Copepoda > Siphonostomatoida > Caligidae > Lepeophtheirus > Lepeophtheirus salmonis. Next base: position 2,470,927 of record NC_052141.2, on the reverse strand, counting down.
AGCAAGATCAATTAGTAGTCACAATATTGTCAGCTGCTAAAAAAAATAAAAAATTGCGTGATACAGATGTCGTGAGGTATATGGAAGCTAATATGGAAGCATGTAGAAATTTATCTAAATTATCTTCGCACCATTTACTGGATTTTTGTACACTATGTAGGTTGCTTTGTAAGAAAAGATGCATAAATTATTTATAATAAAAACAGATGTTTATGGATTATAATCTTACCTCACTTTCAAAATCTATTAATTTAAAAAAAGAATAATGACTAAACTTTGTAATATCAAAATATTTATGTACTGCACTGCGTGTCAAAACGATCACAATCGTAAGGGTTGTACCAAACCGAACCACTTTACAATCCTGTACCATACCAGCCCTCATATGTATTAATGAAACATCAGCTTTTAACAAAAATGTACAGAGTGGACAGCCAAAACTTGCAGTACCATGACCCTACTACGAAAAACGTGTTTTTTAATAGGATAAAAAAAGACAACTAAAACCGTATTTGTGATACGTATTAATACTAAATTAATGTTGTCCTTATCTGTTATTTGATAGGTCCGCCTTCAGAAGCAATAATGGCCTCTAGACGTTGACGAACAGATTGGTCGCTCTTGACGATAAAAACTATGGCGAACATTGCTGTCATAAAACTATCTTGAACCGAATACAAATTGGAATGAAAGGTTCAGCCGATATTCTTCTTCATGTCGTCCCCAATTGAAAAGTACAAAGGGTTGAAGTTAGGACGGGAGGAAGAGACAATAAGGCTGACCAGAATTCTGTACTGGGATAAAAATAAAACCTGTTTATTTTTGATTCAACTATCGTTTGGTGGGCGAAATAAAAACATTGTAATTACAACTAACGTGTATAAATTTGTAATTATATAGTATTAAAAGTTATGGGCCAACACTCTGTATTATTTTTAATTCAGCTAGGAATGGGTAAGAGTGGGCAACAACATTCATGCGTACATTCCAATTGAAATTTTAATGACAAAATTAGAATGCTAAGAAGGAATATACACTTGCTTTCCACACGCCTCAAATCCTCCTATTGATTTTGGCTAAAAATATCAATTACTGGTAGACATCATAGTAGTCACATCATAAACCAGATTCTAATCTTCTGCATAATAATTCTTTTTGGTCGTATTTTTAAATAAAAGCACTTGTAAGTTCTTCTATAAGGTAAAATTGAGCCTTCATGAAATCATTGAGGGTCTTTTCCCTTTTTAATTATTCTGTTATATATTAGATTAGATTATTTTAACTATATATGAATAAGATGTATGTACACCAAGGAAAACAATATTTTTTGTTTTTTCAGGATGCATGGAATGATCTTTATACATATCTTATATATTATATTTGGCTTAATAAACCGTCGACATTTTTAGGAAAAATTCCAAGGACCAGTACCAAAGACCTACAGTTTTAAGGACCAATAGGACAGCTGCTAATTAAGGATTTGACTGCACCAAATAAATAAGGAAAAGCACATTAAACTAATATACTATTTACGACCGATGATAAATTAATTACTAAGATGAATAACCTACAGTAATGAAAATACTTTTGTATAAAACTATCTTTTGGTAAGCTATTTAAAATAAATAAAGTATTCAAGAATAATTAAGTAAGGGTATAAATTTTGTTTTGCACCCAGTATATAAAATATATTCATAAATGTATAGGGTACATATTTTGGCAAGAGAATTGATGATAAGTTAAAAACAACATAAAATAACAAAGTAAAAAAATTGTTTAAAAAAAAAAAAAAGACTTTCTAAAATAAATATGACTAATAAACCACTAAAACCTAGGTTAGAAATGACAAAACCAGAACCAATTTTAGGGTGTGTATCCCTGCTATGGATATACTTTTCTTTAAAATTTATTTTTGCTGTAGACGTTCAACTCTCGGTTTTAAACGCCTGCAGGCTGTCGTATGACCCGTTTCTAATACTTAGATTGTATAACAGGGGCATAAGCGTTGATTACTCATTAGCGGTTTGATTACAAACCCAAGGTAAGTGGCCCACGTTGTGAATATTTTTTTTAGTTTGCTCAAACATCATTGGAGTAGATGTAATTTGAATTAATCAAAATTTCATAATTAAATTTCCTATTTGGATGATATTAGTAACAAAAAAATAAGATACATTGAACACTAAATTCATAGAATACAACTTAAGTATCCTGGATTAATGCCAAAGCCTAGATTACATAAACAATCTTGTATGAATAGACAAATCAATGGTTTTTTTTTTTTAGTTTTGCACATCTGCAAATAGTTTTATATAATTTCTTTTGTTTTAATCAGATCCATCATGTTGTATTTTTAAGTGTAAATGCTTAGTAAAATTGAATAGTTTGTATTAGTTATTAGTTTTACGAGAAAACTGTTTAAATTAAAATTTGTACAGAATCTATTTTAATTACTATAAATTGATGATATAATTTCATTTGAGTAATAAATGCTACTTATTTTCGTATAAAAAAACTCTAAGTACTTAAATTTTAAAGAGGTTCATGGTCTACATATAACATAGCCCTTTTTATAAATAAATAAGAATTACGTTGGTAAGAAAATGCGTTCCTAATAAATCGATTCCTGTACAATTTATTCCCATTCTTAGAAAGTATATATTTTGTGACGTCATTTGCTTTATATGTAATAATTAGTCGTTCTTTCTGCACAAAAAGCAGCAGACTAAGAATTTTGAGATTACTAGAGAGGGAAGACGGATATATTTTATCTACAACCATCTCTTATGATATATATGGATTTGAAATTACATCACCATACGTACATGTAGTTAGAAGTAAGTAGTAACGGAATCTGTTGATAATAAATCAAAGTCTCCTTGTTGCTCTTTGCCAAATTGGCTATCAATTACAATATTCATTTTATTTCATTTTTTGGCAGAATTTAAATTAACATAAGCAATATATATAAGTTACTCGGTCTCCTGAAAGCCTTCTCCAGATATCTGATCCTTTTAATCTTCTGTGCAGAGCTCTAACTGTACATCGTTGTATGAAAACTTCTAACGAAATTAGAAACATTAACCAAATGATATCATAGAAGTACCTTTCAATAATTTTAATATATTTTTGGTCATGAAAAATTATTCTATAAAATTTATGAAAATATAATGAAATGTCGAACTTTGAATTTTGCAGATTACATATCCATTGAATTATTGATTTAAAATGTCATCAGCTATATTTGCATGTAAAAACTATTAGAAAGTCCTAATCATGTTATTTTAATATATACTCTATGTATGAAAGGATTTCACATTTTGAAATCTATATGACGAAATATTTATAATTCTACTAAGTGACATTATTTAATCGGAATTTCACTAATTAAAATAAGTTCAGATAAATAAAGAATGAATGCATGTAAAAAATAATGTTGATATAGTTCGGATTGAACGATAGACTATCCTTTTTGACTTGTTTTTTAGCCTTATTTGACAGAGACGAGTGTCTTCAATTTGAAAAATTATGTAAATATATATTCTGAATTGTTATTATTGTTTACAAGTATGAAACACAATGTGTGGCATTAAAGTGTGAAATACAATAAAAATACCTGTGTCTATCCAGATTGCGTGCAATTTGAGACATATATATCTATGTATATACCCATATAAAGAAATTAAATTATTAATTAATGTTTTAGTAGATTTTTAAGATAAGTTCTTTTATTTTTTACTGCGTCTTTTTCTTACTGAAATTGGGAGCCATATTTCTTTATTTTCAATCAAATACTTACTTATAAAAAGGATATAAAACAAAAGTGTTAATAAAATATATGAAACTTTTCTTTATAAATCAATAAAAACAATCTTGAACAAAATCAAGAAAAAGAGAAAATCACTATATATTTTAAATATGAATACAGCCCAATATATCGAATACATACTTGATTCAATTAGAGGCCTTTTATTCAAATTTGTGAGATAAGTTAGTATACTTAAGAATTTGGCCTACAAGTTAGAATCTTTATTAGTTTATATTGATTAATATTGGTTGTGATATGCCCCCATTTCAAAGGATAAATATGTCAGTTTCACAATGTTTTATTTTGGCTACTTTACGCGCATGGGGGTTCATACAAATAATTTGTTGATTGACTGTAATTATTTTTGAAGAAAAAAATGTTATCCAAAATTTATTTTGAGAAAAATAATTCGATCTTGCTTTTGTGTTGACGGAGCACATAAACAGGGGTTAAGATCAAATCCGAGCATTATTCAAAAAACTTTAAATTGTCACTGAGAACATATTTTTTGCCGGATTTTTTTGAAAATTGGCTTACATTATTTATATGATTTTTGAAAAAGAGTTTGTTTGATGAATTTGCCTCCTGCATAAATTGACAAGATAAATCTGTTCCCGGAATTAGGAGAAGGCGTTGACAGGGTAGATCTTTGATAAGTTGGTCAACTTCTCATTGATGGAGGCAATCCGAGATTCCTTGATATCATAAGATGTTCGGTTTGTTTTATACATCTCCGTTGTAACACATTCGCCGGTGAATGCAATCCCCGATTGGATTACTCAAAAACACAACAACATCAAAAAATAAAAAAATTGACATATATTTATATAACGAATTTACCAAATAAAATAAAGAAAATAACGGATCACTTCATTTTGATTTATACTTTTTATTGTAAAATTATGCAATCTATATTTTATTTTACGAGCTGTACTGTTATTTTTTGTAGATCTCAGCAGTACCATGTTCCATAGATATATCTCAATATACATATGCAAATCAGAAAATGATATATGATATCCACTTTCTTCAAATATATATGGATGTTTTTTGTTTTCACATTAGGGTGACTATTCAATTGTAAGAAGTACTAAATAAGGGTGGTTTTAGTGTATTTATTTACAAAGCAAGTCTTAAATAAAAGATATATATATATAATGATATTTGTTTAACTTATGAATGAATAATTTGGTTGGATGAATTAAATATGAAAAAAAGTATGCGCGTTATAAACGGTCAAAATCTACTTTAAACATTATTTATTCTTAAATAATTATCTTTGTGCTATTAAGGTAAAACTACATTTTACAGCAAACTTGAATAAATAGTATTGAATTTTTTTTTTTCATCAGCTAAAAAAGGTTAGAATTTAAAACTAAAACGAGCATTTGGTAGAGAGGAAAAACCTCTATCTAAATTAAAATTGAGTTATATATCTCAACTTGATCAAAAGTTATTGTCAATCAAAAAAAATTTACGCTTTGTATTATCTTGACCTTAGAATTTGACGTCTCAAAATTTAATGGTCTGTTACTGTGAACTTATTTTATCTTCCTACCAAGTTTTTTTTGTTTACATGGCATAATTTTATTCTGAACAAAATATAAACTTTTCGACAAATCCAAGAAATGAGCACATTGTATAAAATATACAATTTTAAGCTTACTAAAGAAAAAACAGTAAAAAATAAGAAAATTATGAAACTAAAAATAAAGGTAAAAACAAACAGAAGAAGAATTAAATATTGAATATTTTTTCTGCCATGGTCTTCACTGAACCAAAGAACTAGTCCATTTCTTTAATGACTTTGATTTGTAAATTATTAATATGAATGAAGTTTGGAGGGTTTAAGTCCTTCTTAGGCCTTTTGTGTATATATTAATCCTTGGGTTTTTGTAAAAATGGTGTTGACGTTGCCTTCCCCCCACCCTTAAAAGGTTTCATAAAAATGCATCTCTACCAGTTGTTGTTCCAAAATTCTCCAGCACTCCATATGAGATCAGTTCATCAGTTACACTTAACAGCCTGCAACTCCAGAAGAGATGGTCAGATAGTCTCTCTTGCTTCATTGCAAAAAGGACAAATAATCCTCTGGGCATTAAAGAAATTTGTCCCAACCTTCAACATTTGAACCATCTTCCATACCAGTAGATTTGATAAGTAACTTTACTATAATTTTGCTGACTAACAAACATGTAGAAACAAAAGCATATTCTCTTTTGAATTTCGTTGCCGACTTAAAAGTATAGACGGTTAAAAATGAAAAAAAAACCATGTCTGTTTTTTTAATCTTACATTTTCTTAACTCCTTAACAAATGTGGCATCATCTTCATTTGCATCTAATTTTTGGCAAACTATGTTTTTTCAAAGTGTTATGTACTTTAGATGGAATATTCTAACTTGTTTTAATTTTCAAATACTAGATAGTGGAACAGTTATTTTTCATTGTATCATTGCAAATATTAGATATAATACACGGAAGTGCATTATTTTGAACGGATTTTATATCTATATTTATTTGTTTTCCTTTAATGTATTTATCCTTGGGAATCAGAAAGTGCTTATATGACGGTCAGACCCGACGATTTACACTGTTTACGACAATTGACCTTCCAGATCGTGGTTCATCTTTGACATTTAATTTTTTGTAACAGAATCTACAAAGCTCCAATTGCATGTAATTGGCTAGAAAAGTATTAGGAACATAAACACTTGCTATAAAGTCAGGTGTGTAGCTTATGTTTTCGCATTCTTTGAAGAAATACTATAAAATATGGCAGATTGTTCCCTAGCTAGTCTTTCACAACTTCTCAAACAATCACAAAACTGTGGAATAAGTTTTGTAGTAGATATCTTATCTGTCATACATTATCTTGTGTAAGCCAATTGCACTGATACTAAACGAGATACACATTAATAAAGCCATCGATAGGAAAAATAATTGATTATCTTTTTATTACACTTTTTACATTGTAACAAATTTTAAATAATATTTCAATTCATATTTATTCCATAAAGAAGTGAAAACTGTAGAAATATCTGAGAGAACAACTTTATGTTCTCGGCCAGATGTGGTATCTAAGCCCAGGCAAATAAATACCCTGAAGGTCACACATGTAACGCATATATAACTCAACGATTCTAATTGGTCGGTAAAAAAAATTCACCCATAGATTTTTTTTTTTTAAAGAAGTACCTACGCAAAAATTATTTTAATATATTTATTATTTCCTCCTTTTTGATTATCAAGTCGCGGAGTGATTTCTAAATGTTAACTACTTTCTAAAAGAATGTTGGTTTCTTCATGCACTTATTGGTTTGTAATTAGGAATACTATAGAACATACCCTTTGATTTTACTGAAACTTTATGTGGAGGTTATAAATGTTATAAATAGTACAACCCCATTTAATTTTTAGATATCAAAGTCACTCAAAAAGTATTTTTTATTGATTTTTAAAGCAGAATCATCGATAAACTTACTACTCGACTTTGTTGAAACTTTGTAGGAAGGCTATATATAGAAACTATACGAGGCAATTAACTTTTCAGAGGTCAATGTCAAAGTTTAAGGTCACAAAACTGTAAACAACGCATAATCGACAATGAAGTTATCGACAATGGACATTGGTTATAGGTCAATCTCATTTGTTGTTAATTTTTAGGAAAAATGTTTACAGAAAAAGGTCATTTTAGTTTAATTTTATGTTTTCGAATGTTACAACGGATTTCACAACAAAATAAATACATTTGTGAGGTCATTTAATGCTCACTACAAATGGATTGACACCCTAATATACATATTATAACCATAATATATGTATGTACATCTGTATATTGAATTCTACATCATCCCTGCATGTAATTGTCTATCACGAAGAAGACAATATATAAAACAGCAAAAAATCATTTTTCCCACTTTTTGAAATATATGTATTTGTAGTTATTGCTTAGCTATTTAATGGCTTAGAAAGACACCCATTACAGCAGAATATTCACATTTTATGTGGAATAATCAATTATTATAATGGGCAAAATTCAACATATTATAATATATATATCACATGTACGTTTCTATTTTTCTTTTTTTTTGTAAAATTGCTGTTCAAGCCAAAGCAAAAGCAGTTTTATACAGAAAAGTTGTAGTAATCTCTAATCGTGATAAATTGATATAAAAATAAAAGTGTTATTCTTCGTTTGAAGATATTATTTGATATTTCAATGGTTATACTTGTAGGAACGAAAAGTACTGATACTTTTAATATAGAACAGGGATTCTCAAACGATTGTTTGCATAGTAAATAATTACAGTATATGTTCAATACGTATTTTTTCATCTTTTCCCAGAAAATGAAATAAAAATTAAGCTCCTAATAGTAAGTCATTAGTAAAGAAAGATCCCTTGGGCTTTTAACTCTTAGAGAAAGGAGTTACAAGCTTTAAAAAGTTAGGAATCCCTCATCAACGTATAGTTTCATTTTTCATATTAATTTTTGTATCAAACTTTATCATATTTTTTTTCTTATTATTGTCACCAAGACTGCATTAGAAATATGACTTGAGAAATATTTCTTTTCCCAGTCTCACATGCAGAATATTTCATGACTTTACGGTATTTAAAAATGTCAACAATCAAAATAAAATTGATATACATTTAATATTTTTACAATAAAAATATTTATTAATATCCATCTACCTCTAAGTCATTCACAAGATGGAAAATATTCACTTTCTTAAATAAATTTATAGGCCTGATAAGAAATTAATTATATTTATAAAGTTATTCATACTTTTAAATAAGAGTTATGTGGTGTTTCAACATAAAAATAATCTTCAAGAAATCAAAAAAAGGAGAAATTTCAAATTTAATTATTGACTTCATAAATGAATACATCCCAATATTTTATTGACATATTAAATTCAGTTATATGATTTTTATTTCAAGTTTGTGTGATGAGTTCAGAATTAGTATATTCTTAGACATAGTGTAAAACCTTTATTTTATTTATAAACATATTTTGTCCCCGAAATTGCCCTTTTATCAATTTTTTATTGTAACGATCATTTTGGGTTGGTATTTCAAGTTCAATTTTCTAAGTACAAAAAAAGGTTTATAATAACATTAATTTTTGTCGAAAAAAATGGACGATAATTCGTCGAAGAATAGAAATGTAATTCACATACTGTTCAGAAAAAAATTCAGAACCTTGTCTTGTATTAAGGGGTCAAAAATATATTTACTAAATTTATAAAAAAACTTGTTTAATAATGTTATCAGTTATACTAACTTAAATTAAATATTCATGTTTAGAAAACAGCTTTTTTGAAATTAATCAAAGGTAGGGAGGACCAATACCACAAGACACAATTATAATTCATAGCCAATGTTTTGAATTTCGTATCCCTCCTAAAAAGTTAAAAAAATTCCAAAAATCTCTTAAAAAGTGTGTATGTGTATATTAAGAGTTCTACTCCACATAAAATACAGTTTTGATTATAATTACAGATAGTTCTCAAAACGGAAACACAGAGCCTCTGAGTCATTTGTGACATCATCTCGTTTTCTTTTTCCCCTTTTGTTTGGGCAGATAAGAGAGTCTCTCCTTTAGAGTTAGAGGAACGATTCTTTCATTTCTAGAGGTTGTTTTTATTTTTTTTAAAAATGTATTTGTGAGATAAAAAGAGAAGAGAGGGGGAGAGAAAATAGTTGTTGGTACAATTTTGGTAACTATAACAAGGGGAATTATGATGTGGAATACTGACCCTAATAACATTTTCAAGGGATTTTTTTTATAAGTTATCCTCATACTAAAAAACTATATGTATAAAAATCACACATGCAAGGGAGAATGAGTAGATATGTGAAAGGGTTGCTACAATGGTTAGGCTTGCCTAACAAACTTTGAATGAAATTTGCAATGTACCTAAGGGGTCAATAAGAGTAATTGTTTGATAGAAATTGAAGATAATTTGTCAAATATTACAATTGTAACCCAAACTAAATTTTGAAAAAAATTACTTTATTTTTTAGGGGACGCATATATCAAATCAAAATTTTATATAAAAAAATTACAATATGATTTGATTTTTGTAATATATATTTATATATAAAAATGTTTTTATCAGTAACCTATTCAATACAACCAAAAGAAAAAAAGGACACCTTACATTTAAACAAACAAAAAAAAGTTGCAATCAGACTCTATTATAAATATTTTGTATATATATTTCCAACCAACTAACCAACTCTTTACCATTCATAGGAAAAAGAATCCCTTTAGGCAATGTTATTTCACCTTTTCTTCTTTTGAAAAGGTTTTTTACAATGTTTATAAATAAAATAGCTTATCAGTCAAAAAATACACATGAAATACAAAATGCAATTGTATTCGTGCAAATGCCCTTTGTGTATGTTAAAAATATTAATTAAAATTGAGGATTAAATGATATAGCCATGATTACTTTTTTGGTCAGCTTGATGAATAAATTTTAAGTTATACATATTCCATATATAGATCATATATTTCATGTCACTTCACCCCAAATATATGTTATATATAATGAAGTCAAGATATATATCTGAAGAGCCATAATTCAACGTCAAGTGTCAAATAGTAAGTGTGTACCTTTGTACAGTGTGTATAAGAAAATCCCCAAGAAAATTCGTCATCTCTTTGAAAATTTTAATTATGGAACATACATTAACAACGCAATGTAAGATAAGTTGTGTTGAATATAACATTTAAAATCTTAACTGATTTAAAGTAATAAAATCCAGGATTTCAAAGTTTCTGTAGCAATGTTAGGAGAAAAAAATAGAAATGATAAGTCAACGTGTTGCAACTCTCTTGGCCCATGACCATAAAATCAAGGATATTTGCAAGAATGAAGCCGTGGATATGATCTTTGTATACAATATGGTAGAACTTGTGAATTTAAGAAAAGGACTCAGAAAAGCAAATCAGAGTCAATCCACTGTTAAATTTGAAAAAAATATGGATCTATGATGCAGTTCTCTTGTCCATGGCCATAGAGTCAATGTCATTTGCAAGGCTTAAGACATAGGTAAGACTCTTTTCTACAAGATGTAGGAACTTGTAGAGTTAGGAGAAGGACTCAATTGCAAATCCGAGTATGGCCGACTGTGCAATTTCATAAATTGTTTTTACAAATATTAGGGATAAAATACATTATGTGTCATTGGGGTCCGATCCCAAGACCAGGAATAGTGCATTTAATAGCATATGTATGGTAGATCTTAGGGGTTTTAACTTTGTTATTATTATTTTTGATCTGTTAGAACTTTATAAGTTATATTCAACGGAGCCTTTCAGGTAAAATATTAAGAAAATAAGTTTTTGTCGTTACAAATGTCAATATGGTCATACCAAAGGAGCCAAAGAATGGTGCAATCAGCAATATATAACAAATTTCATTAACTACTAAAGTTTTTACCGGATTGATTTAGAATATGGTCACAGAATGCAATTGAATTTTACATCCGTTGATAATACAAAATCAAATTCATTCGGATCTCAAGGGTCAACCGGAAGTATGATTCCAACAAATATAGCATCATTTAAATGATTTATTTAAATTCTCTTTATAAAGTATAAATTTGCCTTTTATGTTTTATGGTTTTCATGATATGTCCAATTTCATGGGAAAGTATATTTTCTGTATTTTATGGAATTAGGTTTTTTCGCAAAATTGGAAGTGTAACAGACAATTGTTGGATTAAAACCTAACTATTATAAAACTATGTTAGAACCAGTACTTGAAGGGCCATTAATTCATAACTTTAGTGGACCACTGATAAAGTTAATTTCATGAATAAAATTTTGATTTAAAGTAAATCCTACAATTCTGTGCAATGCTAAACACTGGAACAACGAGAGTATTATTTTTGATATCCATCTGGGATTCAATGAAATATTGTGGGAAACTTTTTGATTGCTTTTGTTTATAAATTTTTGAAATTTCCAAATTCATTTTATGAAACACGAAAAACAAAAATTAAAATTAATAATCGTTTCGTTGATATCGCGAACACTACCTACACAGACGTGGTATCATATTTGATATCCAAGCATTTTGAATAACTTATTTGTTCTATAATTGTTTATGAAAAGGCTCTAGCAAGTGCAAGTTTTATTCGTGTGCCTTTCTTGTATAAATAAAAAAATATTTTACGAAATAAGTCACTTTGCTTTGAGATGGTACCATGCAAGGATGTCCAAAAAAATATTTATTGAAAAATAAGATATGATAGTATTTTCACATCGTGTTCTGATTAAGAAGGTGATGATTTCGAATTGGAAAAGCATAAAGAATATGTCAATTTATGTCGGCAAGGATAACATAATTTGGCACAAACAAATAGGAAATTGCAAGAGTTCAGCCCGTTTTAGACAAAAAAACAATTAGAAGGAATTAAAAGGTCCATCACCATTTTCAACACGTAACATTATTTCAAAAATAAAATTATCAGATTTTGAAGTCTTAATCGATAATTATATTATTGATCATAATGTAATATACATATATACAATAGTTGAGGCTGGTTCCAAACTTAAGAATGATGTATGGATAACCAGCAAACGAGAAAGATTCCACCTAATTGCTATAATGTATGAGAGATAATTCTTTGGGAGGACGATTCATGGCTCTTAAAATACTTGTCAGAAGTTCATTTCCTACAAACAATGGCGTAAAGAAATTATCTGTTGGTTTTTACATTCCTTCCTTTACCCAAATAGAGTTCAATTAGCTTCATTACAACATATTCTGATAAATATTTTGTTTTAGTGTTTGAGAATCTTTTCCCGAAAGACAATTTTAGCAACTACAAACAGTTACAAATATTACAAAATAAATGGCTATCATTTTTATGTTCTTTGTGAGGTGACGTTAAATATCCCAGACAACATCTCAATACTCACCACTAGCTTCTAGCTGTTACCTAAAGTATCCACAGTTTTTACCACTAGTTTATTGATATCTACTTGTTAGAAGTGATGTGTTGGTCCATTTCTATTATGTTTGTTCATTCCATTCTTAGGACCAATCCTTGAAACTATCGGTTCATTGAACTTTCTCCAAGTGCTGTGAGAGTCTGTATTTGGTTGTTTAAAAAATTAAACATGCTCAAAAGAGTTTTGAAAGGTCCCACAATTTCCTAAACATACATAAATGTAATTTTATGTATAAAATAATATAATCATGCAGGGAGTGGTATTATTTTTCCAGAGGACTGCGCCATCCTCTGCCTCTATGCTTACAAACGGATATAACTAAACAACGCTTATGTATCATTTACTCCGTTAATAAAACAAAATCAATTTCATTCTGACCTCAAGGTCAACCAGAAGTCTGATTCCAACCATTATGGCGTCATTTAAAATGTATTTTTAGGCTATTCTTAATGAAGTATGAATTGGCTTTGTAAGTTTTAGAGTTTTTGAAAAAATTGCCAATTATGGTGGATAGGTGCATTTTCCACGTGTCCTTGAAACGCACTGTAATTGTAGGCTCAAAATTTACAAATATATTCGACATATACTCACATATTATACTACACCTTACATACTATTAAAAGGGATTTAATTGTTGGGAAAAATAAATAAATATCGATCGTTCTTAATTGACTTTAATTTATGGTATGTGTTATAGGTGTGTCTTAAAACCAATGGTTATTATTTTATGAACAGAAAAAAACTCTTATTAATGAATTGTAGTTGTTTTTTGTGGAAGAAAGAATTTTTATAAAATCATAAATCTTTTTTTTTGTGTGTGTGCGTACAATTGTCATAATGGATTATGCCCCATAATTAATTATATGTTTTTTTGATTATCCATAATTATTATTTCCATCAATTCAATAAACAACATGACCCTTCCATGATGGTAATCTCGCACTTTCAATGATATGGCAATTGTAAATTGAAAAAAAAAAAAACTCGCAAGGTCATTATCAATGATTTGAAATCCCTTTGAAAAAGTGATAATCATACTGCTTACGATCCCAAATAAATACCCCCCACACACACACACTTTCCTTATTAATTATATTGTTATATGATAAATGATAAATTATTCATTTTGTCAATTGAGAGAATTTCATATATTTTACTCAAATGGCTTAAAGGAAATGATCTATGTCTTGGCTAATTTGCTAATCGTTATGCAAGGCAGGTATATAAAAGAAATCAAGGATTAATTTTGTACCGTAATAACTTTGATAATGAGCAAAATCAGAGAAGTACTTGCAGAGTCATCGTAAATATTATCAATGCATAAACTACCAAACAATGGATTACATTCTTTAGACGAATCAACAAAATTTTACTTTTTCGAAAATCTTTTATTTTGCATATATAAAGGAAGTGCATCTTATTTGTGCCACAAAAATGATTTATTCAAACGCAATTTTCACTCCAATTAGTTCTAACATTTGAATAATAAAACCAGATTCTGAAAGCCTGATTGACTCTGATTTATGATATTCAGTAAAATTACTTCCACTCTTAATACAGAATATATACGAGGCTAAATGCACGAGCAACCCTTCACCATTTGTTCCCTTAGCAAATCCTGGATTTCCTCTTGATCCGACAGGTAAGTGTTGTAATGGGTTTGGTTAATTTGTCGTTAGATCGCACCAGTATTAGATCCGACGAGCTTGGAGGCAAAAAGTATGTGGAGATGAAGTCTTCAAAATTCTCTTGGAGCTTTCTGAGACTCGTCCCCCATTACTGTTGCTTCTAAATCACCTTCCCAGTCCTCAAATTCCCTCTCAACCTTACAAACGAACGTCTCACTGAGTCCCAGAGTTCTAGCAATTGTTGTGTTGTTGGCCTTTTTCAAATATTTGGAACAACGAAACCGTCAATTAATTCAATTTCTTTCCAACTGTTGAAAATTTTGACAGGCTTTCTAACTTTAGAAAAATCCGATGCTTCAATTCTAGTGTTTGCCTTAGAGAGTACATTAAAGTGGCAGGATCGATAGCTTTCACACCCGGTAGTTTTAGCGGTACTTTGTCTTTCCATACAAATTGACAGATTATTGAAGGAATATTGACAATTTGACAGAAATCAAATAAACAATCTAAAAAGTCCAATCCTGGTTGGAGTAATGAACTTTTTCCAGGACCACTTTTTGACTTAAGTACTTGAATTTGTGTTGTTTTTCAATTAAACCCGACACCAAAATGTTACAAAACTTTCTTAAATATTTTTATTAATGTCTAGCGATTTATTCTTCTGAACATAACATTCACAACATAAGAATTGATACCAAAAAATTAATAGTGTCTTAAAAACACTAAAAAGAAAACATGATCTAACAATAATTTTTAAATATCGAATATATGCAACAGATGAGATGTTTTGATTGCGTTGGTAGTACTTCACCAGCTGATTACAGACGTAGTTTGTAATGACTTTTAAAGTATTCAATTGGGATTTTAAGTCTTTGTACAGTTAATGTAGATTTGAGCCAGCTTTTGAGTATGTAAATAATTAACATAAAAGTTATTTTTGTAAATTTGTATTTTCATTATATATATTTACTGATATGTATTTGATATGCAATCATCCCACCCTGAGAAAAATAAAATTTAAATATTAGAAACTACCATATTTTAAGGGTTTTGTTTGAATAGGATTAATGCCTAGATTTTTAAATTTCCGTAACCAAAAAAAAACTTCTTTGAAAAGTAAATAGTTGGAATATCATTTACTAAAAAAATACATTGATAAGTTTTTTATATTGTTTTGTTTTTTTTCAAATTATGGAATGACTTATCATTTTTTTTCTACTTTAATAAAAGATTACTTATAATTTTGAAAATAAAAAATAAGAATTTTTATTTTAAGTTGACCGTTTTATTATTAAATAACTTGGCTGATTAAAAAAATAATAATGTTTATTTTAATTACCTTTTTTAGAAAAAAGTAAAGTCCTTTTTGGTTCCATTTTCGTAAACAGATTCCAAACTTTTTTAATTTACCTTTATTCAATTTTTTTCAATGTAACTGCTTAAATCATTCTACCAATTACGAATGTTATCCCATTATTTCCGACTTAGATACTCCATTTGGGGGAGTCACACACCCTTTGACACTTGGACTTTTTTTCGAATTTACATTAAGTAACCGGCCTTGCCAAAAGATGCCTATATATACGAGTAATTAATTGTTTTCCAAATTTAAAATAGGTATATTTTAAATCACAAAATTCGAAATATGATTTGACTTTCTGCCTTCTCCGTAATCCTCTAATATCTAGGGTGTGTCACTACAAATTTGTTTGATCAAATGCAGTATTGTCTAAGGACCGGACCTTCAGATTGACAGTACCAAAACTATTAAAAAAAAACAAGAAATAAGGCCAGAAAATGAACAAAATTTATTAATTTTAGAACTGATTTACAGGACTGAACTGGAAGGGACTACAGTGTTCAGTCCTCAATAAGGACTTACACAAGACTACATATATACAAGTAATGAATGGTTATCCAAAATTGAGAAGGGATATTAACAAAATAAATAGCTACATACTTTATTTTATATTTATATAATAAAATATCCTAATAAATTGTACTATAATCAAATTTAGTCTCTGAAAGAAATTGTTTGATTAGGTAGAATCGTTTCAGATATAATCATTAAGGTACATCAATATGTAAACGAAATAATTGGTAATACAATAATTGATAAATTGTTTTAGACAACTCTTATGGATTTTTATAGAAATCCACCCCATATTTTATATTGAATAGAAGGTATATCACAGTCAACAATCTTGAAATATATATAGATATTTAGCTCCAAAATTCCCACCTCCATTTTAAAATATGTATGTATTTATACATACATATAAGCGATAATGTCAAGATAAGGAATGAAAATAGACGTAAGTA
This sequence comes from Lepeophtheirus salmonis, assembly GCF_016086655.4. NCBI lineage: Eukaryota > Metazoa > Arthropoda > Copepoda > Siphonostomatoida > Caligidae > Lepeophtheirus > Lepeophtheirus salmonis. The sequence continues at coordinate 2,454,194 of NC_052141.2, read as the reverse complement.
GAGTTCCACATTTTGAAGGGGGATGGGTGTGAGTACATAGGGTGATGGGTAGGTAGGTCACAGCCTACAGATATATATGTACATGTGGTATATAAAGGTACATATATTTCGTAGATAACATCCTTCCCGAAAATAAATCCATTTTATAAATTCATGTCTTTTATGAGAGTCAATAAATATGAAATATTAGGAAATGATGGTCAGATGATAAAAAATGATTAGATAAGTACTTATTAATGGACTAAGGTATTGAAGTTGATACAAGAATTAAGTCATTTACATTCTAAGTATGACCTTCCTACCTATATAAGACGGGAAGTTAACGAACTGTATTAAAAATAAACCCCAAATATAAATATATTTGATTATATAATAAATACTTGTACAATTATGTTATTACAATTTTGTATCCTTTTTTTATCTATTCCATCCATTTTGCAGTCGTAACTATCATTTCAATAGGTAAAAATTCTTGTATGAATATAAAACATCGATCAAAAATTAATTTTATTTTAAAATCATCTTCACAACATGAGCCTAGGGTTTTGACAAGATATAGTTTGTTATTCTTATAGCAAGGACATTCAATTTTAATTTTGACAAAAACTTTAATTAAATATTTATTACTTTTGCATACCTTAGTAATAAAATAAGTATAGTTTATTATGAAGTTGCTTTTTTATAAAATAATATCTACCAAAATAGTAGCCATTGTTGTACGCCTCCGTTTTCACATCGACAAAGATTCCTCAAAAGTGGGGTCCAACATTCCCTTGGTCTCTATCATACCAGTACCACTGGATGCTCCCCTGAATTTAATAAACATATTTGAGTTAATTATAGGCTACTTATTCAAACTTGTGGATGAGTTAAAGCAGATACAAATTTAGCTATACTTTCGAATCTTTAGTTACTTATAAGATATTTATTTTTCCCTTGATATTGCCCCTTTCAAATCAAATATACGCATTTCTTATTCTTTGATTACGACCATTCATTTCGCCTACTTTAAGTGGCATTTGGTAAAATAATTTCTTTCGAGAAAAATCATTCCAGTTTGATTTTTGCGTAGACGGGCCATGTATACCGGTATGATCTAGAATAATAAAAAATATGTTAAGAAAAACTGGATGTTTCAGGAACATACTAAAAAATTATGAAGATACAATGTAGCTTTAATGGAATATGCCTCAGTTTAAAAAAATTTGAGTGCACATATTTCCTCCTCGATCCAAAGTGGTATTACTAAATTGTTTTATTGATCTTCTTGAATTTATTTTTGCATACATTCAAGATAAATCCTGTAAAAGTGTCTCTACTTTTATATCTTAGTCATCTTAAAGAAACATCAAGAAAATCAAGTACTTAGCCTTCCTTGACCCTTTCTTCCAACATGCCTTGTTGCTCCAATAACTCACGGCAACCAACGAAGAGGTGAGGGGACTTTTCCACTTTATCTTTATTTATTTCTTGTTCAGGGAGTATTTAGAATTGCTAAAGATAGAACCATTAACAATTACTAAAGAACTGGTCTGATGTGAGATTATGAAGGGGTTATTTAAAATATTTTTTGAATTATGAAGAACGGAGTGGTCAAGAGCACTATGATTATTTAGTAGCCGTTTCTTCTAAAATATATCTTGGGCTGTTAGGCCTGAAACTCTTTGCTTTTACCTTATTTACCAATCTGCTGGGAATATTAACAAAAGCTATTTAAAAGTTTGTTTTACACTGTTTTGAAAATAAAATCAGATAAGTCACGTCAATTGTTAAATATGTGGTGATTTTGTAAGGGTATTAAAAGTGAAATAAAGAAATGCACGAAGTGTAAAAAATATTACTGCAAGAGTGTTAAGAGTGCAATTGCATTTAGTTTAATTTTATAAAATATTTCATCAAATTATTTTTTGGGATCGTTTATTATTGACGGCAATGTACTCGTTCCTCACCCCTACAATTCATGATAGCAAATGACAGTATTTCAAAAAACTTTAGAATCTTCCCTCTAGAATTAATCCAAACATACTGCGGCACTCTTCTTACAGCCTAATGACAACGCATTACAGAATAAGACGTTATGCTGCCGCACCTTGTACAAGACGAAAGGTATGACATGAAAATTTTTATTTTTTTCCCTTAAAAACTCTTTGATTAAAAACTATATGGAAAAAATACTTATACAAAGTAGTTTAATTAATTATTTAGTCTTTATTTATGAAAAAATGCATAATTTGCTTACAATACAAAATTTACACTAAAAAATTATTTATTTATATTTTTTAAATGACAGAAAATGAATTTTATTTATTTTCTTTTATTCAATTAATAAAATATTTTCAAAACGTATGCCAAAATATATGTTGAGAAACACATTTTTTTTTGCAAAAAAAAGGAAATTATAATCATTTTCTTTTATAAAAGTAGCAGTTTTTGTGTGGCATGTTTAGTGAGGCTTTTAATTAAAAGATTATTTTTTATTAAATTTTGAATGAGGTATAATTCAACATTGCCTTCTATTCTTCTTTTAACAATAACACTAAAGAACAAACTATTATGACTTACATATATGAGTAAAGTTAATTTTATTTGTTATCTACGATATCATTGATTTTGGCCCATAAGAATATATTTGGCACAAAAGAAGAATATATTTAAAATTCCGGCATTAGTACTTAAATACAGATGAATGTAAATATTTTTTATAAGTCTTTTTTTGATCATTTAAAAAAATATTACCCAGAAGAGAGTGCTCTACCAATACATGACTGGAGATGCCCCGTTTACCTACACAGCTAATCAATCCTCAGTCGACTGCCATGAAAGATGGCCTTATTCAACTCTCTTGTGACCAAACACGAACAACAGATTGTTATTTTAAAACACTTTTCAAATTCTGGATTTCTGGTATGGATGAGTACCCAATACTGGCTTTAACAGCTTTAAATTTACTTATATCATTTGGCAAAACTTACATTAACTTATATCCAAAATAAATAGAGATTGCTGCTTAACATAGAGCCTGTTTTTAAATGTTTGGGTTGTTGTGTCCAAAATTAAACCTTGCATAGACTTGCTTTACTCAATGACAGTGAACCTCCTTCAAATAAAGACCTTGATTCGTTTATAAACCTATTTGCACATTCACATTCTATAATTTTATTTGTTGGTGTGTTTGACTTTAATTACCGTAAAAAAAGACAATTGATAATATTTAAATGTTTCTTAGTAGTACATACATATATTGCTGATTTTTTATTAGAATATATTCGATTTTTTTTTTGTTGTATTTCTTATTTTTTGCAGTTTATGTAGAATAATGTTTTTATTTTTTATAAATATTATCAAATAGCTTTATACTCTGAATTGAAATTTAAAGGAGTAATATGACCGTTAACTCAAAATTTGATATTCACCCTTCAAACAGAAGTGTTGGGGTTGTACATTGTCTAGCCACATGTTTTAAGGATCGAATTCATAAAGTTTGGGAACCACTGCAATTATTTGACCTTTGGCCTATCAATACAAAATTAAGACAAATTTTTGTTTGTTTTTCAATGGAGGGCAGATGATGTTGTTTTTACGAATGATTGTCTATTTCTCACCTCGTTACATTTGTTGTATCACGCAATCTTTCCTCCAAAAAGACCCGAAATCATCTGGATGTTAGACAAATAAGTCAATCACACCAACAACTATTTCTCTTTTTTTGTACTCCAGCCTCATATTGTCATATTATACGTGATAACTATATACAAACTGCCAAAAGAGGATCCAGAATGATTGAATGAATGAAAGACAAGTTATGGGGACATTAGATAATACAAACGAAGATCATACTCAGTATATCGTGTGCATTTTTCTGCTTGACGTTTTTTTTTTTTAAATTGGTAATCTGAAGAATGAACTTTCTTTTCCTTAGCAGTTGTCATTATTACTTAATTCTTGAGGTTTGAACTTCCTTTCCTAACTATATTTAATTTTATTCAAAACCTGATTGAACATTCGTGTGTTTTCATAAGGAACGGAGAGTTACCTTGAGGATTTGTTGCACAGTCATAAATGTAAGTCCTTGTTGGACTCAAAGTAAAATTAGGGATCTATAGTGGTCATAGTACATTTTGCCAATGTCCTTGTTTATTTTATTATCTTCCTATCTCCCTTATCACTTCTGATTGTTCCTGATTTCCTCTCAAACATTTTTCAAGTTGTCAGGGTTACCATGCTCATTTTTGGTTTCAGAACATTAAAAAAATCAAATTAATTAACAATTATTCTGCTTCATATAAAACATACTATAAAAACCGTTTGAATGTTGGTGTTAGTATGGATCTTTGAACTGTTTTTTATATAAGGAGATAGAATTAGCCCGTGACACTAAAAATTAAAATTAATTTTGAACTCGTCTGCTTTTTTAAAGAAGATTACATGGTTTAAAGATGTAAAAATATTCAAATTGAACTATCGTTCCCTCATTTTTCATATTATTGCCAAAAATCCTTTGTCTTATTCTCTTTTATTTTCTTCTTCTTCTTCTCTTTTCTTTTTTTTCTTCTCTAAATCTTATAATCTCCTTCAAAAAAAAAAAATTGCAAAGATAGATACCAGCATGCAACAGGAAACATTCTTGAAACTTTACGTTCTGTATTGTTTGTTTTATAATAAATAGTAGTTTATTAGTCAAAGAAATTATTTTAAAGACAAATGCTACTTTAAGGCCACCATGGCTTCAAAGACCATAAAAAATCGTAGGGGAACCATCTCATGGGCCAATAAAACCCACATTAATGTTTTTAGCAAAGTTCCTACTTTGGTTTGGACGTGACAGAGGGACTCACACACAAAAACACTGACAATCGCATTGAGTATATATGTAGATAATTAGAAAAGGAAGGAGGAAGGAAATCCAAAGGATCAAAAAGCGTAAAAACACAACAATTGTAAGGATCTTGAAGAGTGAAGCTCATGAGTACTATTCCATTGTGTTCCATTTACTACTTCATAGGATTATCTTGAATCATATAAGTTTACCTAATAATATATATCCAAAAATTTGAAATGAATCAAACTATAACTAATATCCAGATTGTTTTTACAAAAATCATCATAACAGCACACCTGCATTCGGCTTCAGAAAAATGTATTAGGCTGGAAATCTTCTAATGTTAACTCTTTAGCTGTCTTTAAGCTACTAAGTGAGGCGTTTGTAGTTATATTTCTCCACAAAAAAACATGCATTGCCCAATTCTGACCATATATGCCGGAAATCCTTATATGATCTGTCTATATGGTGCAGAGATCAATGGCAAATTTATACAAAAAATATTGTCTGATCTCTGATATGAAGATTCTAGGTTGTCTTTTAACAAGTGTAGCAATAATCCGGAATCAACTCAGAGTTTTCTAATGAGTAGTAATGTCCAAATTATGTTAGTAAGATTAATTTGCATTTTTGGCTTTTATTTACATTTTTTTGTATTTTCGACCTTTATTTGCATTTTTAGGTAGGAAAGTTACATTAGTGCAATTGTTGCATAGTAATAGCCCTGATTACCCCCTCTGTATGTTTTCCCTCCAAAACAAGACAAATTTATCTCTTACGTTCCCTAACCTCGTTTATCCGTTCAATCTTACTGCCATACCTATTGAGGTTTTTACAATCCATGTTTCCTTTATAAATATTAAGTGCATCCATTTTTCTTTTCATTACTGATTTATAGCTTTTACTTCTGCAAAAATTTACTTACAAATAATGAATTAATTCAGCAAATACCTGAAGAGAAGGAGGATGTTTCTCTTCCTTAAAACCTCGTCTTCAAAAAGTCAAAGTTCAAGGACCTAATGTAGAACCTCACTTAGCTCAACGAAAGATAGCCTCTTATACCTTTAGACCTTGTCTGTTATTAAGAAGATTCATGAGAGCCAGACCATTCCAAGGTTTCCCACAAGTTCTATGGGATCCTCAAAGAAAAACCGAGCATTTCAGAATAGGAGTAATATTGCTTCAGTGCTCTCTCATGATAATGAATTCCAGTACCGTAGTACGCTTTAACTGCGCCCATATGATATCTGTGAACCTTTTCAATTATCTTTTCATTAATAAGAGGAACAAGCTTTTACAGACCTGAGGGATCAGATAATTATTTCGTCGAATAAGGGGTCTAGGAATTTCAAAAAAAAAATTGATATAAATTGTCAAGAACAAAAAAAAATCATTTTTACTGAATATTTTTTGATTTTGTTTTACCTTTTTCGATTAATGTATTTGCATTATCGACTTTATTTTTGCAAATTTTTAGTATATTCAGCTCAATTCAGCTCGCACTTTCTCTCATGGCTTGCAGTACAAATAATTGTATACCTTCTATAACTAGAAATCAACTGTGGATATAATTATTCATAATTTATCAAAGGATAATTTTTTTCAAAGGTTTTCAAAACCACCAAGACTTCGAGCTTAACATTTTTACCTCTATTGAAACTCTTATTCTTATCATATCAAGCAATTCTTTGTTTCCCCCTGATGAGATCTGGAAGAAATCGTCAACACCAGGAGTTAGCACTTGAAAATAAAGGTTTCCCTTTTATCAAGTAAAAAGGCTTACATGGTATGCCAAAAAAATTGTAAAAGCTTTAGAGCTATGGGGGAAGGCTATTGCTTCTTTTTCAAAAGTCATTGTAATTACATTGAGAAGGTTTTTAGTAGCGTTTAGAATTCATTCGTTGAATGCCCTTTTGTGGCAACACTTACAGAGTTCAGTTCATTGAACATGGACAGGACAGAGCACAAATTAAAGACATAATTATATTTCTTTCATATAAAAAAAAAATCATTCATCCCAACTAAGTCAAGTAAAATATTTTTCTCTTTTAAGTTCCAAAGCTCTCATCGTTTCAAAGATATACAATCGTGTAGCAATTTTTAAGCAAGATCCGAGACTTAAAACTATATCTGCTTCTTGAAGAGATTTGCTGCTATTTCTCTTAAAATTCCAAACTTGGTAGGTAGGTCCTGGGGCTTCCTTTGTCCTTGATGTAATTACATATTGTTTCTCGTATATCTGATTCCCTTCTATACGGTTCTACGTTTAAGAGGATCGTCTACCAATATAATTTTTTTAAAGAGGGATTAACGTCATAAATTAAAGAGTTTTAAATCAGTGTTAAACTATTTTATGGTTGTTGGGCTCTGATTAGTTACTTATTTTTGATAGTTGGATTACTGTTAGATCTCAGTTAAGTGGTTTAATTTAATTTAATATTGTTTATTTACATTTTTAGTAACGGGTTCTTGCTAATATTGCATATTGTTTTATACTTATATATGTATATTTCATCAGCAATAATACATATATTTAAAAAAAAAGAAGCTTGTATTTTGAAATACATAATCAAATGCAGGACTTATTGGGAAAAAAATGTATGTTAGGTCTGTACAGACAGGGTGCACAATCTATCTTGAAAGACTCATTGGCACACTCGCTTGGGCAAACATATATATGTATATATAGGTAGCTATTTTTGTTAATTAGATAGCTTGTTCAAACCTGGACCAGTTGAAAAAAATAAAATCAATTGACAAATTCATTGTTCTTAAAATTTGAAAAAGGCACTGAGCCGTCTTTGAAATCTCTGCCTGGAAAAGACATATAACAATTGCTCGAATTCTGTGACTCCCTATGATGTTCCTTTACAAGTTCATGAGGGAATTTGATGCCTCTAAAGATGTTTCCCAGCCCACATCATCGTGTTTGGGGTGGTTAGTTCCAAAGGCCCCGTCATACCTCCTTGTGTGATCACCAATGCCTTAGCCTCCCAACTTGTGCTTACCTATGATTTCTAAAAAACAAACTCAAGTGACATGGTTGCCAATGGCAGGACTCGGCTACCTTCTCCATCTCGAAAAAATATTTTTAAATGACTCCAAGACAATTTTGACTACTTCATTTTGACAAAGTTTGGACCTACAAACTAGGCGAATCTGAATACGATGGATATTTCTGTGGGATGTGCAATTTAATGAAAAATCAACTGCTACCCCTGTAAGACCAAAAACGACATTAATAGTTGGACCAAGAAGGAATTCTAGGATATACTAAGTGACTTCGTATAGAGACTGGGATTGAGGAGGAAGGTAATTTTATTTTATTTAGAATAAAGAAGAACCCATCAAGTTTTCAGAATTTGGATTAATATTTTTAATTTGATAACTGCTTCGAGAGAAAGTGCATTTGAAGAAAATCATTTGTACAGCATACATAGCTTACACATGCTGTAAATGACTCATATATTTCTATTATATTGTCTATGTAGTGAAAAATATTAGAATATCGACGTATAGACTATTATCACCCACCAATCAAGCAAAACTATCTAGAGAAAAAGAGATCAAACAAATCGTGGAGGATAGGAAGAAAATAAAATCCACAAAAAAGTTGGAGTAAGCACAAGAATGAAACTTTATATCAAGCAACAAAAGATACATATATATATATATCTAATAGCGATATACATATATAAAAATAAACTTTCTGTACATACAATGTTACCATATACAAAAGAGCAGTTACAAAATAACATTATCATATAATTTAGAAAATTAAATTTTTAGCTTGTGTGTATGTTTGTATTTTTTCAAGAGATGAAAAAAAACTTTGTATATTTTTTATTACTATTATTTATTTATTTGTTTAACTTACTACGAGCTACTTAAAACTTAGGAACAAAAACAAAACAAAAAACTCTTGGGAATCTTAAGATGTTTTTATACATATTTATATGTATGTATATAAAAGTTACTCCCCTTGTCATGGTTTTGTGTAAACCTAGCTTATAGCCCCTTCTTTGTAGATAAACCTTTCCCGTCTTGGTATTTCGAATAGTTGTTCGTATAATTTTTTTTTTTTTTAAACAGGAAGGAAGTTGGAAAAAGCAGGTATAGGTTTTTTTCAATCTGTATTGTGAATGTATTTATATAAGATGTTGAAAAATAAAATCAAAAAGAAATCTGTTAAAAGTTTATTTTGTTCATGGTTGATGTATGTAAAAGTAAAGGGTTCAAAGGCTAGGTTTGAATAAATTTTTTTCCCCCTAAGTGCACTCTCGGTAATTATGTACATAATTAATGAATCCAATCAAAATTGAGTAATATCCCAGATTGTGAAGGAATTGTTTAGGGAGTACTGTGCCACTTTGTTACGTTTATTCTATCGCTTAACCCTTTACTTCCTCGATTTACTTCAAATTCTCTTTTTAAATAAACAGCTGTAGCAAATATTACCAAGTCTATATCTTCTTCCTAATTGTTATAAAAGCTAGTTTATAATTAATATTTGGAAAAAATTTTTGAAGGCAATTTCATGTATTTTTCTGTGTTTATAATTTTTTATGAATTACCAGTTTTATTATTTATAGTCATTCACCCCAATGTACTTTCAAAGCCATGCTACATCAATATAAATATTTCTTTTTTTAATTAATTTGACCAAGTGGATCTCAAAGACTAGTTAACATATTTTTCTTATTAAAAAGTATTATGATGTTTTTTTATATATTATATCCTGATGCCTATAAAAGTTTATACAAATGATAATTGTTATTATTAATTCATTAGATAAAGTTCAGGCGATAAAAGGTTAACCTTTCGCCCCAATAAGAAATAGAAAATAGGTCCTAAACGTAGTTGGTTATTAAGCAATTCTTGCCCAATGTTGTATTACTATTTAATTATACTTAACCAATCAACGTTCAAAACACTGATTAGGACAATCGAAGAAGAAATATCGTCAGCTAGTGACAAAAAGCTATTTATAATTTGTGTTAGCCCTTAAACCTTTCTTTCATTACGTTGCCCTAAGAAAGGGATAAGGGCTTTACATTACACTTTAGTAAATAGTCTCTATTATCAAAAAAGGAATGACTTGCAAAAATGATCGTGTTAGTATATGTTTAGGGATAAATATTTATGCATTTCAGCATAGAAAATACCGGACTTTACCTGTTTCATGATTTTTTCAATCCATTCACTTTCAATAACTTTTACATAATTATGCCTTGCAAATTATTTATTACTAGAAAAATAATAAAAATTGTCTTATGGAAGGAAATTTCTTATTATATAAATAGAATAATGATTATTATAGAATTTCAACAAAAAATACTTATATTTTTGTAGCAATTATGGACATTAACTTCATAATGTTGGTTAAGGGCAACATTTTTTATTTTTAGAATAGAAAATTATTTTTCTTTGGATATGTTTCTTATACTAAAAACATTGCCAAAAGAAAAAGCATTTTATTTTTGCCTATTTTTAAGTCATGAGAGAAATAAATAAATATTTTTTGTTGTACATATGCAAAATACCGATAAAAGCCCTTTTTATATCAAATTTAAATATAAAATGTGTCAAATTTTACAAATTTTTAAGCTCTGAAACCACCCTATTAGTAAGTTTGAGTAGAATTTTAATGTAACTTTATATTATAAAAAATTATAAATAGCAAATTAGTAGTTATAAAAAAAATTACAAAATAATATTTTTTTTCTGTATATTACTCTAATTAAATTATTTTTATTTAATAATTAGCGAAGACATCGATATATGGACACAGAACCATCTCAAAAAATGGTACATATATTCAATATGGACTAAAGTGAAATTGAGGGCGTATAAAATATACAAATACTGCATTTTATCATTACATCTGCATGAGTTGAATCTCTCGAAACCTCCAATGTTAAAAAGTAGTGATGGGTCATAAGTTTTTAAAAGCTTCATTGTATAATTTTTATTTTTTCATACATGTCCAGTAGCTCTACAACCTCAGGTAAACACCCAACAAATCACTGATAAAGAGGAGGGTAATAATTTAGAGGTACTGATATACGTAATAAAGAATCACAATCTGAAAAAATGATACAGATGTACTGATACAGAAGCCACAATAGCTCTGGGAACGGAGGTACGCCCACGGAATAATAATAGATAGTGCCTTGCCAGCTCTGGTATATTCAAAACATTAACTAATTATTAGATATTTGGCAATCGAAGAAAAAAAGTATTTATATTTTACTTTCCATGTCTATTAACATAATTGCTTAATTCTTCTGGATACAATATTGAAGTATAAAATAGATACGTGTGTGTTTACTCATGATCAGGGGTTAAAAAATATGAAATTTTAAATGAAAATTCGTGCTCAATGTGCCACCACACACTGTAGTCAAAGGGATTCAAATCAGGTGATTGAGATGACCAAATGTTTTTGTGAAGGCCTCCTTCACCTCATCTACATTGATTTTCCGTGGTTTGCCGATCCGAACACCCTCCTTCAGATCTTTTCCCTCCTTGACAAGATTCTGGACCTTGAACACAGTAGTCCTGGATAGTCCAGTGTCCTTCATTATCTCATTGACAGACCTACCGGCGCGGAGGAGAGTGGCAACCATAGACGTTGTGCCTCGTCATTCATTGTAAACGACTTTGTTTGATACGAATAAGAAAAACAAAGCCAAAAGATTTACGGAGTTACTTGTGCTGGAATTTTTCATTTCCGGTCACGGAACCTCAAGATGTAAGCATTTTAAAATTAGTCGCTTATTTATGAAACTACCGGTACTATAATGATTATTTTTAAATAACAAATAATCACACATGTATCTTTAAACCTTAAATTCCGATAAAGTTTAGTTGTCAGTATCTTAGCACCTCTTATCAACTTTAGTAATACCGTAGGTATGATACAACAACAATGAACTTAATGGGCATTTTTAGTGTGGATGTACATATGTTTGTTATTTTGTATATTTATAAAATATAAACAAGCAGTTTTGTTCCATGTGTTTATTTAATTTTAATTTTCAAAAATCTGTGGAGAAGTAAAGTAATTAAGAATACATTTTTGTTATCCTCTAAAAAACTTTTTTTTTTGTTTGTATGTGGGGCCCGATTGAACAACAAACCAACCGAATTTCCTGCAATACAAAAGACAAACTTATCAGCCGGATCAAGCAGGAATTTCAGTATTTGCCAAGGGACAAATTGGCAAAGGTCTTCTCACACTTTTAACCTCGTACACACCCTGTAATTGAGGCTGGAGGTGATTTTATTAAATCAAATAAGTCAGAATTCATCGATTGTTCCGAAAATGCTTTTATATTTTAATCTGATAACTTGTTGGAGAGAAAATTGTGTTAGAAAAAAAAAATTATTTTCAGTGCACATTTGTACCCCCACAAATTTTTAGAATTTTAATTGATATCATAGATATTATAAAAGAATAATGACGTGATTATAATAATCATTTTAATGTTATTGAGTATGTTATATTTCTTGGGTTTTTTTTTATATCCAGCTCTCTATTATTTGTTAGTAAAGTATGTTTACTAACAGAGGGTTCAGAACGATCTGACTGTTTTTCCCTCCTTAAGAATAAACTCATCTTGTTGACGACTTAATAAGTATGATTATAAATAATTACATACTTGTTTTTTCTTTGTAAGGCCTTTTATATTTAAAATTTGCCTAATCCATGATTTATTAATTCCAGTTATCTTACATGGTTACATATGTTGTCTCCTTTTGGGCATTCTCTAAGTTATTATTTTATATTACTTAATGTAACTTATACGACATTATTATTTATACGTGTGTTGTTTTTTTTTTTTTTTTGCAAAGACAATATGTATTTTTTGCATCAAGAAAAACAATAAAGTAACAGGTTTTTGTTGTTTGTTTTTAGGCCATGATTTATGGTTTTTAGTTCTTTGTTTCTTCCCTTTACCAAAAAACAAGGTAATAAAGAGTTAAATTATGAGCAAAACATAATAAGATAATTATGTATTAACATGTGTTACAAAGGTAAATATAGGTTGAGTGATTTGGTAAAATATTTTTCGTTAACAGAAAAATGACCAATGATCATTATTTATACATATTCCTGTAATAAGAAGGAAAACATTAATTTATCTTCAAATTCAATGCTCATATTGATGTTTAAAATAACGTTTGATATTCATGGCATAAAGGTATGTAGACAATACTAGCCATTTCGTTTATTTTGTTTGTATTTGCGAGATAAAGAGTTTGGGTAGCTTTTGGTGTACTCCCTGATACCAAGTACTTTTAATTTTAAACTTAAAGAAGATATAATTAATTAATTAACAATATAATTTCAACAAAAATAACGCTATAAATATATTTGTGTCACACCTCTCCTAATCATTAATTTATCTGGCATACACTTGCACCCAAAAGTTGTAGCCGAGTGTATTAGCATCAAGGCTCTAGGGGGCCCAAAATTCTGGAAAAAAAACGATTCAAAAGAGTTTTGGAATGAAGGAGATGGGGTTCTTTCATTGCTGGTGTCAAAAGTGGCCTCTCCACCCTCACAAGGTTCTTCCACCCTCTTTTTTATAGCCTTCTAGACATTTTGGTGTGAAACACCAAGATCTCTTGCATTGGCTCTCATGAACTTGAGGGGATTTGTCTGTGCTGTTTTGTTTAACTGCTCTAGGTCCAGTTTGGCCTTTTCGACCAATCCCTTCTTCCTCTCTAACGTTGAGAACTTGCAGACGACGTAGTCAATGGGCCTGGAGACGCCCAACTGCATGGAGAGCCTAATGGAAATGTGTATTTCACGTTCAAATGCCATTTTCTGAACTTGTTGGTTGTTGTACTTAATCGTTCATACTTTAATATATCGAAATGTATATTAATTTCCCTTGCTCAACCTGCATTAATTGTTTAATTATTAAAAGTTAGTATTCAGATTTCAATGGACCATCTGGTATTTTACATAAGAAATGGAAAGGCACAAAAAAACCTAGGGAATTTTTTTAAAGATTGTTTTCTTCTTTAAAAGAATTTTTTTACGAAATGTTGTAAAATTAACAATGTTTAAAATGTTTTTAAGAAATTTCCTCACAAATGATTTTTTCTTCCATTTTTTTTTTTTTCAATAGCAGAGAAACGCAAAGTATACCAAAAGATTAATGCATTAAAATGTAATACATGTCTTTTTATCTGTCAAAAACAAATTTACAATGAAACTTTGTGGACATCTTTTACCAATATTATAAAAGAAATTGGTAACCAAATGAAAATTAAGCTTAAAAGATTCACTATTTCTTTTCTATACAATCTTTATTTGTAATTTTTAATCAAACTTACGAAATCAACTGCTATTATTTTTGACCTTACCTATACATTTAAAACACTTACAAAGGTCTAAAACTATTAGCATGTCATATGTGACGCCGGTTTTTGGCCTTTTTTAAATTCAAAATAGACATTCATTCAATTTATAGTCTCCTTTGGGCTATACTTTACAAAAAGGTAAAAAAAAATATATTGTATGCCTTCGAAGTAATACTTTACTCATTAATTTTGGGACTATTCAGAACTGAAGCAGATCGTGGAATGACTCTATGACATTGCGTTAGCCATCATATGATTAAGGGATTAAAACATATTTTCAGAAGAAGTTAAACAACAAACGAAAAGTTGTATTTTTTTTAACAAAACAACGTTAAAGTACAGAATAAAATCAGAGTTTATTTTTAAACTACAAACAATCATTTCAAGTGTTAGGTTTAGTAAGCGGATTTTTAAAAGATCCTTGGTAACAAAAGATTTTCATGAAGTCGAATTTTTAAAACTGAATTTTGAAAAACTTTTTTTTTTTTAAAGGATGTTTAAATATTTTTAAATATTTTTTTCATAGCCCCTATTTTTAATTCATATATTTTCAAAGTTTAACAAAAAAACAGAAACACAAACAAAAAAAACAACATGCAAATGCAATATGTCATAATGAAAATCATATGAAAAAGTAGTCTATATTATAAATAATTTAAAACCTTCTCATACAACTTCATAATGTCTAAAATTCTTCCATTGTCTATTAGGACAACATTAACTTTAAAATGGGTTGTCCGGTTAAAAGTGGTTAAAATGGTTTGTCCGGTTAAAAGTGGTTAAAATTGTTTGTCCGGTTAAAAGTGGTCAAAAAGTGATTATTTTGGAACTTGCAAATTAAAAAATTACTTTAAACCGAAAGAATATATGTATATATCTATATATTATATTTAAAAGTGGACATTTCAACAAGAAATGATTTTGTGTGTTTTTATTTATCCATATTCTGTTGTCCTCAAATAATGTTTTACAAATCCCCCCCTTACTCCCCCCAAAAAAAGGAAAGGTTCAGTGATTATATTATTATTTTACATGAAGTCGATCTCGGCATGGTCTTAGAAGTTTATCTGAATCGATAGATATTTTGCTTTTTAATGTGAATATGAATATATGTACTTATGAAAAATAAGTAATTGCATAGATAATCAAGGTTTTATAAGTTAAATTTTGATACTTTGTGGCTATAGTTACGAAGTATGGACTATATTAATAATTTAGATATATTTGTAATATATATGTTGAAAAATAATGTATATTTCTTATTATTCATACTTTATTATATATATAAGATGCAACCATTGAACAATGGTCAATGACCATATAGCCAAGTGCATTAGCAAGCTGGAAAACGTGGTTAAGAAGCTTATGTATAAGATGAAGACATTTCTGGTGCTAAAAAAGGAACTCAGTCGCAAGTTTGTGTCTTGCATTTACTACATTGCATTTTAAATGTATATCGAAAAAAAAAAATTGATCTTAGTGTCATTTCGGGTCATTAATAGCATCTGAAAACTTTTTCTTTCGGAGAAAGTTTTAACTAGATAGATGCTATTATGAAGTAGGAATTTGCTTCGAAAGTCTTTGGATTTTTAAACAATGTCAAATTTGATAGAGCTGGTAAATTTTCAACGTTTTTTTTTTAAACACACTGTAGATTTATAAGTTTTTTCATTCGATGTTCCACTTAGATGCGTCTCTCTAGAAATTGGGAGTAATTGTATTAAATCTTTGGCCAAATCAGATAGTTGAATGACAAATGTATCTCATTTTTTTAAACATGATCAGATTACCAAAGAACAAAAAAAAAAAATAAGGGTTTTCTCCCCCCTCTAATAAGAAAAAAAAATATTCTACAACTTAGTCCATGAAAAAAAAATAAAAAAATAGGGTTGACGATGGTGAAACATTAAAAAAATAGTTTTTTTTAACAAAACCAACCCACAAAAAAAGTGCTTTCTTTTTATGTTTATTTGAAAAGAGGGGGGAAAATATGTCTCAGAATCGCTCTGAATAAAAGTAATTTTGCTAACAGACACAACCCATTATTTCAAAGTAGTTTTTCACCATACACGTATGTGCATATGTAGAATAAAACCAGAAGAACGAACCCCTGTATCAACCAATTACCTACAAGAAACAAAATCCATTCACGTAATTGGAAAAAAAAAAAAGTTGTGGAGAGAAGCGCAACAAAGGAATGTCTTACTACATAACTCTTAATTTAAACCCTTATATTCTTTTTTAAACGGGGCTTACACTCAATATTCGTTTTGTATAATAAGCACTATGAAATTGTTATTTACTTAATAATATAGTGCTTCTCAAACTTTTTTTCATTCAAAAGTGCATTAAATCTTACGGAATCCCTGTATGAAATATGATTAATAATGACACTACATAGTGCATAGTACGAATGCAAATGTTTTGTTTATTTAAACATCACTTTAATAAACAAAGCATAAAAAAATATCCAAATAATAACTATTTTAACATTTTAAAAAATAAACTTTTTTGACCACCCAAGGTATACAGCAACACAAGAACCCAACAATTATACAAAGAAGAACTCAAATGATGTATGCAAATGCTCCATGTCCAGTTTTTGTAAGACTTTTCTGCATGAAAACGATCCATAATTACACTTTTTGGTATTTATCCTTTGTTAAATCAAATGTATTTCGGCAGTTAAATGATACAACAATATGATGTGCTCTGCAGACCGGTCAGGTTTTGATATGATACCTTTTGACAATGTGTACTTGAGATAAATTTTTACGGTTAATTTTACATATGTAATTAAGTGAGTTTATAATTGTTCCCTTTTATATAGAAAATAATGTATTTAAATATATTCATATATTGAATGGTATATTTTTTGTATTAATAAATTTTAAATGAGATAACAAAATACGTTTTTTTGTTTTTGTTGTAGCGCCACTGCTCAAGGGGTACCCCTTTAAGAAACACTGTACTAATAGAATAAAAAATGGAATGGAGAAGATGTTAGTTAATCTTCTTTTTCACAAAAAAAAAAGCTGTTTCAAAAAAAGAATCAATAAATTTCAAACACAGATGCGTGGAACAGCGTAACCTTTGTTGTAGAGTATTTGTTAATAATAAATTGAGTTATTGTTATTTTTACTTTCTTATACAATTTCTTTCATCATAAATGATCAAGGGATCCATGGATAATTTATAGTGTGTCCCGTTGCTTAATTATCTGAATAAATATAAATTAAGAAAAAAAGAATATCAAAAATGTATGTACCTTTTATTATCTAATTGTCATATAGAGAGTTTCAAATTCCCCTACAAAAGGCATAAGTTGATAATGACATAATGTTGGTTACATACTTCACACTTTTTTCAAAAATATTTAACCCTTTTTTTATTGCAGTAAAAATAAATCCCAAAAATATCACGGAATATTTACATGATACAGAGTTGAATGATTATATTAATTATGTTATGTAACTTGTTTTATTTTAATGTTTAAAATGATTCATAATTCACTATTTAAAATATGCCCTTACATACATTATCTGTCTTTATACATAAAGAAACAAAACAATTTATATTCATATTCAATTTAAATCGATAAAATATAATATAAGGTTATTGAATAATAATTTGGATTGGAACAAAAATAATATGAAATATTCAAAACTTAGTTTTGATATAATAATATTTTATGCCAATAACTTTGTTTTTATAAGAGAAGTGTAGAAAACCATGAGATCCGATGCTTGGTAAGCGTTGGAATTGATCGTAGATATCGCTTTAGGTGTTCATACCATAACAGTTGGTTAAATTTATTCTCTTCATCTGTTCTTCTCACGCTATGACTATCTTTGCCCATACTCTTTCTCAATGGTCCATACAAACTTGTTTGTAGCAACATGAGCAAAACTCCTCGTGGGACAAGCATTATTATTTACAAATAACTTTTCAGACCAAATGCTCAAGATCGCTGGATCCTATAAAACCATACAGGAGTACATGGTTCAACGACTCCTTTCTCAATTTCGACTCCACACCCTGGCTCATTATTTATCGTAGGCGTTGCCCTTATTTATCAGTTAGTACTGCCCTCGAAAAGACAACTGTGAAAATTTCTTTTAGGCTCCTTTTTAGATTGAATGAGTATTGACGGAGAAGAAAATTCTTTAATAAAATAATATCTTTAAATTAATTCTTTCTTTTTGAAAACGAGAGATTTTGAGAGATGAAATTAATATATCAATATGTTAAATAACCTGTGAATCCCATTATTACCTTTGCATAATCATACAATCCTCATTTCTTCAATAAATTGTCATGTTTTGTTACCTATATATATCTTCATATTACGTATACCGTTAGTTGCATAAATACAAGGACTATTTGTGCAAATAATTAAATGTGTAAAAAAATTGGTATGACGTATTTTTTTTTTTGAGAATTATGTAATAGAGGATTTATTCTGGTATAAAATTTAATATAATTACTTAATATAAGGCGAGTAGCACAGGCCTTCTTCTCAATTTGCCACCACACACTGTAGTCAAGGGGATTCAAATCAGGTGATGGCCAAATGTTTTTGTGAAGGCCTCCTTCACCTCATCCACATTGATTTTCCGTGGTTTGCCGATCCGAACACCCTCCTTCAGATTTTTTCCCTCCCTGACAAGCTTGTGGACCTTGAACACAGTAGTCCTGGATAGTCCAGTGTCCTTGATTATCTCCTGGACAGACCTACCGGCGCGGAGGAGAATGGCAACCATATGACGTTGTGCCTCGTCATTCATTGTAAACGACTTTGTTTGATACAAGTAAGAAAAACAAAAACAAAGTCAAAAGATTTACCGAGTTACTAGTGCTGAATTTTTTTATTTCCGGTCAAGGAATCTCGAAATATAAGCGTTTAAAAATTAGTCTACGTATTTATGCAACTACCGGTATATTCCGTGACCTCATTTACACAGCTTTTTTTTAGCCAGTTACACCTTTTATTGCATAGTCAAGTAAGAGGCTATATATGTATAAGGTTTTTCTTTCATTTCCTCCCTTGGTGCTGCATAATCAAATAGAGTCAGGAATTGGGAAATTTATGGTTGTAGGATATTTTATTTTCTTACAACATTCACTTCTTTATAAAAAGCAATATTAACAGGAAAGTATTTCCCTCCCTTGCCCCTAAACTCACCCCTTACATACAACACGTTCTGTTCAATTCTCTCAATTTCGTCTTGTATTATTGCCATAAATTTATACGATGACTTCAGCTCAATTCATTTTTCTTTTCCCTTAATTTGAAACAACAGTTGTACAATATCGTTTCATGTCACCATCAAATAAATGTATGTACATTTTTTGTCCTTAATATCAAGTGCAATATTGAATAGGACTGCGCAATACATACATACTCTAGAATGTTTCAACTTCTTCAATTATTTGATTATTCTTCTTTTAACTCAGCAGATGTGCGAGCTATCTCCGTAAATATAAATATACGTACTAAAAAAATATCTATGAAACAAATTTAAATGTTGATTGTGCTAGTAAAAGTTTCTAAATACATTCATAAATACAAGAGCGGTACAAGAAGTACCTGGTCTGACTAAGGTAGAGCGGATGATATTTAAAAATATATACTAAGTGTATTACAAATTATACAATTTATAAAGCATCTGTTTCATTGTTTGAAGACACCACGTTCTTAAATATTCGCTTGGCAGCTATCAACCGTGAATATCCTCAGTGAATATGTGAAAATAGTTATGTGTTATTTTTTGTTTTCCCAACTAATATCTAAGCTTAACTGGATTATAATATATATGATTATGATCCTTTATTAACAAGAGTAAAAATTTTGTTAGCTGAGTTTAAACGGGACTGTACGAGCTGCCAAGCCGAGCATCCTAGTGGACAAATGAGGTGACCAGTCAAAAAATACTTCGAAAATTTGACATAGCGGTACTGGTGGATCGTGGACTGAAAGTGTGAAAGTTAGGACGTATTCTTGGGATATCAAAAAGTGAAGGGAACTTTGGATATTATCCGAAAATGTATAGTTTTTCAAGGTGAAAGGAAATTATTTTGAAAAATAAATATGTGTTTTTTGCAGGCTTTTTGGTGTTTTCTTTATTGTGCCAGATATTTATAGGACCAATCTGGTACCTTGGATTCAAAATGGGACATGTGATCGAATGGAAATCAAGTTGCATAAGATAGTACGCGTGTGTTTATTCAGTGTTATATTATTGTATTTTAATATTTAATTAATCTTTAATTTTTTTGTGTATATATATACAGTCAAATCCCAATGTAAAAAAATACGTTATGGTCGATTTTTTCTCAGATACCAATTTTTACCACATAAAATACTTTGCATAGAAGAAACACATACAAAAAAGTGAACTTTTTCTTCCCGTTTTTGCAATCAACTTCATCGAAATTCATGCAAATGAAGAATTTTCATGTTGATTTATGCTTTTTATTGATAAAAATCGCCTGCTGATGTCAACTTTTTTGTTCTGTATGGTCCTTACTAATTTTTTTTTCAAATTTATCATGAGTTTCCCCTGAAAAATACTTTTGCTAAAAGATTAGCTAAAATCCTCTATAACCAGACAAAATAGGGGTCTAATCAAACACTGGTTGTCTCAAAATGAATAGTTTCAAAATTAATTGTTTACCGCAGTATTTAAAAGTTATATTTTTTTTTAAAAACAAACTTTAGATATAAGAAAAATCTGAATGTAGTCAAATTTTCATATAAAAAATAATAGTTTCTTTTAAAATCCGGATTTGAATATTTAATGAAGGTCTTGAAATCAACATTAAGGACTCATGCACTAAATCATACAGGTGCAACAATAGCAAATTGTCTTACAAATATATTTTATTGTGAATAAGTATATACACCAAAAATCAGAAACGTCTCCTGGGCAGTTTTAAAGAGATCATCTCTAAAATATTATTATTCTTTTCATCTTCATTTATTACAAAAAGACTAAAAATTTACAGTTTATACAATAATAACATAACAATTCGGGATTAAAAAAATACATCCAATAATATAAGCATAAATAGTTCAATGAACATTGAAGTTTGACAAATAGAGTACTCAAGACATATTTCATAGTGACAAAAAGTAAAAATCGTTAAATAATCTAATGGCGACGATTGTAATAACAAGAACTAGCAATAAATAAAAAAAGGGCTGGACGATCAAATTTGAAAGGTAAAAGGACAACACCAAAATCAGCCATATCTTTTTATTTATTTTGGTTTGTAAATCTACCAAAAAAACAAAAACATTTTTAGAGCAACATAACTATTTTGATTTTTTAATATTCTATTTATGATCAGTCTGCAGCGAAATAATGCAAATTTCATGAATCAATTCAGTGCTTATCAGTTTGAATGAAATTACTTGTACTATTAAAAATAATATCTTAAATTTTATATTGTTGTAGCATAGAAAAATAAAGAGTTCAACTAGTCATAAAGAAAAAAAATTCTACTTGTAAGGAAAGTAAAGTGTACGGCAACGAATCATGCAGTAGGATTTAATCCTTTTAAACCGTGTACCCCTTATTTTAAACTATTTATAGCAGGAAACTGCAAGTGAGACATAGTCTTCTACTTAGTTATAGTGATAAATAAAGTACTCCTATTAGATATAAATTAAATTTTCCTATTTTATGTATTAACCATTATCCGCCTTGATTTTGGACATGAGAAAAACATTTAATTTTGTATATTTAAAAGAAGTCCCTTTAACTCTTTTTAGTAGTATTAATAGGAAAACTTTTAATACTATATTAAATTGTCTAACTTGAAGTTTTAATACTTTACTCTTCTTATTTTTTGTACAAGGTTGTGTGATTTTATAAATTCATGACGACTTTTGTTTACATATATTTAAATTATCATAATTTTTAGTTCATCAAAAATATGTATATAAAAAAGGTATTTTATTTAGAAATTCAAATAAGTTTGGCCTTATAATGTAAACATACTCATACTCAGAAGGTGTCCCATATATTATACCTATCTAATAACATACAAAATATTTGCATATTTTAATAGCGTTATTGTACCATGGTTGTTCCTAAATCCAAAGAAAATGGCTTTGTGTCAGGAAGCAATGCATAAAAGAGGAAATTCTTCATTATCGTTAATGACTTTCCCTACCAAGGCACCAACCAGTATTTCCCCTCGTCTTCTTTTGTTCACCCTTCTTTCTACTTTCTTCTTATCTGATATTTTCTTCATTATATATGTATGTTAGGGTGAGACGAATGTCCAAACTTTCTCAAAAAAGCTTCACTTTTGTATGTACGGCGTAGGGTCACACATCTATACAAATTTCATGAAATATATACATTAATATTTAGTATGTTATTTAGTGACTTATAGGTATTTATTTATTTGGTCCATTCCAGTCGAAGAACCGGTTCTATAAGCCCTTGTGACCGGTCCTTAGGACCGTATGTTTGTAGGACTCTGGGTACAAAAACACATTTATAAAAAAATAAAGTTAAGTTACTTCATCGAGACCTAAACTTTATAAGCTTTTAGAAATGAACGGCACTGGACCGAGGACGGGACAATAATTTCAGTTCTGAATAAGCACCGACTCAACACTTATGCTACTTATGTTGCTTTAAAATGTCTGCTCAATGAGTGTCCATACTTTTTTTTACACAACTTTTAATGGATATATTGGGTAGGAGATTCATTTTTTTCGGACATAATTTATTATAAAAAATATGGTTTATGATATTTTGACTTTTTTGATTTAGTTTTATTTATTAGTGCAAATTATTTTGGTTATATAATCACTCCTTGCTGCTGGTATAAGCTTCACATAATATAATTAGTAATATTTTGAATATTGCCAATAATATTATTTTATCATGTTATATATATATTTTTAATTATTATTAATATATATGCATATGGAGCTGTATAATTCTAAGTATACTATAAAAACCATTACTGATGATTGAAGTAATAAATTGTATACAAAGAAAATAATATTTTTATACAATAATTTTTAAAATTAATAAATACATAATTATTTGTACTTTTTTACTAAAACTACACCTGCGCCATCTGCAGTAAACATTAATAGCAAAGAGAAAAGTGTCAATGGATGCTCTGGGAAAGGTGACAATTTCTCCAATACAATCTATGCAATCTGTTATTTATTATCAGTAAGATAGTAACGAAAAACTGTAAAAAAATATATATATTGTAAATAATTCATGATTTTTTCTTGAATATGTTTGATTCTAAGTAACATACCTAGTAATATCTACATCTAGTACAAGACGAATAAAATTTTTGAACAAGTGACAAAAATAAAGAAATGAAAAAAAAATATTATGAAAAGTTTTTTTTTACTGGATATCTATTTAACTCTCCTTTAAATAATGAGAAATCAGTGGACTGAGTAAAAAAGAAATCCAAAAAATAAAACATGTTACATGATAAACAATTATAATTATGGCGTCATTGAAATTTTGTATCAATTTTTTCAACTATTTCATCCATTTTGTAATCGTAAGTATCAATTAAAATGCTAAAAATACTGGTATAAACGTAAGACATCAGTCTTTTTTTTAAACTAATTTAATAACATGAGTTTGGGCTTTCAACAAAATATACTCTATTATTCATATATTAAAAGCATTCAATTTATATACTTGATAGGAAAAAATTGTGCAATATTCATTTCCTTATACGACTTTTGGGAATGATATAAGTTTCCAATTGTTTTGATGAGGTTACGTGTATTATATGAAAAAATATCTACAATATAACATTTTTGTAGCTAATGTTGTAGGCCTCAGTCTTCAAATAAAAAAAACTACTTTTAAACAGCACAATTATTTATTTTCACTGAACCTTGATTAAAAATGGTCCAATATAACAAAACATTCTAAACAAGATATTATCAAGATAAAGTAACGAATGCAAATAATCATATTAAATTTCTTAGGAACATACTGAAAAGTACGGGTAATAAAATTTCAATTCAATGGATTAAGAATAACTTTTATAAATCTTGAGGTGTGTACATAATATTTTTCCAAAAAATCTTCGTTTTTAAAAAGTCACATCCAAGTTCACTATTGGAGGTTTAAGACTAAAACCTACAAAAAAAAGTCTTCTAAAATTGTACAAATAATTTCATCTATTTTTCCATATAAAATACTAAGTTTTTTAAAAAGTCACATATTTATGGTGTAATCATTGTAAAAAATATAAACTAGATATTTTTTGAAAAAATATTTGGACTTTCAAAAGGCTGCAAATATGAATTTTATAGATATTTGTAACTAGTTCCAAAATTTACTCAGTTCTGTGATATAAGTATTACTATAAGGCTAAATAAAAAGCTCTGAGTTTTTTTCGCTAGATGTATTTTATTGGCTTTATCTCACGATTAATACATTGCGTCAAAAAATGCTTGAAGTTTGCTAAAAGGTTCAGCTTACACTTAAGAAAATAGTTAATTAACAGTTTTGTGTTTGGTGAAGCCAGTTGTGTATTACAACGTTCCAAAATGGAAGTAAAAAAATGAGAATTCAATAAATTTTTTAGAATCACTACGAACAAGAAAAAGGGGAGAGGCTGCCGGCAATAAGAAAATAGTTAATTAGCTGAAGTTTTGTGTTTGGCGAAGCCAGTTTTTTATTGTGATATTTATGGGTCCAATACATTATCAGTTGCAACAGCAAAAGAAGTGGTATCAACGATTATGTTCTGGTAATGTGGACGTTGAAAATGTCGATAAAATAGTGGAAATTGCAGGATGGACCGGTATGTGAGCACTTATTATATTGCCCAAGAACTGAAGATTAGTCAGAAAAACGTTTGGAATCATTTAAATCAGATAATAACTCTCCAAACTTATTACTTCACATATTAATATTTTTTCATAAATATATTCATTTGGTAGATAAATAGTATCTAAATTTAAACGTGAATCCGTCAAAATCAAATAATTTGTTAAACACGAGACTCACCCTATTGTATGCATGTACATTTGTATATATGCATAAATTTGATTTGCCTGATATTTGACTCATATCTACACATATATATCCTAATCTATCTACAAGGGTAAAAAACATTCCACGGATTCTGAATTTTTTTGCTGTTGTTTTATGTTTAGAAACATGTAAATAAATATACCAGCTATATACATACATACATTTGTGATTATGAATCTATGTATGCTCAATATAGGGTCTCTAATTTCCCGGTAAATCTTCTTTGAGCGAGATCCCGGGAAACACGATACAAAATACCGGGAAATAAAATAATAAATAGTGGCGAATTTAAGTTTTATATCTTTATTTGAAGAATACATTATTAATGTATAGCTTTTTTATCCATTATATTATCAATAATTATGTCCTTCATTTTGAACCAGATAACTATAGTTGTGAAAAATATGACATGGTGGTATACTAAACATAATCAAACGAAAATCAACATTGTAAGACTGACAATTTTAAGAATATTTTGAAGGAAAGCAGCAAGGCTGTCTTGATAATTATATTAAATGATTAAATGAACAGTCACAACATAAAGGATATATTTGCAAACCCCACTACAAATCTTACAAGAAAATAAGCAGAAATTACTCCGTTTTAGATGCTCAATTCTACTCCTAGTCCAACTAGGAATTACATTTATAACTCTCAAACAAAAAATCAGTGTTACTCTACGTCTTTTATCTAAACAATTTGCAGATACAAAGAGTCTAAGGCACGTCCAACGTCATATTTTTTACAACTCTAGAAATTAGTATTTGTACTCAAATTGTTTTTAAAAATAGCTCTTACACCTTTTTTATATTTAGTCCCCATGATCTCATGATTCGTCCCCAAAATATATAGTTAAATAGTAAGTGATGAATAAACTTAATTTTATTGGATTATTACTAATATTATAAAATAATATGACGTCGTATTTTCCGGGAAACAAGGTACTGGGATCCCGTTAGAGAAACCATTATATGTAATATGTACATAAGTAGTTATTTAGTATATATAAATAAATATACAAAATCCTTTTTTGTAGGTTGAATCTTCTAAAGTCAATATTTACTCTTAACTTTGTAAATATGTATAAGGATATGTACATATTAATATACTTGATATATGAATATTTTTGAAGGCCTATCCATGTCTTATACTTTAAATACATATGTGTATTGCTTCTACTTTCTTTTCTATCTCTCTTTCTCAATGATGGAATAACGAAAATTCAAAATGTACATACGAATACATCATAAAATTCCTGTAATATTATTTTTTCCTAGATTTTTATTGATTGATCATTCTTCCAATAACTAAATTATTAGAGTATTATCTTTGATTATAAACAAAATGAAGAGCATAAGTTTGGGTACACTCTATCAGTTTGCCTGCACGTCATCCTTTTTCTTTATATCACGTAATTGGAGATAGGGACAGTTCAAAGTTGAAATTTAATTATTGCAACCTTTAAATAATAAGCTAATAATATATTAGTAGAGTAGGAAGATAGACATTTTGATTTTATTTAACATATGCAGACAGTTAGCAATTTGGCGGATCTTGAAGGTCTCATTTTTTGGATAAAGCTTTGAGTTTGTCTTTTATATAGTATTCAAGTGGAGGGACTCAGTTTCGATCCATTGACTGAACGACAAAGTAAAAAATATATTATTATATTCTAAAGGTAAAGTATCACTTCATCTTTTGTTAGTTAATTAGGTTATTATACACTAAAAAAAAGCATTTTTTTCTTTTGAATCTACATGCTATTGCCAAAAAAGAATTATTTATTTATCTTAACAATGTCTTGTTTAGGATCTATTCGTATATAACGCTATTTTTATTCAAGGATTAGTGACTTTAATTATTTGATTTGCTTCCAAGTCCTTCATTTTTTTTCCATCTGGACTTCTTGGATTCATATTTTTCAATATGAGGACTAAGGTGTACAACAGTACCTATAAAATTATAATTTGTTAGCTACTTGTATATGTTATAAAAATCAAAAATTTATGGGTACAAACTTGAAATTTTCATCAAAAATACAACTTTAATGTATTTACAATCATAACAACAAAAAAATCTTTGTAAAACCCCAATTCATTTTTAAAATGGTCTTTATTTTTTACAAATATAAGTTTATTTTTAGCATTTCAATTGATACATAGAAGTGCAAAATTGAAGGAATAGTTTAAAAAGTGATACTAAATTAAAATTAATTATTAATTATCTGTTTATCATTTAATTCAATACATTTTATTTATTGGGTTGCTTTATACACGGTTCCCTCAGTGCGTTATAAAAAGGATGTTCACTAACTGAGGGTAAATAATATTGTAATAATTAAACAGCTCACATAGTTTCAACGTAGGATTTGATAATTATTTGAGTTTGTAAAATATATCTTCTTTATTCCAGATATCTTGAGTTTCTAAGTCTTAGTCTGAAGTAAAACTTTTTTATATTGACCGAAGCATACAAACTAACAACAGTTTAATAAATCATTCAAATTGGAAATAGGCACTTGTATTTATTAAAGAACTCGTAATCATGTGTCTCATAATCCAAAATATGCTTTTAGGTACAAAGTGGGTTCAAAAATTTACAGTAGCATTTAATTTCGATGGAGTGGCAGTCATTTTTAATTACAAAATTTCCTTATTCAACCAAACGAGACCTGAAAATAAAATAGACAAGTTTTGTTTAATAGCATGTTTCTAAATTTAAAAATGTCGGCCCAAGTGTAAAATGACAACACATGTGCAATATCCTCCGTGGCAGTGTCAGAAATCGAAAAGGTTTGAAAGACCGTTGGCATATTTACCTGCAAAGTTCAACTACAGGTGAGGAATAGCCAAAACTTCTGCAGCAAGACTTTGCCTGACTTCTGGTCTGTCTTCATGTGGCTTTCCTCCTGCCCTGACCTCAATATCTATATTTGGATTCGCCCTGAGCTGGTATCATGACAGCCTTGTACGCCAAGTACACGACCTTCCCTGTCAAGAGCTCCTTATCTGATATCTGGGGTGCGGAGATTATAATTGATTTTGAAGAAGGACTTATTGAAAGGAAAATTTATGTTATATATGAACAAATCCGAAATTGGTTTTGAATTATATTTTTTCTTAACTGTATAAAAATCCCTTTCTCGTAATTTAGTCTTGCTAATGCAAGTTTTGGGCCTTTACTTTGCGTATCTCTTGTATTTTTTATTAATTATCCTATACTTTGGAATAATGAATAGTGTTTTCTTTAATTGAATGGCGTTTTTCTGTAATGATTAATGACTTGTACATATATTCCTTCCTTATTTTAAATACACAACCATAAACCATCCTTAATCAAGTACTATTGTATGCTTATAACCCCCTCTTTTCCTGAATTCCACTTATAAAAATAAATAAAAGTTACTTTTTATACAAGTAGATAGTAAATATACAGCCGATTATTTTAAATACATCATGAAAGAGTAATATCAATAACCATCCAATGGTTGATAATAGGCCCATACCATTATGGTTATTACTCCATCCCCCTACATAGTTAATCCCTATTTACTATTACTATTACTATTAAGCTCTATTCCATACATGAATAGAGCTTAATTAATACATACATATAATTTATAAATTGTATTTACATATAAAAATAGATTCTGAATGTAATTGAAAGTTTATCCCAAAATGTAATTGAAAAGATGGAAATGTCTTAGAATTGAGGGGTTTTGTGTATTGTTTATGCTTTATTCCAAATTATATATTATTTGCCTCACTGTTTTTCTAATAAAAATAGTGCTTACAGAATAACATTCCTACCTCCCAAATGATAAGGTCCTGAGTATAGAGTAAAGTACTGCCTATTAGAGTGTTAACTCAATTTTAAGAAATGTCTTACAAAACATGGGAAATTTGTTTCATGGAATAACCCTCCGTTCTTGAAGTGGGATGTTATACACCTCAAGTTTTTTAATATGTTATATGATTTATCTAGATCTACATGGAATCGGTAAATACTTTTCAGTGTACGCCTGAAAAATTAATTTAGGTTATGTGTATAAACGTCAGGGACCTCAACTGACGCCTCTGACGTTGGACTTATTTGTTAAAGAAAAAAAATGGGGGAATTCAATGAAAATTGTTTTACAGTAATTGCACTTTTGAACATTGAAAGTGAAACTTCCAAATTTATTGAAGCTAATAAGATAAACGAGATAATCAACAAATTTTCAAAATTTGCACAATAAGGCTTGCGAGCATTTGCGAAAGATGTCTGTTGGTTGTAAAATTTATAAATATGCATGAAAAATGCGTAAAAGATAACAACATTTTTATGTTTATTTTATCAACTATAAATAGAGTTGTTCTTTTTATAATTTCACACAGATTAAAAAATTGATTTTTTAATTTAGTTTTATATGTATTGTCAGGCTTTAATTTATTGCCAGGCTTAAAATAGGGTGCAACGTCCCGAATGTCAGAATTCCTATACGTCTATGATTATATGTGTTCTTTTTTATTAACATTATACAATCGGCCAATTGTTTATTTTTTTTTTCAAATTGTAGAATTGTTTAAATGAAAATAAAAAAAAATATATATATAAGTCTTCTCCAGTTATTTAAAAACGTAGGAATGATTTAAAAGTTGTTAAAAGATGGGAGAAGTCCTCTTTAAACATACAACAAAAATATGATATATCATTTAGTTTAAAAGTCATTAAGTCAAACTTACAAGTAGAGGTGTTCTTTTTGATCAGCATTCATAAATGATCTTGAGAGTCTTTGCTATTATCACCTTCACTTTAAAGTCATTTTTCCCTTGTATTGTAAGAGCACTGTGCCAATCAGACGCCTTGAGATTTATAGCAAACCTATCGGCAAAGATGCTCTTCACCATAGATAGGTATTAAAGGTATCATTCGATCACATCAATGAAATAAATGGTAAGAAGATTTTACAACATTATGTACATTCCTTATTTATTTTATATAATACCTTATTTAAGATCTATTCGTATATTTAGCAAATTTTAGTTGAGGTTTAGTGAATTTAAATAATTTTTTGCTGAAAAGTCGTTCCTGTGTTTTTAGTTTGGATTTACTGTATTTTTCCTATTTTAATGGAATAGTATATCATATTATTGAGATAATTTATGTAATACACGCAGCCTCGCCAAAATATATGAATACAAATTTATTTTCTAAAATGTGCATAAATAAATAAAAATTTTAATGAAATTGTTATGCAAAATTAAAGCTAAATGTTTGTAATTTATGAATAACAAATAATATTTTGTTTAAATCCCAATAATTCTTGTTAAAATTATTTTAAAATATGGAATTATATTTTCTTGATGTCTTATATTCAAACAAGTATTTTAAGCAATTTATTTGATATTTTTGAAATGAATGAAATAGTTAAAATATTGTTTACTAACAGAATAAAATGTGAAGTGAAAATGGAAATGGAAAAATATTGTGTTTCAGAATATAAAACAAGTCAAAAAACGGATACTTTTAACTTAAAACATTATATTCAGTTGTAATTTGCATTACATGTAATTTTAAGCAAAAAACTTGAATAGAGAGTATTTTTCACTAGTTAGCCCTATCTTTAATTTGAATACCGATTGATATGATAGATTGTAGTTACATGGTGAGTTTTTAATGTTTATTTGATTGGTCAGATGGAGTTGCACTGATTAAGTAAACATTATAGTATTAAAATTACACCATCTGATCTAGGAATTGTCTTTGAAATTCAAATACGTAATATGTATGTTTTCAAAATAATATGATTCATGGGAATGTTTTAAAGAAAAAACCCAAAAATTTACATGCTTACGCAGACAATTTAAGAATGTTATAGGGATTCATAACTTTTTGTGTGTTATTTTACTGATGAGCCAATTTTATTATTTCACTTACATTACAAATACCAGTTATTTATTTTTGTTAAGTTAAATACCGTTTTAAATGTATTACTAACTAAAAGCCTTAATCAGCCAAAGAACAATATCTCATAGGAAAAAAAATAATAGAACGATAATGAAAATCCATGGGCACCAAAAATTTAAATAGAGTGGATTTATACAACATACCTTTTCATCACCACAAAAGTTTTTTTTACGTCTATGAGTAGAAGCTTAAATATCTAAGTCGTTTCATTAAAATCATTTTTCTTAAAAGAAATTATTTCATTCTTTCTAATGGAGCTACCTAAAATAAGGTCAAATAATGTTCAAGAGTTCTTTTGAGTAGAATTTTAAAGTACATCAAATCGTACCTACTCAAAGAAATAATGACTTAATTTGAATATGGTATGAGTATATTGTTACAGACCATTTTGAGCCCACATGATTTTTTTTTTCGATGACAAAATCAAGATATTGTGCTTGTTTATCAATCCTTGAATCTTTTCCAACCTCAATTATCAATAATGTGGAATAATAATTAATTTATAACAAAGGAGGGATTCCCACTTCTTCGATTCGAACTGTTGCCTTGTTTGATAAGTATTTAATATACTAGAAGGATAAAGATTTGAATTATATTCGAAATACAAATACAATAGTCATTAATTAATATCATAGAAAAAAATATAATTTTCTGCAAAACATCAATCCTAAATTTACTTTATTTGATATATATAGCATATGAGTAGTACCTATTTATCATATTATAATTTCAATTGAATAAAAAATATAATAGCATATATCAATTAATAAAATATCATTTGTCCAAATGTTCATTCTGTGAAATGTTCCTGTCCTTTTGGCAAATAATGTTTTTGACCCATAGTTTGCTCACGATTGTAAACATATTCCTTGTATCAAATAAAAAATGTGTATCTTACAGTGTGAGCACTCCAAAATTCAACAATTTTCTACATTTTTTATTCCATTCCTTTGTGACGTTGGCCTTCAGGGCATCAACAATGGGTTGGAAGTCTTGTTCGTTGTGCCTCAAAGACTCCCCGAACAGAGAAGTCTAGGAGGTTCACGTCGGATGAGGACGAAGGCCATAAGTATGCCGGCCAGAAGATCCCTTTTATCCCTGCAGAAATGCTACAGCAATCTTGGATTTGTGAGCCGGGTCGCTGTCTTAGATAAAACGTCTAAAACATACTTTGAAACTATGGCAAGTCATTGTACCTGAGGTCCTTGTAGTAGACGTACATATTGCCCTTCTCGTTGGCCTTAAGAAGTTGGGAGGGATCTTGCTGCTGTCAGACACCATAACGACAAGGATCTTGACCTGATAGTTTCCTCAACCTTAGCTTATAATTCAGCTAAGAAGCTATCATTTCTCCCGTACAGAATAAATGTTAGGATTGACTTGTGTGCAGAGGAGATCCTACACCCTTTGCCATTTTGCTTGTTGCTCGAATATTTATGATTGCACAAAAACAAAACAAACATCAAATGGTAGCTTTATGTCAGTTCTTTTGAATGGCACCCAGTACAATATGACAGCCATTTAGAACTTTTACTAGACTGCCTCGAAGAGGATTCTAATTTTTTGAGTTTTTACCCTGTATAGGCTAATTTTTGAGTCCTTACCCTGTATAGGATATCATCAATAAATAACCATCAATTTATAAATATAAATTTTTTGCCAAATGTTCCTTTGGCAATATGTATTTTCGGCCATAGTGTTTTTGGCCAACGACTGTTAACAAAATCCCTTGGACTAAATAAAAAATGTGTATCTTACATTTTTTGGAGGAAAGGTTGCAAGACGTAAATAAAGATGGCTTTATTGTGATAAGGGAATGCATGGATCTATAACTTATCATACACAATTAAGGAATGTGTTACCACTGTCAATATTTATATGAGTTGTACGTCTTAACTCTCTTCATTATTATTCTCTCTTCCCCATAAATCAATATTGGGTGTCTATTTCCATATATAAAAAAATGAGTCATGATCGATAAAGAAAAGAAAGAGGATCACGTCTATATAAACACATTTGTTATATTATATTATATTGTGTATGTATACATATAATTGAAAGAAAAACAAGACATTGTATGTATGGATACCAGCTGAAATAATATAAAAATTTCATAATAGTAGTCAATTGCACATAAGTTACGTAAATAAATATGCGTCCATGTAATATGAGAAATATCATACACAACCATAAAAGATAAAGACATTTTATCTTTTTTATTGTCACTTTTGGTTGTCTTGGTTTCATTGGCAACCACTTTAAAAAAATACATTTAATACTAGGAAAACTGCACTGAGGAAAATTGCTCGTAGAAGGTTGCAATGGAGAAAAATTAGGAATTAAGACATTTGCTAGGAAAAATATTCCAAAGATTTTGCTCAAACTTCAGTTATAAATTCCCTTAATATTATTTATGACAAAAATATCAAAACATATTTGTTGGTTTCATTGCCTAATGGAGTTTCGTCAAACGAGAGTAAGATTAGTACAATACCATGTCCTTGAAATTTTTTTAATTCAATCTAATCTTCTAAGAAATGAATCGAGACGATTGATAAGGAGGGCGAGAATAAATAGCTTGGGCGTTCTTAAAATATGGTTAAATACCTTCTGCCTTTGGATTGGCCCGGTGGTAGTGAGGGAATGATAGAAACCACTGCCAATATATCTGAGGAACCCCTCTAATACCAAAAAAATAGTTTAAATCCTCGGGGTGTAAATGGAAACCCGCATTTTTTCTGTATTTTTGCGCTATTTAACTATTTTTTTATGGATTCTACATTACATGCAAATAATATTAGTTGTTAAACTGAATTTACAAAACCATATAATGTAAATAGTTTTAGTATTTTAATATCTAGTGATTTTATTCCTGGATTTTTTTTTGTTATTCCTTCAATAAACTTTCATTAAATGGTTTTAGAGTAATAATTTTTCGTTTTAAACTTGCAAAATTGAACAGATTACACATTTTACTTTGTAGTTCTGATTTTTTTTTAATTTTTTGTTCTGTAAATATAAAAATTGAATGTTTAATAATAAAAAAAACTGTGCAAATTGCAGTCAAAACTAATCCTCCCAGTGAAATAATCAGAAATTGATAAATTTTATTTAAAAGATACCATATTTGTTTTAGTTATCAAATAAAGTTCTTAAGTATTTTTATTTATTTCACAATTTCGAGTTTAAGGTCTATAAATGACTTCAATATACCTATAAATTATTGGCCTATATATAAAGTAAGATGATGAATTATGAGTTTCTCCTTTTCTTGATTTTTCCTCAGGATTGTTTTTATGTTGAAGCACTACATATATAATTTCAGTTAAACAATAAAAAATTTGAATATTTCCTTGCATATAGAAAAAAAATTATTCAATATTTTATTCCGTATATTTAACTTTTTATGTACTCTTCCATTGATCGTACTTACATTTCATGTATGCTCAATTGGAAGGTTGAATATAAACAAACTTTTCCGATTCTTGTTTCTTTTTGTTCTTAACATACTCAGTTTGCCAAGAAGTTTTAAGTTTTATGTCTTCAATGTATGTAAAAGTTTTATGTTATTTGGTAATTCTTCATAGGAAATCTTTTCTATACAACATAAAAAAAAATAATCATCATCCTAATATTTCCTTTACCTAGTCATGAGTTACATACCTTATGCGACTCAATCATCTAATGGAAATGAAGAGCAAAGATAAAGGTAATTTGATATATAGCTGTGAAGAGAGAGGAAATGTCTTAATTCAATTAATAGAAAAAGTTTTTTTTTTTTTCCTTAATTAGATATCTTTTTGTGTGTGTGTAATTATATAGGTTTTTATAATGACCTTACATCTAGGAGGATTTGACTATATTAAGGCAAGACTGGACCATTGAAAATTAGTAATTTCTACAAAAATTCCATTTTGAGATTTTTAGCATGTTAACAAAATTCAATTTCTCATCTTTAATAGTCTCTAGCTAAAAACACTTTAATTATCATTATTATGTTTTGGCATCCGTTTGTGATGATATTTTTCAAAAAAACATTTTTTTCTCAAAACCATATTTTCACTATGTTGAAGTTACTATGTATCAGCATACAATTGTTCAATTCACTCAATTTTTTGCCTGGTTAAAGTACAAACATTGCTCTGGGTACTGAACCTCCATAAATTGATATTGAAGACTCAGTATTTATACAAGGACCTTCTAATTGTGTCAGATGCTAGGCTAAATTTTTCATTTTTGTGCTACTGATCCACAAAATCCTCCTATGATGTCCGTTTTTATAAATTACTGGAAATTGGTGGTTTAATATCTTTAGTTTGACCTAAAGGTTGAGCTTGTGTAGTTTTGCGAAGTTACGTTTCCTAAGTACTTAGTAATTTGGTTTCAAAAATGTACCTTCCTAAAATTACTTGCTCAATGGTGGCCATTTTGAATATTCAATTTGAAGCTATGCTGAATATTATGGAATATATAATTCATTGAAATATTCTGAATTTATTTCATGATAGTCAATGTCTGAGAGTGTGGTGGCCTGCTGAAAATAGCTATATTTTCTTTCTTCCAAGTGTCCAGTCATACCATAATAAAGAAAAGTTTGTCTTATTGGACGTTTGGTGTCAAGTCTGTTTGTATCTAGGGTAGAACAGTTTAAAAACGAGTGTTTGTAGATAATATTTAGGGAAATGTTTCTCAATTTTTTTTGTTGTTAGTCAAAATGAGAAAAAGAGATAATCTGGGGGGGGGGACATTTACGGAACATTGGCTTTAATTTTAACTATTTTTGAATATCCCGCTATAATAAAAGTTATATTAATTAAAGTGATGATAATCTCTGCAATGTGGACAAAGGAGAAACCTGTGTGAGACATTTGAATAAGCAAGTTGTGTAACGCAAGGAGAGCTGTGCTCGTGGAGTCGTCATTCTCTTACGTCAACAGTCTGAAGCATAGTGCACCTGTATCGTGAATATAAATATAGGATCAAACAACAGAACACTGTAAAAGGTCGTTGGATAAATTTTTACAAATGAATATTTTTGAGTGAAAGTAATGTTGAATGATACAAAGGTATGGAATGAAAAAAAAGATATTACCTTGAGTCAATAAAAAAAACTGGCACAATTGATTCACACCTCCCAAAGTTATTTGTTAGGGCATCTAACCTACTTGAGGCATATTGCACAAGCATCAAATTAATGAACTAAAAGGAAATATTGCATATGTTTTGTTATTTTTTGTTTTCATTTTATCATTACTTTATTTTTATTTTTTTGGGTAGTGTATAAATCCACTCAAATAGCACGGCCCGTAGGCCGCCTGTTGAGAATCCCTAACTAAGTGTGTCATATTTAAAAAAATAATATATTCCTAAAAAAATAATAATAATTAAGTTAATGGAAACTTAATAACTCCAAGCAGTGTAGCAAAAAGCATGGGTTGTCTGTTCGTTTGTCTAGCGAAAAGTCATTTTCGAGTCAACTCTTAATATCTTAGAGCTATATGACTGCTTTATCGGAAAGTAACAATGTAATTATGATGGTGTGTGACGCTCAGCGTCTTATATATATATATAAAAGATAAGTTAAGATACGTTCAAAGATGGGATATTCGTAAAAAGGTGGAGCCAAGTAAATAGTATTTCTGAATGAAGACTATTGTTAATATCAGCTGTCTGTTATATGATTTGGGGGAGGAAAGGAATAACTTAAATAAAGAGGAGAACCTTCTAGAGTGCAGGAATAATACTTTTGTAATCTGTATATATATACAAATTAGACCTTGTGTTGCTGGGCTGAGGAGGCTGAAAATTTGCAAGGGCGCGTCTTTTGAACCTGGTCTGGTCTAAATGAAACACCACCCTATTTTTGGGGGGCGGGATAAGGGATCTTATTTCATACCCAAAATACAAAAATAGTTTTTGTTTTTGGATCAAGGGGACTAGATTGGGGGTTAAGTTACAAATGTAAAAGCGACCAACTAAACAAATATAAACTTTTCTAAATGAATTTAAAATTAAAAAAGTTATGATCAAAAAAAAGAAATCGGTGAATACTACATTTTTGTTTAATGCACTCTTCTTAGCGCATTTCGATTTAGCAAAAAAACAAATATATATATATATAAAATGGACTTCTCATCTAGACAAATTTTTTCATACAAATGATTTGCTATGATATTTGCATTTTATAAAACTTTTTTTAAAATTCATAATAATACATAAATTATAATGCTCGCCTGCACCAAAGAGATCTAAACATTAAGGAAAAATAATATTGTATATTGTCAATATGATTTCCCGCTCCCTCCTTGGGCCAAGCAACACCGGCATACCCTTTGCTAGTTAGAAAAAAAACATATATATTTATTTTAATATACATTTTTATAACAATTCACAACAAAGATAGGGGAGATTGTGTATTTCAAAGGGAGAAGTTAATACCTCAATGACCTATTAAATAATAAAAAAAAAAGAAAATAGAGCACACTCAACAACCGTTTTTCCTTATTTAATCGCAAAACTTCATTTTTTCTTTTCATATATGTATTGCTTTTTGATATATGTTGAATGCTTAGCTGGTAGTCAAAAGTGTTTCTTTATCTACACGGATGAAGAAAGCGCTAAAAATATTTTTTTGAAAGTAAGTAGTTGCAATTTTAAATATTAAAAAAAAAAGTAAACACAAAAAAAAAGTCAAGTAAGAAAAATTGAACTTTTTTGTGTCACAGTTAAACAAACAACTCCAAGTAATGCCAATTTGTTTGAAATATTGTCATGCAAAAAAAAGTGATGTTTTTGTTTGTTTTAGTTTTTATTTAAGTTAGAATAGTTTAGTGAAAGCAGAGTTTGAGCTCTTCTTATTGACAGTTAATGTCATTAAAAAAAATAAAGTTTAATTTTATTTGGTTTTTAATTACTTTTAAGGACATTGCTTCATAATTGATCTGCAGGTTATTATACTACAAATACTAAGAAATAGTGAGTCTGGGTTTTAATGGTAATTACTTTTGTCAACAAAAGAGCGGAAATTATGTTTTTATGCTGTTTATTTAATTGTTAATATGGTTGTTGTTTGTTAGTAAACAGGATTACGACAAAAGCTAAAGATCGATTTTGATCAAACTTGTTACGAAAGTTTTATATGATCACTATAAAAGGCCATTAAATTTTGAGAATTTAAGGTCATGGTAACAAAAGGCATAAGAAATGCATAACTGACCATTACTTTTGAGCACTAGTTTGATTTTGGTTGGAGACTTTGTGCTATACAGAGTACTGATTTTAGTTCATTTTTGTTTTTGTCTGATAACGACTATTCGGTTAAAGGTTAGTCAGAACTTACAAAAATTATAATCCGTGTCTTCATAAAGGAACAATAATTTTATTTGATATATTTTTAACATATGTCAAAATCCTAAATTTTCAATGGTATACACATTTTTTTCTCTTCTTATATTGTTCAAAGTAACTGACAAAAATTACATTTATTACTTTTCGAAAACTTTGCAATTTTAACGTTTTTTAAAGGTACAATAACGTTATAACCTGTTGTATTTTTATAATAATGATATATATTTATAAAATATGGCCTTTTTTCAAAAATAGTGAAAACACTACAATTTTCTTTAATAAATAGTTATTTTTTACTGTTTATTTATTTAAAATTGTACTAATATCAATGTATTTTAGTTTTAGTTATTTTTTATGAAAGCTATTATTAATATTTTGACCAATACTGAAAATTTCAAATTTATAAAAATTGACTTGTTGTGTACTGTTTTCTATAAAAAAAACATACAGAATATACGGATATTTGAGAAAATGACACCTTTTTATTTGGAATAACGACATTTCTTGATAAGGCAGACGACCAATGAAAAAAACAACAACATATTTTAATAAAGTGAGATCGATATTAATTTTTAGATCCATGTCTATCGTTCTCCTTTATAATTAGATTTTTTTTATGTTCCTTTAATTAGTTAGATAGAGTTGCACTGATTAAGTATATGTAAACATTATAGTATTACAATTACTCCATCAGACTGAGCATTCTGTTGGTGAAATCCATATATATAGAGTATATTTCTTTCTCTATGAATCGCCTGAGCGGAACACACATTGAATTCAAGAGAATAACTTCTCCAGAGCGCGTTGTTCATGAGCTACTGCGATTAAATTCAATAATTATTTCAAGAAATTGGAAAAAGATAAATTCAACTAAAAATCTGGTTTTTGTCTATGCCAATTGGAATAATATTTTGAATGTGATTTGATCATTTTGATACATTTCTAATTGAAAATTGCCACGTCATTGACATTCGGACATACATTGAATTTCAAGAATTTTTTCCCTCAGGATGATATATTTATGATCTATCATTATTATAATTCCCTGAATGCATGTCAGTTAATGTTTCTTCTAGAAAATCAGATTTATATCCTGAACTTCATTACCCAATAAATCATTCTAACAATAATAGAAATTAACTTCTTGTGAATTTGAATTAAATTTTTAGTTAAAAAGTAAATATCTTAATTGCTTTCTTATGAAAAGTATATAAAGTATAGGGGCCCAAAACTGGCGTACCATTTTTTTACAAATTCTTGCTCATTACTTTTTAATGACGAGGATTAATTACAAAATCAAATCAAACAACATCTGAAACAAAGATAAATAAGTTTTGTTTTAATCCTTTGTCTCCAACTGTATAAATTTTTGAACAATAAAAAAAAAAAAAATTGCGTGTGCAATCTTCTCAGTGGCTGTGTCAGATGAAACAATTCATTACAAGCATGAAAAACCAAAACATCTGCAGCAATAATATGGCTTATTTCTGGGGTGCCTCTGTGTAGCCCTTGTCTATCCCTGACATTAACACTTTGGAGAGTGTTTTAAGTGGTATTGGTCGAAAATATCTACCTCATTTCTCATTTAAAATGAATAAATTATGGGGATTAAAAAAGAAAAACATATACAAAATTCAAGGTTTAAAGATTCAATGATATCGACGTATTAGAACCGTTCTGAACAATTAGGTAAGATATGTCAAATATTGCCAGGTAAAGGACTTTTGTCAAGCGTGAGGAAAACATAAGAAATGAGATTTATGGTATTACTGAATTAATACTGATATGAATATAAGCTCCCTGTTATATAACTTTGAGGGTGGGAAACAAACAAGTTCTGTGGAAAGAATAACCTTCTAGTTTTAGAAGAGCATTATTATTGGGAAAATATTATAAATACAGTTAATTCAGTATTGCTATTTTTCGGATGAGAAATTGACTAAATCAGTATATTTTTATATTCCAAGTATGTATATAAGAACCCCATTTTTGGCTAGTGTTTGATTAGATCTTTTTTTTTTTTTTTTTTTTGATAGATAATTGAGTATTTTTAGCTTATCTTTTAGCAAAAGTATTATTCGGAAGCCACATATGACATCTATTCGTACTGATTGACAAACAATATGAAATTAATTTAAAATAAATATTTTGATAACCATGCGATTTCTACCAATAAATCTATAAATGAGTTTCTATGAAGTTGATATCAAAAAAAAGAAGAAAAAGGTAACTTTATGCGGATTTTTTATTTCATGTTTCTTCTTTGCAAATTATTTTATGTTCTAAAAAGATGTTTTCTAAGGGAACATTGAATATATACATATTTATTTTATCCAAATTTTTTATATCTGAATTTGACAATATTTTTCAATACATTTAATATTTATTTTTTATTGCATTTATAAAGTAATTTGTACTAAAGATGGGAAAATTATTTTCTTTTAGAGGGAGTTGTTAGGACCACTACGATTTATTAATGAATATGATCGAGAAACTGTTTTATTTCTTGCAAAAAAATCCCATCATTGAATATTACATAGGTCATATCCTAAAGAGATGATCTCTTCATTTATAATTATATTTACAACAGCTGCCAGTAAATTGATAGAAATGTCTTTGTTTGCATAGGTAACCTCTACATGTTTGAGATAGGTCTAAATCTCCAATTCTTGTTCTAAATCCGACTAATTCGATTTTTAATTAGTTCTAGTAATGAAACTATATTGTAAAGTTTTAATATGTTGTGACTTTCTGTTTAAAAAAGGAAAAGCTCAAATATAGATTTCTATAATGACATTTACATGTCATTTAATGACTAAACGATAAAGTTTAATTAAATATGACCTTTAACTAACTTATTTAATGATTAATTTATGACTGTTTAATGTTTTTGCTGTAAAAAAAAGAGTTTATTTCATTAGAGGTTTACTTTCTTTGGATTTTCTTTTTAAAAAGCCATAGTGAAAGCTCAAATTGAACCTTTTAATAAACTAATTTATACGATTTCAGAGCTAAACTTTTATTTTTTAAATGTATATATATTTTGTTCCTCCAGTTTTATCCATCACTTTCTTTTAAAAGGACTCAATTAAAAAAAAAAAAAATCCATTTGCAATGTATAAAATTCTTTATATGTATATATAAATGTATTCTGAAGGCTTTGACTTGAAAGCTAATCTTATTATTTCCCGTTTTTCTACATCTTTTCCAGGGTTTGATCCCTTCTACATATATTTTTTAAGAGCTTTTGTTGAAAAGTTTTATGTATCATCTTATTTTTCATTATGAAGGAACGACTTTTTCTCTCATTTCTATATAAAAACATAATCCCTGGTTATTCTTAATACCATCCCATTTACTCTACAAAACATTATTGCAAAAAATAAAATATTAATATAAAAAGATATTTATTAATATAGACAATTTTTTTCAATATAATTTAATAAAGCAAAGTGTATACGTCTGATTGTTTGGTTCATTGCCTGAAAATGAGTCATTTTCAGGCAACAAGCATGTGTTACTTAAAGCCAAGAAAGTATTCAAGAACTCCCTCACTCATCACGTCATATATACAAAATGATTAGGCTATTATTGATAGAAGGGGGTTCATTTAGTTTCCAGCCCTACTTTTCGGATACAAAGCATCTTTTAAGCTACCTAGAAATAATAATTTTTAGTTAGGATAAGCAGCATGAGGCATGAGCAGGCCTCAATGACCATGACATTTGCGAGTTTCTTCAAATTCTTTGAAAAAAATATTTCATAAAAACGCATTCCTGGGTGAAAAGTAATTTTGGGATTGGGAGGGGGTTGGCAGGAAATTAACATACTTTTTTCAGAGTGCTTAAATAATCCTCTTGGATCCCAAAAGTGGGGCTAAAATTTAATTTAATTGAACGCTTCCACCCCCTTATATTATTATTCTTTTATTCTTGAGTAAATAACATTGACACATAAAGTAAGTACGCGTGAGTGTGCTCATAAAAAATGGATAGTAACACTGAGGCTTTCTTAACGTTGTTATCTCCTTTATTATTAAAGCAAACTTGATATGTCCACATGTTTAATGTATGGTATGTAAAGGGCTCATTTTAACAACGAGTGTGTTAAACTAAAGTCCAAAAAATTAGTTTCGTCTCTAGTCTAAAGTACTTCCTGGCTCATCCCGTCATATTTAAAAAAAAAAATCAAGCTTTCTTTATCATTCTTTCATTCTTGAGGAGAGAACATCAAGGTATTGAGAAAACTACGTGTGAGTGTGCTAAAAAAGAAACAGAGAAAAATACAGAGGATTTCTTTTGGATTTATCACCTGTATAATTATAACAAAATTTGGCTGTTTTTCAACACCGAATAACTCCGGACAATAACGGGTACTACCGCATGTACAATAATAAGACCGCCGGTCTTATTTAAAAAGAAATAAAGATATTTATAAATAAAGTTAAAATAATAAAAGTGTCTTTCGATGATTTTAGCAAGGGGCCTGCGTTGCTAAATCTCCGCGTATCATATTAAAAAAGAAAAAAACCTTTATCTTTTATTATGAAGAGAGAGCATCTAAGTATTGAGTAGCTACTCTTGAGCGTGTTCATAAAATACGTAGAGTAACAGGAAATATCTTTTGTGGAGTTATATTCTACATTAATTAAGCAAAGTTTGTCGTTTCGTCGACGCCTAATTACTCCTTGCAATGATGGGTAATAACGTTTGTGATCAATTTAATTCATATTTAATTTGATTTTGGTTAATTAATTTAGCATTTTATTTGTTGATATATATTTTGGAAAGTGTACATTTCAACCTGTCTTTTTCGCTTTTATTATAGTCGTTATTTTGTAAGGAAAAAAAATTGTTTATGTCAGACAAAATATTAAAAAAAAAAAAAAAAAAGTTTTTCTTCGTGTTATTGCATAATCGTGATGCGGTAAAATCTTTGTTGAGTAGAACAATTCTAATGCGTCAACACGAAATCAAGCTAGACCACTTTTTCACAAAATTAAGTATGTGCTACATTTCTATTCCTTGAAAAATTATTCTCAATTTATA
The DNA here is from genome assembly GCF_016086655.4 of Lepeophtheirus salmonis. Lineage (NCBI taxonomy): Eukaryota > Metazoa > Arthropoda > Copepoda > Siphonostomatoida > Caligidae > Lepeophtheirus > Lepeophtheirus salmonis. Next base: position 2,410,602 of record NC_052141.2, on the reverse strand, counting down.
GTAAAACATTCTTCTTATTAATCTTTTGAATGCTACACAAATTGTATTTAAATTAACCAAAATGGATCCTCACAATACAAGAACGATAAATTAATGTATTGGATTTTAAACCTTAAATATATTTTTTGGTATGAAAATAATTTTGGCAAAACGATTATGTAAAAGTAATATTATGAAAAAGAAAAGTTTTTGGATTTTTTTTCCTTCTAATTACTAATTAAGAACTACCTCCTTATCATAATTGCAAATTAAGAACTACCTCCTTATCGTCATTACAAATGACATTTGCAGTTCACATACAAAACAGACCTTTAATAGATGTAAGAAAAGTTACAATTTGACAAATTTTCGTTGAATAATATACTAAAAACCTTATTGCAATATACAGCATTTACGTGTTTAAGATCACCGGTTAACCTTTATAAGTCTCGTTAATCAACTAAAGTATCCAAACTATGGTTAAAACTCTTGAATCTTTTATTATCTTTTAAAATATTAGACAATAGAGAAAATAATAATTAAACGAGTTAAAATTTTATTTAAATTATAATTTGATCTATATTTTTAACAAAAAAAATCTGAATAAGTCGACTTTGACTATATGTAGAATATAACTGTTGAAAAGTTGAAACTTACATATCCTTTGAGTAGAAACAATTCAATCCTTTATCATTTTCAACTTAAAAGCCTTTTTATTAAAAATAAACATACACTTTTTTGATTCATTGTTTGCCCATTAGGAACATGAGCCTTCTGTTCTGGGTTATGAAATTTTTGTATGTAGTTACAAGATTATTTTGATGTAGGGGAAGCAATCATGAAGCATGTAATGCTTCTAAATTTTTTTGTATATGTTCATTTATTATTTGAAAGCCATTGTCTAATGGTTCTTCTCTCATATTTTTCATAACCCAAACTCAAACCATAAATCATATTCATACTTCTGAATCCCATTTTTACACAAAAAAAAAAAAAAAAATACCACATTTGTAATTTTTTTCCCTTACTTAAAAAATGACGCTTTCATGTTAGAAAATTGATCCGTTAAGGGACTTTTCTACAAACATTTCAAAGAAACAAAATATATATTATTTGTAGATAGGATCATTCAATCATATCAATGATGGATGTGTGATGAAAAAGTTGAACAGTTACTTACATTTAAAAAAATCCAATAGGGACGGGGGGTGTTGTGAAAAGGGAACGTGAGCTGAAATCAAATTTGGATGATGCATCATAAAGTTATGATATGTTATTATGATACTAATATATTTTATGTTTATATATATAATATGACTTTTGTCATTAATTTTATTTTATTTGTTTACGACTTGTTGGACTGACTTTTGTTTTTATGAGTTTTTTATGTATAAAGGGAAATCGAAAAAGTTATCATCATGATTTCATTATTTTTCAGTGCACCAGCAACTAAAGAAGAAATAAATTTAACTTTGTAGATAAATGCAAAGTGTCAGTCTACTAATACACTTAGTATAATGCCTCACTCAGTTATTAAATGTATTTGATCATGGTATTTGTTAGTCAAGGTCGGATATATATGTGGCAAAACTTCTAACAAATGCATTGTATTGCTATAAAATAAAGTTTATATATAAATTTGTTGATATTTGCTCCGATATTTTAAATGACGAAATCAGAAAATACGAGAGAATAGATAAATATGTGATTCAACTTTTTAGCATTTTCACAAACGTCATAAATTGAATCATATTTCTTCTTATTTAAGGTGGGTTACCCCTTTTATCGTGCATGTACACGTCTAAGTTGTTATATAGGTACTGACGTAAATCGTATGAATTTTTAATTGGCCCAGTTTTTTTGTTTTTCTTTTTCGAATTGCTATTGTAAGAAGAAACTTTCTTTTCCTTAGTTTTTGTCATTATTATCTAATTCCTGAATAGTGAACATCATTTTCTAATTAGGTTCAATTATATTCAAAATCAGATTTAACGTGTATGTTTGCTGAAAAAAGACAGAGCGCATATTTAAGGATTTGTTGTCAAGTTACAGTTGAATGTTATTGTTGGAGTCAGAGTAGAATGGGGGATTGACATCAAAGTAATTATTGCGAATGACTTTGTTTATTTCTAATTTCTTCTCATACCTTGTTCTTGCTCATTATAGCTAATCTCCTTCAAATCATTTCTCAAACGTCAAATTTCAATTTTTAAGAAGAAATGTCACATAAAAATGTATCTGTTTACAAATTAATAGATTTAAAAAGTACAGTATTTTCAATTTCAGGAACATTTTATTATCAAAATTATACAAAATTTACATAAACGAAATGGTTATAGCTGGTTATTTTTTCAAGAATATTATTCTCTAATTTATTTTTTTTTATTTTTTTTTGAGGTGCAGAAAAAATATTTGTAGATTTAGGTTTTTTCTTTACTGTGCCAATAAATTCTATTAATTATTTTTTGTGCAAAATTAGTTCAGAAAAGTTTTTTGCGATGTTATTCGTAAATATCGATTTGACAATTTTTTGACAAAACTAAAAAATGGACTTTACCTCACTACATATATATATATGTTGGTATGTTTTTTATAGTTTATAAGACAATATATATGTTTTTTATATTCATAAAAATACTACTATGGTTCTATGTGCCAAAGGTTAGAGTTTTTTTATATTTTATTTATGGGGGAGGGAGGGGTGCAATGATGAGACTTAGTGGATTACGAAACAGAACCTGATTGATATAGTGTGGATAGTATATTCAGTATAAAATATAGTCAATTTTTGCTCCATTGTTTTTATGAAAGGACAGGAATTATAATTGTTAGGATCTTTCTCGACAACAACGAAAAATTCAGATTATAATTTTCTTTTGTAAAATAGAATAATTCTGTATATAAAATTATTTTCTTAATAATTATTCAATTATTTTGACCATTGTCAATGTGATTTCCTGCTCCTCCCTTGGCCAAGCAATCCCGGGCAATCCTTTGTTATTATGCCTATAAATATACATCAGACTTGAACACGCATGATAAATGTTTTTTTAAAAAAAGATTTTTTGTAGCATTTTCACCGTAAATCATAAATTAGATCATAACTGAAACTAGGGATCTGGTTTCAATAAATTACTGTTTAAATTGACATTAGAACATGAAAATAGTTGTTGTGTGAGCTCTTTCTTCCTTTTTAAGACGGGTTAACAAATCTATCATCTTCTGTATATACGTCTAAATGGATTTGTATAAATGATATCAGGGGAAGTGTTGAACTTACGAAAACTTCCTTTAATCATTAATACATATGTATGTATATACACACTTAGACGTGTACACGCTCGATAGATAACCGCCTGAGTTCATTACTTCCTTAATTATTGTTGTGATAACATATTTCACTATTAAATACCATAATTTACCACTTACATTGTGCAACATTGAATATAATAATGTTATTAGTCTAAAGCCCATAAAAAGTTCCTTATCTGCCAGGATTATAATTAATGGGATCTGCATCTATTTATTGATCCAAGGTGTTCATGTTTTTCCATATTTATATGCTAGTCAAACTCCTTTGGACACTTCAATTACCTGTTTAAAGGATTACTTGATTTAAAAATAACAATAAAGCAAGGAGTTTGTTTAGCTAAAGCTCAGCTCGTCATATTACAATAGAAAAAAAACATATATACACAGAGTTGGGCAGTAAAACAGGGACAGCTAACTAATTTTAATTTTTTCATAATTATAGAAAGGTTTAGAGATTATTTTTTGTCATTCTAGTTCAGCCATACTTTGTTCATAAACAAATTACAATTAACATTTTGTCATCTCTTAATCATGTAGGAAAAAAGTGAAAAGGCAGCATATCTCAGATCTCGTCAGAAATGAAGTTAAGGTGGCGAGGATTATGGACATTATGAAATGCTCCTGGAGCCTGATTTTCAAAGTGACCATGATGGAGAATACCTCTGCAGGAAAGGAGAAAGTAGAGGTACAATTTAAAGAGAGATACGAATTTCCTATCCAGCTTGGAGAATAAGATTACGGAGGACCCTACTAAATCAATGAATTTCCAAGCCAACGACTTGTCCCTGGTTGCTAGGACCATAAGGAGGCCTGTGAAGAACCTCATGCAACCTTATGTCATAGATCATGAAGGCCAAGAGGTTCCAGAGGTTAAAAGACATAGAGATGTGGTCCCCATCCTTGCAAAATGGGGACCCGCTGGATTTTGCTGTTTTGGGCATTTGGGAGAGGTAAACAAAAAAACTTCACACTCAAAAGTGACCTTACGGAAGGTCACCATAGCTTGTGTGTGGGACAACTTGTCTGAGAAGTTTGTCGTCAATTTTTGCAAGACATTTTGTGGCGTCTAAAATGTATGATTGATGCTGAAGGCGGCCATATTGATTGAACAAGTTTGCAAAGGCCTTGTTTACAAGTTTTGAAAGAAATATTTAATTTTTCTAACTTATTTCTAAAGCAATCATTTGAGTCCTCTTTTTTCTGCCAAATACTGTATTTTATAGATATACGCCAATAACTCCGAGTAATGCCGGGTACTCCCGCTAGTACTAATGAGTACAATCCACGTGTTCTTGTTTCATCATCATTTTGTAAAGTTGTTGTCTTGTAAAAGTAATATACAACCAAATATGAATTTAATTTGCTCCAAAAACATAGTTTATTTTTTATTATTCTTCAAGCCTCTGAATCAGGATTGCATGAGAATTTGAAGGAGTTGTAATTTGTTGACAGGTACATTAGCTAGTACTTAGTAGAGTAACCGGTAGTTTTGCCTGGAGGAGAATATGATACCTGATATATTGCCCATTTTCTTATGTTTATAAAAAATTGGTTAGAACTTTAATGGTATATCTTGAACACATTAATTATATACAGGAAACAGAGATCAAATTGTCGCCTACTTTAAACCTTGATAACTTGAAGACGACATTATCAAATAAAAAGCCGGTTACCAAATAGGAAAGCTATTCTCGTCAGCTGACGATACGTAGTTCAGTTAGCATCATGCCGTCATCATATGAGGAGATAAAGAGCTATAAGTGGAACGAGGAGCTTTCGAGGTCCGCCGTAGTCATGGCATTGGTTAATAATGGAGGTGAAATCTCCAATTCAACGATTGCTTCAACCTTACGAGTGAATTTACGGACTGTTTAGCGTATCAGTAAGAAGCTAGAGGACACCTGAGATGTTGATGCCACCATAAAGAGGGCAACCAAGGAGGAGGGCGCCGACAGGAAGGTCAGGGACACCGACTTTGTCGACAAGGTGAAGAAGATGGCTGAGGATGACCCTACCAGGTCCATGAAGGCCATGTTGAGGGATCTGGACTGCCATGAGAAAACAATAAGGGACTGTGTTTCTGAGGATTTAAGGTGCAGGAGCTAATCGAGGTTAACCGAGGATTTGTGGCCTCCTAACTCTCCCGACCTTAATCCTCTGGACTATTTTGTCTGGGGCTATGTCGAAAGACATACCAACAGACATCCCCATAGCACCAAGGCCAGCCTGATGGACTCCATCAAGGAGGTATTCGGCAACATGGACAATGAGATGGTCAGAAGAGCCCGCGGCCTGTTCAGAGGCCGTATTGAGACTGTTATTGATGCCAACGGTGATTATATCGAATGAATGGCTACTCTATACGTATATGCTCGTCATAGTTTTGATTTTCAATAAAAAAGTTAAAAAATGTATATTTTGTGTTGTTTTTTGTAGAAAAATATTTTGGCGACAATTAGATCCCCGCTCCCGTATATGTAGATTGAGTTGAAGTGAAATGAGAAATGAGACTTTCCACCCGTTTAACTCCTATGAACATTGTATAATTTTAAAGCTATGAAATTGTCGTAGTTGTTATTTTCTATACACAGCACTTTCATTTTGAGACAATATTTCAAATCTGGATCCACTGAATATATAAAATTCAAAATCAAAGAAGAACAGGTCTAACTATAAAAATCGAGGCAAAATTACCAACAGCAAAAATATTTATTGCAAAATTATCTAGAATCATACAAAGCTCTTCATCAGGGCATCACTTTCGATGTTAATATGAAAAAATATTTAGGTATACATATAAATTTTTCTTTTCAAATATACTTTTAAAAAGTTCCATTTACCGAATTTCCTTCCTGTCATTTGCTTTTCAAAATTCAAATCCATCTTCAATCTTATTTCCCATTAAGGAATTATAGCTTAAAAGCATACATATATTTGAATATATATTCGTTTGTATGTACAGATTCGGAATGGCAAATAAAATGTTAATGTTGTTGCTTTTGTTTCTCTATGTTTACAGGACACAGCCATTGTTTCTTTTCTTTCTTTCCTATTAAACATACATCAATGTATGCTCAATGTTCATATCATCAATCTCCAAGAAAAAGAGATCCTTATCATCAACTCTTGTAAATAAACGACAATGGCAGGAATACGAAGTATCAATCTTATTTCTAATACTTTTTTTGCTGTAACATAATCAAAGCATCTTAATCAAATGGTTATTGTTGCTTTAGGAGTCCTATAGAGAAAGGATGGAAACAAAAGAGTTATGCAGACCTCTATAGAACTGCGGAAAAGCACTCAGTCGCCATCTTTTGATACGAGGGAATTAAAGGGTTATTACACAGTGTCTACAGAAAGATCTGTTAAATATTTATTAAATACTAATGATATCACTTATGACATAGTTTATATATAATTGATAGTTATGTCACATGTTCCAAAAACATGTGACATAACTTTCATTCGAAATGGTCACCCTTAGCCTAGACCACAGCTCCAAGTCGCTCAAGAAATGTCCACCGGGATGGAATCCCATGCAGCCACCAGTTTAGCCTTGGGGTCGTTCAAATTCTTGCTGGGGGGTGACAAAGGCTCTTCTCTCAAGAATACACCACATGAAGTAATCAATGACGACTCTGGGCGTCCTTTTTGACCTTGGTCTGCTTGATCTGGGTCTTTCCTTGAAAGATTGAGTCTCCCCGTACCTCGCAATGGTTCTTTAGATGAGCGAGGGGTTGATCTCAAGGCTCTTTAGGTTCCTCAAGATAGATCGTCAAGATTTACCCTTCTGGTACTTCCTGATTATAGCCTCTCTCTTGGCTTCCATTGTTGTTAATAAAACTGTTATTTTATTAAAAACTGTTTGTTTTGTTGTAGTTTCGACGCAACTAAAGTTTTTACATATTATATTACAACCTTTCATATAATTTTTTATGATTATAATTATCCTATTTGAATAACAAAGGGATAAAACATATCACCTAACTTTTTCATACTATCCTAAATAGTTATACCCTGTAATGGACTAATTCATGTGATAAAAAAATTTTTTTTTTTGCTAAATTTGTATGTCGATTTTTAATATATTCTAATATTTTAGCTACAACGATATATTCTTAAGAAAATGCAAGTTAAAGGTATACAAAATTATTATATTTTAAGGATTTTATTTTATAAGCAATTACTCTTTGCTTATAAAATTATTTTTAGAACAAAGGAGCTTATTGAATCGTAAATAATTATGACTTCACCTACAATGAGTATTTGTAATAAAAAAAGAAGTCAAATAAGCAACTTTAGTAGTAGTGTCCAATATTAAATTGTTTATAACTGAGCAAGAGCTATTCTTAGTTCAACCAATCATCGTTTAGAATACACTTTGAAGGGAAATAAAGGTTTTTATTTTTTTCCGTTAAAAGAAGCAGAAGAGTTCAGAATGAAATTTTATTTTCCTAATGTCTAGGCAACGCCGGGAAAACCTTTTTCTAGTTAATCATGAATTGTATATTGATAGGCAAACCACTGAGAAGATCAATCCAAAATGGTTACACAATTATCACTGTATATGTTGACCATATTCGGATAATTTGCACTCAAAAAGTTAGAGTAATTGCAAATCAATTATTCCTAAAGCCATATTTACTTTTTCGAAGTTTTATTCGATTATCAAATTTTAAACCTTACCACTATCTTAACTTATAGCAGTATATTCGATTATCAAATTTAAAAATAAACAGGCAAATAGATACCATTTTTGAAATAGCCACTTTGTTATCTTAACTTATAATAGTATATATTTTTCTTTTCATATTATATACAGTTATAGTATAAAAATAAGGAGTCAGGGAAATGGATACAATTTTTGAAATAGCCAACGTTTGTTATTATCCTAGTACTATGAAAAACTTGCATTTTTATGCTTAAAGTAGAGTTTTTCATGCAACCCATTGTGAAAAGATGGAAGAATCTCCATAAGCCATGATGTGACAAGAAGTTGCTTATATAAAACTGATAAGATTGATCTAATCAACCCTGTACATACCAATTATTGTGTTGGTCCTTACCTTACAAAAATGTGTCCTTAATTTTTGTTGCATTTGTCAATTTTTAGACAAAAATACAAAAATACAAAACCATGGAAGCTATTAAAATAAAAAAAGCTTTTTTTTTTAATTTGTTTAAAAACAATCGTGAACATGAATCAAGAAAAGGTAAAAAATCTTACTTTATTTTTTCCTTTGTTTCTAAAATCAGCCAAATACTTCATTGACATCAGTTCATTTAAAAATCATTCTATACTTGAAACAATAACTGTGGAACCAATAATAGCATCTATTAACAAACCCTTAGTCATCATATAATTATTTCGTTTATAGTACGTCTAGTCTCCCCTCTACTACAGGATTATGTATATCAGTAGATAATAACATCATTTAATAAAGAAACAAATGAATTCTTTTATCTTTACAGGGTATCCACAATAAATTGGAACTACTTTAAAATTCATCCAGATCCATAATGTGGATATTCGGGGTTAAATCATACTAAAATAAAAGGTTGCGTGAACAATACACTATAACTTACATCACAATTGTTTTGACAACAAACAATAGTCATCATGGAACAAGCAAGGAGAGACGCCATCCTCGAATTGGCTCGCGCAGGACACACGCCCTCTGCTATCTACAGGCTTCTTAACTACACCAAGACAACGGTGCACCGGGTCTTCAATGCCTGGGAGGTTGAGGGAAGGTCTGCTGCAAGGGGTATCCACAATAAATTGGAACTCCACAACATGAGAAGTGACCGAATCAGCACTCCCCACTTCCTTGAAGGCCTCCAGAAGTCCATCAAGGCTTCGTCGGGGACTTCCTTGTCCAGGTTGGCCAAGAACCGTGGAGTGAGCAAGCAACTGGTCTCCAAGGCTGTGAATAAGGATCTCGGGTACAGGTAATACCGAATGGCCAAACAACACATCCTCATGGCATCCATGAAGGCCACCAGGCTCACCAACGGCAAGCGTCTCCTCAATGACCTAAAGAACCATGGAGGAAGAATCATCTTCTTCTCCTATGAGAAGAACTAGACTGTCGACAGAAGCTACAACGTCCAGAATGACAGGTGGCTTGCCAAGGAGAGAGAAGAGGTCCTTGCAGTCTTCACCAACAATGTTCCCGGCCTCTGTGATGACCCTAGGTGTCATCTGCAGCACCGGTGCCTCCTTTCTTCATCAATCCCAAGGAAAGGGTTAACGTGATAAGGTACTGCGAAGTCATGGAGGAGTTCGTCATGGTCTGGATGAAGGATACGGCCGCTGGGAGGGAGTTCATATTCCAACAAGACTCAGCACCCGCACACATCGCCATGAGGACCACTAACCTCTTCAACTCCCACGACATCACTTTCTGGGATCGCAACACCTGGCCCTCCAACCCACACGACCTCAATCCGTGTGATTACTACTGGTAGGGGAAGTTGGAGAGGGAGATGTGCAAGGTCAGCCACAAGAGCATCGCGATCCTGAAGGGATCCATTGCGAGGGAGTTGATTGCTGTTGATTCCACGGAAGTCATCAGGGCATGCAAATCCTTTAGGGGCAGGATGGAGAAGATGGTGGCTGCTGAGGGAGGACATTTTGAATAAATTTATTGTTTAATATCATGTCTAACTTTTTCATATTAACTAATACACTCCAAATTCCGTTTTTATAAAGCAGGTTAAATTTTAAGATAGTTCCAATTTATCGTGGACACCCTGTATATATATATAGTGGAAAGTATAGAACATTTTGTCATTTCAAGATGGCAGACAAATGCGGTTTGTGGTAGGAAAGTTATTAAATGATTGCTTCTGAAAATTATGACATTTTCTAAAATGTAATCTTCTGGGTCATTTTTTCAAATTTTAATTACGATTTTATTAAAATTATCAGAATGGGTAGAAAAAATAAAGATTAAAGAATTCTGTATCCTTTTAACTGGGAATCTTCAGAGGAAAGGCTTGCAACCATTCCTGCTGTAAAAATACACATTTTCTTCAGAGAGTGAAAGTTTATTAGAAACCCAGAATCTATGTAAAATTTAGTGTTAAATAAAGTTAATCAGAAAGCCTTATATTCTAAAGTAGAACTTTCTTTCTCTTTGGACATTCCAAAAAGATTGTAAAGAAAACGAGTACATGGGAACATGGTCATTCAAACTAATATAAATACATAGATCAATGGACAATGGGATGGGCAAAAATTATTCTCTTGAATTCAATGTGCGTAGGTTCTTGTCCGGTAATTCCTAAAGAAGAAAATATACTTTTTGTATATGGACTTCAAATAAGATTCCATGTTCAGATGGAGTGAATATAATACTATTATGTTATTTATACTTAATCAGTGCAACTCCATCTGACCAATTAAATGAACATTTAAAGAAAAGAAGGGAAAAATTACAATATTAAAGTCAAAGAAGTAAAATAATGCTTGGCATCTTTCTAACGCACGGATACTTAAGTTAAAATCATTCCACAGTCCATGGAGGGTGAGTTGAAGTAAATACACCCACTCAAAAATTGAAGCTGACCTCTAAATTTCCAATTATCCCTAACATAAGTGCAGATTTCCATTATTAACCCTTTCCATGACATATAGAGATCAAAAATATATCTGACATATTTTCTTGCCATTATGATCCAAAAGAGGCTGAAACAACATTTTAAAAAACCATTGGCTAAGTTAATTTTAGTTGTCAAATTATATATGCAAAGCACAAATATTTATAGATTGTGGAAGAAAACCACTAGGCACCGGTGAACGGATGAAAGTACCATTCCCAATAGATCTAAAAAATCCCCACTTACATAATAGTTATTCATTATTATTATTCTCAATTGAGTAGGAATTATCAGCAATACACATTCAACCCTCAATAAGAAAGAGGCAAGACCCCTTTATGGGGTTCAATTTGATATAACCTATCATTCAGACATGTTGTATGGATATGATCATGTTGAAAGGGAGAGAGGTACTTTCATTGTGTATGAAGAAAAATAATCATATCAAATGGATATAAAAGTGAGGGATCTAGGAATAGGTTCATATATAGAGTAATCTTAAAGAATCAAATTTCTTTCATAAAAGTAGTACATTGCTTATTTTATAAGAAATGAAATACTTGCGGAGAAAAGGGGGAATTTATGGTTTTTGGAACCAATGGTATAAGAGGGAGACGGAAAAGTATTAATAAAACGACTAGGGAAACGTCATTTTTTACCCCTTTTTTTTACTTTTTAGCAGTGAGAAATAATAGTTTTTCTTTTCATATTTTTTTATTCTTTTCGCTTAAAAGTCTTCCGTCATATCCTAATGGATTCTTGAGGGTTTTTTTAGATAATATCACAAGTCAGAAAATAAAATGAACTTGCTACTCTACTCAGCATTGTTCAAAGTCATTTATTAAACAATGAAAAAAATCAACTGCCTTCTTACCCAAATTCATTTGGTAGTCAAGTGGAGAAATGACACTTTTTTGATATCAACCAATAATTTTTACCAAATTTATATTTAAACATTTATTCATAAAGTAAAACTATTACACAAAAACTTTAAGATCTAAAAGTAAATTCAAAACTGCAAAAAAACACATGGGATAAAAAGTTCCAGGCTTTACAAATAGAGGGCGCTACTGGCGTTAATTTCAAAATAATACATCAAAAACAATTTCGACACAGCTTCTTGATTGAAAAAAAAAAAAAATTGCACTCAAACTAATAATAATAATAATTTTAAAAGAAAACCAACAACAGGTGTTTTATGTTTAGCCTCGGACTTTTCAGCCCAAGTGTTACAGACTAAAAAGTACTTCCTTTCAAATAGTATTCTTTAGTACTTGCATTTTACACTAAGATATAAAAACAATTTTTACAATTAGCTAAGAATTCAATCTATAACTAATACAACAATGAAATGCAATGAAAACGTTACGAAATGTGTTATTTCATTTTTTCTTGACAACCTCATTCATTATTCGAAGATTCCTTAAGTTTAAAGTATTAGGGGATTCATTATTTTCATCATTTTTATATTCTTCAATCGTAGCTAGGAGTAACGATTATCATTAGATAGGAAGGATCGTAAGACTAATTACTCAGGTCATAGAAGTGTTCAATGGTAAAACAGTTCAGACGGATAAAAATATATAACTAAGTAAAAATTTAACAAAATTGATGTCTGTAGGATTAGATAAATTATATAACTTTTTTTAACAACAGGGGGGATTAGGGGCTATTTTGGGGGAGATAGGTTTTTGAAAAAATATATCAAAAATGAACATCCATTGGAAATAATTTGAAATATTCTAAAATATTAATTATAAAAGTAAATTTTTGGAAAAAAAAAGTAAATCAAAAAAAAAATTAAATTTAAAATACCAGCAGAGAAAACAAAATTACAAAAGTCTACAGTTATTTACAAAAAATTAAATATTTTGGTAAAAAAATTCAAATATTAATTTCTAAATATTTAATTTTGTGGAAACAAATTTCCAATATTAATTTTTTGAAAAAATATTTCAATTATTAATATTTTTGACAAAAACTTCAAAAATACATTTCTTGGGAAAAAAAATTAAAAAATTAATAGTTATTTTCAAAAAAATTAACTTTCTTCAATCCACAGCTGTTAAAAAAAATGATATTCAAATATGTATTTTTTGAAAGAAAATTTCAAATAAATTATTTTTTTTGGAAAAAAATATGAAAAATCAAATATAATTTCAGATATCTAATTTTCTAATAAAACCCAAAAAAAAAACTTTTTTTTTTTTTGGGGGGACTACAGCCCCTCCAGCTCGCCCCTTTTGGGCGCCCTTGAATATATTCATATTATTTTGCATTTTAGTTATAACAGGATTATTTTTTAGATGATACGTGCAATGCTTCTTATACAAATCTTATAATATATTATTTGGCTTAATTAACCATATACATTTTAAGAAAAATTTCCAAGGACCGAAGGCTGGAACTAAGGACTGAGAATCCTTAGGATCTATAGGGAATGTCTTAAAACTAGATTGGATCGAATAATTAACTACTAACATAATATTACAATTAAGTGACAAAGATTGATTTTTTTAAATTGTTATTTATTTCATTAGAGACGCGGAGCGTCATATACTCTTATATTTTTAGATTAATTAGTCATGTACTTAATTTTTAGATATTCTGTGACAAACAGATAAACTATGTTGTATTAATATAGAAATAACATCCAAAATAAATAATTTTGCTAGTAAGGAGATTTTACACATTAATGAAACGTTTACTTTTACTTCAAATCACTTTTCTTCTACGATAAAAGGGTTATATTAAACCCTGCATATATATTTTAGTTTCCCCTGGTTATCTTACAATCCCTTTGCCTATACATCATCCCTGGGTTGCACACATATTATCAATCCACCTTAAGAGGGATTACACTTCTATTTTATCCTTTAATGCTTCTTTTCATTAAAACGAAATCAGCCTTTGTATGGATCTGCTATTATAAAATGTTCATACATTGATGTATATCTCTTTGATGTTTTTGAAGACTATGGATAGCATCCGTTTGGTAGGCTGCTTACCCTTGATGAGGAATGCAACAACATATAACTCATTATGTAAGTAAGTAGTCTTTTAATAATTTTTGAAGCAGTATTAATTAATTATGCAACGATAAATAAAATCCAAAAAATGTAATTTTGTTTGATAAAAATTTAAAGTATTACATGTTTTGAAAAAAAATTCCTAATATACAAATTGAAATTTTGTTGTTTTTTCAAAAATCTATAACTATTTTCAAAAAATTAAATATTTAAAACAAAAATCCACATCTCCTCACAAAAAAATTAATATTTTGAAGAAAAATATCCAATATTAAATTTTATTGAAAAATAAATTTGAAAATCACCAGCTGTTCGCAAAACAAAAAAAAACTAAAAATTTAATTTGTAATGTATAATTTTTGAAAAAAAAACCCATTTATTAATTTCCTTGTAGAAAAATTTCAAAAATGCATAGTAATACACAAAAAAGTATTACTTTTTGAAAAATTAAATTAAATGGCAAATAAAAAATTATTGATAGAAAATTCAAATATTAAATTTTTCTAATAAAAGTAAAAATTCCTTAATTTTAGAGAGGCCATTTTTTTTTTTTTTTCATAACCTAGAAAGTAATAAAAAAGAATTGGAATTGCAAATTATACATTATTTTCCTGATGTTGATCTTGATTCATTTCCCAAAAAAAACCCCACCCAATTCTCTGTTTCTGATTAATTGTGCCATCATTAGTATTAATCATAATTAACATAGTCATATACAGAGGGGGATTTGTTTTGAAACGATAGCTGAAATAAAATTATCAAGTTTTGTCTTTAACCAACGTCCCTGGGTGTGATAATGACGGAGCACCAACAGATATACTTCAATAGCTGAAATGACTTAGTTACCATAAAAGAACGATAAGGACCAGCCATAGAAATTACAAAACCAATCTGGATCTGAGTCATAGTACCTCAATCTTATATTCAGGGCCGTGAAAATGAAATTTTTGAATTTTTTTTATCAAAAAATATGATTTCTTGTGAACTTTTATAGATTTTTTAAATTTTATCCAAAAAACTTAATAATTGGAATTTAATTTTGATTCTGATTAAACTATGACTCACCTCCTAATTGATTTTGTAATTCCTATGGCTGGCTAGACCTATCCAAGCATATAAGTTTTTGAATTTTGATATGGTTCCGCATTTTTTTCCATTTTTTAAGATGAGAAAAGCTTGATTTTTTTTTTTTTAGTGTTGTAAGTATGTCATCGGCCTTAAAGTTGTTCCAAAATTATTGGAAAATAAGCTATGGAGGTAAGTGCATAATCTTTCGAAAATATTAATATTTTTCCGCAAAAAATGGGTATATATAAGAGAAAATAACATTAATAGATGGGATTATACATTTTTAGTACCACAGTTCTTGCACCTAGATGTTTCTCTTTGCCTTCATTAAACTGGGCAATCTTGATACTTAAATAATAAAATATATAAAGAGTATTTTTTTTTAAATGATTATATTTTAATTAAATGTATTTTTAGGCATTCATTAGTATTTTTTATTAATATTCTTTTTCCAAAAACTACGTTAAACTATTAAAAATAACATATTAGAAAAACTTTAAGGGCGTTGAGGCAAGCGTGTTGGTCAACCATAGATTACCCAAAAAATATTTTGTCCTTTTTACATCTTAAAGCATGGGAAAAATTCGGAAACATATCCAAATTCAGAAAAGTATGTTTGTAAATAAGTAAAATGGCTAGTCCGTTTCGGTCTTATATAGTAACTAAGTCATTTTCTGTGAATAGTTAGGATTTTTTGTTTTTTTCAGATAACTTGTTTGAGATAAAATTGCATTTGTTAAAAATTAATCCTTGTAAGGGCTCAGATAACTTTCCCAACCTATAGAAACCTATGGAGATATTACATATTAAGTTAGGTTGGTGGGGACTCCATTATTACCACAATTTATCTGGAATAGCTTAAAAATAGTTTCAGTTTTATATGTCTTTTTGTTATCTCCCCTAAAGAACTTTTTCTGTATGGATTAGTTTTTCAGATCCTCATAAATAATCCATTATATACAGACAAAGAAAGAAAAAAGTAGAAGTGAAAGAATGGGAGGAAAAATGGTCTTTTCCAAGTTTGTTTATACTTTTTTTGCAAAAAAAAAACAACAAACAAGAAAAAAAATGTTACTCAAAAAAAAAATTATATATCTACACTCAACCTTGTAATTGTTACTTTTATATTTTTTTGTTATTTTTTCTTCAGCTTCAACTTATTAAACAAAACATGTAAGACATAAAATTACACCCATAAAATATCATTGGGGAAAGAGGAGGGAAACACTGAGTGCAGCTCACAAAGTGCTGACTCAGATGGTCATAACATGTAGATTGTAAGTACAATTTATACGTAAATATAAAAGTTTTTCAGGACGATAAAGTTGCTTTCACATCATTTTTCCTTTATTTTTTTATTTATCAAGGAGTTTCTTGATCATGGAATGTGGAACTGGTAACTGTTTTTTTTTTTTTTTATTTAATAATTGGCTGACTTGATATTCCATATCCCTTTGTTAATAAAATGAAATTGTCGTTACTTCATATTTTATCAAGTTTAAAATAGATTTTATTGCCAAAAATATAGATTGCCTTGAAGCATCCCTCAGAAAAGCATAAACGCAACTTTTTGTTTTCCATAAATTGTATTTTTGGCAATTATTTGTAGATTTTGTAATTTTTAATCAAGGTTAGTTAAATTTGTACGTTTTTTCGTCTTTCTTTTGCTTTTTCTATTTCCCTTTTTGAATTTAAGGTATATGAATTGCTACAAACAAAAATCTATTATTTAATATATCACACTCAACTTCATCAAAATTAATGAGTGTTAAAAATGTATGTACAAGATCTTTCTGATGTTTTTATCACAAATAGAATTAAAATGTTTTCACAGTAATAATATCAAATTATATCTTATTATTAAGATTGATTTAAAAAATAATGTTTCTTCAAGTATTATATTAGAAATTTACGACTACCAAAAGAATTTTTTTTTGAAGAACACATTACAAATTTAAATGGTGTAGTATTGAGTTAACATAGACGATGTATGAAAAATAAAAATTCGTTTAATATTTGAGGTTATGTATTAATTTAGTTCACTAACTACGTATAAAAAGATTTCCCTAACAGAGGGATATAAAAGGCATTAAGACCAAATCGGCATTTTCTTGCGATATGATATGATACAGATGTCTGAGGGTCTCTATGTTTTTTCTTGCACAAATGATGTTGCTTCAACAAACTTTAATGAAGTTTTGGTAGTCCAGGCAACAGCTGCACCAGCTATAAACAATATTTAATTTACATAGGAGAAATCGTGTTGCACCGTAAGGATGGTTTTTGTCCACAAAAACACGGATATTTGCAGATTAAGAGGTCTCAAATATGACTGATGTCCCAATCTAGACCCTGAAACAAGGCTCAGCACCTTTCTATAGATCAGTTAATGACTCAGTGACTACTGAAAGATTTTTGAAAAATTCACCAATTTCATCTTAAAAACCTGTAGAAGCGATTCTTTTTTTTTTTTTACGCCGTGTCATAGTTTCATTAAAATATGTTTGAACACTTTAGATCAGTTCTACGGACGACATCAGTTGCATTGTAATTGAAGGAGACACCATTTTGGTGGGTCAAATTTCATATCTTTACTTCAAAAAATGAAAAATAAATCCAATACTTAGTACAATGACTTTAAGAATATATAAATGCATAATACCTGCATTAAATATTACTAGATATCAATGATAAACAGGGATATTTGAATATAATAAAATTATTATGTTAATGAAATCTTTAAAAAGACCAAATTTGTACAACTAATTATTTTGGTATTAATAAAGAACGATAAAAATAGGATCTTTTTAAAAAAATATCTCATTTTTTTCTTTGTGATAGTTATGTTTTATCAATAATACAGAAATACGATTGTGTAACGATGGGGTAACATAGTTTCAAGACATATTAGTTGTATGTTAAATAAGTTGCAAGGGGTGCTCATTTCCTTATCCGAAGGATCTAAGAATGTTTTTGTAAGTGTATAGTTTTATGTATAAATTATGTTCATTTTATAAAAAAAATATCAATTTTCTCACATACTTTCATAAAAATGTTTCAACTATCGTTGGACAAAATTTCATGAATGGGACATAAACTATCTATGTCATATTATATGTTACAGAATCATAATGTAGAATTAAAGAAGCTACGAAAATGAAGTAGTAATTTATGTCATAAAAAGTTCAAATTACTCCGTCCCTGTCGAATAAATCGGATTTTTTTAAATCGTTAAACATACCTATATTTAAAGGTATTTTATAAAATAAATTTTTTTTATAAATACAAAAGTAAAAGTACTTTAAATTCTTGGTCCCATTTTGACATATAAACGTTCACTATGTTCCTGAACATTAATGAAAAAGGGTTTCATTCATGTATAACTTGTTTGTTTATGCCACTACCAAAATGACATGACAACGTTATATAATATACGAAACAGTTGGTATAATTTGTTCTACTGAAACAACGGACTGTGTTAGGCACAAGACGTTTGCATATTCTACTAATTCACTTTTTTTCTATATATAAATGGTGAACTCCGTATTGAAAGGATCTTGACATAGAAACTTTCCTATAATCAAGGAGTGCAATAAATAAAATTGGCTTGAAGTAACTTTGTAGGGACTAAAAATATTTTTAAATTTTGATAAACCCTCGAGTCGTCTTATCAAACCAAATAAAATCCTCAAAAATAAAAAATTGAAAATCCCTTTATGAAAATAAATACTAACTCTGGGGAGCTAAAAATGTATGAGATGTACTCCTCTACTGAAAGGAGAGATTAGAAAATCAATCAAGAAAAAGTTGGTTATTTTTAAGGGAAAGGGTGAAAAGAAACTTTGATAACGAAAATATGGAACGAAAAATATATGTATATATATTTATGAAATAGTTCCTTGTATTACATTTTTCAATATCTTCCAGAGTAATCAAGAGACAATCCATTCAATTTTGGGTACATAAATGATTAAACTAAAACTCATTTCATGAATAAATTTTATCTGAAAAAATATTTTGTTAAAATATATGTGTTTTTATGTACATATATGAAATTGTTTCTACAAAAATTATGTATATAATGTAGATCACTTTTTACATCAATTTTAAATTACAAAAGGTATATGAGAGTTGATTAAGCATACTATGTTTCACAGTTATTTATGTAATTATTGTGAATGTGGTCTGAAAAGCTTTTTACTTAACAAAGATACAATACATTTTCTTCTGAAATTTGTATTTAATTTTTCAACGTAGTCTCCTAATAAGTCTTTATTTCTCCCAACGATGCTCAATCTCTTTACTCCCCGTCCCTATAGTACTTTGCATTTGTCTCAGCAAAATAATGGTTCACAAATGTAATTGCCTTTTCATTTGACGAAATTCTTTGCAATCCACTTTTTGAACTTTATTTTTTTTTTGGCCTTATAACAGTGTATCCAAATTCTCTCTAAAGTAATTAATTAGCGTAACACGGATTTAATGAGTCTAAATTGTGCTAACAGAGCAATACTCGATTCTGTCAATTTTCACAAAAACACTCACATCCACTCTTTCAAACGACTGTTACATAACAACTGGGCTTCTAAAATGGCTGAAACTTTGGTAAGTTAGTCTCAAAAGATGGTAGATAGATGTGACTAGTTGTTTGTTTTTGTTTCTTACAACGAAGTCAAAGATTTGGTTGATGTATCTTCACTTTATAAAGTCTTTCAGTGAGGTGGTTCCCATTCAAAATTAGAATCGAGGATGGGGATCTAGTGAGATATGTTGGTCTAGAATTAAAGATTAAACAGCCCTTGATAATGCAACATGTATTTCCATTCTCAATTTCAACATATTTTCATATTTTAAGTAATAAAACTTTTTTTTTAAGAGGAGGAGGAGGAAGGAGATATCTACTAATTAGCACTTAAAATAGATGGAAGGTCTCATTATTAAAGAAACTTATAAGTTCGTCCCTTATACAGTATCAATGGGAGAGGGACTTGGAGCCTATCTGTGGACTGAGAGATATTCCGGGAGATGGAGGCCTAATCTAGAGCATGCAAGTTTACCACAAGCTGAGTTATCCCAAGGAAAAGTTTTCAAGGGTATGCATTCCTAGATCCAATTCAGCCAATCTACGGTCAAAATATTGATTAAGAGAGAAAAAGCAGAAAAATGGATAGTTGACAACGAAATACTTTGTGTATTTTAATGTTAGCCAAGTAACGCCGTAAACAAGAAGAGTGTTTTGTTCCAAATGATTGGTTTTTTTTGTTGGAAGTTTTCTTTTATAAATAATAATTATTTCACATATGATGGTTGCGTGTTCATCTACATAATAAATTTATACTGTTCCTTCTTAGTCCCTAAATCAATATAAAGAAAGGGGAAAAATGAGATCATTATGAAAATATCTTTATTCGCTAATGGATCATCATTATTAAATGTTTGTGAAGCATTCACTGCCTTTCATTTATATAACCGTATATACATACAACCATTTTTCTTTTGAAAAGAAACTATGAAATATAATAAATCCCCCCCCCGCCCATCATTTATCAAATTCCACATCATCACTAACAGGATAAAAGATAGAAGTAAATAAAGCAAAAAAAAAAAAATAACATCCCTAATTTGCTTCTTTCATTATTAACTCAGATAGAGTCCAAGTTCTTTGTAGGATGCGATCTACGCGTGTAAGAATGCTCGAATAGTTTTTGAGTTAATTTGTCATTATGGTTACAAATACGGGGTCAGTATTTCTTTCTGTTCTATGTTCATAAAGGTTCTTGAACCTAAGATATTGAACATTATTTTAATAAAATAATGTAAGTAAAGAAAATCAATCATTTTTTCATTAGATGGTTTTAGTCATGTTAATCTTGCGTTGTATAAGTGCAGTCGCTTTAGAAAGTTAGAAAAATACAATTTCGTACTATGACCAATTATATAAAAGTTTTGTAATTGTTGGACAAAGTATTGTTTGAGCTGATGTCAAAAATAGATAATATGGAATTGCCGTAGTTAATGAACAATGCATTCAGGAGAAATTATTATTTTGAACTCAATGAGCATAGGTTCACGCCGAGGGGATTTCTAGAGAAATAAATATTTTTATGTTTATGGACTTCACACATTATATCTATATTAGTTAGAATAAATGTAATATTTACTTATACTTAATCAGTGCAACTCTATCTAACCAATTAAAGCAACAACACATATTTATAGTTTTTCTTTGAACAAGAGGAAAACGCAAGCCAGGGGCTGAAAATTTAGATAGTGTGGCTGGTAAGAGAAATCCCGCACGGGTTTGGTTTCGTTGATTCTGTTCCGGTAGTTTTGATATCAAAATGCAACACATTCTAGAAGACCGAAAAAATATAGATGGAAGTCGAGTCTCATCGTAAATAAATCCTTTTTTTATCGAGTATCAAGATATTTGTAAATGTCGAATATTTATTTGTATAGGTATATATTAATTTTAAATAGAGGTTTAGTGAATTTTATTAAGGGTTCTACTGAAAAGTTGATCCTTTGTTTTTCCTTTTGATTTCATTGATTCTTTTTTTTTTTATTCTGAGGAATAAGGCGTATAACGATTGCTACAAAATGATATTATAAAATGATAGTAACTGTTATTCTTATATAATATATGCATTCCTAATTCCTATCGAAAACTGATTTGTACTCATTTAATTTCTTAAAAATTTAAAGTTTTAACAATAGTAGTAACAAATTGTAATTCCAAATTCATGTTGTGAAGATTATTTGAAAAATATTTTTTTTTATGTTTTATGTTTATACAAGTAATTTTAGCATTTTAGTTGATATTTACATGTGCAAAATCGATGGAATAGGTACCAAATTGGTACCCTAAATATTTAAAATAATTATTCAACAATTTATCATGTAATAAAGTACGTTGATTTTTAGTATTAAAATTTTTTGAAATATATATTTTTTTCTACATATCATAAATGTATCAAAAATAATATAGTATTAATTACTAAGAGGATTTCTGTTATACTAACTTAAAGAAGCATTTCAGCTTAAAGTTAGATCTTGTAGCCAAGACTTAGGGCTAAAAATAATCAATAAACATTTTATTATTTTGGGATACAGTTTGCCATGAATACCATCGAATTATGGTCATGAAAAAATCAATAATCATCGCGTAATCTCTCGAAAAAGTGATTGCAATTGCACATCTAGATCTTGCAACTTCTTCCTTTGAGGCCATGTGAAGATAAGGTCTACATCAACAGGCCAGCGTCGATTTAAGAACTCAAATATGGATTTCGTGGAAGAATACGGTAATATAGTAATACTCAACATTAATCGGAGCTGTTAGAATTTTAATATATTATAAACTTGCTAAAAAATATGTTATATGATAACTTAGAAAAATATTTTTTTCTGTGTGTATAAATGCGATTTTAATTAATTAAAATGTAAGAAATAATTAAAAGTAAATATTTTCTTCAAAAAAAAAAATTATAAGGTTAGATAAAGGACAACTTTCGCCCCCTCATTAATAAAAGTTTACAATTAATGTTGGGAAACTCATAGAAGAAAGAAAATCTATTAGACAACAAACAAAAAGTTTTCTTGTCCATTAAAAAAAGTATACAATTTTATCTATCGGATAGATGACTAAATAGAACACAATTACTTGGAGTATGGTCAAGGTTTCTTGGCTTTTGGTGTACTCTGTTTATGGTATTTTTGCACGTGCGTAGTACAAATAGTACATTCGCAATTATAATTGATCCATTTGCTATTAAAACCACAAAAGTATAAATACAAATTTATAGCATTATAAAAATATTGTAAAAACTTATATAAATACATATATCGTCACAAATTTGTGGAAATGTACTTATCGCAACTAGGACTTAAATTTTGTTACACGTCGTTGCTTTCACATAAAATACTAATCTTTTTAATTTTACAAACTTTTTAAAAACTGAATGATATCTAAATATATAATATCTAGATTTGTAAAAATCATAGTATTACAATTACTCCATCTAACCTTGGAATCTTTTGTCAAATCCATGTACATAAAGTATATGTCTTTCTGTAGGAATAACGGGGTACGAACCTACGCACAATGTGTTCAGGGGAATAATTTATCCCGAGCGAGTTGCACATGAGCTTCGGCGGTTCCATTTGGTTCCCCACTGTTTTAAAGAATAGAAGACATCTCTCCTTAGATACACCGAATAAGCCGAACATGGTTATTTTTATTTTTTAGTATTTAGGTATTTGAATTACTTTTCGTTCAGACATTCTAAAGGGTTGGTAACTGCTTACAAAAAAAAACCAATATTTAATTAATGACGTATCTTATTTTATAATTGCTGATTATTTTTTGTGGTAGGGTTGGAATTCGACAAAGCTGTTAGAAATATGATTTTCTCCAAAATAAATCCAGATTAAATTACGATTGCAAGTTAGTAAGTGACTGTATGTCAAAAAATCTAAGAATTTTGACGTTATACTGGAACTACTCCCATCCTGCTAATACTTCTACATCCAAATTGCCACGAATTAGAATAAAGAAAATTATTTTGGCCTCCCTGCCTTACCCATATGAAGTATTTCTCAAATTATAAAAAAAATCAAGCCAAAAATAAATAAATCCATGACCATACCCCAATTACTTCTTTAGCTTAATTACCACGGATTATAAGAAATAAAGTTATGTTGCACCACTTTATATGACCTATTTGAAGCATTTCTCAAACTATATAAAAAATTTAGGCCAAAAAGATTAAAAATATTTTCATGGTTAAAGTAAAATAAACTTTACTATTAAAAACTGATACAAATTTATAAGATTAATTAATAAAGAAAGATTGATCTTAATTTACAAATTTAGTAGAATACTACAAATTATTATCACAAGAGAAATTTTTTTATTTGGCGTGTAAAAATTTATTATTAAATTTATTTAAAGATAAGAGATGTAAACAAAGTTAAGTGAGCACTCGATTGCAAGCTGAAATTCAAAATATTAGTAATTTTGTTTAAATAAACGTGTGATAATATAATATCTTAAATATTATTAATTTTGAACTATTTTATGAAGAATAAAAGGTGCATGAAACAATTTTTAATTCAATTTATTAAAATATTGATAATTAGTTGTTAAAAGTCATATTTAACTTTTAAGATAATTTAATTTTAAAGAAAAAATACTTTTTAATTCATGCATATATTTTTAAGCAATATATCTTTTAAAAATAAAGTAAACAAATTCATAACTTTTTAATGAACTATATACAACATAATTGTGGACATGAAGAATGTAATAAGTAAATTAAATAAGACTACAGAATAATGAAGGGCTGTCTGTACTCAATACTTTACCGTGTGGTCCATTGAAATCTGGACATTTACTAATTCAATAACTAATGAAGGTTGAGTGATTGAAATTAATACATATTTTGAAATATTATAGTATAAACAATTAGAAACAAAAAAAAAATATGGCTATCTATGTTTTGTACAATTTGAGAAAATAATACTTGAACATGATTGAGGAATTTCCATTCGTGCAATCCAAGGAGTTGGACTTGTCCAGTACCGCCATCAGCAAGTCCGAAACGTTGGAAAGGAAGAAGGTATCCATGAAAAATGCAAGGGGGACCCTGAGGTGTTAAAGAAAACAGCCCATACTAATCCTCTTAAGTGAATGACGGCCAATGCAAGATATCTTGGGGTTTCACAAGAGACTGCCCATAATGCTATCAAAAAAGTGGGTGGAAAGAGCCTTGTGAGGGTGGAGAAGCCACTTTTGACACAAACAATGAGAGAACCCCATTTTCTCTTTTGTAAGACTCATTTGAATTAGTCTTTTCAATTATTGAGAACTCATTTTGACTCTTTTGCCCCCCCCCCCCCCAATCCCTTGGACGCATTGACAGAGGACTACTTCTAGAGCCTTCTACAAACCACCTAGAAGCCATTATATCCGTTAATGGCGGATACATTAATGATTAAAAGATCTCAGACATACATCTATCTATACTATTAATCTTGCTGAAATTCTATTTCTTATTAATAAATTATATCATGTGGAACTTTAAAATTCTAAGTTTTCAGATTGTTATGGACTACTTTGTACTTATTTAAATAATTTACTTGATATTAGAAGAAATGTAAGAAACTCAATCAATAAAAAGAAATGAAGGTTTCAAAAGTAAAGACTAACGGTAAAGTCAAAACTTATAATATAAAAACATCAAATGTTGGCGAATATATTCATGCTGGAGAATTTCCATGAGGTAAAAATGTTGGGACCGTTATTAGACTTAAGTGGATAAAAGAAATCAAAATCGCAATAACACTAGTGGCAAATTCAAGTTCTATAAACAATTTATTGTAGAACTGTTTTTAATGTATCAATTTTTCAGTAAAACTATATAAAGGTTACATATCTGGATTATATATCTATGTTGAGAGGACTTATTCAATAGTGGGACCTTACTTATGGTAATGATCATGGCTGATGTTTATAGTATATTTAACAGATGATAATCTAGCTTTGGAGTTTACGTCGAGTCGAGAGTCTTTGATTAAAAGGTCAAACCAGATCGCAAGTCTTCAATTATGGACTCCAGTCTTGAGTCCAAATCTCCACTTCTGTGAAATACTAAGGCCTCCATGTTTGATATTTGCTTTATCCTAATTACAAAGAATGTTTTCTTGACAAAAAAGGCCCAAAATCAAATGATATTTAGCCAATTTCAAGTTATTCTTCATCACGACCATTTTTTTTTTTTTCATTACATAAAGATTCAGTGTATTTTCCTTCCAGCTATTTTCATAAATTGACTAATCTATAATTAAAAACAGCTGACTTTATTTTTTATCAGCTTAATTTATACCAATCAAAAACTTTTGTTTGTAATCTGTGTCATGTCATACTTAGTCATTGGAAATGCTAATTTATGACAACTTTCAAAGTGATAAGTTTACTGAATTTATTTGGCTCCCAGCTTTCAAATGATTTATCACATGTTGCAGTAAAAATATGGATGAATATTTACTTCTCTAGAACCACTGTGAATCGAACCTAAGCAGATTTAGTTCCGAGTATAATTTATTCCTAGCTCATTTTCACTTGAGCTAGGTTACTCCATAAAAAAAAAAGTTCACTCATATGGGAAAATAAAAAGATCTATTTTTATTCTTAATATATATAATTCCATCTCTTGACATAACTTATTCTAAACTATACAAACTCAATGTTTGTTTGTTTTTCACTAAAAAATGAATGTCGTTACCAAATGTTTTATTTTACCTATGTTAGATCCTTGTTTTTTGTATACATATATACTTATACAGTACACTCATATGCATCTGCCAAAAGAAAAGGTATGGGTGGGTGCCAATTTCCATATTTTGAAGCATACTTATAACGTTATACCTAAGTCTCTGTCAACAAGTATTTTTTTCCTTATAAATCAAAGTGAAATATACTATAATTCAAACTCTATAATATATTATATAAATATTTGATAATAAAGTTTCTTACAATGTATATAATTTTGAAAGTAAGGAATTGATGATTTTGAGAAAGTAAGAAACAAACTAATTCCATGGATTACAAACAAATGTCATATAGGTATATGTAAACAAGTCGTGTAGTCGTGATTCCCTTTTTTTGGGTTAATTGGCTAAGGTTGTAAACTGGAACCATTTTTAGCTGTGTTGAGTTATCAGCTAACGACATTTCTATTAATATTAATACTTATTTATGATGACCTCACAAGTTGGTAAAGACATAGAAACAAAAAATTAATATGGTAACACTGACCATTTGAAAAAATGTTTTGAAGAGAGCAGCTTAGCTCTTATGACGTTTTATTAGATTGGCTACACGCGGCAGCTATGAGAAGAAGGCAATAAACAAAATTTGCATGTTACCAAGCTAATTTCTGTTTATTCTATTCATTACATACCAAAAATGCTACGATTTACAATTCTAACCATTTAGTCCAAAAAGTGATGACTCTTCCCCTTCTTTATATGCATTTATATGACACCTTTTATACACATATAACAATTGATACAAATCATGTATAATTTGTAGGTCCCCTGCTATTTTGGAATTGGTAATTTGAAGAATAAACTTTCTATTCCTCAGCTGTTGTCATTACTATTTAATTCATAACTTGTAAACTTCTTTTCCTACGACACTCATTTATATGCCAAACCTTATTGAACCTTTATAAGTTCTCATAAAGTACAGAACTACTACCGCAACCATTCTACAAATCTTTCGGGGTTTATATTTCTCTACTTTTTTTTTAAGCTTTAAGACAAACAAAAATACTATGAATTTTCTCTTAAGCTGTTTTTGCTAAATGACTCTACCTGATTTAAAACAGCAGTATATATGTATTTATGAATCCACAAAGGTAATAGTACATTTTAGCCTGCTTGAAGGTTCCATAAGTTTTTGGGCATTTTTTTTTTTCTTTTCCCTATAAATATAAAGTTTTTGGGGGAAAAAAATAGTTGATTTATCACATTGAAACCTAAGGCGTGACTGAAAATTGTAAAAGCAAGGAAACTTTCTATTTGGGAGACACGCGAGTCATTTTTTACGAGTAGGGATCAAGCATCAAATCTTTGAATACGAGTCCTTATTGAGTCAAGACTGCTATATGTTGGTTTTTTTCCGATTCAAAGTTGGAATTAGTATTAAATGACATTTGGGATTTTGAAGCCATGATACTTTTCATAACTTTGAGCCGAATTAAATTGGAGAGAGAAATTCCATTTCTCCTACCTACCAAGTCAAACAAGATCCAATGATTTAATCAACAGCTTATCAAATGTCTCTTAATTCGGTGTATGACTGTAAATATTCGCATATATCATAAATACGACCCATAAAACATTATATCATACTTTAATCCGGTTATTATTCAACATATACTTACCATGTACATTGTATATCAAATATTATATCTTTTTATTCAATATATCATTCAATAAATCTTGACATAAATTCATATATATAATTATACAGGGTTGCAAGTCCAGAGCATTTTGGACATATAAAAATAAAAGAAGCCGAAAATCAGAAAATTTGAAGAAAGTTTTGAAGGAGAGTACCTTTGCTGTAATGATTTTTAATCTGATCAGCTACAATCAGCTCTGACAAGGAGAAGAAGAAAATAAGCAAGAACATAGGCTATAATTATTCCTATGTTGACCTTTAATTCTACTCTGAGTCCAACAAGGACTTTCACTTACAACTCCGGAACAAACCTCCTTGTTACTCATGACCTGTCAAAAACATATGCAAATAGGTATTACTATGCATTTAGATGTTCCCTTTTCATTAATTGTATAATAATGATAACGAATTAAGAAATATAAAAATTTTATTCAAGTTATAACAACAAAATTAGATCCACCTTTAAAAAAATTATTTTATTCACCTTGTTAACCGTATTTAATTGGATCCTTTAATTATCGAAAACTTTGTTAAAAATGTTCAAACGCGTTATATTAAAAAAGAAAAGAAAAAAGGTAGTATATATCTATATTATTAAAACTAAGTGTGTCTGTTTGTCGACGCCTAATAAGTCAAAGCATTGTTGGGCTCAAGATTTTTAATTCTTCAGGAGTGAACATCTAAGTATAAACTAAATACAGAAAGACGGAGAGTAACATTGCAGATTTTTTGGGAGGTTTAAGTAGGATTGTAAATCTGAAGCATTTTGGCATATAAAGCATACCGTAAATTAACATGGTAACCCTGATAATTTGAAGGATGTTCGAGGAGAAACTAGTTAAACTGGTATGATTTTTCAATAAATTAGTTACTAGGAACTTTGAGATTACACAATACGTCCCACTCTGTATTACAAGAAATTAAATTTATTGTCAAAGTTGTGGATTTACAATTTTTTTGAAATAGCTATAGATATTTGATTATTTTTGTCCTTTTTTAACAGCTGTTCCAAGCTCATTCCCCCAAAATTATAAATCTCTGCGGACGCCCTTTTTCATAAATATATTTGTATGTTGTGTGAATTTTAGAATTTAGTATAAGTTGTAACTTCAATTATATCTTATTCTTTTTACGACAATTTCTAATTTCAACATCACTTTTATCAATTAAATCTGCAATTATTGGAACTGTGGATCCACAGATCCACTAATATGCCACACTTTATCTATCAATTATAATTTTAATACGTCATATATAAATTACGCCCTTAAATGGTCACTAAAGAAATGTTAACGAAGTATTATGCTTATCTTGAAAAATATATTGTAAAGTATTTATTTAAATGAGTCATCTTATTTTTAGTTGTAACTTGTGCATTATATTTTTATACAATAGTAATTTATTCCTCGATATATTTTGATTTATATATCTAAATAATGTTGATTTATTTGACAAATAATTTACTGTAAATATACAAAAAGCAGTGGTTGACCTTTAATAGTAATCCTCTCCAAAAAATGAGCTTTTTCTATGATATTCTTAAAAAACATACAAAATCAATAAAAAAAATAGGTAAAAAAAGGTATACATATTATTGATTGAGTGTTCTTTGTTGTTTAATACTGTGGGCCCTTAATGATGCAACCCCACCCAAAAGTTATTACCCTCATCTTACCCATTAGTGAATTCTCATAACCAAACTCTTTACAAAATGAGTTTGACCTTAATGTATTCAAGATAAGTAAATATCCATATACGATTATGTATTAGTGTTGAGACTTGATTGAGGACCGAACTTTTTTTTCAGTTCATTCTTTTAGTAGACCGATTTCGACTGATATTTGGGTCAGAACTGCGATCTTAGATTGTATATCTAAATTTAATTACTTTCAAATCATGGCTCGATATTTTTTTATACATACTCAATGAATGACTTCTATTTATCAACCAACACAATTAAAAAAAAAATTGTTCTCCTAAAATAATCATCTAATTTTAAGCAAAAACAATACAAATTGAAAGCTGAATTTAAAAAAATATGTTTAGTTACCATAATTATCTTTGGTGTTGATAACCACCTTGACTCCACTTCAAAAACAGAAGCTGGTTTTAATGGCAGTCTCTTTGGAAGATTCTGGAATTCCTCCTGGATACTGGACAACTGCTTGGAATTTCTGTTATAAGAGGATCTTTTGCTCAACTGTACCTCGCATAAAGAAGTCTATGGGATTGTGATCCATTTAGCTAGGTGGTCAAACACTGGGTACAACAAAGTAAACATAAAATATAATAACCAGGTCAACGTTTTCTTTACAGTGTAGTATGGAGCAGGGTTTTGGGTGTCACCTCCAGACTCTTCCTCTTCCTTCCCCACTTTTCAAGACATCAAAGATCTTTCCAGTCTTAAATAGTTGCAATCTTAACATTGTCTCGTTCCAGTGAGGATCACAGAAAGGACACTCACCCTTTACACGATCCTGGAAGAAAATCTTTGTTGATCGACGCTATTTTTGTAAACTGACCCCTATAACTTTTAGCTGGCCACCATTACAACAAACTAGGCCCTACCTACACATGTGCAGCTGTGACAGACGCTCTAAGTTTGTTATTAAACTACGTCCTCACGCTGTAGACCGATTGTCTCCCCAATCATGAGTTATGTGTTGTACAAATATGTTTGTGTTTTTTATACAGAATACTTCTAATGACGTCATTCTGCACAATTTTGAAACACACCTGACATCACCAACAATTCATATATAGAAATCGAATTTTAAATAAGATGAATCCAGTTCAAACGCTCCTTTGAGACCCCTCCAGATCGAACTAATTTGAAGTACAGAATTTGTTTGGTCAATTAAAATCATAGCCGTCTCAGACCGAAAAGCAACACTAATATATATACATATAAGGGATATTTTTGTTGCATCATTTATTATCATTGATGTGTCATTAGCGAAGACGAGATGTTGGTTGTTATTTTTTTTTAAATGATTCGCATTGCGGTATTTTTTATAGAGAAGATCCATTAAACGTCATAGAGACTTAAAGAAATAAATAGATTGAAATGTTTGTGTAGTATTTTTGATAAAGAAGAGGGTTAATGATTAGTGCCTAATTTTTTGGGTGTATACATATATATATTTTTATACTTAGGAGGGGGATACAGTAATGAGGCTTCTTCAATCTCCATCTCTCATCTCTAGCAATAAGGGTTTCCGCCCCCTCTATTTAAGTACCATAATGGATGTTGATTTTGGTATATTTATATAATATACAGCATATACTCGTATCCAGAGTATAACAAAAGAAATCCTGCGCTTTTGATCCATCCACTTTTTATTAATATAAAATTGTTACAGATTTCCAGATTCATAAAAAAGGCAAATACTGAGCACTAGGTAGAATCATTCAGAATATAGCTCACTCAAGTAGCCTTGAATAGGGTCTTGAATCGTGCACTGGTCCATGGAACCAGAACCTGATCTAAATTTTTGTAGTCCAGGACGTTGGAGTGGATGGAGGACTGAATGACTCATGGGAGAACCTCCATACACCTATAAATTAAAGGTAGCTCCAAACAAAAAACAAAATTAAATTCAGATAGAGGGTGCTAGGAGGCAAATTATCATTGTTGAGTAGTTTAGTTGCCTTCTAAGGCCTTGTATTTTCAATGAGATAATGGCATGTAGTCAGTCTATCAGATTTGGAACGCATACCTTTATGTTCATATCGACCAATGTTCATCAAATTGGTGTTCAGCTCTTGTGTCATGCTTTCAAAAGACCGTTTTGGGTGAACAACCGCACTTTGTAGCCTTTCTCCCGTCAATCCCTGTCATTTTTGAGATCTCAGCATTGCTAACATCCAGATTGTTCTTCACCAAAATCATCTTCAAGTATCAAACAAGGACTTACAGCTGTTTTCTGTCTCTGAACACTCTAATAGGATTGAAATCTTTTCTTGTTGACTCCATAGAAGTGTTTTGGTTATTTAGTGAAACGTGTAAATGTACATTTTATCACAACAAATATTGCGTATTTCCTACAAATGTGTGATAAAAAAAATCAGGATAGTCTAGAGCAACACCCTGTACGTTTATGTGTAACTCAATAATGGATGTTTAGTAATCGATAAAGACCCTAAAGTCCAATTCTTTGTTCTTTATTCTCCTTATCTTTTTTGGTCAAGATTTTTCATTATTTTTTCTTCCTATTTCATTTTCATTAGAGCAAATTGCCAATAAAAGCCATCAAACTCAGGGAGATAAACATTTATGTGTTCATGCTCCACAACTATTAAGGGTAATATCCCTGTACGTATACCTGAAAAAACATCTAAAAATGTGGCATTATATATGTTAAAATACAGATTATGTTTTTAGATACATATCTAAACAAAGAAGTATGCTGATAAAAGAAGTAAAGGCCTAGGATGGAAGACCATAAAATAAGTAATGGATACTAATAGTTGGATAGATAATGTAGGTATCCATTGATTTTGATAACCCACAATACACCTGAAAGAAATTATATTGTCGTAGTTCCTCCTATTATTTCAATATGCTAATTGTGTTTGTATCTAACCAGTTCAAAACAATTAATACATGTTTGATATTTAATTAAAAGCACATACGTTTATTTAGCGGTCACCAAAATATAACTAATATTCTAATCCGTATCTTTATTATTAAAGCAAGGTTTCATCTCATCGATCCGTAATAACTCAGGTCAATACTAATTACTATCACTAGTGTGTATTTTAATCAATTGAAAGAGATTTTCTACACCTGTCATCAGAAGGTCAGATCAGACATAAAACTAATAACATTTGTGTACTCAATGCTACATTTCCATTGATCAAGGATTATTACTCTCTAAACACACCCAATCCAAAAGAAAATATATAATACATAAATAGTAAAATTATTCAAATAAATAAACAAACTACTCAAAAAATATATGTATGCATATGAAAACTATTCAAATAAGCAGGGTTTTTTTTTTTTAATATAATAATGTTTGTGTAACCCAATTTTTTTTTTTTTTTTTGTAATAACAAACTGTTTTTATTATTTTTAAAGTTTGTTTGCTTTTAAGTTATGAATAAAAGGATTTAAAAATTATATATATATGTATTTTTTTTAAATAAAAAAAACCTTTTATTGAGAAGTAGAACTCTCAGTTGAAGAGAAGGAATATATATACCATGATAAGTCTAATTTCATAGATGTATTTAGTAATAGATGAGGGCCTGTGTTGCAATAGTTTTTAAGCGGTGTTTTGAATATTTTGTAAAATTTTCCTCGTATTTTCCACTTGAAAAATCTATGGGCCTTCTTATTAAAATAACGTAAAAGGCCATTTTTCTTATATAAGTTTACTTTCACAAGTACCATTATTTTTTTTAAAAAGAAAGACAATGTTTTCCAAGGTAGAAGTTTTTACAAGATAAATTATTGATAAAGGATTTGGCTTACCTTTTCCAATTTGTATGGCAATTCGAATAGTCGAATCGAAGAGAATCAGAGATGTCTTAATTCAAAGAAAGATAAACAGGGTCCCTGCAAGGTCAGTGAAAAGATAAACACGCTCCCTCCAAGGTCAGTGAAAAGACAACCAAAAAAGTGCTGTGATATTTCACAAGAAATACGTCCTTAAATCATTCATCCCAACCGCTACATAACTTGACCGTAAAAATACTTACGATATAGACTTGCAACCTCTTTTAAATATACGAATAAATTCTTTTAAAAAAATTGGCTTCTTTTGTAATACTTCAGTAGAAACCTCATTTCAATTCTTTATTAAAGCTAATTTATAAAACTAGTTGATAATCTCATCCCAGAATAGTATGGAAAGAAACCTCTAACACATTTTTGGTATTTGCACCCTTTATTGGAGGAAAAGTAAATTATATTAAGGAGAAAACACTTAGCAAAATTCATTGGCTAATCTGCACCTCTAGATCTAAATACGTCACCACTCCAATAGAACTGGAGGAAATGATTCTGTGCTTCATGAACTGTATAGACTAATTAATTTTCTTTTTATACCATTTCTTGTGTTTTTGAACAAGGTAGAAAAATCAAAATTAAAAAAAAGGACAACGTTTTTAAATAACCGTTTACGAAAGGATCGAATTGTCTTTGGTTCTATTCTCATAAACTTTTTTCGTTAATTTTGTGTTATTAAATTTTTTTTCTAAACAGTCCTTCTTATAGGTGTAGAAATATCTCTTTTTTTTTAAAGAACATTTTCAGTTTTTTTATTTAGCCAGAACGTAAATCATCCTCGAAATTCCAAATGATACCCCATTTTTTCCAACTCGTTGTTACGGATTATACTCCGTAGTAAGGACCCTGATGTGACTGATAAAATTTAAAACAGATTAGCTGAGATGTGTACTTTTTCATTGTTCTCACACATATTAAAGGGGTTTTTTTCATTATTAATTCATTTAAAATGACGTTTTAAAAAAAAGTTATAACTTTTTTAAGCCCCTTTTCCTGAGCTATGCCAAAATTTAGTTTGATGACCTACGAATCAACACAAGTAAATAAGTAGCACCACGATGTCACTAACTCAACCAACAGAGATCCCATTTTTTCTTTTTCTAATACTCCATGTGGGTCAACCCCGTAGCAATGACCCTGATAATAATTGATGCGGATAAATTTCTGCAATAAGTATTGTGTGGTCCCAGAGGAAATGTTTACCTGTTGAATTTAGTGAACGTGTTAATTTAAATTTTTGACTTGTTTTTACACCACTTTCCCGCCATTTAAATGATTTGATTAGTTTAATTAAGTATTAATTTCATTTGTACTTTACAACTCCCAGCCATTTTAGTTTACTTTTGATCATAGAACCAAATCAGTGTTTATAGGGGGTTGACAACACTCTTCTGATATAAAGCTTTACTAGAAACTACAAAATCATAGGAAAGGATCTTAATTAGTAAACAAATGAATAAAAAAAACTCACGGTCTCGCCGTAATGTTGCACGGAGTAAAAGTAAAGACATTAGCTACCCGAAATAAAGATTGCCCTTTTTTTTACACCACGTCTGGAGGCAAGAAGGCTCATTAAATGAAAATATATATAACCAAAAAGAAAATATATACTTCACTTTGGTGGTGTGTCAGTATTAAAAAAATCAGGAAAAAGAGTATGGAAGGAAACAAATCACAGTATACAATTTCTCTTAATTTATACATGCTGGCCAATATTTTATATACATATTTGAATCAACCATAGCCTTATTATTGAAACTTGAAGGACAAATTAATATACCCAATAATTTTAGTTTTTGTTAAAACCCTTTATTTGATTTCAGATACTTATGTAGCCCTGATGTGGCACCCTTTATATGAAATCAATTAATTATTTGTTCTTAATTTGTAAAAATTAGCTTTTCCTACTTAAATTGCTTTTTTCTGCACACCCAAAGTGTTAATATGTTGATAGATCATTCGTCAACGAATACAAGTGTTATCTGTTCTTATTTTTTTATAATATCATTCTAGCTTGTTTTTTTATTGATGGATCACATATGGTGCTAACATTACCTTTGCATCCCCTGAATGCAACTTTGCACCATATGGTATTCCAAATAATGTTTTTCATTTTACTTTATTAATTAACTTGTGTTTTTATAAAATCTCCTGTTTTTAAAAGTAAGATTTTTAAATAGATTTCTTATTAATTAGTTCATTTTTCTGTTTACTATATAAAACAGACCTTATTATTAGAGAGTTCACGGTGTTACTTACTGATCATTACAGGGTGTCCACGATCAATTGGAACTATCT
The DNA here is from genome assembly GCF_016086655.4 of Lepeophtheirus salmonis. NCBI lineage: Eukaryota > Metazoa > Arthropoda > Copepoda > Siphonostomatoida > Caligidae > Lepeophtheirus > Lepeophtheirus salmonis. Next base: position 2,374,823 of record NC_052141.2, on the reverse strand, counting down.
TAAAATTCAACCTGCTTGATAAAAATGGAATTTGGAGTGTATTTGTTAATATTAAAAAGTTAGACATGATATTAAACAATAAACTTATTCAACATGTCCTCCCTCAGCAGCCACCATCTTCTCCATCCTGCCCCTAAAAGATTTGCATGACCTGATGACTTCTGCGGAATCGACAGCATTCCACTCCCTCGTAATGGAGCCGGCAACTTTGTGGTGAAGACCGCAGGGACCTCTTCTCTTTCCTTGGCAAGCCACCTGTCATTCTGGACGTTGTAGCTTCTGTCGACAGTCCAGTTCTTGTCGTCGGAGAAGAAGATGATTCTTCCTCCATGGCTCTTCAGGTCATTGAGGAGACGCTTACCGTTGGTGAGCCTGGTGGCCTTCATGGATGCCGTGATGATGTGTTGTTTGGCCAAAACAATTGTGGTGGAAGTTATAGTGTATTGTTCACGCAACCTTTTATATTAGTATGATTTAACCCCGAATATCCACATTATGGATCTGGATGAAGTTTAAAGTAGTTCCAATTTATCGTGGACACCCTGTATTTTTCTTAGAAAACCAGTACGCCTAATAAGAAATCATTCTAAGAATTCATTTTTGAAAATCAACAAATAAATATTCAAGTGTGTATATTTTAATTACAATATTCTTTAATAAATTCTTATACTTTGTGTATATATCCTATATTCAATTGAATAAATACTTAAATTTCTTAAGATATAAGGTAATTTAATACATTTTGATTATGTAAACTAAAAATTACGTAATGGGTTAACCATTGCAACATATAACTAATGCAACTTAATATATGCTGTAAATAATGCTGTAAAGGATAGGGCCTTGACTGTGGCTTTGTTTAAAATAAATTAATTTTTAGATTTGGTATCTTTAAAAAAATAATCCAACTAATTTGAATATTAATTTTGTATAAAGTGGTATGTAAATTAACGGATTAATAATGTATGTTTAAATTTCCTCACATATAGACTGATTTTGCATGTAAGACACATTTGTCTTTCTATTATTCTACCAGATAGATTGTTCATTGGCTTTAAAATATTTACGAATAGGCTATAGGCTTTTTTAGTTCGTATATCAAGTGTTTACAGATTATAATAATTCAAAAGTTATTGAAAATCAAAATTAATGTCTGGAGAAAAATTATAGGTTTGCTGTATATTTATTCATTTTAAATTAAAAACAAAATACAACTGAATGTTTTAAGCTTATCAGCGAAAAGAAAAAGGTCTCATATTTCATTCGTGTCTACTTTTTCCTAAAGTTCTTTGGATAATTGTTAGTTCCTTATACAAGAGTAGGGACCTAAAACTTGTATTAGCTTTTTATTACCCATTAATCCTTGTTATTTTTCATTGGGATGTATCATGACGAACCCAAAGGGTAGCTGAAACGAAAATAACCAATTTTTGTTTTTATCCCATGTCTCAAAGTGTGAAAATGTAGTAGCAACAACAAAAAAGGGGATTTCCTACGTGTCAGTGCCAAAAAGTGCTGCAGATACTATAAGTAAATAAGTCCATCTGGACTGCCCACAACATCAAGAAGTCTATTAAACATCCATACAGTCAAGGAGAACCAAAAATTATATGGCAGACTTCGGGTATGCCTCTCTGTGGCTCTGTGATACTTTTGTGAGAGCATATAGCACTATGCACCAAAATCCATGCCTTGGAATGCGTGCTCGCATAAACCCACATTTATTATTGTAATTCAAGCCATAGAACACCAAAATAAACTTTAACAATTTCAATTGTAATAGATTTTCACTTTAAAGTCTTTTTTAAGAAAAAAAATTAGAATATAATTTCGATTCAGAGGCAGATTACAAAATGAAATAACCATATATGTAGATGAAAAAGAAAAAGACTAACATAGTTAATATATTATTAATTTAATAATAACAATTGATATACAGTATTCCAGCATTTGAAATATAATATATTTATAAAGGTATTTTTAATAAAATTCTTATAAAATTGGTATAATAATAAAAAAATAAAAAAAAATGAAGGGTTTTCTTTGGAAGCTAATATTTTGAGTATTTTTTCAATTGCTTATATTATAGCTAAAACTGAAACCTTTTTTAAAAACTTAAAAATATGAACTGCAAAAAAAAATAGATTATTTCAGCTAAACTTTAAATTTTCTAATATAATATATTATAAATATGCAATGTAAGATTATGTGAAAATGTTATTATATATAAAATAATAAAGTCCATTATTGGACCAATTGTTATAATTAATCAATATTTCAGTGAAAAAAGTAGTTTAAAAGTTAAACATAATTAAGTTGATTAGATTACTTACGTTCAATCAATAAATACTAATTATATACATTGAATATTAAACATATTTAAATTGGGGATAATTTCCTGCCTCTAAAAAATATTTTTCTTTTAACAATTTGTTAAATAATCGATTTTAATTGTCATTTTCATGTTCTATGGCTACACAACATATATAAATATGTTTTTTAGACAGAGGGTTAAAATAATATATACTGTTATGTATTTAGGTGGAATGTCAAATAGATCCTTGCCAATTTATGAATAAATAAAGAGTCGTGAAGGAGTATGTAGAAAGAGGGTATAATTGAGATAAGTGCAATTCAGTTGTAATTGGTAAAAAGGTTACGTAGGTATATAAAAGGAAAAAAACAAAGTATATTATAAAACAAGAAAATCTACAACCGGGATAATCATCCCACCCATCTAATCAGGCTAACAAATAAAATACATGACACATACTATGATTGTTCGAGTCGAAAGCAGATCCCTGGACAAAAATGGGAAAAACGATTATACTTTTAAAAAGTATTTATCCTTGCTGAAATATTTTATTAATTTTTATATTGTTGGGAAATTAATGTGAGCACTTAACCATTTGGTTTTTTTAAAAGACATCCATTAAATCTACTTCTCTAAATAAAATGAAAAGAGAGTGTTCATTAGTTAAATAAACAACATAGGAGATGATGGAACTTCTAAGTAGTCAAAGGTACATAATATATATAAATAATCAGTAATAGCACGAAAGGGGAATGTCGTAATATACTTTAAAGGTCCCCCTCAGGGGGGAGTAAAAGAAAGAAATTAACTCTTCCCCTCTCTGTTCGATAACTTTCCTTATCTTCTATTTTGCCTCGTTATTAATTAAATTAAAATATTTCTCTCCCTATTTGTGTATTTTAACTAGTAAAACACTATTATTAGGGGGGAAAAAATATGAAATATTTTTGGGATAAAAGGGTTCTTTCATGGCGGAATCAAATATATTTTTGTTTTTTCTGCCAGCAGACTAAAAAATATATACATATATTTTTCCATTACATAGTTACTTTCTGATGAATCATTGTCTTATTATATACATTGGAGAAAATAAGAATTTGATTCCTGATTCCTTGCTGGCTTTGTATGTTTGCCCACTGACAAAGATTTTCGGTGGGATTGAGGTAGAGAGATCCATGACCTTATGTATTTCTACTAACCTCACTTCTTTGTTGCTTTCGCATTATGTTTTTTGATCATTGTCGTACTGATAGACCCAGCAAGGGATCTACAAGGTGTCTACGATAAATTTGAACTACTTTAAACTTCATCCAGATCCATAATGTGGATATTCGGGGTTAAATCATACTAATATAAAAGGTTGCGTGAACAATACACTATAACTTCCACCACAATTGTTTTGACAATACACAATAGTCATCATGGAACAAGCAAGGAGAGACGCCATCCTCGAATTGGCTCGCGCAGGGACACAATCCCTCTGCTATCTACAAGCTTCTTAACTACCCCAAGACCACGGTGTACCGGGTCTTCAATGCCTGGGAGGTTGAAGGGAAGGTCTGCCGCAAGGGCCACAACATGACAAGTGACCGAATCCGTACTCCCCTTCCTTGAAGGCCTCCGGAAGTCCATCAAGGCTTCGCCGGGGACTTCCTTGTCCAGGTTGGCCAAGAACCGTGGAGTGAGCAAGCACCTAGTCTCCAAGGCTATGAATGGCCAAACAACACATCCTCACGGCATCCATGAAGGCCACCAGGCTCACCAACGGTAAGCGTCTCCTCAATGACCTGAAGAGCCATGAAGGAAGAATCATCTTCTTCTCTGACGAGAAGAACTGGACTGTGGACAGAAGCTACAACGTCCAGAATGACAAGTGATTCCCAAGGAGAGAGAAGAGGTCCCTGCGGTATTCATCACAAAGTTCCCGGTCTCTGTGATGACCCTGAGTGTCATCTGCAGCACCGGTGCCTCCTTTCTTCATCAATCCCAAGGAAAGAGTTAACGCGATAAGGTACTGCGAAGTCATGGAGGAGTTCGTCATCCCTTGGATGAAGGATAAGGCCGCTGGGAAGGAGTTCATATTCCAACAAGACTCAGCGCCCACACACATCGCCATGAGAACCATTAACCTCTTCAACTCCCACGACATCACTTTCTGGGATCGCAACACCTGGAACTCACCCGACCTCAATCCGTGTGATTACTACTGGTAGGGGAAGTTGGAGAGGGAGGTGTGCAAGGTCAGCCACAAGAGCATCGTGGCCCTGAAGGGATCCATTGCGAGGGAGTTGAATGCTGTTGATTCCACGGAAGTCATTAGGGCATGCAAATCGTTTAGGGGCAGGATGGAGAAGATGGTGGCTGCTGAGGGAGGACATGTTGAATAAATTTATTGTTTAATATCATGTCTAACTTTTTCATATTAACAAATACACTCCAAATTCCATTTTTATCAAGCAGGTTGAATTTTAAGATAGTTCCAATTTATCCTGGACACCCTGTACACTGGTAAAAGAGGATTGTCGTCCAAGATTTCACAGAGGATCAAATCCATTTTTCACTTCCATTCGGCGAAGTAGTGTTCTGTATATGAAATATTTAGAACTGAAAACGTCAGTCTTTTCCACTTTGGTATTGATCTGGTACTGTTTAGTCTTATAATGCCAGTCATAAAACTGATAATGTTCGGTCCTTGATAAAGCCATCAAATATTAATTCTTCTTTTTTAAATTAGTTATACATAGTACTGACAGTCCAAATGACTAACGGTCTTAAAAACCGATCCCAAGGACTGATAGGAACGGTCTTAAGACTAAACTGGAAGGAATAAACAAGGGCAGACATAACCTAACCCCATATTATTAGTAAAAAGTATGTAAGTAATGTCTCAGACTTATTATAAAAACCGGCAAGGAATCGAATACTTATTTTTTTAAATTTTTTTTTTACGGAGAGGAACTTGTATATATTCTTTATATCACAGCTGTTTACAGTTAATTTTATAAAACGTCATGATAGCTCAGCTGCTCTCCATCAAACATTCTTCAAATTGAATGGGTTATCAGACTATTTTTGTGGTGTTTTTTTCTTTACTTGACCACAAAATTTATAATTTACATCCCTATTAACAATTTTCCACTTTACAAACGCAGACTTGAAACAGATATTTTTATTTATTTAAGAAAAAATAGAAATTTTAAATCACTCAAACGACTGTTACTGTGCGTCTAAAAGGGGCAAATTTTTGGGGAGTAACTGTCAAAAGGTCCTAAATAGATGTAAGTAACTTTTATTTACGAGTGCTGTTATCTTCACGTTGAGATAGGAAACATTTCAAACATTCCCCGTAGGACTAAAAGAATAAAATTTGGTCAAATAAAGGCTGGAAATAAGATTATAATGGTTATCAAAATTAAAGATTAAAACTTACGTGTATGATTAATCGATATTGTATTAAACTAAATTTGTTATAATAACAAAATTTTGTAATTTTGTATAGATGAACTACATGTCTTTTTCAAAATTTCAAAATTTTGGGAAAGTTAAATTCCATTAAATATTTATAAAAGTAGTTAGAAGTGTGTGAATCATGTTTTCTAAATAAAAGAGACGTATTGAGGTTCTAATACTTATATATATATATCACCCTATTATACATACAAATAAAATACATCTGTCCATGCAATCCTTATACCAAAAGATGACTCAGCTGATAATACTGATTGATTGCTATGGAAAACTCCTTTAATAAATATAAAATCTGTTTTTTAGATACATTTAATCAAGATAAATACATAGCTAAAAAGGAAGATCTGTTATCTAATGTGTTTGTCTCTAACCATCTCACTCACGTTGAGAGTAAAAAGCAATTAATCATTCTGATGGCTCTATTTATTATCTTAATTTATAATTGACCAATAGTATATTGTATATAGTAGTCTATGGTATAAGGAGCCCCTATAAATTATCTTTATGTATAGCCACTTTGAGTGCCCTTATAGAGTATGGGGGTATTTGAAAAGTCTTGTAATTAAAATAACAAGAGGTTTAAGTGGTTTGTAGATTATTTTTTTGCAATATTCGGTTATACATTTTTGGCATAATAGTTTTAGAAGTAGTTTAAGCTTTGTACATAAAATTGCATACTCTTAAATAGAAAATAAAAGTAAAAAGAAATGGTGTGGGGGTTCTGCTCTATATTGATCACATCAATACCAACATAATGCACATGTTCTTAGCCCGCAACCTGACGGTCTGGAGGGTGAGAAAATCATTCGAAGCTGGAAAAAACAATGAAAAGGATACTTCATGGGATCCATCTATAAAACTCACTTAAGAAACTGCTAGAGAGGTATTTGAAGTCAATTTTACGATGAAAATGACTGAGCTGGCCAGAAAAAAATGCATTGACAAGTTCACTGTGTTTAGAGCCGTAAAAATTGCTACTAGCAAGTTTCTACGGATAAAGATCAACCTTTATTTTGATGTGTTAAAAAAACTCGTTTTCAGAGCTGTAAACTCATCTTAAATTATTTTAAACATCTCAAAAATACGGCTATTTTTTCCAGTGATGAAAAACCTTCATTTTTGATCCGGTTATTAATTCGCAAAATGAGGGATTTGTGATTATTAAAAAAAATTATTTCGAGGTTTGTCTTTAATTTCATTTCCAGATTCAAGTCGTTTCCTGACACTCCAAACCGTTTGTCTACTGACTGAGAGTATGTTAATGATATTGGTATTGGTATGAATGGCACGGAATATAACTTCCAATTTCACTTCTAAAGCTATTGCACTAAAAAGCTCGAAAAGGATGCTTAAAAAATACAGAAATAACCTCTTAAATTTTCATTTTAATCAAATGCAAAGACTTTTCCAAAGGCTGGTAGTTAAAAAAAATAAAACCTATATTATCATTTTTGTTGGTAGAAATCTTTAGTCAATAATAATGATTAAATTATGTAATTCAATTTCAATTTCGTTAAAAGAAATTGCACGTTCTACTTAATTTATTTAATTCTCTTTTTGTAAATGTATGTAGTTTTCTATACCAGGCTATTATGGGGGTTTTCAATCCCTACCCAAAACTCTGTCAAGTACTTTTAATAAAGTGGTATAATTGCAAAAAAATTTATTCATAGCAAATTTTCTTGTATATCGGTTCTTGCATTTTTTTTTTTTTTTGTAAAAAATCTTACTTTTGATAATTTATATTTTGAATTTTGACTTTATTGAGTTCCCTACATAGCTTTAAGCCAACTTTTGATTGAAAAAAAGTAGTACCCACCACAAACTGTTTTCATTTCGTAACAAAATCATATTTTAATTGCAAAAATGATTTAGTATTTCATATAAATTTTGAGAGAATGCAAAGTTAAGATAAGAAACTTATTTGTTTTAATGATTTGATTTCAATTATTTTGATGTAGAAATTGCTCATAGCAATTAATCATTTTAAGCAAACGATTTTCATTTAAAGTGTGAATATTTAATCAGTCATTAACAAAAGATTACTTCAGTTTAAAAGATTCAGTTTTGTAGGAATATTGATTTGATCTTATTTTTTTTATGCAGCCTTTGCTAGAAGTGAATTACGGAAATGTTTAAAATTCAGTTATTATGAATTATGTTCAATTAAAATAAAAAGTACTGCAATTTAGGCATCTATTAAATATATTAGCTAAAGATTAAAAGCTTGAATGATATAATCTAAGACTGCAATACAGGGTCATAGGTGAAATCGTAAGCTTTTTGACGACGAATAAATGTGGTAAAAATTTTGAAAAAAATAAAAAGAATTAAAACATTCAGGCTTTTTCAGCGACTTCTTTATTGATATATTTATCCATTTTTCAAAATTTTATTCCAACACGGCCTGAAAGTACAGCAGCACTTCTTGATAAAGGCCATGATCATGGCTGCCCACTGCTGGTCGAAAGAGGCCTTGAGTTCATTCAATTTTCAGTGAAGGGTAGCGCATGCTCTCTTCTCAACCATACCTCTAATGACAAAATTGAAGTGGAACAGTGGCCAAGGAGAGTGGCCAACGCCCATTATGTTTAAAATAACTCAATAATTTCTGGTCTCACATGACTTTAATGATCTTGGTTGCAATCAATGTAAGTTGCTGACGTCGTAGTATAAAAGGAGATTTTCCCAAATCCTTCAATACTTCCTCACAGTTCAATAAACGACATTATATGATCCTTGGCATACTTTTTCATCAACTTAGACGGATATATGATGATTACGGTCTCCATCATCCCGATTTTCCGGCGCTACCACTATCAACAGACTTCTCAAGACACTTAACTGAAGCTGATATGCTTTTAATCTTGTAAAAAGAATCTGGAAGCACCTTACAACCTTCATGCTATCTTCAACACTCACTTGGGCTTTGCAGAAATTAGAACTGTTGATATTTGAAAGGTTTTTTTTTTATATTATTAACCAGAAAAGTCCCCACTTTTAATAACGCAGCTTAACATCCTAAAATATTACCATATATTAATACAGCTTGATTTAAAGATAAAAATGTACATAAAGTATTTTCATATGTCCAACTGCTTAACATATAATTAAATACGTTGAATTGTTGGGTTCTTTTTATACACAGCTCAATAACCAAGTTATAACAACACATTAATTAGGAGTGATATGACTTCTACCTTTAAATCATGTATTTAAATTAATTTGATTGCATAATGAAACAACAATAACGAGACGTTAATATTTTGTGGACAAATGCTATTGGTGGAGAAATTGTCAACTTCTATTCTACATTATTGACTATATATATGAGAAAGTTTTGTCCTATTATAAGTATATTTATAGGCTAATTGAATACTTACAATGTTAGGGAGAAAAAACCGTTTAGCACCCTTCTCCCACCCCCTTATTTCCCCCCTCTATCATTCAACCCAGACATCCACTTATGTAACTAATAGCTTGATTCGTGTATATAGGTATACATATACAGACCCCTAACTCTAAAGACAATTAAGGATTTATTTTTACCCCTTCTCTACTATAAACTTATAGGTTTTTCAACAAAGACACCTTCTGTTGATAACGATTCTATTATAAAGATTTCACATTTACTTTATATGGTCCATCGAAGAGTTCGGGGATGGTTTTTGTAGCCATCATGTTCTTAATGATTTGTATGTAATATATTCAATTGTCTATTACTCTACTAATATACATTTGGATTATTAGTTATTTGGATAGGAAATATTAATAGATATTTATATGTAGGAACCATTAAATGAAGTGGATAAAATAAAGATGGAAAGAAACAAAGAGATTTGTAGAGGGGGGAACCGAAAAAAAAATACATTATCTACTTCAATTTTTTTGAAGGAGGTCGTCCTTATTTAAAAAATAAAAGATCTTCAAAAGTGTGCAGAAAATGAGAGGGGAGATTCAATCTACGTAAATATACTATTTCTCTCAATTCAATGCACATTCGATTTATTAAATATATGAAAACCAAATCACAGACAAACACTCAATAATTATTTTTTTTTGTAAATTTGATATTATACACACCCACATTTAAAAAAATATATCTTATTCATTTGAATCTACATTGGCTGAATGAAAAACGATACATCTAATCTAAAACCTTTTTACAGAAGGTTTTGAGTTTGACGGAACGTTCAAATGTCATGCAAATTTGGCAAATTGTCATGATTTCTTTCATTGTACAAACGTGGAGAATACGGGATATGTCTAATGGTGAATAAATCATAGGGAACCTTACTTATGTTCGATCATTTTCTTTACAGTTGCGACTACCCTTTAATCTAATAAAAATCCTTTGAACTATCTGTCGTTATCTCTTTATTTGATCATATTGAAAATATTTAAGGAATTAATGTAAATCATGAAGATGAATGGTAAAAATTTAATGATTACATTTACACCTAAATTTGTTCGAGGTTTGTTTTTCGCAATGATGAATGGTAAAAATTGTAATGATAACCTCATGGAATTATTTATTTATCTTGATAATACCTTGTTTAGTATATATTAATATATTTAACCTTTGTGATAGAGGTTTTATAAATATAATTAAATAGTTTTTCAGGTTTTATTTTGAATATAATACAAATGTTTTTTTTTTTTTTTTAAGAGGCTGCATTATTTTTGAATTCCGTAATCCAGCATAACCTCCAAAGAAAGAAAATGAAATAGTAAGTGAAGTTTGAAGTCATAGAGCAGCTGATTGGAATGTTGGCACACACATATTTAGGGCAGCAAATAATTAATTGAAAATAATCCGAACAGAAGGCATTAATTTACAAAAAAAAAAAGGATAATGAAATTCGTATCTAAATAAACGCTACTATTCTCGAATGACCATTTTGAAAAAAAAAATCAAGGTTGCGCGATTTTTTACATTTGTATATAATACTAATTATTATAAAGTACTATTTATAACATTTTTCTCACATCTTTTATTCAGAACATGACAGAATAAAGGCCCAAAATAAGTAAGTAATTAGAAAAAAATGGAAAAGATTAAGAAGAAGTTGTTTATGTTTCTATTTAGTATATATGACCAACTGTACCCTTAATTTGCCAAGAAATATAACGCAGTGATGCTTCTTCAGTCTCTTGTTTATCAATTTATACCAAATTTCCGTCTCTCCAATTGTTAATACAGCGTTAATTTTAAGTTCTAAATCATTTTTTAATATTTATCAGGCTGTGCAGATCAAAAAATTGCATGTCGCAAACTATGTGACAGGTTGCGAAACTATGAAAGAATGTGTATTTATTACAATGTGGTCAATCCTTGAAATGATGTCTGTTTATAATTTTTATGAATAATTAGAAATGTATTGATTACAAGGTTACTGAAGCAGTAGAAAAATAAGTTTAATAAAACCATTTTCATTTAGAGGTGGATCGGACTTCTGGCCGATTCGGGCTACGAGGTGTTGGGTTTTGGGAGAGACCTTTGATTTTGGGACAAAAAAAATGAGAATCTATATTTTTACTGTTTAAAAGGTCTTTCAGCGTAGGTTGACTCTATTTCTCCTTAGATATTTCCAGTTCTTTTGAATATTCTTTCTTGGCATGTCTCCATATTGGATATTTTGATCTCTAACCATTTCCATTGAATTTCCTGAATTTTTACTATTCCATGAAAATTCTCTATAGTTTGTGTCGTTTTAAAGAAAAAAAGAATCATCGAAATCCATTCTATTGTAATTTAAAATACATCTTTACTGTTTCATCTCTTCATAGTCTCTTTTTATTTTAGGTAACCTGTAATTAATGTATGTCATCAATTATGGTTTATATTTTTTAGTGTAACACTTACAAATAAACAATAACGTCATTGTCCGTTATTTTCCATAAGGTATCAAATCGAGGATGAAGTCGGTGATTAGTAGTAAAATAATTATTTAACACTATATATAAAAATTGGGCTGGTAGGTTTAGGCATCGAGCTTTTTGAGCTTGCTAAAATAACGTTCAAACGGCGGGCTTTTGGGATCTGGCCTAGACCGAAGTCACCTGTACCTTCTTCAGGAATTACAAAGGTGACATTGGATACACGGAAATTTCGCAAAAATGGTTAATTTTTAAAAATTATACAATATATTTTATTGTATATGTCCCATAATAAGTGTAAATAATTCATTGAGTGAAGGAAACCAGTATTTGATCCCTTGTCAATTTTGTATGTTTGCTCACTGACAAAAAAAGAAAGAATAGTTTATCATTTTAATAGTAGGATTGTTTTAATAGTGAGAGACAAAGTATTTTAAAAAGGTAAGGAAATCACATTATATGAAAATTGTAAATACATACAGAGACGTCTGAAGGTTTCCAATGAACATCTGAAGGATTCAGTGGAGGTTGGAGAGAAAATCATATACTCCGATCAGACCAAAATTAAGGTCTTTTGTATCAACTCAATTTGCAGTATTTGAAAAATTAAAAATGACTATAACTCCAAGATCACAATTCCCACTTTCAAGTGCGACTGTAAAAAAATTATCTTGTGGTCATGAGCTAGGGAATTATGGGCACCTATTTCTCCTTCTGTCAGATCAAGATATTAAAATTCGTTATGAGTGGGACTTTCAGCACTACTATCATACAAAAAATACTACCAAAGCGACAAAGGAGTGGCTAAAGAAAAGCACATTTAGGACATGGAGTGTCTGGTTCAGTCTCTGAACCTTAGTCCGACAGAAAAACTTCTACAGTAGACAAAATTATAAAATGGGCCAAGAGGTCAAATACTGACTTCCACTAATGTACCTCAGGAGATAACATGCCCTATTCAGTGGCGAAGTAACACAAATTTCACAGGAGTGGTATTTGCAAACAATAGTACTCCCACATTTAAAAAAAAAAAGAAGCATGTTTATAAAAAACCGCATTCAAAGAGGAATTTATTCCGAATTTTGTTTTTTTTATGTAAAGATAAATTATTATTTGTGTGTTTTTCACCCTCTTTAACTTTTGACACTCTTTAAAAACATTCTTCGTCGTAAGGGAGAGCTTTGGATCTCTTGGCCCTTTATAATCCTGGAAAAAGTCCCAATTGTCCTTATATCGTGTTATATCGAAACCTGTCTTCCTAATTATTAATCTAAAACGTATATATTTTTTTAGTGTTTCTGTTTTTTTTGGAATTGGTCATCTGAAGAATGTATTAGAATGTAATTACAATTGTCAGGGTTACCAAGTTAATTTTTGGTTTATTTTTTTTAACATACCCAAAACATACACGATTTTAATCATTATTCAAAACTCAAATACTCGGAAAATGTTATATAAAAAAGAACGAAGTAAGAAAATAGTCCTTACACTTTAAGTTCAAGTCAAGGCGAGTCACTGGTCCAAGTTTTTGAATATTACATTTTTACTTTTATTATTTTACATTATTTTTAACCTTTTCGAACTTTTAGTATAGTATAACATATTCATCATGGCAGGGAGAGAAATAGACCATTGGCACCTGCAAATCTGGAAATGATCCCAGTCTTCCTTCTATCGTGCTCAAAAGATCAAGCTTCAAACCCCTAACAATACCAAAATATAGAACAAAGGCTAGAAAAAAATTCAATCCTTAAATCCAAGTCCTTATATATTTTCCTTGCGTTCGGTTCAAGAATCTCACAAATTATAAGATACTAAAAATAGTTTGAAATATTCTATCCTGCGAAAAAATTAAAATAACTTTTGAATACAACCCGAATGACAAGTCTATGCATTTCAGTCCATGTCCAACCTCAAATGATTAATTATGTGATAAATCCGAGTCACACATATTCAAAGCAGTAACTAAAGTCAAAGCTGAGTCATAAGTGTTGAGTCCAAGTCAACACATCCCTATAAACAGCTCTGACAAAAAAATACTGTAATTTATTTTTTTAAATAGGGAAACCATTGTGTTTCATTCTTAATAAAAATATTTATAAATTCCACCATATCCCGCATATCCACAAAAGATATGTAAATAAAAAAAGTACCTTCATAATATTTATTAGCTATTAATCATTTTTTTTTAAATATATATGTGTATACAAAAATAATTTATTAGAGTAAATTTTAGATATAAATTAATTTGAATGGTTGAGCGAATCATACTACATTATATTGTACACTGAATGAAGCACAAATGATATATATGTATGTATTAGAGTTTATCTCTTAGAGTACGGAGTACCGGTTTCACAGAATTTTGTTCGGTTTACATTTACAGAAAGTTTCCAGAATTATTTTTTTAAACTATTTTATAATAAATACAAAAATCCTTTAATTATATAGTTTATTAAATTAACAGTAACATTAAACTAGAATAGGTACTCAGTACAGCACCTTTAGTAAACTTTACAAAATTGAATAAATTTGCTATATGAAGCAATATTATTAAACTTACATAATAACACTAATTTGAACTCTGTACCTGAATATGTTTCAAAATCATGGTCGATTATTTATTTTTAATTTTTGAGCGACCATAACCTTCGACTTTTATCTTTAAGAATTGCGTCTTATTGTGAATATATATGATCTTTGTACCATGTAAGATAAAAAAAAATCCATGAATTTTGCCGTAATCCTAGTGACCAACAGACGAACCAATTTATTTTCGTTGGTGAAGGTAATAAAGAAACACTCAGTTTTTTATTTAATATTTGCGCTCTGCAATGGATGTCATATGTAAATTTTTAGAACATAATGCCTCACAAAGCATATAAATATTTCGAATAATATTACTCTATTCTAAATAGCGTGACCCGTGAAATATAAAAAAATGTACACAACCCTACATAAATATGCTAAGTCAATAATAGGTTTATTATTCAATTTTATGGGATGATTGAGGATATCAAATACTTTAAGAAATAGTTTTAAAACTTTATTGGATTTATGGGGCTTATATTGGGCCTGATATGGCCCCTTTCAAATAAAATCTATCAATTATTTCATTGTGACGATATATTTTGAGTCAGTTTAAGTGTATTTTTCTTATACCGAAAGGATTAAATATATGGGTGTACCAATGGATCTGAATTTGCAAGAATCAGCTTTTTTTTAAAGTATGGGTTATAGGAATCAGCAAAATAATGCCGATTCCACGTATTCACCTATTCCTTTACATTATATTGGAAAATAAATTATGATTTTATTATTGTAAATGCTCAACCAATAAAAAGAAGTGAGGATCATACTATAGACTAACTTAGGTTTAAGACTAGAAGCTCCTACCTGAAGAGGCACTGAAAAAAATTATTTCTTCTGTAATTTTATTTTCAAATATAATAAGTACAATAATAATAGACATGCATAACAAAAATCAGGTGCATTCATTGGAAATGTAAGTCTATTTATTAATGTTGGTAATAAATATGCACAACCAAAATAAATTGACTCCTGAGTAAAGATATAAATAATTATTTAAAACTAATTATAATAATAATTATGATTCAAACATTTACTTATTTTTATGTCAAGGTCTAATTAATAAAAAGTTAAATTTAAAAAAAAACAGTAAATAATCTTGTTATTTGTTTGAATTCTTTAATACTTAATATTAATAAATAACTGTGATCGGGATCAGCTGAAATTTTGATATAGGTACATTTATAGTTAATAAGAATATTTTGTTGATAAAAATGGACTATAATTAGCATAAGAATAATCCATATTCAATTGTAGCTTGCTTTTGTGTTGACAGGTCACATATATGTATGTATATATTGATAAAAACACAAATTTCATATCCATACATATTGTGGACTAAGAATATTCTGATGTTGTGATATCAGTAACTAGAGTTTTTTAAGTTCTGATAAGGGTTCGTCAACATAAAAATAATTACAAACATATTTGAGTTAATTAAAGGACTTCTATTCAAATTTTTGGAATGACTTAATAGAATAAAGAATTTACGCTGCAGTTTAGAACCTTTATTTGAATTACGAGACTTATACGAGCCTGATATGGCACCTTTCAACTATAAAATATATTCAAAAATCATTCTGATTTTGTGTAGATATATTTTGGCTAATTTAAGTGCAATCTGCAGGACATTCAATGGTTAAATATGAATAATTTGCTTATAGAAATTGATGATAACTTTGTCAAAGAATATAAATGTAATCTACACTCAGTTTTGAGAAAAATCATTCAATATTGTTTTTGTCTTGACGTGCAACATATATAGCTATAATATATATTTTGAAAAAGTACATAATTAAAACGCTGTACCGAAAAGGATTTGGTGATTTTATCATTTGTATGTTTGCAGTTACCTTAGCGCGTACTCGTACAATGATTAAATGCAAAAACAATTCCAATATTTTTCGAACAACGGGGACATTCATCAGGGAGATCCTCTGTTCCCAGTACTTTTCATTTGATGGGCTAATACAAGAAATAGATCATAGAGATGGAATAAAAGCCTTTCAGTTGCCACACTCAAATATAAAATGTCTATGTTATACAGACGACTTAACATTGATATCTTGCGAGAGTCCGTATATGACAATTAATTCAATCAAAAACACGTTTGGGGTCATTTCTTCATTCTCTAAATTATCTGGTCTCTTGTTGAGTGAAGAAAAACTGAAATTATGAGTTCTTATAACGGATTACCTGGAAAGGCTTGGCTTAATCTTAAATTTCAAAGTATATATTATTAGTGTTTGTTTTCCCGGGCTCAGGCCCAATGACAATTTCCCGAGATATGGGAGTGTATGAAAGTAAATATATACATTTTTGCGCTTCAAGGATTTTATGATATATAATGGAGTATGATCTAAAAAGACAACAGAGAAAGAAGGAGAGAACCAAAAAATGTTGGGTTCTTGTTTTCTTGTATACAAACATAGAATCCATTTGAAACAATGGTTATATGTACATGATATATATTTGTTTCTTTTATTTCATTAAAAAATCAAAATATCATATTAATAATTGTAAGAAGAAAATGATATTATTATTATTTTTAATATTACATATTATATAAAAATGCACATTTTTATATAATATGTAATATTATCATAATGTTACTGACATATCAATTGTATAATATAT
Organism: Lepeophtheirus salmonis; assembly: GCF_016086655.4. Classification (NCBI taxonomy): domain Eukaryota; kingdom Metazoa; phylum Arthropoda; class Copepoda; order Siphonostomatoida; family Caligidae; genus Lepeophtheirus; species Lepeophtheirus salmonis. The sequence goes on along the minus strand of NC_052141.2, from coordinate 2,357,935 downwards.
ATATGTGTAATATAATATAATCAATGTCTATTTCATTTATTGGAGAGAGAAACTTTTGGGCATGAAACTAACTTTTGATGTATGATTTTATAAGGGCGTTATATATTTTATATAATACAAACATTCCCCGAAATAGTGTTGTGTTGAAGATTACTTTACCCCCAAAAAATATATTTATTTATATATCAATAAGTGTCTGTATGTTTCTGATTCATGCAAAAGTTATTTTTCACGAGCCTACCAAATAGTCCATTAAAATCTGAACACTTGTAATTTTAAAATTCAACGAGATATTATTTATTCATTAACGATATAATGCCAACAAAATTAATACTATGAATAGATGTGCGTTCTATAAATGATTAATGTAAATGGCCTACGTGGCAATGATGTCTTACAGGCGGCGGCAGAAGGCCTGGGGCCAACTGTGGATGTAGCCTTCTATCAAAGCATCCCTGGTGCTGACTAACAATGGATTCAAGGACCTTGTAGTTTCAATGATGGACACTGAAGGCCTTCCCTATGACATGCGCCCAAATGTTTCGGTCGAGGGGTTTGTTATCAGGGAAACATGGGGGCCAAAAGTGTCAAAAAAGGGTTCGAAAGAACACAAAAGACTGATTTAAAACACATTTAAAAGAGTATTTCAATGGATGGGATGTGTTGCTTTCGTCATAAGAATCTTTCCACTCACTTTTTTGATAGTTCTCGGATCCTGGAGACTAATGTCGATCAATTTTCTTGACTTGTACTTAAGCTAGAGATCTCAGATTGAATTAATAGGTGCTCAGATTTAAATGGACCACCCTTTGTAAAGCTAAAGTTCCCCACTTTATATCAAAAAAGGAATATACAAATCTTTATTTATAAAGCACACAATATAATTGTCATTTTGATAATCTGGAGGACTCATTTTAAACAAGGAGCGTGTGTAGCCATAGTCAGTGATACATAATAAAAGGAAATCCATTATGTTATCAAAATGTTATGGCTGTGTTAGTGTGTAAATTGCAGGGTATAAGTGCAATCTCTTTATGCATATGAGGGCGTGTCAAAGATGGACTACAGCAAAGAGAAAATACACAATGTTCTACGAGGTTTTTCGAACAAGGATAAAAAGCTAAAAATGTGAACACTATTGATGATTATGATACAGTTACAACCAATCACAGGCAAATTTGGTTTCTAAGATTCCGTTCTGGTAATTTTGATGTCAATGATTGAAGGCCAATATCACAAATGTGGATAATGTAATTGAAATTTTCGTGTCCGATAGTCATGTAAGCACAGTTTTGATTGCAGAGGAGGTAAAACAGGATTGGACATTTGCGTTTGCTTATAAAAGACAGAGAGTAAGCCTGAGAATTTGTTGCTGGGTTTTAATTATAAGTCCCTGTCTCGTAGTGGAACTCAGGATTGGCATTTGAGTAACTATTGCCTATTTCTTTTTTTGATTTCAATCTCCCCCTCTATAATCTCCTCGATAAATTGAAACTATCTTAAAATTCAACCTGCTTGATAAAAATTGAATTTGGAGTGTATTTGTTAATATGAAAAAGTTAGACATGATACTAAACAAGAAATTTATTCAACATGTCCTCCCTCACCAGCCACCATCTCCATCCTGGCTTCCACGGAATCGACAGCATTCCGCTCCCTCGTAATGGAGCCCGAGAACTTTGTGGTGAAGAACGTAGGGACCTCTTCTCTCTCCTTGGCAAGCCACCTGTCATTCTGGACGACATAATTCTTCCTCCATGGCTCTTCAGGTCAATGAGGAGACGCTTACCGTTTGTGAGCCTGGTGGCCTTCATGGATGCCGTGAGGATGTGTTGTTTGGCCATTCAGTATGACCTGTACCCGAGGTCCTCATTCACACCCTTGGAGACCAGCTGCTTGCTCACTCCACGGTTCTTGGCCAACCTGGACAAGGAAGTCCCCGGCGAAGCCTTGATGGACTTCCGGAGGCCTTCAAGGAAGCGGGAAGTGCGGATTCCGTCACTTCTTATGTTGTGTGCCTTGCGGCAGACCTTCCCCTCAACCTCCCAGGCGTTGAAGACCCGGTACACTGTGGTCTTGGGGTAGTTAAGAAGCTTGTAGATAGCAGAGGGCTTGTGTCCTGCGCGAGCCAATTCGAGGATGGCGTCTCTCCTTGCTTATTCCATGATGACTATTGTCTGTTGTCAAAACAATTGTGGTGGAAGTTATTGTGTATTGTTCACGCAACCTTTTATATTAGTATGACTTAACCCCGAATATCCACATTATGAATCTGGATGAAGTTTAAAGTAGTTTCAATTTATCGTGGACACCCTGTACACAGCTGATTGTAGTTGATCTAATGAAAACCCATGAAAACTAAGATGTTGTAATAACTTTCTTCTAATTGTTGGGGTAACCAATTTGATTTTCGGTTTCTTTTTTTGTCAATATGCCCAAAATACTACCAATTAGTAGCACAAGTTGTAAGTGAAAGTCCTTGTTGGACTCAGAGTCCACCAATTGCGGAACGAAATCCGGGTAATTCTTACAGATGTCATTATGGGATTCGAAGTGGTGTTTTGTGTGTATTTCCTTCATGTAACAGCTGTTTGCAGCTAATCAAATGAAACGTCATAACAGCTAAGCTGCTCTCATCCCAGACAATCTTAAAATTGTCAGGATTACAGCATTGGTTTTGATTTTTTAACAATAGCGTCAAGTCATATTTTTAACGAAGATACTCATAGTTATTGATCTTCAATTACAAATATCTACCTACATTTTTTCCCCCTTTTGGTTATCTACTCCTTCCATAAACAGAAATGCTTAATCGACATTATATCAAAAGGAATCAAACCCATGTTCAATCATAATGAAGTGAATGGAGGAAGAAGCAAAAAGAGGCGTAGATTCATCCATCTATATATGTGGTGGATAGCTATAAATACGTACATGATACATATTTATTTGGGATATACAATTTGTCTGTATACATTAACATAAATACGATCAAAATATATAGATAGATACATAATATACTCATCTATTGTAATACTTAATCAAGGTAGGAGGATGGGGGGAGGACATTAATTTATATAAATATATATTCATGAGAGTATCTATGGTTGTAAATCCTAAGCATTTTTAGTAGTGATGGGACAATTAATTGGAATCGACATCCTTGAGGGGTCTCCTCTATTTTTTTTTTTCATCTTGGCTAACTTAAAAACCAAAGTCCTAGAACGCTTAACAATGTCCTTCACCGTCATCACATCAACTCCAGCATCTAGGAGATCTGAGATGAGCTGCCTTTTTGCTTGTTGCTCGCTGATGATGATGAAATGACTTAATGATAAGTATAGTTTGCTTATGTAAGAAGGACGTTAGAAAAAAAAACACTAAATCCTTTTAAAGTAATGAGAAAATAAACATTTAATGAACAGTCCACGTTTTGCTGCCACATTTTGTATATCTAAATATAATTATAATTTTTTTCTTGCACTAATGCAATTTTAAATGTAGAATGTTCTCTTTCTCATAGCAGTAATTCATATGATTCACATACTAATAATGGCCTTAATTCAACTGTATAATAATTCTTGCTCCTTACCTCTCCTCGCATTGTAGAGCAATCAAATCCCTAGTTGGTCGCTTTAACAATTTGAAGAATATTAGAGAAGAGAGCTAACTTATATGTCAAATAGTTTAATTACAGTAGGGTCCAAATAAAAAAGGAAAATATTTTAAGACTTATAACGAACGAATTAGAAGAGGAAGAGTAATACATTTTTTATTATTTGCAAGCCACTTTTAATGATATTCCAATACTCATAATGAGAACCGCCTTTCTTGATAACCTTGGTCACATGGCGCAAGAAGCTTTAGCACTGCCGGGGACCTCGTGCTGTACGTGTAATATAACTTTTCAGGGCATCCACAGATGAATGACACTTAGCACAGGCCTTATTCTCTACCCTCCTCTTGAGATAGAAATCGTATAGATATAGGTCTTTGCATGCCAAAAATCTGGGCTTAAAAAAGGAACCTATGAGATGAAAAGGAGGAACAAAAGACTAACTTTTAAGCTAAATATTTAATAATTTCACTAAACCTTGATTAAAAAATGTTTAATATAAGAATAAATTCAAAACAAGGATCAATAAATAATTGCATAGAATCTGATTTAATGGTACACGAGCATGCTGAAAAGCAATGAATATCAAATCTAAGTTCAAAGTCCTACCCTTACTTGAGATGTTTTCACATATATATAAGTTTAATCAAATGTATTTCTTCAGACTCAACCAGAAAGACAATGACTGGCTTGGACCTAGATAGAAACGTATTCCGATGTATTCTTAGATATTCAAATATGCCAAATAAATAGATTTCTTCTATCGTCCGTAGCCTTATACATATTGTAGTTTATGCAAACCCATTTTTAAGGAGAGTCAAAGGATATATTCTTATTTTATTAGTGTGTAAAAAAAGGGTCATAAAGTTGAGTAATGTGGCAATCAATGCCCATTATATTTATGTATGTACTTAAATAAGTATATAATTATGTACACAAAAACATATAACATTAAGAGGAGACCAATGCAAGAAACTAATGTTACCAGCAAATTGACCATAAAACTGATTATATCATTTTCTCATCATATAATTTATAACGAAGGCAATTAGTAGACTGACTCTAATAGATGATCTTTTTGGTCATTTATGCCCTCAGTCTAGTATGTAATACTTTATTAAATTCTGCACCTTAGTCCTATTTGCTATAATTGAATGTCTAACCCCAATAACTTAATGTGAATAACTGTCCAAAGAAACTCTAAACAAAAAATAAGTTAAGGCAATTTATAAATAAGAACGTCATAACTAAAAATATGGAGTAACGCAGAGCTGCAATTCTGGAGCTATCCACGCGTGGGAAATCACCGTCATAGATCTATAAAGTGCTGGCCTGTAACTTCTTTACTATGTACCAGGTGACCACAAAAGGCACACTAAAAGCTCTCACAAGGTCGAAATAAAGTCGGAAATAATTGGTTAAGACAGTTGAAGGCACCATTGAAGGCAGAAGAGGCAAGTTGACCGTCAATGACCTTGCTCATGAATTTGAGAGCAGACACTCCAGCATACCCTGTTTAGTGAAGCAAAACTTTAATGCCTAGGAGATAAATCTTCGTCCAGATTGGAATACATTGGATCGAGTAAAGCGTGTGACTCGGTGCAAAATTTCAAATCTTTTCAAAGTGAAAAGACTTTTGGTCCCCCGACTGTTCCCCCTAGACTTTGGTATTTTTGAAGACCTCAAGGAAAGCTTTCAGGAGTCGGATACACAGCAAAGGATCTCCTGAAGGACACCATCATCACTGCTTGAGCTAACCTAAAGTCAAGTGTTGTAAGGAACTGCAGTGCAAAGTTCAGCAATAGGCTAGACTAGGTCATTAAGGCATAAGGGGGATATATTGATTGAGAATGAAAATAAGGTGTCCCTTGATTGTATCCTAAATAAAAAGTAGGGGTATCATGAGACCCGAAAAATTAGCTTGAATTGGCTTATACATCTTAAAAGTTGCCACTTGTAAATAAAAATCCTATCATTAAAATGAATTGGCCCTCAAATCCTGTCAAACCCCCCTTTTACCCAGAAAGATTGAATTTTGAAGCAAAAAAAAAGTAAACTTTTTTAAGCTTAATCTGTTTAAAAAACGACTGTATGTTTTTGCTTACATATTCCAACATTAAATCAGTTACTTCTAGAGCAAAATAAACGTGGTGCGTGCATGTATTTTGTAAGAAAATAAACGAAAAAATATAGAAATCACTTATGAAAAAAAAAAACATATAGCTAATATTTTATATTTTCTTCCATGTAAGTTTATGTTCTACAAGAATTTATATTTCTAAGTGACAACTTTTGAGATGTTTAAACCGGTAATAGCTCATTCTTTGGTTCCTTTGATACCACTTCTATTAAGTTTTTATTTCAAATTTCGATTACCAATGCAAAATTTATTTTTGGAAATTGTCTAATGGAATGAAAAATGAGATAAGTTAGGAAAATTTCATGATCTGCGTATAGTGCGCTGAAGAAGCATAATTTATTTTATGTTATTGTCTCTTTTTGTTCCAAAAGATAGCTTTAGGAAAAAACGTAACAAATGTTTTTACAGGTCAGAATAATGTCCACCATGCTTAATATATGTAAGAAAATGATCAATGCTGTATTTTAATCTTTATTGACGAAATAAACCACTTATGTACCCATTCAAACTTTGAACTAGACGTGTTTTCTAAAGATGACATCGTAGGTAAATAACCTTTTCTAAAGGTTATTTTCTTATATAATTTTTTTTTAAAAGACCTGTAAAAGTAGTTTATACATATTTTGGTCTGAAATTAATCTTTCTGTAGATTTTTCTAATCAAAACATGCAATATGTATTACTATAAAAGATATTGAATAGTTTTTTTCTGGGGAATAATAATTTAATTATACTTGTTCGTCAATATGAATAATCAACTATGAAAAATGATCATTAATTTATAAAATTAGAAGTGATCAGCACTTCTTCCATTTCCATTCCGTTCGAATTGTAGTTAAGTTTGTATTTTTTTATTCATTTTTTATTTATGACATATTTTGCATCTCGATCGAATTAATTACATAGTGAGATTTCGATAGTATGAATGCATTGAACTTGAAACTATTTAAATCATGGAACAAATTTAAATAAAAAGGCACTCACAAAAAATCAGCAAACAAACATGAAATTGGTGTTCACTCTGAGTTTTTTTCCCCAGGAAGTTTCACTTTTTCTGGCATAAAAGATGCCAAGCTACACAATATGCCCATTCCTTGGCATTTCAAAATGAATTTTTCTAACTCAAAAGAGAACTCTGTTTGATCAATGTGTAATGGTTGGATTAAGGAATTAAATCTATCCAGTAATTGGAAACATAGGATTAGTTCATTGACTTCCCGAATAGCTAATGGAAGAAAATTCACAAATCAATTTCAAATCAATTATTCAACACGCTTTCTCAGTTACATATTCTGAGTTTATTTATTAATTTAGACCAGAAGGGCCTGGAGGAAAATGACGTTAATATAATTACGGCAATAATTCTATTGGGCCTATCATCAAAAAATAAAGAAAGTACTCCTAAAGCTAGGTTGATAAGTATTGCTTTATTAAGTGTTAAGAGTTAGCTAACAGAAGATAAAACTGTAGGAGAACCTGTGGTTGTGGTGGATATTCGTGCTATTTTAATTTCTGCGGTGACAATATACAGAGTGTTCAAATTGAAGATCCCTAGGACGATCGAGGGTGCTTGGAACTGGGCCTCGGATATTATTAGATATCATCCATTAAACACATCAAGACATTTTTGGAGTTAGCAGAAAATAATCAAGCTTTTTAGAACGAGCAAAAAAAAAAAAAAAGCTTTGTTAGTCAAAAGAAATTTTGTTTTTCATGTTACATGTTTGTATTTTATTGATTTTAGATGCTAATGTTTTTAAATTGGATGTATGAATGTTTCATGTTTTTTGCTTTATCTTTCACAGAAATTTTAAACTACTGTTGTTTATTTATATTGCTGTAAATGCATATTCACTAGAAAATTTTAGATAATTCTTATTTTTATATATCATTTGCTGTCTAAATAAAGATTTACAAAATAAAATGAAACCTATATTTCACTTAAATCGGTCTTTAGAATATTAAACCAAAGTTTGTCTGTTCATCGAATACTAATAAATATGAGTTATGCCGAGTACTACCTCCAATGAAGATTTTTTATGTTTTTGCAGATCATTTTACTTTAGTAACATTTTATTTATTGCCATATAGAAGCAGAGTACATATGGTTCCGAACGTGTACAATACTGATAATTTCGTTCCGTCTTTGTCACATATAATCTCGACGTTATTTTGTAAGAAAAAGAAAAAATGTTTCAGTGAGACAAAAAATTCAAAAAAAAAAATTTCGTTTCTTCTGTTTGTCGTCAGATTAAAAACATTCATTGATAAGTACATTTTTGCCCTGTCAAGCCAAAATCAAGCTAGTATGTTTTGATTCAAAATTGACTGCAAACTACATTTCTATTTTTTGACGAATTATAGCTTAATTTCTAGAAATTAAGCTGTTCTTATTAACTCCCAAGAGGAAATGTGAATTAAAATTCAAGTAGCTAATAATGAAGTGCAAAAATAAAAACTAGATGAATTGTTGGATTTTATTCGAAAGCCCATATCGGGGCCAATATTATTCTTGTAAATTAAATAAAGGTTCTAACGAATAATAAAAATTATTGGATATCTTAACACATACCAGAAATATTAGTATTAACCCCATAATTGTCTCAAATATATTTAAACAAAGTAAAATAATAAACTAGGCTATTGTTCATTTTCTTGATTTTTGTTCAGGATTGGTTTTAAATTGACACATCCCATATACAACATTATTTATAATGTTTTACTTTATTTTTATTTTTAATTTTCACAGCATGGAATTCAATTTGATATCCAAATGTTTCTACTCACTCCAAGTCATTTATTTCCTATTGTATTTATTTTTTACTTAACAAAAAAAACACGGCTTTTTCTTTTTGAATAAATAAACAAAAATCAGTGCTTTCTATTCCCCCTCTCCCTGTTCCCTTTTATTTTCATGTCCATATATTATATGTACAATACAAAAAAAAAACATAGAAAAAGTTCATGGTCTAATGTATGTAAAAGTAGAGAAGGTCTACAATATATAGATCTTCAGTTACTGTATATATGTATGAACATTTGAATTCCCATGAGATTGAAGGAAACAGAATCAACTACTTTTCAATTTCTCTCTTTCTTTTTACATATGAAGTCTACAAGGTCACTTTTTCTAACCCCTCTGTTAATACAAAATTCAAAAAACGTTCATGTAATCAAATAAATAGAATTTTGGAACATTTAAAATTCATATCGATAAATGATATGAAAAATGCTTTGTTTTTATTTCTAAAAAAAGGTATGTTTGTAAAGTATTTGTCTACCTATAAGTGATGGATTTTGGTCTGAAAATCCAGAATTGGGCTAAGACCGAATTGAACTTTGGTCTGGACTGGTCGCAGCGAAAAAATTGATTTAGATCCGTCATACAAAAAAATTGTTCTTATTTAAAAGTCCACCTAGACTTATTCTGTAAAGGAATTGCTCATTGCGTCATGTGTGTTTCAAACTTGATAGCATTGGCACAATAAGGTTATACTATGTCATATTTATTACTGTGGGGTTTTGTCTCGGAGTGGTCTTAAAGAAAAATTTGCTTTTGATCGGCCTTACACAAAAATTGTTTTCATTCAAATTTGATGGATGAACTGTTGTTTACGACATTTCTGTATTTTAAAACTTACTAAATTTCCACAATATGGTCACATGATGTCATACTTCTGAAATCCTAAACAGGTTTCAGGCCGTTGTTATTTTTAGTATTTTGTACGGTCTAATAAAGATGTTCGGTAGAGATCAGTGTAAAAGAAAAAATTGATTTATACCTCGTACACAAAAATTACTTTCATTAAAATTCGATCTAGAATTATTATATAAAAGAGCTTCTCATGACGTCATGTGTATTTCAAAATTGATAACATTTCAACAATAAGACTATATGATGTCAAACTTAGTAATATTGGGTTTGGGTCGGGATCGGTCTCAAAGTATTATTTGATTTATATTGTTATACATAAAAATCGATCTCATTCAAAATTTGGGATATACTTATTCTAGAGATGAACTCTTGATGACATCATTGGTGTTTCAAAACGGATAGTATTGGCACAATATGGTTATATGATGTCATACTTATAACAGGGGGGTTTTGGTCGGGATGGGTGTTATAGAAAAATCGTAAATTTGTTGCATAAATCATATTTCTACTCTTCATAAAACAAGATAGTGAGAAAATCTTCGATCCATAGATTGAGACCGTAAAAATTTGCTCAGGATTTAAAAAGGATTAAATTTCTTTGTTTAGTTTTAAGATTGCGGACTACACCAAAATGTTGGTTCAAATTTGTTGTAAAAAAGTACTTTGGACTAAATTGAAAAAAAATCGGTCTGGGAATGTTTAACAACACTAATATCTTAATGCATAAGTATTTAAATTAATGTCTCTGGAGTCTTTTAAAGTTTTGTTGTTCAAGAAATGTTTTATTTGTTATCTATGTGAAATAAGGTATCTTCTCACAAGGGAAATGACTAAGTTAATGTTTATTATGTGTACATATATTATATAAAATTTGAGAATTTTTCAGGAAAATAAAGTGTTTTTAAGAACATTTCTGAGTTTAAACATTAACGAATAAATTCTTACAAATAAAATGTTAGTTTAACTCATAAAAAAAGGCAAAAACAAAATTTGAGGATCTTTTTATAATATTATGATCGGAAAACTCCCCTCAGGAAAATTGTCATTGCGGGCAAATTTCAATCCGCAGAAAATTGAACAAAATTGTGTATGCATAAATACGAATATTCAAATATTCCATGCTACAAAAACAGAGAGTTTATATCATTTCTTCCTATAAAAGAGAAAACTAAAGCGAAAATGAATATCTTTTTAAATTCTAGGAAGTTTTACTGAATGAAGATTACCCTACGGAATAATGACATCCGAAAATGTTGCTAAGAAAATTTCAGTCTGCAGAAAAATTCATTACATAAAGGTCTAACTAATCCAATGATCTGTAGATAATTTTCCCATATGCAGAAAAACGGGTGAAAATAGATATCAACCGTTGGAGATGTAAAGATAATAGGGATATAAGAAAATTTGGCAGGATTCTTTATGGTTTTTGAAGAGGCAGTACAATAATAAACACTTCAATTTTAAACTATAAAACTAATGGACTTGAAGCATACCCATTTATTCAAGTGACAATGGTAGTATTTAACCTGTCTTGAGGTTACACGTTTAACCTACTCAAATACCGAGTGTATGATTTGCAATTAGGAAGATAATGAAGGTTTTTATATTGTCACATATCTGCAGATGGTAAGACTATTAAGGGATTCTTCGATGGTGTTCAACTTATAGTAGATAAAACAATATAACTGCTGTATAATTTTCAAAGGACAATTTTGTGATGGCAATATTCCGGAGGGCGATTTTCATGCGGGCAATCTTCTGGGGACGGTCAAATGATATTATTGGTAATAGTAATTTATAGTTTGAAAATTGACCATTAATTCGAATCTGTTTTTAGCTTTTTCTAATAGCATTTATTTTTTGGTTATTTATTTGTATTTCTTAATATGCAAATTTGTAGCATTTCTTGGATTCAGTCATAAATTTCTCCTTTATATCAAATAAGGAATTACTCCGTTTTCAATTATCAATGTTAGTCTAAGTTAAACTTATCTGTGTAACTCCCCAATAAGTATTTAGTGTTACTTCCTGGCATACCCTCGTGGTCACTCTTTGTAATTATATGCATAATATCACCTCAAGAATGAAATACTAAAAGTAACAATTTTAACAAAAAAAAAAACACTTTTCAGTGTCTAACAACTACTTAATTCATATAACAAAAATTGATTAGGATTTACAATTATAACTATAAACTTACTCCCTGGTACGTTAGTCTTTTCAAATAAGCAAGAAAAGTTAAAGAGATCATTAATATATCTTGTTCTGTCACCATTATATAATTTTTTTTTAAATTTTACACTCACTGTAATTTGAATAATTTTCTCAAACTAAATATATATATTTTTTATTTACTAGCTAATGCGTAGGGAAAATGATTGGATGATTGGTTGTTGGACGGGATAAGTACTCCATTTTCTAGTATGACTCTACGAGTTATGTTCAGTACTTTCGTCGAATAACTGCTTGGGATGTGACTAAATTTCCGATTTTTTTATCTCAGTCAGTGTAATATTTTTCATTTTCATTCCTTATTTCCAAAAACTATACAAATTAGTTTTAATCTTAACCGTAGATTATTGAACTGTGACATTATATGCCCTATGATTTATAAAAATATTTATTATTTATTTAAATTATACTTTATTTAAAATTCCTTGTAGTATACACCTCAAACATTAAATAAATTGATTTGAATTTATTATTTTATCTTGATACTGTCTTCCTCACTATTTATTTCTATATCAAATATTGTTGGTTAAACGGGGTTAAGTGACTTTAATAAATTGGTTTGCTTGAAAGGTGTTTCTTTAGTTTTTCCTCTTGATATTTTGGATTGTTATGTTTTTGTTTTTTAGTCAATGTGGGGACTGAGGCGTATAATGGTAGCCACAAAAATGTAATATTTTAGCTATTACTTTAAATAATACAAGCCACCTCAACTAATGCTTACTAAATTGATTCCCCAAATTTGAATAAACTAATGAATATTTTATAAAAAGTTTTAATAAACAAAATAATATGTAATGTTTTATCTATAAGAATAACAAATTGAATCTTGTTGAACCCCTCAACTCATGATAATAAAATACATTTAAAAAAAGGATGTATTTTTTTCAATGAAATATATATTAATGCATGTGTTTTTGCATTTTGATGGATATTTATGGGTGCTTAATGTACGAAATAGTTAAAAAAAACTATACAAAATAAATAAATGACCTAATTATTATCAAGTAATGAAATACTGCTTTATTTTTTAGGTTTCTTTTTAACCCAGTTCACTAAAAGAATTAAAAAAAGGTGGTTCACTAACCGAGAGGTAATCACTTTTCATTTTATGAGAAAATAATTATTGTATTAAGTAAAAGGTTTTAACAATTTAACATTTATGTATTTAGTGACCTATATCTCACGATTAATATATTGTGTCAAAGCTTAAAGTATGTGTAAAGTTTAAGGGTACACTTTAAAAAAAGTTAATTTACAGTTTTGTGGTCTAGCCTGTTGTGTGTTAGAGCCTTCTAAAATGGAATTAAAAAATAGAAAATTATATTAATTCCTCACTATAACTACAACCAAGGTGAAACGATAGAGCTGACAGTAAAAAAAAAAAAAAAAACTTTTAACCGACCCAATACAGTATCCACCCAACAGCAAAGTGGTTTTTCCAACAGTTCTTTTCTGGTAATATAGACATAAAAGATGGGCCACCTTCTGGTAGGCCATCATCGAAAATGTCCATAAAATAATGGCAATCGTCGAGTTGGACTGGCATGTTAACACTTATTTCATTGGCCGGGAAGGGAATATCAGCCAGAAAATCCTTTTGAGCCCTTTTCATAAAGCTGTTCCTTACTATGTTGATTTTATTGTCGAAATAAAGTGAAAAAGCGCTCAGAACATTGCAATTAGTAGTGTGGGGGTCCTTATTTATTCAGTCAAGTCTAAGGACCAGTTCTATTGTTCCTTACGACTGTCCATCATTAACTGACTCAACTGTCGGTCTTCGGAATTTTTCATAAAATATCGAGGAATTATTAAGCCAAAAGAGACATATTAAATATTTGTTTAAAATTTTGCACATATCTGTCAATAATATGATTTTTTTCATTATAATACATAAAATATTGTTACTTAGTTCATTAATGTATTATATTATATTTTGAAATAATTAAAAGAAGGAAAACACCCTCAGTGACGTCACGAGGGATCAATTGTACCTTCGTTAAGGAACAACAATAGAGACTGTACTGGACCGTGATCGTCAGTCCTAAATAAGGACCAAGACAAAACTATTTGTAGTTCATTTATTATTTGTGATTAATTTCAGAATCAATGAAGGTTTAAGTGCACTTCAAAATGCTCCTTCATTCCATGGGTTGAATAACAAAGGTTGAGTGATTCATTCTGATTCCTTTCCTTCTCTTTGACTATTTCCCTTGTACAACATCTATCAAATACTCAAATTGCTCAGTCAACGACCTCTTTATGATTTAAATTTCTTTTAACTTTTTCTATTGAAAAAGCGTTTTAATTGAAACGAATTGATTGTTAAATGACTTATTGACAAAATGACGCACGCCTAAGCACATGACGTATGGACAAATCTTTCATCATTATCTTTTTTTTTCTTTTTTCCTCCTACTCAGTAGGAACGAGCCATTGACGAAAAATCAAATTCAATTAATTTTTATTTTCTTGAATTTTATTTTCTTGTACATTGTATACAAAACGAATATCAAATAAAAGCTTGTCAAAAAGGGAGACAAATGACAAATTGTATATACTAAAAACTATATATAAAAGCATTCCCCTAGTTCTGACATACATTTTTTTCTGACCGAATATGATATTATTAATTACAATGACCGATGACTCCTGTTCGAGTAACTCTCGTCCTCCCCTCTTTCCTTACCCCCTCTCCCTTCGATTTCTTATCAACAATAACTTCTTATGGTATATATATAAAAAGCTACGAGGATGATTACCCTCTTCCCTCTCATTTTACAATGTGTCCTCATTTTTTCCCGAATTTTATTGCTGCATATAAACAGAGCAATTATTTATTCTACGGAAGAGTGGTTGCGTGATAGTTTATAATAGTGCATTTTGACAACTTATTATTTAGTAGCGGTAGTGTCCTGTATTGCCTTGTTGAACAAACAAACTTTGCAAAGAAATAATGACGATAACTACCTAAAACATCAATTGAGTTACTTCCTGCTTTTCTTGATCATAACTCACACATGGTTACTAAATACATAGATGTTCTCTTCTCAAGCATAAAAGAATAATAATAGAAGCTTTATAAAAATAAAAAATGTGCAGGGATGAAAATCCAGTGTGAAAAAAAAGAAACCAAAATCAACATGGTAACCCTGACAATTTGAAGAATGTGTAGGAGGAGAGAAATAAAAAATGCTCATGACGGTTCATAAGATCAGCTTCAATCAGCTGAGACAATGGAGGGAGGAGAAAAGACTAAAAACAAGGATATTATTTAGAATTTCTTACATGTTTCTACTCTGATTCCAAGAAGGAACTCCATAACAAATCCTCATGGATGGTCTTTTATGATCAAACACGAATGTTCAATTAAGCTTTGAGTAAAATTAAATCCATTAAGGAAAGGATGTTCAATACTCCGGAATTAAATATTAATGACAACTGCTAAGGAAAATAAAATTTATTCCTTTTACTACCAATTAAAAATTAACAGGCCATTTAAAAAAAAAAAAACTAGATTTAGATGTATGATTAAAAGTAATACGGATGATTAGTAGGGTGGAGTTATTTTAGGTGTAATTCCTTGTTCAACTAACTAATCAACTCCAAAATATAGAAAATAACTTGACAGCTATATAATACAACGTTATTTACTAATGAGCCAGGGAGTACTTTAGTCTCAACAGTGCTAGCTGGCTAAGCCTTAACTATACACGCTCAATGCTACATATAAAATGCTAGCAAGATATCTTTAACATAACTATATTGTTATTTCTTCGATCAGAAATGACTTTATTTTTTTCATTCAAACATACATTCATACGTACACACTTTGCTTTACATTATTTAATAACAGTTGTACTGGGCATTACACAGAGTTATTAGGCGTTGTTGAACAAACAAATTTTGCCAATATTGAAAGAAGGTAACTACCCAAAAAATTAGTAGTGATATTCAACATTTTGTTATGAGGATGCTCACATGTAGTTACTCAATACATAGATGTTCACTCATTTCGAACAAAATAACAATAGTAATAGCTTGAGAAAAAAAAATAACATAACGTTATGATGGATGACCAGGGAGTACTTAAATTACCTTAGTGCTAGCTGGCTGAGCTGTAGCCACAAACACTCAATGCCTAGTCCAAAGCCCCACAGGATTGTATAAACACGACAACAGAATTTTTAATATGATCAAGAAGTTTGATATAATATGTATCAGGAAGCACTATTTACTGTTCACCTTGTATACACGCTCAATGCTACACCTGCAAGATTTCCTCTTTTTGTTATTTTTTTTTTTGTGCAAAATGTCATTAAATTAACTTCAGTCCTTTTCTTTAGATCATAAATATATCCATACGTTTATGAAACATTATTTTTTTTATTCGTTAGGTGACTTTTTATGTGAATTATTGTTACTTTTTAAAGACATTTACACGACACTAGTCGCCAATTATTGACAAAAGAACAGATGTTCAACTCAACTTAGTCAAATTTACTGAATATGAAAACATTATCTTATGGTTGGATAATTTAATACACTAATTCCCTGAAGGGAACATCCGTTAAGATAGCATAAAGTAGAGTTGATGTGATTATAAATGCCAGGGAGTGAAACTTTTATTTTATTAATTAAGGGTTTTAAATATTTAATGATTTTTTTTTTTTTGCTTAAAAGGGCAATTATACATATAGGGGGTGCAACATCATAGAAAGGTCAATATTGTTGGGAAAAACTAAAAGGCGTTGCAAAAATATATACATTATGATTTAATGTAGCAAAATAGCCCATCATCAATAAAAAATTTAATTTGTCAAATATGATAATTTAATTAAAGGAAAAATGAGTCGACCACAATTTTTATAAAATAAATATTGTCAAAGAAATTACTACCATTTTTTGTAAGTTGTGTGTAAGTACTTGTTGTACTTGTTCCTTATTTATTTGCTTTTATCTAGTCTTAGGACCAATCCTATCAGTTCCTGGGACTGAATCTTAAGACAATTAGTCCTTTGGACTATCAATAATAGAAATGATTAAAAATAAATAAATAAAGTTGAGTGTCATCAAAGACCAAAATACATCAGTTTTAAGACTGATTTGTAGGACTGAACTGCACCAGACCGAGACTGAACTGGACAGATGTCTTGATTCTTCATTAAGGATTGATACAACAATAAAGAATGTATTTAATAAAATTTGTTTTTTTCTTTTAGCAAAAAAAAAAAAAAGATAATCAATGAAATAAGCCATTTTACCTTTTGCAATGAAAATGTCACCAAAAAATTGTCCATATTCATAAAAAAGTAACTTAATTTTTGTATGAAATTTTGTTAAAAATTGTTAAACTTTCTGTTTTGAAGCAATACTCAATGGAACAAAATCTAGTCGAACGTAATTGATTACAAGTTTCATGTTAAAAAAAGAACAAAAACTCACATAATGATAGGTTTGAGTTCCTACATTTACACATGTCATTAAAAATAAAACGAGAATTTTAAATAATAGTTGAGCCCACTTACACAAATGTCCAAATATTGAATAATATTATCTTAAAATTCTACTCATGAAGACATTGAACCCTGGTAGTTATCGACAATCCAATATTGAAGGTCATTTAGGCATAGATATTAATGACTTTAGCCATTCTCACCCATGTTTTTTTGTTGTTGTCTTTCAAGCTCTTTGTCATTTCAATTTGAATACAAATGAGGCTTAATGAAAGGGTGGAGCAAGTCAAAATAAGTTTGTGATGTTTTAGATGATCATTTAAAATTGTATTTTTTTTATAATCGACAACTATAAATGTAATGGAAGGATTGCAAAAAATATCAATTTTTTGAAAAAATAATAAGTCTTCAATTTAACTATTGTATTATAATATTGTTGCATAATTTATGCGTAAAAGTAAAATTATTTATCTCTATCATAATGTTTTATAATTGTTATTTTTATAAAATATCTAAATTTTTAATAATATTATTAAATTTGTCTCTTACGCACCGTTCTCAATCGTTGGGCATAACTGTAACAACGTTGTGGCGAATTTTGCGAAAAGATCTTGACTTACACCCGTATAAGATCAAGTTGACACAAGAACTGAAGCCGCTTGACCACTTCAAATGTCGGGAATTCGTAAAATGGGATGAAGGAATATTCGAAAAGGATCCTGATTTTTAACGTAAAATCATCTTCAGGGATGAAGCACATTTTTGGCTCAATGGCTTTGTTAACAAGCAAATTTGGCCAGGATTCATGAAGCGCCATTACATCCCCAAAAAATTACTGTTTGGTGTGGATTGCATGCTGGCGGTGTCATTGGGCCGTACTTTTTCGTCGACGATGACAATCGCCACGTTACTGTGAATGGAAATCGTTACTGCGACATGATAACCGATTTTTTTGCCTGAATTGGTAGATATGGACTTGGACGATATGTGGTTTCAACAACACTTCACACACAGCAAATGTTACAATCGATTAATTGAAGAGTAAGTTTGGTGAGCGTCTTATCTCCAGATTGGACCAGTCAATTGGCCTTCTCGCTCGTGCGATTTAACGCCTCTAGACTATTTTCTTTGGGGTCACGTGAAAGCCCTGGTCTACACCAATAATCCGTTGACGTTAGAAGAGCTCAGAACAAATATTCAATGCGAAATTGCTGCAGTTTCAACCAATTTATGTGGAAAAGTAGTCGGAAATTGGGTTCAACGATTGGACTTCATAAAACGTGCACGTGGTGGTCATTCACACGATATCGAATTTTGTTCATAAATTAACTTGAATGTATTTTAACAGCAAATAAAGAAATCGTCGATATCTCAAACCGTTTACGTTTTATTTTAAAAAAAAATGTGAGCGCTGTTAATGAAAACACCTTTATTTACCTAAATAAGAATCCTAATTTATTTTACTAATCAATGGAAAATATGTATATTATATCAAATACGAGTTTAAATATAGAATAACAATACAAATATACTATAAAAGTGGTTTACATACTCTAGTTAATCCTCTCATTAGAAGTGATCCCATTAAGATCCCACTCTGAATTTTAGATATGTTTGAAAACATGTACGGAAACATTTTCTACCAAAATTAAAACAACATCGGTTTTGCTACTTGGCAGGGGCGTCATTTTGAACACCTCACCAGAGTCCCAAACTTTATTTTTTTGGATTAAAATCAGGTATTAAATAAATAAATATTATAGTTTGTGTTCTTGTGCATCTTTTGACGTAATTTTAGTTAACGTTTAGCAACTATGAAAGGAATGATAAATTATATCTTGTTGAAGTTTAAAATTAAAAGTGTGTTCAGATTTTAACTGACCACTCGGTACACAAAATGATTAAGTTGTGGAATTCCAAATAATTGGAAGTCTATCACCATCATTTTGTTTTATTTTTTTACCTCACTTGAGTAATAAATCCTTCTTCTTATATGTAAACATACACTTACATTTCTTAGACCTAAATTTGTATTAAGATATTTATATTTTTTTAATTCTTTGGAAATAAAAATAGTAGACTTTGTATGTATTGTAAGTAATTAGTTTTGTATGTAAAATTTTTGTCAAAATTTAAATTTTGTAATAAAAAAAATTAGAGAGGACCAATCTTTTCTCAAAATTGCCGTTTTCCATTTTAGTGATGTTAAATACAATATAATAGGACCCCATTTTATTCTGATATATTGCTGTATAGAACATAATAAAAAATGACTTTTTGGGAAAAGAAAAACGCTGTTTCTATTCCAAATATCTAGAATTGAGAAGATTCACCTTTTTTTTTCCCACATTCCCCACTTTTTAGTGAGTCACCTTTTCAAGAAAAGTGAGTTTTTTAATTCACATATAAAGCTTGAAACCAGCAACCAGGATCCCACAATAAGAAAAAAATATTTTTTCGTATCCAGCTAAACGACGATTTTTTGGGAAAAAAGAAACCCTAGCACTTTGCATGATTTAATAAAACAAGTCGCAATATATTCATGTGCAATATATATTCTATTCATTTAATGAAGTAAGTAATTAGCAAAATGCTGAATGAACAATGAATCATGTTGAAATAATAATTGAAGCACTACAAAACCCCTTCCTGAAGGTTAATTCAGTAGTGATTTTCTTTTTACTTTCTTCACAGACTTAATGTGTACACGTATAGCCTTATATATTAATGAAAAGAATAATTAAAGACAAATTATACATTCAGTTGAATCATTGATGATGTTTGAGAGGGGGAAAAAACCCCTGCAAATACCAAGGATATAAAATTCTGAATTACTAATGAGATCTGTTTGTACATAGTAGTTCTTCATTTCTAAAAATACAATAACAAAATGGGGCCAGTCATTAAATGTACACATATATATACAGGGTGCAGAGAAATGAGGGTCATAAATAAATATTTGTATCTCTAGCTCATCGAGGTTTTGTGATATTAGGTTCATTTTCTGCATATTCTATATTTATTCATAATTAAACGGTTGATCTCTTTAAGTCTTGAAAACATTCGTGACCGATAATTTTGCCGCGAATATTTTTGTCGCTTGAAATTTTGGCTCTAAGAGATTTTGCCGCATGATATATTCAGCCCCTTTTTATGTTTTTATATAATTATGTTTTGACTGAGTGTATACAATTCAAAACCAAAAGAAAACATACCTGCCTATAAATTTCATTAATTATTGGTTGATGAATGATAAGTCAATCATATTGGTATTGAATCCTTTTTCTTCTTCTCCTAGCTATATAATTAATATGATGGAGATACAACAATAAAGTTCGAATCAAGGAAAGAATAACTCCCCATATTTAGATCCTATGGACAACTCTTTATGACCCAATCTGGAGAAAAAAGCATTTGCAAAGTATCATTATAATTTTGAGAGTCTGAAGGCATTGCTGGTTAATGTATGACAC
Source organism: Lepeophtheirus salmonis (assembly GCF_016086655.4). Taxonomy (NCBI): domain Eukaryota; kingdom Metazoa; phylum Arthropoda; class Copepoda; order Siphonostomatoida; family Caligidae; genus Lepeophtheirus; species Lepeophtheirus salmonis. The sequence goes on along the minus strand of NC_052141.2, from coordinate 2,337,367 downwards.
CAAATTAGTAATAAAGTTGTCCATGCCACTACCAAATACTTTTCTTGTCGTCTGACTGCAAATATGTGGCCATTTTGAATGAAATTTGTATAAGTTACACAAAATTAAATTTAAATTAAACGTACAATGTTGGAATGTCGTAATTTCAAAATTAAATTTGTTAAAAACATTTTTCTGTATCACCATAATTTATGTACACCCTGTAAGTATATGTATAAATGAATGATGAAAGTAGTGAACAACCCCTTGATTTTTGTTTTTGTTTCCTATCCTCCCCTTGTGACGATGATGAATCAGTATGAATTATGACATGGCTATCTGTAATATATGTATGATATTGTATATACTACATATATGGTATACAAACAGATAAAACAAAAAAATGAATTAATTAGAAATAAGCAGTGGATAGAAGGCACTCTGTCCAGGGCTTCTGAATCCATTATTTACTAGAGTTTTTTTTTTTTTGTATGGTGGTGGCTTTTATTATCCAAGGGGCAATATAAAGGCTTGACTTCATGAAAATCTACTTCTCCCAACTTAAAAGTCAGAATAAAAGTTATTAACATGAATATTTATTTTATTAAATATAGTTAAAATACCGTCCAAAAAAAATATGGAGTTTAAATAAATAATTCGTTTGAACTTGGCTCCGAAATTCTGAACATATTATTTAATAAGTGTTTTTTTCCTCATAAAAGTAAGTTCGTAGTAATACAGTATGTTCAAAAATTCAGGGTTTTTTCTTTAAATCTTGAAATAACATAAACAAGTGATTTTTTTTTGGCGAAAAACATTATTTAATTCCCTATATGACGAACTTTAAGCTCAATACATTTTTTATGCCTTTTGGGATCCCTTGATAAAGTTAATTCAAAGAATCTGGAGAAATTTTTTCCCTAGCTTTTGTCAGTTTTTTTATTTAATTCATCCTCTGAAGTAGAGGACGTATTTTCATTGAGTTCCCTCTGGACCACATGTGGAGTTCCACATCTCCCTTATCTCAAGCCCAACCCCTATCTGTTTGGGGGTTTGGGGTATGAAATACCTCAAATGGGACTTCCATCACTGAAGAGGAAACATTTCCAGTCATCTGCAGTCTAGTGTTTTCTCTCACGACAGAATTGAAGCCGTGCCTTCCTTTGGTTTTCTGAAAGTTTTGAGTACAGACGAGGTTTGTATGGCAAAGCATTCAAAGAGTGTCTCAGGTAGTTGTGGAGAGATGACTTGAATAGGAGATAGCCGTTTGAATTCAATCTTGCTCCATGTTTCCTTGTGGATTGTCCCTTTTTGGTCATAGATTTTGAAATCACCAGTTTGGGAACTTTACTATTTTTTTTCTTCCTCCTCGACCCTGATTATTTACAAGGGTTTGTCCATCCTTCCTTTGTTTACACAAAGTCTCAATGTTCCTGAGAGGAATCTGTAACATTTGAGCAACGTCTCTCTGGCTTTATCCACCCTCTATCATCCCAACAGCTTTGGCCCTGTTCTCCAAAGAGTGCCCTCTCACCATTTCGGATATTGAATTTCAACTAATATCCTGTGGTGTTTTCTGAGCTCTTTTATACTGATGTATGATGCAATCATCGTAAATTATGTCATCAGAAAAATTAAATATTGATTGTATCAGCCAAATTTCATTTTATTCCATCAAAATAATTTTTTATACTATAAAACGGATATTTTTAATACCACCATCAATTTTTGGATATGCTGTAATATTCAAATAAGTTAAATTATAATCTGGGATTAAATCCATTCTTAAAAACATAAGAAAATATCTTTGAAAAATTAATTTAATTAAGTTTAACAGGTGGGGGAAAAGTAATTTCGTATTTTTGTTATTTTTCAATGCTTTAAAACAAGTATTATTACAGTCATGAGATTTAAGCCAAGTATGTCCGGTTTCGATAATTTGTTACCAACGAGAGTCCAACTTCATAAATCATTCTCATAGAGGCCCTTGTCCCTATTGACAAAAAAATCGGACAACCAATATTCACAGGCCTTTAATGAGGCCAAATTTGTAGACCCAAGCAATGGTTATAGACAGGAACAGGTGGTAGTCACTTGGTGCCAAGTCCAGACTCTAGAGTGAATGCAAAAGCACTTCCTATTCGATTTTCCGGAGTAAATAGCACGTCATCAAAGATGTATGGGGCCTGATATTGTTATCTTGATGTTGGCTTTTGTTCGATTTCTATTTAACCAATGTTATGTAAAGGGCAGAATTGAGTTGGGGAAAATGGCTAGAACCACTATATAATGTAAATATAGTGTAAATTTTCTTGGTCGTTTTCAGGCATTTTTCCTTTTCAGACAGCAAAAATGTAAAATATGCCGAATTTCTTCATTTGAGACCTCCATACACGACCCAAAATAATGCACAAATGAACTGGCTATGCGCAATACAGTCCAAAAAGAGTTGTAGAATACACTCACACCTATACGTTTTATCGTATGATCCGATGGGACCATTAATGCACAAAATATACTTATTTAAAAAAAGGGCCGGAATTACGAAATAACTTTTCTCCAAACTTGTATATAATTATTTATATATTACTCTAATATATTTTGAGGTTTATAGTTGCTTTTTTTTTTCAACGATCCAAAAACATTTTCTACTAGGAACCATAACAAAACTAACTCTGGCATAGTTTAATATTTAACATTTGAATAGGCTATTTATTTAATTTAAGTAAAAAATTTCAGTCAAAATTGGTAATTTGTAGACGTTTTGTTACGTTCAAAATATAATGTGTTGAGTCCAAAAGAGTACAGTATAAATTATTTCATTCTTCTTCTTAAATAAGTTGAGGTATGTTCAATGATTGGCTGTTTCCATGTTTTACCAACGATAATGTCATTTTCTTTGTTCAATAAATATCATTACAATTTTGGTAAAAAATTTCATGTTATCAATTGTAATGAAGCAAATCTTTTCTGTTAGTCATTTCTAAAAAGAAAGTCTATAGGTATAGGTCAAAGTATCATACTAAAACAGACAAGAAATTGGGATGCCATATATTTTATATATAATCTAACCTATGATTAGCTTTATATAATGTTCGTGTTTAGCTATAGCTTATCGCGTCATATAAACAGAAAGAAAAGGAGAGTACATACAAAAAGTAATTATTGAGACTTCAGAATATCTTTAGCAACGACTGTTTGTTCCTAAGGGTCAGCACAACATATAAAAAAGGAAAAAATAAGGGGATTACCCATAAAAAATACTCATTTGGACTTTAGATGATGTTTAGCAAAGAAAGTATCTAGCTATAGTTTAACTCGTTTTTTAAAACAGAAAATAAAAGGAAGTATAAAAAAATAATCAATGTGGCATTAAATGAGGTTTATGAACGAGTGTGTGTAGCCGTAGCTCAGCGTGCCATATAAAAAAAGAAAAAGGGAGTGAACATAAAAAATCATTTATGTAACTTTAGATGAGGTTTATCAACGGTTGTGTTTAGCTATAGCTTAGCCCGTTATATTAAGAAAGAAAAAGGCTGTTCAAATAAAAAATAATCAATGTAATTTCAGATTAGGTTTAGCAACGAGCAAGTGTAGCTAAAGCTCAGAGCGTCATACTATAAAAGAAAAACATATGTTTTTCCTTAAAGCAGAGTTCCCTTATACATAATAACTCCAAGCAATACCGTGTAGTCCTGCCAATATTTGATAAAACAGGGAAACGGCAAATTATTGTTCACATATTTTAACTAAAAATTTGCCAAAGTCAGTATTTTTACTTTTCCCACCAAAAAAGTATTTTCCAGATGGGGAAATAATATGAGCCCGATAACTGACCAGTCTAATCTTTATCTTTTTGATTTGAGTGTAGTGAATTACATTAAGAGAGCTCCGGAAGAGGGGGTAGAAAATGCATTATTCATGAGATGTGAAAATGAGGAAATGCATTTCCGATGTTTGATTATTTGTTTGCCACTATTGAATGGGGCTCATTCTGAAAAGGATATATTATATATGTTTTTTACATCAATGGGAAGAACGTAGGAGAAGGGTTGTCAATGTTGTTTTTGAGTGATGTGACAATGGACCAGAAGGAAATCTTACTTTTCTTTCCCTTGTTTCTTGATATACTTCTTTATGGGTTTGCTTCTATTATGATTGCTCAATCTACTTGTCAAATGACAACAAAAGCAATCAAAAGTCGGAAAGAGGGGAAGAAGAATCACCAAATTATTCAGATGATACATACCTACAAAAAAAAAAAAAAAAAAACACTAGGGCCCTCTGATGGGCAATATATATATTTATAGATTACAGCTTTTAAAAGACGATTTCTACCTAACATAAAAATCAACACTATATTTGGATGGCCGTAAAAGGTTGCAAATGAAAGAGTTTGGGTGTAATATTGCTGTGTCACAAAATAGTCGTGTTCATAATGATCATGAGACAAAATTAGTGTGAGGGATATTTAGTGTAGTGTGATCTGAACCCACCTAACAAATATACAAGATATTTTTTTTAATTTCTATTTTTTTAGGCATTGTCTCCTTATAACTCTCCAAGCTTTTATTTGTTGAATCTATTTAAAGATTAAACTGTATATACAAATATTTAATAACAGCTTGATACTCGATTTTGTCCATTTTCACTAAAAAAGCTCACATCATCTTACCCAAACAACTGTTACATAACAATAGCGCGTCCAAAAAAGACTGAAACTTTCCTGAGTAGGTGTCAATAGATGCTCCATAGATGTGCCTAGCTTTTATTTACGAGTTGTGTCATCTTCACCTTGAGGTCGGAAACCTTTCAAACCACCATCGCATTATATTCCAGCAATCAAACCATTGACTGATTAAAAAGGTCCACCGATGCCACTTGCATCAACGACCCTTTTAATATTACAAAATAACTCCTCTTCTAAAGCCGTTCAAATGCACAATCTGTGGGTTGATATGTCTTATAGGATTTTAAAAGGTGTCCTTGATGCATAGAGAAGCATTGGTAGAAGAATTTAACATCCCTTGGGGACCAGAAGTTCACTTACACTACCCGTGTCATATCAAAAACGTGTCTGGATTCCTAGAGAGCGCTAATTATAATATAATATGAAAATTAGTAACGTTGATAATGTCTTAGAATGCAAGTAATCACAATCATATTGCTTACAATTATGTTACTTCACGGCAATATTACCTACAACAATTTTGGACCACAATGATTTTATTACGCAACGATATTACTCTGACAATTTTGGCAATAAACATTTTTACAAAAATCATTTTCACAGCGAACCCGATTTTTGGATGGCATTTGTCAATTGTTCTGCTTATTTCTCCTTTTATTACTGGTCTTAATGTCGATAGATATAGGTAGAGTTTTAAATTCGAAATACTTTTTGCGTGTGAGTATCTTTATCATTGGCAATTTGAACAGTAAGGTGACAATTCAATCTTGTACCTCCTCCGTACCTGAAGGAAGCTTGGAACATATATCCATATTGAAATAGATATCCTAACTTTTTGAAATATTGCACTTCATTACCCTCGGCCTAAAATGACCTGAGAGGTTATTTATTTACTAAATTCGCTTCTACTAAATTTTTACTCCTATATTTTTTATCTTACACATTTTTTTGAATTATTTTATAAAATTGACTATATAGACGTTTATCCTCAAAAAAGGTCATCAAAATTAGTCCCTTTTTTTTTTGTTAATCTAAGTAAAAAAAAGTATTCCCACTTTAATTTAGATATCAGGAGCCGCTCATTGGCTTTGATACGCAGGTGAACTGACAGATAGGCAAAAAGGGTACATTTCATTTAAATATTTTTAACGTTCTTTAAGACAAGTAAAAAATGATTTATCATAAACATTTATCAAACCCTTTTGATAGAAGTTTAACATCACTAAATTTGTTAATTTCACTAAGAAGCTGTAATGTGTAGTATATGGATGATATTAAAACAAAATTACGTTTTTTTCCAAAAGTATGGTAAATTACGATAATTTAAGGTCGTTGAGCTACCTCTAAATGTTAATAGAAAATGTTCAAAATTTGTGAATCTTAATTTTTCATCAAAAGGAACGCATTAGAGCCTTCATTTTTTTTTTTTTTACTTTTTCACAAAAAGTTATTTAATTGTCTACTGAACAGTGTTTTTTTTTTGTTTGTTTTTTAATAAAATACCAAAAGTGTGATTATTCATTTATTTTTGTAGAAAGAAAATATACCAAAGTAAAAAACTGAACCATTATGAGTTTTTAGGAGTTATAAGTGAATCCTTAATTCTACTCTGAGTCTTTGATGGACTCAAAGTAGAACTAAGGATTCAAAAAGAAGTTGCTTGATACGGAATTGGACTACTGTTGTTGTTTTTTACTTCATTTTACAACTGTTCCCAGTATTAACTGGTAAAGAAAATTCATGACATCAAAGCTGTTATCCTCTCAAACATTCTTCAAAATGTGAGAGTTACCAAATTATCTTTTGGTTTCATATTTTACATACCAAAAATTCTTACGATTTACAGCCCTACATTAAGTTGTATTTAAAAACCCCTGGCGATATATTTTCAAGTAAAAAAACGAAAATGAACGTAGACACACTGCCAATTTGAAGAACTTTTGAGAATTGAATAGTTTAGCTGTAATGATGTTCCAGCTGCGAGGAGTAAGAAAATGAAGGAAAATAATATAAATCCGACTGCCTAGCTTTCAAGGGAAAAATAAAAAAATTATTGATGGAAATATTCAATTGTACAAAATTTTATTGATGGAAATATTCAATTGTACAAAATTTTATTGATGGAAATATTCAATTGTACAAAATGTTAGTTACTCCAACAATTATTTACTCCAGGGCTTTTACATATAAACTCCCCATCCAATCTCAGAGTTACACTCCATTATCCATGAGCTCACACAGTTTATACTTACAATATGTCGAAAAATTGATGGCAGTATTAAAAATATCAAAAAGTTTATCACTTTCAATTTTATACATATTTGAGTATACGAAAGTATTTTTTGACTGTTCTTTATATAAGTTTGAATATTCTCATTTATAATTGAATTGTTCCCATTTTGAATTGAACAGTTCCCATTTTGAATTGAACAATTCCAATTGTGAATTGGACTATTTTGTTTTGCACTGGACTGCTCTCAATTTTAATTAAAAATAGTATTAAAATATTTTTTTATCTCTTTTAAACAAAGTTATTTGCCAAATTTGGCCCTTTTGTTTTTGTTTCATAGTATTCAAATATTTTTTTAAAGTCAGTTCATTCATGTGAATTAAACAAATAAACATACTCAAAAACAAATGAATCCCAGAAAACATATGATAAAGAGAAAAGACACAAAGAATTTAATTGGTACAAATCACTCAAGATCAAAATTGAACAAAAACTTTCAAAAGTCTGATTTCATTAATTAATTGACTGATTATTCAAAGATTTAAAAACTATGGATATTTATCGCTATTTGTATCTTGTTCTTGAAAAAAATTAATTAAATAAATATCTGAATAAATGAAAAATATTTTCTTATTTATTTAAATTGTTTACCGTCAATAGTTATTAAATGAGTTTTTTCTTACAAAACCGACTAAATAAAAAAGTTAAAAAATTACAAACAAATTCAAAAAAATATAAAGTAATTTTTTCTTTCCTTATGCCTTAATTATAATAAGTTTTTTTTTCTTTTTATAATTTGATCCCATTTTGAAGTACTTTCGGAACACTGTAACTTTGACCAGATAGAGGGTAACGGTTATTGATGGCACAGAAAACATAGTTTAGGAAGTCATTACCAACACCTAAACACAGTTCATGACCCATGATAACTTTGAATTTGGTCAACTTTAAAAAACAGGAAACATTCTACTGTGCAATATGTATTTGCTAACAGGTTTTGTGATTTAAATTAAATAATAGTGTCTTTATTTTGTAGATAACGGTAGGAGGGAAGAAAAGGAGCTGTTTATTGGAGTAAAGGATGTTTTTTCATATGAACATACAAAAGAATTTGATTATATTTTTCATTCATAAGCCTGCATATAGACATTCTATACCTATATATTATAGAGGGATTACCTTAAACTTGCAGTAGTTTAACTAAATTACAAAAAAACGTAATTTTGATGGAATCAAGAAAATATAAGACAAAACTAATTTGTAATATGTATAAATACTATATTTTGTATTCAATATGTCCTTCACAAGAGCTCTTGAAGACAAAGGCTGTATCAATTGTGTACCACGCTGTCATGACGTCAGTTTGGGGCCATTTCAAATTTGGATAAGAGGTGTAGGAGACCTCTTCCCCCCAAAACACACTAACTGCAAATCCTGGGGGGGGTGAGGATTAAATGGAGGCAGCTAAAAGTCAGTCATAATGTTGCTCAATAACTGTTGTTTCTTCTTGGCTGTAAGGGATCGTAACTGCTTTTTGATATTGTAACCGGTCGGGATGGAGATTTCAACGGTATTGGCACATACTCCGGGTGGAGAAGATTGCAATGACGTTGCCTTTTTTGTTGTTACTCCGGTATTTTTATACTTAGAGACATCGGATAAAAGCAAAACAGGTATATTTTTGTTTCAACTGTCGTTTTATTGCAAATAATTAAAAATAACAGGGAATAAATCATACAAAAATTCCACTGCAAATTTTGGGTCACTACATAGTATATACTAGAGGTTCAATTCAGGGGGACTGAGATCTTGATTTTCTGTAATTTCTCGGAGTTTATTGGACACCTCCAATATTTCTGACGATCCTACTTGAAAACAATTTCCTGAAAAAAAGAGAAATCCTTAATATATACATATATTTGTCCTCTAAACATGTTTCCAAAGGTCAAACACGTCATTTATTTGAATAAATAGATACATACATAAATAAAATAATGATATTGCTCAAAAGTTAAGCATGGGCACTTAAAATATATATATTTATAAAAAAGACATGAATATTAAGTAAAGTAAATGAATACATGGAAGGTCATGAAGGGAATCAATGGTGGAGATTCGTTAATATTCTAGGTGTAAAGCCATTCCCATAATATGTTAAGTTAAAAGCTATCATCATTGTACATAAAATGATTGGTTAATCGATTCTAAAATATTAAACACTTCATTAATATGAACATAAGATAGAGAGAGAGAGAGAGTCACAGCAGGGAAGGAAGGCTCAAGATAATTTGACTAGTATTGTATGCGCATTTGAATACTAAGAGTCCTTTAAGAACATGTCAGAATTTATAAATGCCCTGTCGTAAAAAAACCACAACACCATTAAAGTTAGACAAATAATATAATCATCCGTATTTGAATTATAAAGAGTTGATTTTATCTAGTGGTAAGCATTCTATTATTTTCAATTTTTCAAAAGTTAAATTCATTCAAAAGGTTTTGTAAGGACATTTATTTTACAAAATTATCTGAAAATAGTGCTCAACACAATTTTTATTTTACATGAGAAGCATCACCTCTAATAATCGCCTCAATACGAGGACAAAATCCCTTGCAGGTCTTGACTATGTAGTCAGACTAAAGACTGGACACTCTTGTGATGAGTAGCATGCACATTCTCCTCCAAACGCAACTAGTCCCAGGGGTTCGCCTCAGCAGAGGAGGGCGGAAACATATTGAGGTCATACAAGTCCAGAAAGTTGTCCTCCGGAAGGCCTGGGTATTAGCGGCGCGATGATACGAAGCCACTCATTCCTCTCTACAAAAATGGGAGGGCAGAATTTACCTGCGCTGGCTACAACCCCCAAAACCGTGGCGGTAGTAAATAAGACCCTGCCAAGATAAACAGTGGTACAGCTGTATCCACACTTCGTGGATCTGGCCATGAACGACCTACAGCTTAAGATGGCATTCGAAATTTCACTCGTTTGGGGCTCCATTTTTGTCGTTCTCGTTTGTTGCTTTTAAAGGAGTTCAAACTTTACATAATGAATTTTGAGTAAATAGACAAATCTGCCACAGAGTTTGAAAACAATCAACAAATAAATTTCCAATTTATTAAAATTTAAATCCAAGATACCACAAGATAAGAGCAACCCTACATATAACATACTTTGTGTGTGTGTCTATTATGGCTACCCACACCGTTGGGCCAAAACTTTGCATGGGTACCTCTTTTGAATCTGGTCAAACTTAGACATGAGTGCCAATTTTGAGGAGGACGTATTTTTTACTCATAACACAAAAATTGTTTTTGGAGCTGAAGGAGACTAGATAGAGCATTGGGCTATAAATAAAAAGTGACTGACGTCTCAAAAAAATATCTATGACGAGCATTCCAGGCATCTGTAGATCAATTTTATTTTTAAGAACATGTTATAAATATTGTCTCAAATATAATTCAAAATATAGGATCTCCTGGGTTTTTAAGAATTTACTTTGAGAAACAATGATTCAAGATACATTTTCATATGTTCTGTTCACTAGAACAGTGGTTGTCAAACTGTGTGCCACAGTTTTTTCAGGTGTTCTCGATTCATTATACGATTATAATATAAGTTATTTTTATATACATATTATTTAATTGGAGTATAAGATATTAGTCTTATTTTGTATAACGTGTGCCATCAAGTATTTGTACTATTGTAAGTGCACTCAGAACGTAAATTTTTTAAGAACAACTGACTTAGACTAAACTACATATCGGAGGACTTAACTTGTGTCTTTGGGATGAAAGCAAAGGAGCCAAGTGTCCATAAGCCCCCATTTTTTTTCGAAAAAGTGTCATTATAATGAAATTTTAAGGTTGCTTTGCTCAGACGTCACCGTTCTATAATTTTCTCCAGACTCCTTAATTGAAATATTTACAACGCTAGTCACTCGAGCTCAATATCAAAGATTCGAAACTTGACTTGGACTTAAAACCTTTAAATCCTGTAGTCTACCAGACTAATGACCATTTTTTCACAAATTTTCCTACAATAATATCATTTTTTTATCGTTTCTAAGGGATAACTCCTCTTATAATAAGTAGTCAAATATTAACCATACTACTTATCAATTGAGATTTAGTTGTGGACATTTTTTTTCATTTATTGTAACAACTCATATTCAATAAATGCCTTAAGAGACAAAACTATAAATAAATCATTATAGACTTAAAATGAAATTACAATAAATATCAAAACTTGTATTAAGTATTAAAATATAGTTGAGTTAAAAAAATATATGCAAAAAGAAACAGTTAATCAGTTACATCACTGATTATTTTCATTATTGTTTTTTTGTCAATGAAAAGTAGCTTATATAATCAAGAAAATAAATCAGCTAGCAAGTGCAGGAGTGGTTACTCAGTTCAACAAAAGCTGCAACCAAACTTTGGAGGATAGATGGTTTTTTGTAGAAAAAAACTGTAGTTTTCAGATTAGAAAAGGAAAGAAGGTTGATGCTGTCGTTATTTTTTTTTTTTTTTTTGTGTACATTATTTAAAAGATTGTCATGTGGTAATATTTTATCTGATCAAGAATAATTTCCACTTAGTTCTGCTGTATTTTTAAAATTCAAGCATAAAAAAATTTATATGTCCTGTACAAGTCGAGATTTTGTAGAAATTGTAAATTTTATTCATTTTGATTTTGTACAAATCAATTTAAATGCTAAAAATACTTTTATCAATATAAGACATCGAATAAAATTATACATCATTACTTTAAAATAATCTTATCAACCAATATCATTATCTTTCAATAAAATATTATTTGTTATTCATATATTAAATTCCTGAAAGCTTTTATTAATGGATGCAAATTTTGAAAATCAAATTGGTACTCAACCCTTTTTATGTGATGTCTTGTATTTTTAAAAATAATAGCTACAGTATTCAATTTTTGTAGCGATTGTTATATACCTCAGTCCTCAAAGTAAAAATTATAAGAATAAAAAAAATCAAAAGAAAAATTATAAAAAAAAATTTCATTTAATTCACAAAAACTTTGATTAAAATGGCTAAATATACATATAAACCAAAAACAAGACATTATCCAGATAAATGTTGTTTCGAAAGGAACAATAAGCATTTTTTTTCAATCTCACGGTGTAATATATATCTTTATTTACTTGTTGAGGATTCAGCAAAACAGTTAATTAAATACCAGGTGGTCCATTGAAATCTAAACACTTACTAAATCCATAATTAATAAAGGTTAAGTGATTTAAATTAATTCATATTGAGATATATAAAATCATACAAAATTACTTTAAAAAAAAACCTTGAGCAAGTCCAGAAAAGGACCCTGGAAAATGATTGACAAATTTCCATTCAAGTACACCTAACAGTTGGGCGTTACCAAGAACACCGTCTTCACCGCGAGCAAGTCCAAAACTAATTGTAGAGAAATAAGGCCTATGTCAAAAAGGCAAAACTGGACCTAGAGAAGTTAAAGAAGAGAGCCCAAGCCTATTCCCTCATGTCCGCTAGGGTCCATGCAAGGGATATCGAGGTTTCACACCAGAATGGATTAAAAGAGCCTTGTGAAGTTTCAAACACCACTTTCGACATCAGCAATGAAAGAAAACCATGTCTTCTGTTTGAAAGTATCTCTTGTGTTCTTTTGAATTCTATTCCCCCCCTAAGGCCCTGATGGATGTCAACCCCCTCGACTACATGTTTTGGGTGGTTGTCAAGGAAAAGGACTACAGTGTACTTTGTCCAAACACCGAGGTCCTCAAAGCAACTTTTAGCCAGTACAGGGACACCAAGACAAAGGACTACTTCGTTGCCGGGTGCCAGGCCTTCCGCCGCCACTTGGAAGCCATCATCTACCTATGGGTAGCTAGATTATTGGTTAAGAGAGCTCAGATACACATCTGTTTATAGCATTCATTTTGTAGAAATTCTAGTTTTAATTAATAAATTATACTTTGTTGAAGTTTAAAATTGGAAGTGTTCAGATTTTAGTGGAACATTCCGTACACTAAATCTCGATTATAAATGAAAAAAAATTAATAATAAATCCTAAACAAAGCATTAGTAAGATATATAAAGAATGCATATAGCTGTTTTTTTTCTGTTACAGGGGCAAACTGAAGAGTATTAGTGATGAAATGTTGATTCAAAGGAATGGTAACCTTTTTTTTAACCCATTTTACTGATTGCCTTATAAAAAGGATATTTACAAACTTATATATAATATAAAAACATAAAACAATCATATATCAACACAAAATAGTAAACTAAAAGTTGTTTTTTCTTCCTTTCAAAACCCCTATTTATATTACGTACGATTGAAGGTAAATCGAGCTCTTTAAATGCATAACACACTTAAGATACTTTGGTTGTTATATATAAATATATATGTCATCATTATTTCTTATGACTATACATTACATATAAAGGGTTGTATATATACCTAGACACCCATATCCATTAAGGTTGGCCATTTGTAAGAAGGTAGAATCCAATTTGTAATTTAATCCTTCTCTAATAATATCGAAAATATACACATAACTGTATCTATAGATATACTTTTATATGTACTTATATAATAATATGTGTTATTTATCCATGGCCGTATTTGTAATTGAATATCTATCTATTTCAAATGGATACTTCTGCATTAAAATCGTCTTAAAACAAAATTACTTTTAGAGTATGAAAAAAAAAAAATACATATGTAATAGATAAAATAGTCATTGAATATGTATTGAGTGGTGCTATGAATATGGCCATGTGCAGGAAAATGGGCATGAACAAATAATAAATATATATTATCCGCAAGATGGAGTGATAGTCAGTAGTGTGTTCCACTGTGCCGTCTATTTGAGTAACATACTTTATATACCATATTACATTTAATTATGAAAATTTAATGTGTTGTTAAGCTAATGTCCTTGTTTATAACCTTTTCTCCTTCCTCTCTTGTTACAGCTGATTGTAGCTGATGGAATGAAACGTCATGGGCATTATTCTTTCTCTCCTCCAAAACATTCTTCAATTTTCAGGGTTACCATGTTGATTTCCTGTTTATTTTTTTTTTAATCCTCCTATTCTACATTGGATTTTCATCACTGGTTATATTAAACTAACAAAGGACTACCTGACGTTGCTCGGGCTAAGGAGGGAGCGGGAAATCACAATGACAATGGTAAAAAATTGGAAAGTTATTAGTGAAAGTATTTATATATACTACAAATACAAATAATTGTAGTATTAATTTTTTGTTGTCGTCGAGAAAGATCCTGATAATTATAATTATATTTATCTTACGATTGACAATACTTTATAATATTTTTACTGATCATACTATATCAATACGGTTAAGTAAGTTAATCCACAAAATCTCATCATAGAACCCCCCTCCCTTGCCCTAAATACTCTTACTCTGGGCTCTTTTAACCCTAGTAGTGGTCCTATTATTATGAATTTAAAAAATATATATATTGGGTTATACACTTCAAGTAACATTCCAACATTATTTGTATTTAATATGTATACAAAAATGTTTGATTTTTGTCAGAAATCGGCAAATCGAAATTCGTGATGAAAATTGAAAAAAAATTTAATTTATTTTGCAAAAAAAAGTAGAAAATAACATAAATTGGCATTGTAAAGAAAACATAAACAAATCAATATTTTTTCTTACTCACGAAAACCAAAAAGTTATGTGGAACGTTATGTGGATTTGTTGAACGAATCACCCTCATTAACTCGTCCTTTTTTGCAAATATTACAAAAATATGTTCGGTAGATTGAAATTGCCAAATAATAATTTTAGAATGAAAATGAATGTTTGATGAAACAAAATCGACAAAAAACAAAAATAACTGAAAATTTACTCAGAAAATAACAAATATTCCAATTCCATAACATATAAATCTGTTAAAGTTATATGTAACCGAATCTCCAAACAAAATTTTCACAAACTATTTTTTACTAATGGATACCACAATTCATCAGAAGGTCATTTTTTGCTCTTGAAAAAGATACAAAATTCATTTATCACCGATTTATTTTTTTGTCCATAACTTTTTTGATTTTAAATAAATTTAAAAAACGTTCTTATTCGAATAGTAGTTTTTTGAGGCACAAATCACTTTTTGATTTATAAATAAAGCCCCTATGTACTCTACTTGTTTTACAAAAACGTTTTATTTAGTTTTGGGCATAACATTAGGTTCTCTTTATTTGATCCTCCCCCCCCCAAAAAAAAAAAAATTCTCCATTTCAGCCTTTTAGGATCAACAGCATGGGCCCCATAAAATACACAAAGATTCTATTTTATATATGTACAGATAATATTATCATTGAAGGAGTTGTATTATTTGACTTCAAGACTCTACTGCTTAATTTATAAACTAATATAACTAAACAATGCTTATGCCATACTGTTTGCATTAATACAACATATTATGTATTTCATCGACCAATCGGTCCCACTTACAGATTTGTACTGAGCCATCTAAGGATCCGTAGATAGTTTTCCTATCTACAGAAAAACTATTGAACATAGATAACAGGCGTTGAAGCTTACTTTGTGACAAAAGTGTAGGGGAATTAGTCACTAACTACGTTATATACTAGTTTCTTCGTGTTTAGTTATGACAATCCAATCTAGTAGTGAAGAAAATAAAACAATAGACAGACTGTTGAATTCTAGAAAAGACAATAAATAAAAAAAAATACTGTTTAGGAAATCGTTGATTTCACAGCGTCCTCTATGTGAGTAAAATACACTTATATTTTATGTCGAATAAAATGATCATAAAGGAATATGTATTATTTTGCTGCAAGACGGTTTGTTTACAAACTAAATTGAGTAAACAACCATAATGCCCTATTGCATGCAATTATAATATTAGATTGGAGAAAAGTAATTTCGTATTTCCTGCCTCTTTTTTAAGCTATGTATATATCTTGTTCATTATTGGTCACATCGGATCATACGATAAAAATTGGTGTATCTATAAATTTGCACTACAAACGCTTATTGGACAGTATTACGCGTGGCCGGTTTAGTCGTAAATTATCGTGCATCGGGTATGGAGTCTTAAATGAAGACATTCGCCATATTTTACATTTTACTACATGGACAGAAAAAACACGTCGAAAGCGATCAAGACAATTTGCGATGTTTACAGGACCGATATTCTTTCGGTTTGTGTTGCACACACATCTAAGGATCCCTAGATAGATGTATATCTGTACATACACAATTAAAAATAAAAAGTGGCCATTGAAGCTCCCTTTGAAGCTTTATTATAACCACTTTCAAAGAGAAAATAAATTTTTATTTTTTAAATATCTTCAATCATAGTTATGACTGAAGAAAATAAAAATTGAATATGAAAATAGCTGCTCATCAAAAGGGTTTTCTTAAGTACAGAAATATATATGATGCTTCAAGAAATATACAATGTGCTATTGACTCAGTGAATAGGAGGAAAAAATTTGGGGCTATAATGGCCGTGGATTTTAGGAAAGCGTTTGATTTCGTTCTTCATAGGATCCTTGGGACGTATTTACTTCAATTCTCCCTGTAAAAGCTATAGTATGCTATAAACTCTGTGGTCCATGCTTTTAGTAATTGTCAGGCTCTGCAGATACTGAGAGGTTGTGTTGTTTTTTTTGCTTAATTTGAAGGGAGTTACAAAATGAGGGGTTTCTCCAATTCTACTATTTGGATTATCGAGTAGAAAAGTTAATGCTCCAGAAAAGACCACAGCAATAGATTATGCCATTTTAAATTGCAAAGCTTTTATCGTGGAGAAACTGAGACATTTGAAATATATATATAAACGTGGGGGGATTAATAGGAATTGTCATTGTTTCAGCTACTCGCTATACTGCTTTTCCGATTAAAATTCCAAATGAAAACATCTTAAATTGGGTGTTTGCCGATGATCTAATTAAATTTCATCCTTCATTCTCAGTAAGATGCTTGATTGTTTTGAGTAACATCATTTGCAATTTTAAGAAGTTAAAATCTTTTAGTTCCAAATAGTCATTTGCATATTTTTTTTTTTTTTTCGTTGTTCTAGTCATTTTTTGTTGATTTTATGGTTACTTTTTGAACTTACAAAAAGTAACGCTCAGCTTATTGTTTAGTCATCTTTTTAAATCCATGTGTAGCAGTGAATTATTGTATTTTGTTGTTCTTTTTTTCTAGGAAAGTAATTTTAAACTCAAATGTTTATTTATACATGTATGATGCAAATTTTCTAGATGAATAAAGAAGAAAAAAAAAGATAGCTAGGACATTTAAATGGTAAAAAAGATCGGACATATAAATAAAAAAAATGATAAGGAAATCAGTGCAAGGACCGATCCAATCCTAATTACAATAAAAAAAAGTATAATCTTTTTAATACTGAAATTATTTTTTGTTAAATTTTGATTTTTGAGGTCTCTAGGATTAATATTATCATTATTAAGCCTTATAAAAATCTATAACTCCTCTTATTGTCGGGAAAAAAAATATATATATATATATGGAACAATGACACATAATTTGATTACCTCATCATTTACTTACGAAATCAAAAAGTGATATAAAAGTACAAAGTTAATTTATTTCAAATGTAAAACAATCCTGATATTCAGTAGCTTAGAAAATGTTTATAACTCTCTTTTTGAGCAATTATTAAAAAAAGATTGTGACATTAAAGGTATGAAACAAAACAAAAAAAGAAAAAGCCATGAAAAATAAAGTGCATAACCAATATTGGAATGATGTGCCTTAGTAGCAAAAGGGATAAATGCGGCATATTTTACACACACGGTCTGTAAGTTATTAAAATAATAATATTTACGATGATTTCGTTCATTTCATGTACCTGCCAATGTAATAGTATTTATGACCACGCATACATAGAGCTTTGATGGTTTTTTTTTATTTGAATCATAGCTCTATAATTTTTATTTGAATTCATAAAAATCACCCATTTATAGAATAATAGCTGTAATAACAATAGCTGATTCAGCTCATCAAAGTACGAATAAAAATATTATCTTCATGGCTAGGGTGACTCAAATAATGGTAGATGGCTGTAATAGGTGACGTAACGTCGTCATTTTTAAACTTTTTAAGGACATCATTATTAAGGAACTCTGTACTTTATTATTATCCAAGCTTAAAGCAATTCTTCCTTCTCAAAATTGATAACATTTTACTATGCTAACAAAAACAAAACGTGCTCGATAGTATTTATTTTTTTGAAGTCGATGTGCGTAGGTTCGATACTCGGTTGCGTTTAGAGAGAAGAAATATACATTTTATATATACAAATATATGGACTTAATGGAAAAATACAAGTGCCACGTGCAATGTGTGGCTCAAAGAGCCACAAAGTGCAGATCACTTCATTACTAAAAGTCTGACACTCTCATATGAAAGACATTAAACAATCAAAAAAGAAGACAAAGAACTTCGTATTTAAAATTTATCAAATGTTTAAGGATGAACAAAAAATATAGAAAATTACTTTGACATCAAATAGATTTAAGAAACTCCTGTAGTAGCAAATATACTCCTCTGTTATGTCGTGTTCATTTCCTTATATATTTATTGTTTTATTATAGTCAATGTATTTTGGTAAAACCCGATAAATTATTTAACTAACTTGTATATGGAATTCATAAAACAATTCCTGGGTCAGATGGAACCATTGTAATACTATAATTGGTGAAGAAAATCCATTGTATTTTTTAACTAACCCGTTTTTTGAATTGGTAATCTGACACAACTTTATCAAACCATTACAAAAATACCATTGGTAATTTGTTGGATACTATTGATTCCCTCGTGTATTCATCAAACATAATTTATTATGTTTGATAAATAAATGAAGTAACTAGCTATACTATGATTATGCTCCGATTCTGAACTTCTTGTTGATCCCTCGTTGCATATTGGCAAATGTATTATTCCTATGAATACATTTGGACTATCATATAGATAACTTTGTATTGCTAGGTTTTTAATAAAATATTACTGAGTTACTGTCTCAAGGTCCCTCCGTTATCCTACATAAACCCCTGTATCTGGAATGCAATTTTGAGTAACTACAAGAGTTATTTTATTGTCCCACATCTCTGCAGATGGGGAAAATATTAACAGATCCTCTTTCTTCTTTTTTTTTAACATAAATATATAAAATACAGTTGGTAATAACAATTTTAAATCAATTATAATTAAAAGAATATAACGTACAAACACATTCCTTTATAGTATGACAAAAATCACTACATTTTAAACTTCAAAGACACCTATCTGA
Source organism: Lepeophtheirus salmonis (assembly GCF_016086655.4). Classification (NCBI taxonomy): domain Eukaryota; kingdom Metazoa; phylum Arthropoda; class Copepoda; order Siphonostomatoida; family Caligidae; genus Lepeophtheirus; species Lepeophtheirus salmonis. The sequence goes on along the minus strand of NC_052141.2, from coordinate 2,318,138 downwards.
AAATATTAAAAGAAAACAAATATGAACAAGAAAGAAACTTCGAAGAAAGCACAACAATGCTTGAACGTGTGTGTAACATCAATATAAAATAACATAAGATTACTCAAATAATTTTAAAAAGGCTGCGATGGAAACAAAATGAAGTACAAGACTTCATCAAGCGTGTTTGGGATCCTATCCTTACACTAAAACAGATGTACTTGAAATACCGTATTTTGTCTCGGTCTTTTTCATGTGAGGGCTCTTCAAGGACGACTGGGTGATCTGCAAGGAATGTAATAAAAAATACCATAGCACATAGTTTCATGGATTGCAGCACCCTGAAGTATACATATAATACAAGAAATTAGTCAGGGTCTGGAGTTCAAATTGGGTGGGAAGACATCGAACCACAAACTCTTGTATGGTTTTGGGGGAGGCAGCGATCTCGAGGAAGTGGACTCGAAAGTTGTAATCAAATTGCAGTGTTTGATGTCTGTACCACAGTACCATAATGTTTTTCCCACCATTTGCTTAGCTTTGGCTGCTCTAAACGAGTTCAGGGAGACAAGGTTGAGAGAAGATTGATAGGGAGAAAGAAAAAAGAGAAAAATTTAAAAACTTTGTAGAGCAATTTTTTGTTATTGTCTTCTTTTATTTTTTTCGTCTCTTCTTTTATAGATATTTCCTAGACTAATATGTGTTAAGTTGTTAAGGAGTACTTTTGAAAAAGATATTAGCGGATCCTATCTTTAAATGGGACAGATTTGTGGTTAATCACTATAAATGTAGTAAAATTGAGAGCATTTTTTCGGAGGAAATTATCCACTTAATCATCCACCCAGGATAATATTTGTTTAGTTTACGTTTCATTTGATATATGATTATTCTGTCAAAATCATTTTATCCCACCGTTTTGAAAAAATGACTTAAGTTTCTATAATTTTATAGATTAAAAGCTATGATCAAAGTGTAGAGGGTTATACCAAATAAACACTACGCAAAAGATGACCTTTCAAAAGACGAATGATGATCTGTTTTATATATGTATATTATTTATAAATATTATTTTATAATGGAGAAGACGTGTTGAAACCCCCCTAAGGGCAACCTTGAGGTGTCAAATACTAGTATATTTTATGTCTACCTTTTTCTGCAATTTATTAAGATATAAATAACGACTAAGGAAGACAAATGTTTATCTCAATATTCAGAGACTTTTCACGTCTTCATAGTAATTTTTTGTATAAAGTACCTCGATGCAACTCATGAATTAATGGTTTTGTCATGCCTTTAATGGTATTTTTACTTCTTTCATAATGATGATGCAACTACAATATGGTGTAGATATTATTGAGCTGATACTTTGCAAACATGTAAAAAGTTGGTGGACTTGCTGAAACAAAAACCTTACACCTCTGTTACTTCCCTAGGGAGTTTACTAGCATTGGGATTCTGTCTGAAAACCTATACCTGATATCGTTATATTTTTTAATGGTTCCAACTTATTTGGTCATTTAAAAAAGTTCAGCTTGGATCGATCCTACAAAAAACCGTTCTCATTTAAAATTCAGTCTAGATGAATTCTATAAATGAGTGTATAATGACGTCATGTCTCTTTTAAATCGTGAACATTGATCTACAATATCTTTATATGACGTTCATATTAGTACAACTTATAAATCAAGGGACGAAGTCGCTTTTGGATTGACTCTCAACACAAGTTTTTAACCACCCCATGATGAAAATATCCTTTTAATATTTTGTGTGTATCACATTTTTATATTACATTTATGATCTTAATCATATTGTAAATTATTTAAATATGTAGGCTCGTAGCCGATTCTCCGATAAAATATATAGTGGACCACTCTTCCCCAAAACTTCATTATGTAATGCACTAAGTAAATTAAACCATTAAGACTGAAACTTTAAAAAAATCCAAATTGGAAGACTTTCTTGTATTGAAATTATATTTTTTTTTTAAATAAATTAAAAATGGATTGAAGGGTTTGACAATATCTATTGGTATATTTTATATTATTTCCCATCCGGAATGAGATTGGTGAAAAATCACATACGAAGATAACAAGACATCTTATCTCCGAACAGAGCAAGCTGAGACGGTAGTAAAAATCAAAGAAAATTTTAAATTTTTTCAAGGCCAACAAAAATTCAAACAAATTTTAGCTCTTTTCTGTTGAAAAAAACTTCACCGTTGATACCGCTGGGAATAAACAAAGCATCTAGACAATGTATCACCTTCAGAGAGACATGACTTCGGAACAAAACCCCCAGCTTAAACCCTGGTCTTGGGCGTTGTGCCCAGTATAGGCGAAGTCTGTCTTCCCGATTATATGGATAGGAAGGAGTGGCTCAATGCAGATGCTTACATCGACCTTTACGATAAGAAAATTCTATCTTGGGCCAGAGAAAAGTTTGGGGACAACTTTGTCTTCACTCACAACGGGACTCCGTCTCATGGCACCGCTAAAATTCAGGCCTTCCTGAGCGACAACTTTCCGGGCTTTTGCAACTTCAACATGTGACCGCCGTTCTATCGAGTCGCGATCCCTTGGACTACTATATCTATGGTCGTCTGGAGGAGAGGGTGTGTGTTACTCCTCAAAGGAATGACCAGTCTCTAGAACCTTCCATCAAGAAGGAGTCGACCAGGCTTGAGTCTGACTATATAGTCATGGTCTGCAGGGATTTAGGCCTCAAATTGTGGCAATTATTAGAACTAAAGTGTCATATATTGAATAACGTTGTGCCAATCACTATTTTCCAATTATTTTGTTAAATAAATGTCCTCAGAAAATCTCTTATTTAAATTTTACTCTTGGAAAATTAAAAAAAATATAATGTGTTCCACTATGTAAAATCAACCCTGTATAAGTCTCAAAATGGCTATATATATTTTGTGAATGTTACTTAACACTTAATTTTTAACTTAAAAAAGGGTATGCCTTAAAATAATTAAAGAAAATACTTTTTAATTTTTGTTCAAACAAGAATGTTTCTTGGTAAAGCCTACCTTATATCGAAATGATTTAAAATAAAAAATGAATTTAAGAGTCTCAAAATTTGAAAATATAGTGTTATTCTTCTAACATGTGATATAAAATTTATATAAATGCAATTTTAATACGTTCAAAATGACATATACGTCATTTTGAAATTGTTTTTTTACGAATATGACTATAAATAATTATATTGACAATACACCATATTAAAAAAAGATAAAAATAATAAATTATATAAATTATCGGGTGAATCTTTGGCAAAAAGAAAAGTTTAAACAAATCAAATATTCAACATTTTGGTCGTTATGGGTGACTAACATCGGTATCTTGGAAGACTATGTCTTAAAAATATATTGTACGATTGGATCTTCATCATGGAATAATTCAATGGTTTGTAGATTTTCCAATAATTTACGATACTTTTGGAGAAAAAATATTTTAAAAAAAAAATTCAAAAATCCATAACTGTTCACGAAAAGAATTAAGTTTTGCTAAAAAATTTCCAAACTTAAAATTCAAATATAAAATGTCTTGTAAATAAATTTCAAACAATAAATTTTGGAAGAAAATTTCAAAAATCGGTAGTATAGAAAATTATTTTTTTTTGTAAAAAATTTAATTTTATAGGTATTTTTTTGATAAATTAGCCTAAATTTCCAATTTAATTAGTCTAATAAATAAAAACATTTCTTAATTTGGGAAAGGGCATCATCTCCAGCTTAAACCCTGCGGACGCTCCTAATTATTGTTCCTTCTTCTATTTAAATTATTAAACAATAATATAGGTTTTTTCCATATCCCATTTTTGTGAATCGTTCTTTATTAGTTTTTGTTTAGTACAAATTAAATATCAAGGGTGCAAAGATTTTTTTTTTCGTACTTAATCTTTACTGACCCAGTTATGAGTATCAACAAAGAAGATTATGAATTTAAAGGCATAAGACATATGTTCATTTTGAAATTATTCGTGAAGCTGAGAAACGAAAGTGTTACGAAGACATTAATCAGATAAATCCTTGAAAAAGACGTATTATTTATTACACTTTTCTTCTTCTTTTTTTTTTAAGAAGTTATGAATACTTGATCCGTCGTCACAAATATACATTATATAATGTTCATCTTATTATTTATATAAAGAAATTTTGGCTCTTTTTAAAATTGTGGAAAAATACTATGGCACTGATAGTCTCAAAGTAGCTAAGAAATAAAGAGCAATTGGCAATTATTTAGCTAACTACTATATGATTTGGGTTTTTTCTGTTTCTTTTTGGAAGAAAGGTTGCGCGATACAAAAAAAGTAACACCATGTTATATATATGGATGTATGTATATCAATCTATTTTCACGAGTGAAAGGACAGTTTTAATGACTAAGAATGTTGTAATTTCGAATCTACGTTAGGGTGAACCAGGACTTAACAGACTTATTTAAATTTTGTCAAAGCCTTTTAATAGACTTAATTAATATATCTTTATTAATTTATTGAAAAAGTTAATATTTTCCTTAGGTAAATAGCAGATTAAATTTTGAGAAATGTTACATAAAAAAATTAAACAAATTTTTGGTTTGTCTATTAAATTTTTTAATAAATATTTATGTTTGATTACCATTCAATTGAAGGAAAATATTTTTATGCTTTTACAAAAAATTGGAATAGAGATAAAAAATGTCATTACTCACTGCATTGTCTACAACCAACTTACTGGGTGCGGATTTTCAATCTTTACAAATGAATTTAATACAAAAAAAAATATTTTGTATACTCATACATTGAAGTAACTAATTTACGAAAGTGTCAGATTCCTCATCTCTGAAGACAGCCGTTAGCCTCCTTCTGAAGCAATTGCAGTACTTATTTATGAAGTGTACGTCCCTGGTATCCCAACACTAGTCAACCTAGGCCCTTCAGACGGCAATAGTAGTTGGACGCATTTTTTGGCTTTAGACTTAATGGGGGGACAGAAATCTAACAGGATTAGGTCTAGGTTGTATAGGGGCCAAATATCCTTGGACTAGAATTCCATGTTATTCGTGATAAATTTCTGGACCACTTTTGCCGTGTGTGCAGGAACCTCGTCCTGCTATAGCAAAAACATCACCAAATGTTATTTTCATCCATGGGATAAATTTTGTTCTCAGGATGTCCATGTATTAGTCAGTTGGAACCCAGATAAAGGGAGCCACGGCCTTGCTAAATAATACAAAACTCAACTAAATTACACTTGCTGGTCTGTTGGTGGTTGTAAGAATCCTCCTCATGTCCTAGTCGTTGTATAATGCAAGGAACTTGTCATTCTGCTGGTTTGATCAACTGTCCACGTTTTTTCGACAGAGAAGATAATGATTATCTTATGCCTGGCACTCTGAAGGCTTTCCGTGCACATCTTAAACCTTGGACCAGAAGTCTTTATTATTCTTGATACATTTATAGACAACTTTTACCATGTCTCGAGTGTTTTCGTGTAGCACCACATAAATGTTGTCAGTAAGGTGGTATCTGGTCTGTTTCATGATCTCTGATCGCCTTATATTGGGTCTGCCTCCAAAAAGTTATTGGTCAATTATGAATCAAAATTTACTTTCTGCCACCTCCTCAACTTTTTCCTAGGTATGACATTGTTGTCGTACTTCCTCTTTCGAACAACGTACACAGTGTGTATGGAAACGCGCTATGAACAAGCAGATTCCACCACACTCATCTCTGCACAAAGTATTGCTGAAATATGATTTAGGTTGTCTCTTTCTGCGCACATCTTAGACTGGAGAAAAACAATGGACATAAATTCACTATAGCTCATTATTCATCATGTATATTTCAGAAATATAAAATATGTGTTCCAAAGCACCTCTAAAAAAGTTGTTGAACTTTTTGTGAAGATTAAAAATCTGTACCTATTAATATATTTTTCTATAGAAGTCACTATTTTAGAGGTGGAGTCTAAATTATTTTCTATTAAAAATGTCGATATCTATTTTACAAATGGGAATGGATGTTATTAAAAAAAATATTATTTTTGGACAGAGTCGAGACTTTATTGTCATTATTATAATGACAGGTATACTATGAAGACTGTATTATTCTCATTCATATTTTATTTGGTTTCCGAAACCATACGTAAGCTATTAGAAGTAGTAGAAACTAATTGCATTCATAACTAATGGAATATTCATTACAGAAACGAAATATAAAAAGGAATTCAATGGTGCGTCAAATCGAGGACAAAACAAATGCATATTCACAGCACGAAAAAGTACTTTGAATTTATTTATTCTAATAAGAATAAAATTCATTTGCTTACAGTGAAAAAAATATATAAGAAAGGGGTTAAATTTATATCGATTTAATGTTTTTATTTTTCTTATATGAGAACCAAGGTTAAGAGGTCCTGTTCTACATTTATTTAAATGAATCTTAGGTAAGCGCATTTTCTATGGTTAAAACTAACAAATTATCAATTTACTCCACAGAAGCTTTTGATATAGATATTTTATGCGAATATCACATTCATAGATTATACATATATGCTGGTTCCAATTGTTTTCTTTTCAAAAGACATTTACACCATTTGTATATAAAATCAAAAATGTATTATTGTTTCATAATGAACGTAATTATTCAAAGTTAAAGTTTTTGAAATCATATCAGAAAGGTGACGTCACCCATTATCCAGGACGGGTGGTGGATTGAAATATGAACACTTACTTATTCAATAATTGGTAAAGGTTGAGAGATTGTGATGAATTAAAATTTTGATATATTAAAGCATACACAATTAGATAGAAAAGAAACCAACTTACTTATAATTTGGTAAAATGATACATGAACGTGACCAACGAATTTCCATTAGTGCACTCTGAGCAGTTGGGTGTCTCTAGGACCACCGTCTACGGTGTCATCAAGTCCGAAACGCTGTAAAAGGAAGAAGGGGTCTGTCAAAACGGTCAGATTGGAATTGGGGGAGTTAAAGAAAAAAGCCAGGCAAATTCCCTCAAGTCCATGAGGGTCCATGCAAGATATCTCGGGATTACACACCAAACTGTCCAGAGAGCTTTCAAAAAACTAGGGGAAAATATACTTGTGAGATGGAGAGGCACCTTTGTCACCAGCATTGAAAAAATAACCATCTCCTCTTTTGCAAGACTCTTTTGAGTTATTTTCAACTATTTTTTGCCCCCCCCCCACCCTGCAGTACTGATGTCAACTCCCTCAACTACACCTTTTGGGTTCATGTCAAGGGGAAGGCCTGCAATGTCCGTCGTTCAAACACCCAGGCCTTCGAAACTACTGCCAGCTTGCGCTGGGACGCCATCACAAATAACTACATCCGCAGCGTGATTCAGGCTTTTCGCCCCCGCCTGGAAGCCATCATTGCGACTAAGGGCGACTAACTTAATGATTAAGAGAGGTGGTAAGACACAAATTTATTTATAATATTAATTTTGTTGAAATTCTATTGTTAATTAACAAATTATATTTTGTTGAATTTTAAAATTCAAAGTTTTTAGATTTTAATGGACCAATCGGTATGGTGCAGTTGTTCTTTCTCCAAAATACTATACAAGTCTTAAAAATAAATAAATTAAATTTTTGTTCCATAATGATAATACACATTCAGAATTAAAGCTTTTAAAATCATTTCAGGTGGGTGATGTCTCCCTCCCATTGTTTATACACTGTATAAACCAAACTTTGGCATGTTTAAACACGGTGATTTCTTCACACTTTTGTTTATCTTTAAATACATTTTTTAATGTATTGTGTTTTTATTTATATTATACAAACAAAATCAAAATTTAAATAATTACATATTTTGTCGAAGAAATAGTGGATGATTTTTTTTTTAAATAATTAATATTTTCTTTAAGAAATTCTAGATGATTTTATTGATTAATTAATTAATAATTGGTGATTCGGGAAAGGGCTACAAAAATGTTCGTTTTTCCAGAAGAAATCTCATTCCAATTACACGATTTGAACAAACCTGGACACTTTAAAATGTTTCCATGGTGCCCAATCGAAAAGTTATAATTTTATATATTACATTCTTATATGTAGAGTTATTTGCGTTCAAATAATTTTGTAAATTTTAAATTATGAAAAGGAATTTAAAAAAATGTTTTTATTTAAGAAATTGAAGCAATTAACAGATTTGCATAAATTACACCATTAAAAACTCAGCATTTAAATAATAATTAGTTTAATTTAATCAAATATTCCAACTAGTTTTTGACAACACATTTTTATAACACATGAGTTAAAATGTCCAGGGCCTCACACATAGATTGAGCTATTTTTTTATTTATAATTCCCCTCATTTCATTTACTGCAAACCTTCAAAAGACATCTGTCAAAATTTCATGACCATTTATTCTTTAGTTTGTGAGCTATTTTATTAAGTTGGACTTTTCTTATTTTCAAAACAATCGATCAAAAACAATTTCGTGTATTAATTTTTACATTGCTTTTTGATGGGGAAAAAATACTGTTAAAGCTAAGCAATGGCTTAGAGAGTGTTATGGGGTCTCCGATACATAAAACGAATAAAAGATTATATTAATACTTTTTAAAATGCCAATTTTGAACGAGAATATAACGGGGTTTTTTTGTTATAAATTGTACTTTTCAGCCCATTTGTTAATTTGAACTACTTTTTATTCCAATCGTTTTCTAAGGTTTCCAGACTTTGAAGCAAAGCAGTTACTTAAATCCACTAAACCTTGCTTAAAAATGGTTAATTTTACTAATAAATCCTATGCAAGGTATCAGAAAGATAAATAAATACTTGTAATCAATTAGATTTATTTTTTAGAACAATTCTGAAAAGCATTCACGATAAAATGTAGATTCAACAGAATAAGAATTTTTTTTTTATAAATCTTGGGTTGTATAAAGGTTAATATAAATATAAGGTTATACCATAGTGCGTGCACGACTGATGTTTGACTTTCATCACGCTTTTTAAGATTGACATCGTTGTTTATGAGTTGTTGCGTGTTTTGTCAAATCTGTCTTTCTTGCCTAGCTGTCGGTAAGATGCATCAGAATGAAAATTCTAGGAAGCCCGGATTACATGATGGTCTAACCTCCTGTATTTCTATTATCCTTGAAATGTACAGCGGAGCGGGGATCAAATTGTCGCCCAAATATTTTTCACAAAAAAACACAAAATGTACATTTTTTAACTTTTTTATTGAAAATTAAAACTATGACGAGGATATAGGTATAGAGTAGCCATTCATTCGATATAATCACCGTTGGCATCAATAACGGCCTCAATACGGCCTCTGAACCGGCTGCAGGCTCTTCTGACCATCTCATTGTCCATGATGCCGAATACCTCCTTGATGGAGTCCATCAGGCTGGCCTTGGTGCTATGGGGATGTCTGTTGGTATGTCTGTCGACATAGCCCTAGAAAAAATAGTCCAAAGGATTAAGGTCGGGAGAGTTAGGAGGCCACAAATCCTTGGTTACGACGTCATAACAGTTCTCGGTTAACCACTGCATGGAGATTTTGGACACATGGCAGGGTGCTGAGTCCTGTTGTCACACCCAGGGTCTGTCTCCGGCCACCCATGGCCTTCATGGACCTAGTAGGGTCATCCTCACCCATCTTCTTCACCTTGTCGACAAATTCGGTGTCCTTGACCTTCCTGTCGGCGCCCTCCTCCTGGGATGCCCTCTTTATGGTGGCATCAACATCCCAGGTGTCCTCTAGCTTCTTACGGATACGCTGAACAGTCCGTAAATTCACTCCTAAGGTTGAAGCAATCATTGAATTGGAGATTTCACCTCCATTATTAACCAATGCCATGACTACGGCGGACCTCGAAAGCTCCTCGTTGCACTTATAGCTCTTTATCTCCTCATATGATGACGGCATGATGCTAACTGAACTACGTATAGTCAGCTGACGAGAATAGCTTTCCTATTTGGTAACCGGCTTTTTATTTGATAATGTCGTCTTCAAGTTATCAAGGTTTAAAGTAGACGACAATTTGATCCCTGCTCCTGTACAATAATATACCAGTTCACCAAGAGAGAATAAACACACTCAAAGTTGTAATATTTTGCAAAAATTTGCTATAAAAAAAAATCTAAGGATCATAAAGTTATAGGAATATAAAATCAATTACAGAAAACATATATTATTTAAATGATGCTGCAAAGTGGGAGTGAAGCATTGTAATGCCTATGTAGTCACATCAAACCCGAGAATAACTTGCAAAAAAATGAATTTGACAACAAAAGATAGTATCGGGCTTTATATGATGAAAACCTATATTTATGAACCATTTTACTATAAGACAGCGCCACTCTCGATCGTTTTGTAAACAAAGTAATATAAGTCCCTTGGGGGATGAAAATTCTTGTACACAATGGAAAGATTGCATCACATTAAAAAAAAAATAATTGGAATGAAAATAAACAAATATTATTTAATTTAAAATATAAATTTAAATATTGTGGAAAAATGTCATTATCTTTTTGTTATTTTTTCATGCAATTCTTATTTAATATAGTCTCCAATTTTTTTCTTTATATTTTAATCAAGATAATAGCTCACAATATATGAGTACATAAATCCATTTTTGGCTGACATCATCATTATAATTAAAGATGGGTGTAGTTCATCTGTAGACATATATACGTCATTTAATCAGTACATTCCTCATTTAATAATGGTATTTTAATCGATATACTTAAGAGGTATATATCAACAGTCCAAAAATTTAATTTAATTGAAGAAGACAAATGAGAGGTGCTCTGTTTTTTTGTTTTTTTATTATTATGAACAACTAAAAAGTTAATGATTTATTTGGTTAGGTGAATTAATTACTTTAACACGCGATTACAATAGGTTTTAATTGATTCATTTCAAAATAATATTGAATGAGAAGAAATTGGAATATTATTATTGAATATTTCTTTTTAAAATCCTGATTATTTATTTTGGAGGTAGGGATCGCATTTAATTAGGATTTGGCACTCTGTTAGTAAGAGATTTCCAAAGATATTTTTAATTAAAATATAAAGTATATTTATAATATTTGAAAATGAGGTCACTCCTAATAAATAGTTTTCTTTTATGTGTAACATTGTTATTACAAAAAGTATTCCTTCAGATGTTTCAAAACTAGTAAGGTGTATATTTTTTTCACAGTCAGTTCTTTTTTGTATAAGAATATAATCTCCAAGTTTTCAGATGTTTTGAACAATATTTTGAAGTAGCTAACATCTTTAAAGTTTTGAAAATTTACACATTTTTATAAAAAGTTTCGTTTACAATACAGCTGTTTTAATAAACTTAATAAAATTGTTATTTAAAATATGTTAACCAATTGTAAATAAGAATTTTGTATTTATTTGTGCAAGACAATAATAATTCAATTAATCCAATCATAGCTTTCAACCTCATTCTTTGATGGTTAGCATATTACAATCAAACGGTCATACCAATATTTGCAAGTAAGAATATTTTCTAGTTAGATGAACCAAAAAGTGTGAATTTTGAAGTCTTTGGGACCTTTTTTCTTACTTTTATTTTGTGGAAAATACCTACATCACTAAATTTTATTTTATTCAACCTAAAAGTTATATAAAAACAATCTGTTTCCAAAGAAAATTTAGTAAGATTAAGTATTATAAAAAAATTTAAAACTGTGAAACAGAGTTTTTAAAAGTGATTATATGTCAAAATTTGCTATTTTTATCAACAAAAAAATCGAAAATGTTTATATTTGAATACATAGATTCATTATTTTACATATGCAAAGACTTTAAATTCATTTTAAATATATAAAATCAACCTGAAATTTGTCTCAAGTACCCATTATCAATAACATGCCATGTCAATAGAACACCTGGCTTAGCGTGGCTGCATTGTGCAGCATATGGTTTTATCAATGGATTACAAAAATGCTTTTGATTTCACAAAGAGCAAGGAACAAGCCACAGCATCATGGATCGTTTTCTAAAATAATTGGACATGATTGATTTTGAAGTGGCGTATCAGTTTACTTAATGCAGTCGTTCGTCCACCAGATCTGAGTATGTACCAAAAGTTGTAAGTGGCAATACAAATAAGGCTAAAAAGAGGGCATATATCAAACAAAACCTCAAATTTGGCTTCATCAGTACTGGAGATGCAGCCTGCCCTCTCTCTTATTGGGGGAAAGTAATGTATAAATTTGTCAAACCAAAAGATGTCTCTGAGCAAACTTGTATAACTTATTATTTTCAGTTCATATTATCCTCTGTTCATTACTGTCTTGTCTAAATAAACAGTACATTTGCATTAAGGCTATGCAATGTCATTTTTAATTATATTTTATTGTGTGGTGCCTTGAGATTTTATTCAATTCTGAAAGGTGCCCTAATTTATCAAGTTAAAAAGAAACACTGTTCTAAAACATAAATGTAAAGATCGATAAATACTTTTATTTAAACCAAAAAATTATCGTTTTTTTAAAAGAAATATGAAGTGAATCATCATGAAGAATTATTAAATATATTAAAAAGCAATTTCATTTAACTAAATTCATTATATATTTAACAAAAAAACAAACAAAAACGTAACTTTTTCACAAAAATTGTAAATTTAAAAAAACAATAAGATGGTTGTTGACCTATCTTTATTTATTTTTTACAACCCCTCAAAATATTCAAATGATATATTTAGAACATAGTGAACGTTTTGAGACCTTAAAAACTGTTTATTTTGTAAACATAAGTTGTACTTTTAATTAAAATAAATCATTTTTTAATTTTTTTATATCCTTTAATTACAAATTTCATATTTGGTTGTTGTTAGTAATCCTGTTTTGTGCTTTCCTTAATTTTGAGAGAGCTTTAGAAAAAATATGAATTCATTTCATAATTTACATGAATAACTATTTAATTTAATTTATTATTTGTTAAATGTGTTATTATTCTTTTCGAGTATAAAAAACCATCTAATGTTTTAACCATGTACATGTATGTACTGTACATTTAAATATTCCCTACAGGTCACCGTTTCTATAATTCTTTTTTTTTTCCCCTGAATTCATACTTTATCTCTACTAATTATAAATTTTTACCCTTGGGGTATTTATCCTATACAAAAACTAAAAAATATGAAGATAAAAGGTTTGGGAGTAAATAAAAAGGAGTTGGTATGACTAACTTATTTCCAAAACGCCAAACTGATTTTGGGCCTATTTTTTGTTGATACAATGAAGGTTAAAAGGGGATTGTTTTATAATGCTCAATATGAAGCACCGACTACTCTATCATATATCCAATGCTTTACAACTACGCTAGCCTGTAGATGGTAAAAATCAGTAGGGCTAGTGAAAGGTTACATGTATTAGGGGTTAGGGAGTTAAAATCAAATTCAAAATATGCAAGTGCATATTTTAAGCACTCTAAAAAAATAACTTTTAATTTCGAGTCTACCCCCCTGCAGGCTTTTACCTCCCACTTTTTTGCAATTTATATACAAACTACAATATTTTTGGAATTAGCTAATTGTAATACTTAAATTCTTTTTGGCTTAGACACAGTCTCTAAAAAAATTTTTATATCAGTATAGATCTAAAATAGAGTTTGCGTGAGTGTGCCCTTAATGGGTGCCCTCACTTTGCCCTTAAGAATCTGAAACTTTGCATGGATACCTCTTTTAACCGTTTTAGCCTAATGCAATGGGGCTAGTTTTAGGGGAAGCTTATTCTATACACAAAATACAAAAATTGTTTATGAGCTCTTTAAGACTAGATAAAGGGGTTTCTTTTTCATTAAAAATGACTGGCATCTCCAAAAATAGATATACGAAAAAGTACGTTTTTTAAATAAATTCAAAATTACAAAAGTTAAGGGCAATAGAAAAAATGTGCGAAAATTACAATTTCAATTATTTCTGATGCAAAAAAAATTGATTTCAGAAAGAATATTTGATTCCTTGATTAAATATAGTTTATAGAAATTATTCTGGTAATTCGTTTGTACATAAAAATCTACTTTCCACTGAATTATCTGTCATTTCCTAAATAACTTTTCAACTTTATTTGAAATATTTTTAGACATTTAATTAGTGAAAGTTTATTATACTACATAGTATTTTCAAACTCAAAAACATTTTGTTTCGTAATTTTTGAAATATTTGGAAAAAAAAAAACAGTTATCAAAAGTTATTTTCTTGACAACATTATTCTCCATAACGTTTATGTTTTTGTAAATACGAAAAAAATCTTATTAGATTTTTGTTTCTCTTTAAAATTTCAATAAATTTTATTAATTTTTTTTTTTTTGTAAAATGAACGAAAAACAGTTTTTTGCAATATTTCTTCACAAATTTTGATTGAGCAATTTTTGGTCGATAGCGACCAGGACAATTTGCTGGGAACAACTCGATCGTTTGAAGCGGTCAATCGAACAGAAGCCGCCAGCATTGGTGAATAGGAGACAACAAGACATCATCAAGACAACACCAGGCTGCACACTTCTTTGATGACTCTCCAGAAGTTTGGGTAGCTCAGATGGGAAGTTCCAAGGCATACACCCTTCAGTCCAGACCTGGTACCAAGTGACTACCACCTGTTCCTGCCTATAGCCAACGAGCTGGGGAGTACAAATTTGGCCTCAATAGAGGCCTATAAAAATTGGTCGTTGAGCTTTTTTGCCAATGGTGGCAAGTGAACCTACGAGAAGGGCATTATGAAGTTTGATTCTGTTGGCAACAACTTATAGAACAGAATGAAGTATACATTGCTTAAATCAGATGATTGTAACATTTTTTTATAAAACGAAAAATACGAATTTACTTTTTCTGTAACCTATTATATATATCACGTTCCTGAGAACCACCATGAACCAACACTATCACATACAAAAACAGTTTAACTAGTGTATCACCAATTTTTTATTACTTTTTTAAAGTATAAATTATGGAATCAAATCCAATGAATTTGAACCGAATTGGGAATGTGAGTTTACCCTTGTGCACTGATTATGTACCTTTATCCTTATATTTCAACATTTTTCTGAAAATATAGGCTTGACCAAGTAAGTTTCGCTTACATTGTTATTTGAGGGAATCGATTTTCTTTAAATTTATAGACAGTGACATGAATCATTATACATCTATTTATATTCTACGATTAGCAACATCCATAAATGTTTAATACAATAAATTAGTACTTTAAATGAAGGAAATTTATCTTGATTTGAAGGCAATACAGCCATGAATTATCCTAGATATTTCCCAACCAGCTAGTCTTTCAATTAATTCAAATTTAACTTTTAAAGAAATTTCTCTTCTCAAACTATCTGAATGATTTCATAAAAAGATGCCATATGTCTTTGATATGATCAGAATATGGATCATATCTGGCCAAAAAAAGTTGAGAAATGTATTAAAGGATTTCATATACAAAATAATAATACATGATTAAATACAATTTCAATGGTCAGTGATTGTGATTATCATATGAAGTTGAAGGTATAATGAATGGGCAATATTTGTTTCTTTGTTTTATTCTCTTTCTCCTGGACATTAAAATTTGAATATTAATCAACTGCAATCAATCAATCATTCTGAATCATACTCAAAGTGTTATATTTTATGAAATTAATAAAATTGAGCGATTTACTTCTTATGATAAATATGGGTTATTTTAAAAGAAAGCTATATACTAGATAAATCCGAATTATGTGTATAATACAATTATAAGCTTCTGGGAAATGAAATTATATACACTTACATTAATCCAAAAATATCTAAAATACGAGTATTAAAAATGCTCGTTAGGAAATTTGCATTGAAGTTTGATAACCTTCAGCAATAATGAGTTATTTTTCTACGAAATTTATCTTTTATTTCTTCTCTTACTTCATAAACAATTTAGCTTATTATATGTTGTCCAACTATGTGTACATTTAATTTTAAAACATTATATATAATAGTCATTTCTATTACTTTAGCCACTTGGAGTAAAATTTAAGACTAACCTCTGATACTTATTTTATTCGATTTGGACATCAATATAGAGTTTCTGATTGTTTGAGTATCCAAAGTTGTTCGTAAGCCTAACATTTGTTATTTTCCAAAATGAAAAATAAGGATTATTTTCTTGTATACATATGTTATCAATTGAGAAAAGGAACTTAAATGAAACTTTTAGATTGAATTTTCTGAATCCATTTACAAAAAGCAAATGTCGTTAAAAAAAATCATTTTCAAATTATTGTAGAAGTAAAAAAAGATCCTTTTGAAAAATGTAACTTTACAACATATATCTTTGTCAACAAAGTACAACAGAAGATCAAATGAAGAGGTTATCCTAAAAATTATACACTCTAGTACACACGCTAAAATATAAATTTTAAGAAAAAATGAACTCTTTTTTGACCTTTGACCTTTTATAGGATCCTGAAACTTTACTTTATGAACTTAAAATATTAAGGAAACTATTGGCTAAAGTATAAAAGGGATTTAATCATGACACAATTTGCAAGTTTCTTCTTATTACATTGAAAATATATTAAAAAGAGGCATTTTTGTAATAGTAATTTTTGGTTTAGGGGGAAGCTTGGCGGGGATTTTTTTTTACCAAGATATTTAGTTACTACAAAAGTTGGACTAAAATTGAATAAGCCTATTCTCATAAATTATATATATCCCCTTTCTCTACCTGTATTGAGCCCGTTTGGTATTCAACCTTTAGAATTCAAACTAGTTTAAACATTTAATATCTCTGTGAATATTTATTTCTATGCTAACGACTCTAAACTGATGTAGATAAAATCGTGTGTTATTCACCTTTGTACATATTATATGAAGTACTTTTACCATTGATATTTGTAGCTTTATATATCGAATTTAATCAAAGACTTATGGATAAACTTTTTATAGTACTAAATATATTTTATAAAAAGAGGTACTTAAATTTGTAAAGTATTTTAAAGCCTCGACACTAATGGATTAATTACTGCATATAAAGAGGCAATTTTGGGTTCTAAAATAAATATTAAAATGAGAATTAGGCAAACGGGGCATCTTACTTCTTTCAAAATTGAGGAAATTAGTGCTAGTTAGAAGAAATATATACTTTCTATGTAACATGAATAATAAATATTATTTTAAAAGTTTAATTTTAAGTTGGACTTTTTATTAAATACAATTTTGTTTCACAGAAAAAAAATTTACTTTTTTTTTTGTACTCCCATAACGCTTTTTATTTTAAAAACAACAGTTATTTAGGCTAGTTCTTTACTTGTCAAAAAATAATCCTATATTTATAGTATTTTGGCCAGTAAAAGAAAAATGACTGACCTCTTGATTATTGGCTAATTTTAACGACCTTCATACCCTGTATATACCCGTCTTCTCTTTTGTTGTTTGAACAATCATATTGACAAACAATGCCCAGAGTTTTACGTTCCAAATTGCAAAACTGTGTTTAAAAAATCATTTTCCTACTGATGACTCCATTGTTACTTTAGTTCCTCCATAGTACTTTAGATATCCAAGGAACAAAATACAGAATTAAGACGCAGAATATATGTATATAATTATTTATGGCCCTGTCTCCCTTAATGGTTCGATGAATAACTATAAACCTGTACGTAAATATGATAAATATACAACCATTCAAAACTTTGTTTGTAATTTATCACTTTTATGGAGACATTAATTTATTAAGAAGTTTTACTTGAATCATATCTACCTAGGTATGTAAACTAGGCCTCTAAATAACTCAACATATATTCACAAATGATGTAGTAATAAAGAAATTTAATAGTATAAATAAAACACATTTCATCTTTTGCAGAGGAATGAGCATTTATATTTTGCTAAGGCTTTTTGCTACTTTTGACAGCAAATTTGTAGTTAAACATCCGTTATTTTCTAACTCAGAGACGGAAATATCCTTCTAATATCTTGTGAACCCTATGTCTTTGCCACATCTTGTTTAAGTTGCTAGCAATGAATTGCATTATAAAAATGGCAAAGAATAAATAACCAATTGGAAAAGAACAGTACAAGTATTTTATAATATCGTAGTTTGTATTTTATTTTCCAATGTTGCTATAATTATTATTTGATTCTTTGGAAAGGAACATCTAAGTATAGAGTAATAACTAGTATAGTGCTTGTGCTCATGAAATACTGCAAGTAACTATGAGGGGTTTCTCCAGAGTTATACAGGTTGTCCAAGCTATCTGCACCACAAAATGGATTTTTAAACGCAATTTTCTCAAAAAATAAAACCAGACTCTGAAAGAGTGAAAAATTCTGATTTATTATATTTCATGAAATCACATAGAGTCTCAATTTAAGGCTACATACGATGCCGAAAGTACGAGCAGCCCTTCCCTACTTGGTCACTTACACAAATCCTGGAAATCCTTCTTGATACAATTGATACATTCGTATTTGCTATTGCAAGGGGTTCGATTGGTGTTTCGTTCAATTGAGTCAGTCACAAAAAAGGCATTGGATTCAGATCCAGTGAGTTGGAGAGCCAAAAGTACGGCAAGATAAAGTTGTCCAAATTGTCTTGCAACCATTTGAAACTTTTATTCGAGGAGTGGAAGGGAGCCGAGTCCTGCTGTAACGGCTAAGACCTCCATTGGCAACCATATCGATTTAGGGGCTTCACCTTGATCTCTAGCACGTCCAAGTTGTGGCTCACAGCGCAAATTCCAAAGAGGGATTTGTGCCTTTTGGAAATATTTGATGAAAAAAAAATCCAAATGGTGCTAGTTTGCCACTGAGAGAGAAATTGTTGGAGGAAAAGATAGTTAGCATACCATATGAGGGTAAGTCCTTGCTCGTCTCAGAGTATAATTGACGATCAACATTCTATGTATTTGCTAGATACGATGTGGGATTACTGTTTATTTTCTTTCTCTCCCAGATACTAGTAGCCAATGGTATGAAACGTCATGACAACTAAGCTTCTCTCCAATCAAACATTTTTTTAAATTATCAGGATTACCAAGTTGATTTTTTTGTTTTTGAAAATTTGATTTACCGGTAAAACCTGTTTTATGCATCATTGCGTGACTTTAATAAACATTTTTTTGACGCCTTTGTTACCCACTTTCATCGCCTAGTTAAATAAATAAATTTCACCGTTTTTACATAAATATCTAACAAATAGAACTATTCTGTTAATACGAGTTTAATTACTACAGTTTTTTTATTATTATTATGCATACATAATAAGTGTTGAAACAGTCTTCATTTATGACCAAAGACCACGTTCTAGTCTCGTCCAATCTTTCTTTTTGGTCCTTAAAGAAGGTAAAATTGATGCCTCGTGACATAATTGAAGGAGTTTTGATTTTTTTAATTATTATATAATATAATATAATTAATTAAAAATATAATATTTCATATTAAATTGTATTAAAATGAAAACATGATTATTTTTTGCAAAATATATGCAGTACTTTTAATAAATATCTTATTTGGCTTCATAAACAATCAACATGTTTGTTAAAAATATCCAAGGACCTTCAGTTAAGGACCAATTGGAAGACTGGAATGGACTGAATAAATAAGAACCACCTTGTATTTTTTTAAATTAAAAAATATGAAATCTTTTTGCATTTTTTTTCACTAAAGTCCATACCTATTTTCAAAAAAACTCGTAAGTCTTTAGCTTTTCACAAAGAGTTGATTCCTACCTTTAAACTATCAACACGTCACTGGTTTTGTCTTGAAGTTTAATTCGGTTTCGAGGGGTTTAAAGTTCAATTTTACATTTTTAATAAGTTAAAGTGTTATAGGTGCACTTCCTTCCTCTTCTGAACCAGCATTGGACCTAAGGCATCTTCATTCCACCAATAAATGGATCAATCGAAAGCTAAGACAATGATCTCATATTCTTCTTAATAAGGGCGTTTCCGAACTGTCTAATGGGGCGGAACATTTTTGCCTATATGGCATTCAACCTTTGACTATGGCTGAAAATTAAAGTGAGAAAACATATATCCTCGACCTGAAGTTGGAGACCGTCACATACAACAAGTGGGTAACAGGGTAAGAGCCCATCCCCTGATGAGAGAACAAAGTTCCAAAGAAACTCAAAACAAAATAGCAAACTTGGAGTAAAAAAAACTGCACATGAAAAAACTGAAAATCAAGCCCTTCGAAGTAAGAAACGAGAGAGGGAGTGGCATTCTAACGAAACTCCTCCATCCAAAAGACCTCAAAGCTCAAAGCAGGAGTCTGCTGAGCAACAAAAGTTTCCACAATCAAAGCCTAAGCGTAAATTTCTATATGCCGAAACTGCCAAGGAGGGCATAAAATCACCATTGTAAGGAAAATTGGTGTTCACATCACCATTGTTGAGTGGAACAAAGTAATCAAAATACTGGACACATACTCTATACGTATCTTATCCACCACAGAATCCTCCACAAAACCGTTACCTGACTTTGAAGGTCACCGCTACACCAACAAATGAGCAGTGATCTATGTCATTAGTTACGCTACGGAACAATGCGTCCCAGGGGTTATCTCAAACGATACATTTCTCTTGCTAGTCTCGTTGGGAGAGGTGGAGAAAATGAGAGAGGAAAAAAATGCCGAGAAAAGGCTTACCGACTCCATCAGAGGGTTCACAGAAAATATTTGCGATAAGGTACTTGCTTAGATCATTGCTTATCAATGTAATTCCCTTTGTGTTAGAGGTAAGGTCGAACTGACCAAATCTGAAATAACACAGTTGGGAAAAGTCCTACACTTTGATGTGGATCAAGCAGCATTTGACGATCTGCAAGCTATTGACTTCACCATAAAAGTGGTTTCCGCAGGAAACCTGCGCTTTCAGGACCCTCGGAACGCGCCCGTAACTCAAGAAAGTGAGGAAACTGTGGAAAAGGTCATGGACCAATATGAAAATTGTAAACCCTGTGTTGATAAGTCTAATCAGCACAAAACAATTACCATTGTTTATGATTGTACAGGTAGTTCCACGGAGGAAATGGTAAATGTCTGTGTTGATGCTGGCACTGATAAAAATAATTGTAAAGATACTCCAAAGGACAAGGAAACTGGCAGTGCCCCCATTTGATAAACACTCATCTAAGAAATAACAATGTAGCAACGGGTGTGTGAGTCTCTTAGCGCGTCATATTAAAAAAAAAAGATAAGATAAATATTTAAAATGGGTTGATATATTTGGATTTTGTAAATCAATTTTCTTCTTCAGTATAACTTCAAAAAAAAGTATTTCCTCTTTTTGCAAAAATATATTTATATTAGATATTTGCATAAAATAGCCATTACAGCACTTATTATGTTTCTTAAGTCCAGACATTTACTTCGTATCAGTTGGCATTAAAAGTGGATGCACCTATAATTTTGTTAAGAAATGTAGATGTTCCTAAATTTGTATTGCTACAAAATTGATTATATAAAGATGATTTCTCAGTTTTAGGAAAGCAACTATCATTAAGGGAAACTCTGCTGAAGAAATAATTTTATAACAAGAATACTATTACAGCCTTCAAATTCACTAATTATTAATATTAATAGACTTAAGTTTTCTGTGAAGTTGAGTGTTGTTATGAACGTGAATAAGTATCTTTATCAGACATTTCAAGCTGTTGGCCTGAATTTGTCAAATCCGTCTTGTTCTTATGGGAAGTTATACATTGAATGCTCAAAAGTTGTTGTAAAAAGATTTTTTCCAAAAAATATAATATTTGAAATTTAATTTTTGATATTTTTTTGAAAAAAAATCAAAAATGTATTTTGCTATGAACAGCTATAGATTTTTGAATTATTGTTTTTTTAATGTTTTTTCTGTGACTAACAATAGATTTTTGAACTTATTTTACAAAAATTTTGATTTTCTGTGAATAGCTGTAGATTTTTCAAAAAACATCATAAAAAAATTTTTTTTTGCAAATAGCTTGGGATTTTCAAAAAATTTAATATTTAAAATTGGATTTTTTTTTTTTTCTAAAAACCAAACCCTCCCAAAATATAATCCTGAGGAACGCATCTGTCCTGATTATTGCAAACCTAATAAATGTGAGCAACGTCGGATACTCTGGCGAGTTATATTATCATACTCAATAGGTTGATGTGAAAAAACTGTACTATAAAAAGTTCCGTAACATTTTTTAAATTTTAGATTAGGAATAATCACTAATGATGTCACGTTATATTCTGAAACAATTTAGCGTTTTATTTTTAAAATTAAAGCAAAAGAATCTTCTATAAGTTGAGAAATATTCTGCAAGCATGTTAACAGTTCCCTTAATTTTTGTTTTTATCATTTTCCCACACAAATTCATTAACACATCAATTGTCGAATATGTCTAGCCATTTAAAATCAATATTGCCAAGCAAATTTCTTCACTACAAAATATATCTCTATTGATGTAAAATTGCTCAACTTGCCATATAACTGGGGTAAGTTGATTACCGTTGTTGGGCAATATTTTCATTCTTAAAGAAGCATTTATCAATAACCAGTAACATAGTAATAAATAAATAATGAAAATGCTAAATGCTTTTGTTATTTTATTCTCTAACTATTGCAGGATTCGTCAACCATTTAGAGAGTAGGGGCCAAATACCTATGTAGTATCATACCAGAGGGCCAAACAGATATCACTGCAGAGTCATGGATGATTAGTTTGTCTATATTTATAGGATTGTCCATCATAAGGTGGCGAGCCGGGGGTTGCCGACCTCTGATCTATTGAATAGTATATATAAGTATAGAATTGGATGGATCAGTTATTATTCTACTGTTCCAAGTTACACTAAAACGTTAACTGATACACAAACAACACAAGGGAAGGGAAGTTTTGTTTTTGAAACATAGCCTCGTCATTATTGTTTAGCATAAAAGATGGTGTGTCTTTAATCTGGTTTAACACCTATCCAATGTGATGAACCAACTTCACCCATATCATATTTCAACTCTGCCTATGTTTTGCAATAATTCTACATTTTAAATGCAAATTAATGTCACAATGACATGAGAAAACGGATAAAAAATTCCTAAACACTATTTCAATTTTTTTATAAACACAAACTTATAAAAAAATCGAATTCATCTTCCTAAAGTTCACTAATTTTACTTCAAACTGATGCGTTCAATTACTTTTGAATAATTTGTAAACAGAAAAAGAGAGGCCAAATTAATCAAAGCCATATCAAGGGGGCTCTCGGTTTCAAACACCAGAGATTTTGCATAACACAGTATTTGAAATTCTTCCAACTCCCCCTCATAGAGCAGTATATTCCCCTCTGATAAAGTGTCTTTATATTATGATAATGAATTATAAGAAACTATATTTTGAGGTAAACATTTCTTTTTTGGTAGTTGTTGTTGAATTCGTTCATACTATGACTATATATTCATATAATCAAACTGTATAATTTTACAATAACGGAGGGGGGGGGGAGTGTCCTGTGAGTATTAGTCATTAGATTTAATACATAGGTAGACTTATGGTTATTACTTAAGATACAAACTTACAATTAAAAAGGATGCTGAATAAATATTGGTTAGATTCCGATAATTAATATTTTATTGGATTGAAATGACCGGATAAAAATCAAGTAAATACTGTATTAAGGTTAAACTTACGTGTATCTTGTCTGGTATAAATTATTTTCAATAATTTATGATAAATAAATTGTTTTTTTGTCCGAAGCATACTAAAACTACCAAGTAAAAAGTGGACTTTGAAAAATAATTTATTCCATTTTGCGGGTTTTAGTACAATAAAATCTTAGTAAAAGGCGGATTTTTCTAGTTCCGAAAAACGTCGATAAGCAGGTAATTGTAAAAGTGTACAATGCCCTACAACAGCTTTAAGATACAACGTAAACATACTCAACTATTGTCACTACAAATAGATTTTGGTAGAATAAAGCTTGGATAATTATCTTTCATATTCCAATATTTATAGATTTGATTGATGATACGGTGTTAACATCGCTAAGACAAGAATACCCTATGTATTTTATTGTGAGCTTTCAATTCGCTCATACCGATTGATACGTCATTCCTATTTCAAAATTTACTATTTTTGAGAAATAAACAAAGTAATTGGTTATTCTATACTTATTCTCCATTTCAAAATAGCAGGAATACAATATCTTGTTGATCCCTCGTCGTTAATATAATAAACAATTGGTTATTTTATTATTTCGATGAATAAATTTTGCTATCATATACAAATATAAATGTATAACAATTCTCTGAATACAACTTTCCTATAAAATATGTAAATACAGTATCGAAAAAATTCTAAGTAGATTTTAGTATTAAAAAAAAATATATATATGTAATTCATTTTAAAAATGAGGCCATTTACATCTACTTCTTTTCTACATTTCTGTCTAGTTTGACACATATGCATCTATTTTACTCTGACAATTGTTCATTTTTCTTCTTTAAACATCTACCATAAAATAATCTTGAGTCATTTGACACTTAGTTAGAGACAAGTCAAAAGTGAAAACTTTACTGAAAGTACATTTTCCACATTTCTATGTTAATCAATATTCAAACAAAAACTGTGAAAAGTCAAATATTTACTTTCAGAGAAATCGAAAGTAATTTTTAATATGTTTTTAAGAATCCTTGGGCTCCAAAAAAAGAAATGCTTTAACATAATATGTTAGTTGTAGCAAAAAAAACTGATAGTAAAGTATTTCTTTATTATTTTTAAAACGTATTTACAAAATTAGCCAACCGATATGTTTATAATATGAAGTTAAAAAATAAAATGGTGTCCTCGTTGTGATTTTTGCTCAAGATTGATTTTTATGTTGACGCAACATACATCTTGATTTGATACATAATAAAGCTTGCCCTTTAAGAAATAGTTGTTTTATAAAGAATATAGATATAAGTCCTTCTATTTGTCCCATTTTAATATCTAAATAAAGAGTAGGAATTTAACATTTTCATTCATTTGAATGGAAAAGGAGTTTTTGTTGGTATAAAATTTGATATTTTAGGAACTCAGGATTAATAATCCTGAAGTCATATGAAACACTTTATTTTAATGAACAAATACCAAAATATACATTGTATTTTGTTTCTTGCCATCGAATGATTCTGCTTCTTTACCCCTAATCAGTGTTCTGAACGTTGATTGGTGGAAAAAGAATGATTTCTTATTAACTTGAGAGGAATTCCAAACAATTATTGAAAATTAATTCCATAATGGGGAAGAATTGGCCAAATGCCAACTTTTTGGAGGTTGAGGTTGCGAGTTACAATAAAGATTGACCTCCTTCCTATTCTGAAAAAAATCAAAACAACATTTGAATATTGTTGTTAAGTAAATACAAAGCATAAAAAAGTTTCGTCAATATTTGACAAAAGGAAATAAAAAGTCAAAAAAAAAAAAGTTTTTCTTAGAAAGAAAAAAAAACTCATCTTGTTACAACATGTATTGAATAGCAAATACACACCGTGAATATATTACAAGGAACCCCAATTTGACATTACATACTTACAACATATTATGTAGAAAGGCAACATTTGAGAAAACACATTCTTTTCTCTTTTCAAACCTTACAGATTTTAAATCTTAGATACATTGCTTAATACCTATTTTCGGGCGCAGGGGATAAACTAATCTTTTAGTAGAAATGAATAACAATCTCCTTTTTTTTATTGATAAAATTAATTTATTTATCATTGGTATCATTGTTTCCTCCCCGGATACTAGATAGTAGCTGCCCGGCCGAGGTCTGGCCTGTGCTTCTATAAAATTAACCTGCTGTTTAATTTTCCGTTATAATTCAAAGGTTTCCTGGATTTTGGAATATGGATAACCCATCCAAAACATTCCTCCAAGAATGTGCCAATTGAAGTTCAGCAGTTCTATCGGTCCCTGTCTTGGTTCAGTTT
Source organism: Lepeophtheirus salmonis (assembly GCF_016086655.4). Classification (NCBI taxonomy): domain Eukaryota; kingdom Metazoa; phylum Arthropoda; class Copepoda; order Siphonostomatoida; family Caligidae; genus Lepeophtheirus; species Lepeophtheirus salmonis. The sequence continues at coordinate 2,292,245 of NC_052141.2, read as the reverse complement.
TATCAGTCTCGGTTCCGGTCTTCCGTTCCTTTTAATACAGGCCCAGTTTGGTAACAGGCACATAAAACAAGGGGCATCGCTAGATAATTCGTAACCAGAAAGGGATAATAGATACGAACAGGCCCACAGCTACCTTATATGCAGAGTACATAGTGCCCCAAGTTCCAACAGGGGCTCCACAAATTAAGGTTGCTTAAGACAATGGCTTTCAAAGTGGCGGCCGTGAGGGGTGGGGGAGGAAGATGGAGAATTGAGGATTTCTTTCAGTCTACACATTAATAGACCAAATATTTCGTATAAAGGGGCCTCAGCTAAAAATATTTGAGCGTAGAGGGGCATTGGCATTATACATTTTGGGATACCCTGGCTGAAGAAATATTATAGTTATCATATTATAGAGCTCCGACAAGCTTAGTAGCGGATCTAGTTCTATAATCTACCCCACCCCTTGCCTCTTTTATTTACACTGTCTGGTGCCTTAAACCACTTTTGCAGATCGGATAAGAAGCCCTTATCAATTTGGAACGCAGATACAAATGTATCCCCCTAGCGACGAACAAAAGAAAACTCAGAAAATTTACTTATTGAGTTAAGCTAATTTATTTTTTACAATATATATTCTAAGCAAAAAAAAAAAAAAAAAGATACTAGTGCGGTCTCGGTTCGAAATTCCGGTTCCGTTTCTAGCGGTTCAAGAACTAGAACCGCTTGAACTGCAAGACCGTTAAGGCCAAAACCTTGCATTCTTCAAAATGTCGGGGTGACCAAGTTCATTAACTGTTCTTTTTATACATTTTTGGTAGGACATATTATTTTGGATATATAATAATAATACATAATATTATCTTCTTTTTGATATCACATCCTATACTAATCTCTTGAATGTACTACAAATCGAAGATTTAATTGAATATTTTATAGAGCTATTTCACTCTTTTAATCTTCATTTGTATCTGAAATGGTATATTTTAGTTTGATGGGTTTTGTTTTATCCTACCAGCTGTAATATTTCTATATATATTTTTTTTTTTTTACGATTGACGCTTATATAATTTTATGCAGCATTTCGCATTACAAGAGGCCTCAACACACATACGGAATGAGCGATAATCGTGAAAACTTAATTGATTATGCAGAGGATATTCTTCTTTATGAAAATGATACACAATTTGAGTGAAACTACTTAATACTCCTCAATTTTTTTTATTTTTTTTTACAATGCAACTTGATTTTTGAGTAAAATATCCATATTTCGATATAATGCACAATTATATGACCAGCAGCTACTTGATATTGACTAAATCAATTTCCAATTTGTCACAGAACACCTGCATGAATTCAAAACCATAGGTATTTGATTCATTTGTAGAACTTGAAAATCCTGAAGATATATTTTTATTCCAGTCAGAATAACTACAAAATATATAAAAACCATTGCAAATCTTTGTACTATATATATTTGAAGTCTACATAAAATATTGTTTTAGAAAACATGTATTACTTATAAGAATTCGAAACTTGATATTTTTCCAATTTTGGCAGTGAACCCGGAGTCGTATCTCAAACCATGTCATATGAAGAAAATTATACACATATTAGTGCGTTGTAATTATCGCATCTTTTCATATTTTTTGCTCACAAAACCTTCTTTTAACAAAAAAATAATCATTTTTTTAAATTTTACTTTCCCCTAAAAACGAAGATTTACAATGAAATTATCTATTCCTTACTTTATTTAAATAATTAATTATTACTCTTCAACCTTTTCATTCATTATTTTAGTTAATAAACAGAAAATGACTCAAGGTGTTCAATTTTCTTCATTTTAGTATTTTTTACAAACATATCCTCAAATTCAGAATTAGATATTTAAGAATTAATTGTAATATTAAAAATCTGCTTCATCAACGTAAAAACATACTTTGCAAGAAACGCAAACTTCCAAGTTGAAATGTCATCATCTGAAATATTAATTGTAAAAGCAGTAGCGTAAGAGTTTTTACAGAGAAAATCCCTTTTAACTCCCCCACTTTTATAGGATTCAACTGTGTCTGTTTATCCCCAAAAATAACTTAACAATTTAAAATGCCATATTCAATAGCTTTGGTCTTTTCTGGAACATTTACGTTCTACTCGATAATCCAAACAGTAGAATTGGAGAGACCGTTTTTTCTGTAATTCCTTTAAAAATTAAGCAGAATAAACTCTTTCAGTATTATCAGAGTTTGACCATTCCTAAAAGCATGAACTACAGAGTTTAAAAGCTTGCTACAGTATTTACAAGGAGAATTGAAATAAATACATCCCGAGGATATTTGAAATTGTGCTATGAACGTCTCACCATCTACTATACCAATAAGATATTTTAAAATTCGATTTTGCAGTTTCTCCAAATGCACAAGGGTATCTAAAAACCTGTCATATATATTTTTTTCACCTCATCAACATCTGTCGCTGGATGTTTAATTTTCAAGTGTCTGGACATTAACAATCCATAAGAATATAATTACATTTTCAGAGGAAATAAAAACAGACCACAATTGAAAATAGAGGCAGAAACTTTTAGCCTACTGAACACTAATAAAGGAACTTTTTTTCTTATAAAAGAGAAACCCTTAATAGAGTATCTATTTGGGTGCTCCCTCATAAGTGTAATGCCCATTAGAGTAATTTAATAAATATACATCTAACATTTTAAAATTAACATGAAGTGTACAGTTAAGTGTTTCCAATTTATCTAATATGCTTGATAGTAATAATTCAACTTCACATTAATTAAGTAGTCCTCATAGAATCAGGAAATACCATGAGAGTGACTTGCTATAAATGTTCGTTTGTAGATATTTATCTTATTATAAGAGTTGCACCAACTATTTAATTTAATTGCTAATTTGAAATAATTCCTTGCATAACAAATGTCTTATTTACGTATCATCATTTTTCTGAATAAAATGGGAAATATGTGAATTGATGAATGAGGAAACATGGGAAGGTATGATGTATTTATACAAGTATTTATTTTTATTAACTATAATAATATTTGTTTAATATGATATCGGAATCATACAATATTATGTTTTTTAACATACAATCATTCCTAATGTAAGATTAATGGTTGATAAAGGAAATGGTTACTATGGGATTTGGTCTTATAATAAAAACGCAACTACAGATAGCAATGCATGGTTTTCTCAAGAAGTGATATGTACAGATATATATTATGTATTTAGAAAAGATATGTAAGAAATTATTAATAACTACTATTTTGAAATTATGACATCGGAACCATTTCATTTACTTCCGCAACCTCTCAGAAAAATATTGCAACAAATATTTCCTTATGGTTTGATATTTTGTACAAAGATATTATGCCCGTAAACACTGTTCACGTTTTTAGTTGACTGGCATGCGTTTTTGCAAAACCATTGAGATGTATTTAAGTAATCATAAATACTAGTTTTAAACAAAGTACCATTACTGATATTTTATGAAGACTTAATTATACAGGGTGGGGATTTTAAAGCCGGAAATATTAAACATATAAAAAAATATAATTATTTTCAAAATAAATCTTGCACATGAGTTGATAAGGTACTCCTTGTCTATGTTGGTCACTGCTGTGAGAATGGAAACCTGCAAGGAGTAAACAGTGCTATGTGCACATATATTTGACTCTCTCAAGAGACATAGTAATCCACATGGTTCATATCCAGTGAGCCAGGAGGCCACATATCCTTTGTAGAAAAGATACAGTCTAATTATTTTTTTGATGTTTTCGGTTTCATTAAACAGCACAAATTCAAAATTTTAGTATGACACTAGATCCCTTAAAATCAAATTAAGCTTTCTAGTACCATCATCTATGGAGTTAGTTGCGTAATTGAGCGTGTACCCGACACGATTGCACACAACAGCGGTATTTTGAGTACGTCTAAAGACTTTTGTAGTTTTTCTTATACATTTTTATTTAATGACTATACATTCAAAAACATAGACCTTTGGATTGCCAAGATATTGAGGTTTAAACTTATTCCGGATTTAAAATTCCCACCCTGAAAATTAAGTAATATAAGACTGGAGAACACTTAAATAGAAGTACTAAGTTGTTTGATCCTTTACCTTCCTTATGCAATTATTTAGGATGTTGGATATTGGTTAAATTAAGTTGAGGAACAATTGTAGATGTGCCTGCTTGGTATTTTCTTGAATCAGTGTATTCGAATTCGCCTTTGTTAAGCTGTGAACAATTCATTAGAATTATTAGATAATAATTCCTAAGTTTGGAAGAATTCGCTTACTACTAACTTTTTTAGGGCGATTTTTTTTTTCTGTTTGTGAGATACAACAAAAGTAACGACAATTCTTCTTTTGAAAATTTTAACGTGTCAGCGAATCACTGTATTTTATAGTGATCCATGTCAGCAGATATTTCGTCTCTTATTGTTATAAATATATTAATAAGCCTCTCTGAGGTGTGATTTTTACGCACGCCTCAATTTAGACAATATTATCATCCCTGACATTGATGAGACGTGACTACTTCAAAGGAGATGTTATACTCCCTACCTTTCCAAAATTGTGTTGTCAAATTAATTCAAATGAGTTGTGTTTTAAAAGTTTGATTTTTGTACACAATTAAACTTAATTTGTCGTCAAATTTTCAAGTTCCTTTACAAAAAAAAAATAATTTGTATGGATATAAGAAAGAGTAAGTCAATAAACATTTTGTTAAAAAAATAAATTATCTCAATAATTGATCAAAAATTTGCTTGTTACAAAGCCAAGTAAGAGTGTTGGGATGTCAGCTCTGGATATTTCTGCTTCCCTTCAGTGTTTGGAGCGTTGATTGGTTGCAGTAGAATGAGCCCATGTGATGTTCTGAATAATTCTTAGCGCTATTTTAATAATAATTTCATAGTCTGGAAGAATCGGCACAGGATGGGCTAATTACCAACTGATTTGGAATCTTTACTCAAATTTTCTTATGAAAGTTTGTGTGACACAATATAAAGTACCGACGTGATGATAAACAGACATTAATATAAATATATACATATTAAATATGTTTGATACAGGGGTAGAAATACTTTGTATCTAATTTCAATTACAGTATTTAATCATTAGAAGGTAGTAATTATGCTCCACTGAAAAACTGTTAGTTTAGTATACGGTGTATGTGAATAAACCCATCCTTGAAAATCATATAGCCTTTTTTCAAAAGGAACTTGTACTTTATCAAAAATAGTAACATATACACACAAAACTATGCCCTAAATTACAGTTAAAATCCGGCGGAATAGATTAATTGGTTCTAAGGCTTTAGACGAAAAAAAATATAAATAAAAAAAAGCTTTTATAAATGTTACTAGTTATTTGTATAAAAAATATATATATTTTTGGCAACAAGTTTGGAAACCCATTAAATCGTGTTTACTTGATCCATTGTATATATTTATAGATTTAATGGATCTTTGGTATGGTATGTCAACATAAAAACAATCCCAATATTTATTTATAAATAATTTTTCTGAAATGCTCTACTTATAGCAGGTCTGTTTTTGGTTTTTCACTTTTAATTTACTTTCCCTGGGTGGATGAAGTATCCCAAGCAAGAAATTCAACCTTCCACCAGGACAGTGCACCGGCTCACAGCCCCAAAAAGTACAGGATGACCCCAAATTTTCCCCTTGCAAACACCCTGGACATTAACCCATACGATTTCTATCTCTGAAGGAGGGTCGAACATGAGGCCTGTGTCAATTATCATTCGTCTGTGAAGACCCTGAAGAGGTCTCTCGAGCCTGTCAAAGCATCTGGCTTCCTATGGCCGGGGTTATCAAGAGAGGCTGATCTAATTAGAAATAATAGAATTTCATTAAATGTAATTTTCATATAATAAAATATTTATGGTTCTAACCCCATCTAGTTTGTTCGTTATATGCCTTTAAAAACGTTACTAAATTATCCGGATCACCCTCTACAAACAGCTTAATATTTCCTTGACATATTTTAGTTAATAAGAATAACTTGTGGGTATAACCTAGGGATGTACCGATACCAAATTTTCAGCCGATGCTATCTATATGGACAATTCTATATACGACTCGTGTACCTACTTTGATTCCAATTCCTTATTATGTTTAAAAGGTATTTCATGAACCAATAACAACATTGTTTATTTTTTTAATGCGTAACTTTTTATTAATTTTCAGATAGGGGAAAAAAATACATAAATTTATCAATAATAATTAGTTGTTAATAAATTTTAATAAGTTAATTAGTCTCCGTGCTCAGGAGTAAAACTAATTCCTGATTGGCTCATATTAGGGAGTTTGATATTTTTTTATTAGATATTTAAAGTCAACCTCCTTGCTCCTTGCCACTGATCTAGTTTCAACTGCTTTAAGGCTAAAAAATAAATAAACTAACAAACGCTTATTTTCTATTATTTCACTTGTTTGGCCCACATGATAACAAGCGGGTCTTGAACTGTCTCCAGTTTCTAACTGTGTTTTAAATGTTTGCCATAGGAATGAAAATATGTATAAGCCAGTGCTCGAACCCAAACTTTTGTCTTCTTTAATGTACCAGGGACGAATACTGATAATTCAAACTTGACTTAGCAAATATAGACTCAACTTCTGTTCGGTTATAAACAATATTGCTCAAAAAATATACAAAAAAAGAAATTTGAGTAAAAAAGCTACTTAATTGTTTTAAAGTAGACCGCTCAACCCAACTCCTGATAAAGTTCAAATGTATGGGGGACTGAAAATGTAGTTATTTCTATATATTTACTTTCATATACAGGGAGCGGGGATCAAATTGTCACCAAAATATTTTTCTACAAAAAACAACACAAAATATACATTTTTTAACTTTTTTATTGAAAATCAAAACTATGACGAGCATATAGGTATAGAGTAGCCATTCATTTGACCGTTGGCATCAATAACGGCCTCAATACCGCCTCTTAACCGGCTGCAGGCTCTTCATTGTCCATGTTGCCGAATACCTCCTTGATGGAGTCAATCAGGCTGGCCTCGGTGCTATGGGGATGTCTCTTGGTATGTATGTCGACATAGCCTCAGACAAAATAGTCCAAAGGATTAAGGTCGGAGGAGAGTTAGGAGGCCACAAATCCTTGGTTACGACGTCATAACAGCTCTCGGTTAATCACTGCATGGAGGTTTCCCTTGGAAACATAGACAGTCCCTTATTGTTTTCTCATGGCAGCCCAGACCCCTCACCATGGCCTTCATAGACCTGGTAGGGTCATCCTCAACCATCTTCTTCACCTTGTTGACAAAGTCGGTGTCCCTGACCTTCCTGTCGGCGCCCTCCTCCTTGGGTGCCCTCGTTATGGTGGCATCAGCATCCCAAGTTCCTCTAGCTTCTTACCAATACGGTGAACAGTCCGTAAATTAACTCCTAAGGTTGAAGCCATCGTTGAATTGGAGATTTCACCTTCATTATTAACCAATGCCATGACTACGGCGGACCTCGAAAGCTCCTCGTTCCACTTATAGCTCTTTATCTCCTCATATGATGACGGCATGATGCTAACTGAACTACGTATCGTCAGCTGACAAGAATAGCTTTCCTATTTGGTAACCGGTTTTTTATTTGATAATGTCGTCTTTAAGTTATCAAGGTTTAAAGTAGGCGACTACTTGATCCCCGCTCCCTCTAGATTTCATCTACAAACCTGCAAATTTGTAAAATCTTTCTGTGTCCTTCCTCTCCGCTTCTTTTATTTTTTTGAATTCGTCTATACAACAACATCTATTCAAGCTATTTCATTAGTTTTTGACCTTTAATTTGTCTCCAGAATGAACTTAAATATGTCATATTATCCATATGAATAATTATGCATAAGTATAGGTAGAATCGGCATTATTCAGCCAATTCCAATACTTTAAAAAAGGTCAATTCTTGCCGATTCTGATGCATTGGTACACCCCTAGTATAAATTATTGATAATACCTCCAAAAGTACAAATGTAAGCCATTATCAATTTTTTGAAAAAAAAATTCTATTTTACTTCTGCGCAAATATATAAACTACTTATTAATCATATTTATTTGACGTCATCATTCTAAAAGTCCGCCATTTTTGAGTAGAAATTACCAACCAGAAAAAACCATGGGCAAAGAATGAAAGGGACCTATAAGGCAACTTTCATCCCTCGCCCTCCAAATTTAATATATGAAATCTGATAAAAATAAACTTTTATATTGTCATTCCAGATTCATTTCTGATTCGATCCTCTATTTTTTTTAGTATGTTGGTACACATGTTCAATATCATTAGTTTTGCAATTTTTTTGACTGATTAAAAAGTAAAACGTCTTTTTTGACTACTACAATTTTCTACTATCGAAAAAAAAAAATATTCACTTGGGAATTTTTCAAAACATTGTTCTGTTTTTGTTAATAGTTAATTTTTACAAAATTCTAATTTTTATAAGTTTTTTTTATAATATTTTTTTCATTTTTTTTTAATAACCAAGAGGTTAGACTTAAATAATACTTTTAGGCGTTCAATTATAATCTTCCAAAAAAACATAATAGTGATGTCATAAGCATATATTTAAACAAAACAAAGGATAGGTTAAAACGACTAAATGAGAACATTATGTGCACATTATATAAAATACGGATGTTAATAAATTCCGTATTATATCAATAATAACTATTCAAATGATAAAATCACGTCCCGTTTTTTTGCCACATTGATTGACATCTCCACGATTGGTAAAATATATTTTAGAGTGGTACAGTTTGATGATCGTTTTGCGTATACGAATTGCTGCGTTTTTTTTATTATGTCATTGACTTTTCCTTCTTCGTTTCCAGTGAAGTAAGCCGAGAATGCCTATTGATCAATGTGTGCTCTAAAATTATTTGGTATATTTCTTTTAGTACCCTGTAGCTCCAAGAAATATGGTCTGTTGTCTCCTTTATGTCCATGCAGAAAATAGAGAGGTTTTTCTGGGCATCAAAGAACTTAGATTGTACTTCCATCCTTCCAGAGAACAGACGGTATTTTAACCACTTTTCTGAGGATGTGAGTAATCGGTAATTTAATACTCGGACACTTCCTGATACCTCTTATTTGATGATTTCTCTCCTAGGCAAGTAGGAGCTAATGGAATCTAACATTTTTGTCTGGAATGAGGCCATAAATGCTTTCATTCTGAATTGAACTATTGGCATTTTGGGCCAAGATAGATTCCCAAGTCTTTTCTTAACGAAAAGTTGGGCAATTTTGTTTATCCATGAGGTTGACGAATGAACCTCTGCCGTGATATCGGCGGAAACTGTTTGTACTTCAGGGAAATTAAAACTTTTGTGTATGGGCAATTCAAGGGAGACTTCAAGTTTTGAAATAATTTCCACACTGCCCTCATTCAGCCGTTTCATACGTTTGCCTGTGGTTTATTTATAAAATCAATTGTTTCTTCTTTTAAAAAGTTGTTACAAATGAAGCATCAGGTGTCCTTGTTGGTCCACATTTTCCTCACCCAGTAGAAGTTCAATATTTTCCACATTTTCGATATATTTATCAGGGACAGCCCCCATTATTTAGGGGGCCATTAATCCTGGCGTAAGATAAATTTTTTCTCTTTTTCATCTTAAATAATTTATTTTGGATTCCAATTAATTTTTGGGGGATTTTGTTATGTATGGAGTAACTCATACGAGGTGTCATACTTTTGGTAAAATGAATGTGTTTCATGAAATGAGTTTATCCTACATGTTGAGGTTAAAATTATGAAAGAAGAAACAGGGCTGGTTAATCTTTTTTACCATCTCATTTTCGTTGTATAGGCATCCAGACTTTTCAACCTAGTCCCAAGAAGCTAAATATCTTTTGTCATTCGGAAGTTTGTCCATTCTTTTCCTATTATATCCCAGAATGGGCTGAGTATTTCTGTTTTTTCAGGGTTAAGAAACAGTACAAAAATTATAAAGAAATATCATGGTCTCCTAATTGATTCAATAATGACGCGAGGGCCACCAGATAAGACCAATGTTAAGTCATCAGCATAACAGAGATTTTCGAATTACTTTACGATAGTTTCAGCACTTGGAGCTATATCATCCTTATAAACGTCTTGAAGAATTTTTGCGATCCCAATTTTATATAAAAATGTTGATATGGATCTCCCTTTTTGATTCCTCTTCTATTTTCGAAAGACGTCAATTAATTCCCGTACCCCACAATAGTCAGAACCATGCTAATGGGAGTCACACCATTCTTATGATAAATCGACAAATCCTTGTTGGTATATAAGGTATGGAAAAGTATCTCTCTTATTCGAGTACATTTTGTACTTTATATTTTTTTCCATAATGGAAAATCACGGAGCAGACCAAAAGACGTCCAACTTTTCCGATCTGTCAAAAACAAACTAATATAATTCAAAATGGCTAATAGTTTCAAGAATACTTTGTGTGGATGGATTGAGAATTGAGTTCACAATTAGAAAATAACAAGGCAGTTTTGATCAGAGTGTATATAATCTACTTAGTTTCTAAATATTAATAAAATGAACAGCCCCCCCCCCCACTCTCCTCCTTGTATAAATGATTAATAATCATGCCAGGAACATATCTAATATATTACTTGGGAAAACAGCATTTTTTTGCCTCGTATTGAGGCAACTTTTAGAGCTGTGGGCTGACATATTGAAGGAAAGTTTTACCGAGCACTATTTTCAGATGATTTTGTCAAATAAATGTCCTCATAAAACCTTTCATTTAAATTTTATTCTTAAAAAATTGAAAATAATAAAATGTGTATTTCTAAATAGGATCAACCTTGTATATTATGACACCAGCACTTAAGATATTCGAGTCCTTGAGATCCCTAAACCACTTATCAATATGCTATATCAACAAAAATTAACAAAACATTTGCTATATTTCGTTTTATTATGCAATGAATGAAATCAGTGAGATATTGTTTTCCTGTGACGTCGGCATTATTGATGTCAACCATTTTGGGAGAGGCATGATCAAGCAAGTATTATAAGAATAAAAACCATTTCTTCTTGAATTAGGGAAAATGGTGAACTATTGGATTTCAAAATGGAACCAACAAAGAAAAGGACTTAAACGTTATTGTGTATCAAAAGGGTATCTCTCTATTGCCAAGATTTTATGATATAGGTATCTGTTACAGCGTTCCGTCGCTTACACATAAATAATCATTGTATTTTGTGGTCATGCGTCAATTCCTTCGCCTCACTTGATGCGCTATGGCTGGGGATTCTCGCAGGAGCACGCGTACGTATATAAGCATTTTCTGCATCAACAACAAGAAATTTAAAACTGATAATATTATTAGACATATGTTTTTTTAGGCTGCTGATTCAGAAAATCGAATAAAAATGATAAAATTTCAAATTCTTAGCTTGTTTCTGGAGATGCTAGTGGAGTTATTTGAATGTAAGTTTGAGCAAGAGCACAATGTCTCTCCATATTTTTTTGCCTCACATCAAAATTTGAACTCTTTACTTTCTCTGTGGAAAAAAATAAAAGTCTAAACGTGTCTAGAAGTGTTCTTTTTGCCGAATAACGAAGGCAAAGTCTTTGGGACGTGCGTATTTAAACTATACAAGCTTTGTACAATAAAAAAATATAAAAAACAAAAGAGCACAACCACAGTAAATATGAATTTATCGTTAGTTGATGTTGAGAATAACCTTATACCGAAAGAAAAATAACCAGATCAACGACCTTGGTACAATGTACGCTAATTAATCTTATTGCACGCTGTATTTGCCACGATTAGCACCGTGAGACCACCCGTTGTGGTTAGAACATCATAACTGACATTTTTCACCAAAAAAAAAAAAAAAAACTTCCCCATGTTTACTAAAGCTCAAAAGTTGAGCGTTTGCTAGAAAATAAATGGTACAAAACAGCACATTCGCCACCGAATTTCATTTTTTTTAAGCACAAATTCTAAATCAGCCCCTAAAAAAATATAGAATCACAAGTTTTAATAAAAATGCACCATTTTTGAAATTCCCGTGATAATCACTGGCTATACCTATTAAATAATTTTTTGATAAATATACGATGTAATAAGTTATGAATCCGTTTCCAAAAGGACAGGAATAAAATTTTTGGTTGACCATTCAGGGGCATTCGCAGGGGTGGGCTGGAGGGGCTGTAACCCTCCCCAATTAAAGAATTTTTGTTTTTTAAAAGAAAATTTAATATTTGAATTTTTTTCTTTGGTGAATAGGTGTAGATTTTTTTTAAGCTTTTTTCCTAAAAAATATTTTTAAGTGAATACCTGTCAATTTTTGATTTTTTTTATCAAAAAATTTATATTTGAAATTAAATTATTAAATTTTTTTTTTAAACATTTTTTTTTTTTTTTTTTTTTTTTGAATAGCAGTGAATTTTTGAAAAAATTCCCAAAAATTTTAATTTTTAAAACTTTTTACCAAGAAATTTTAATTTTTGGATTTATTTACAATAAAAGTCCAAAGAACAAGATCCCTCCCCCAAATATAATCCTGCCATTTTATTTTTTTATGAAGAAATTTAAGGCATTATATACTAAAATAAATGTATAGCAAAGCAAAGTTTAATAATAATATTACTAGCAATTTGATAATGCAGTATCGAATAAAATACTTTTAATAACTTTAATATAATAAAACATATCTATGTAATTCATTTTAAAAATTGTTAAGAAATAGTATAATAATGGTAGTCTTATAGTAATAAAGAGATAAAAAGGAATTGGTATGATTAATTTTTTTGGCTAACTTCTAATTGATTTTAAGCTTATTATTTATAAAGAAAGATTTCATGAACGAAATAACGTTCTGACCTGAAAATACATTAAATATTTATTAATACATCGTTATAACATATTTTATTTCTATATTGTAGATGTTAATTTATTATAATACTATTAAAAAAATAAGATATATTTCTCTGTTTATTATTGTTTTATCTTAAATAAATTAAAAAAACAAAATTTTCAAATTGGGACTTGTAGGGATTTTCATTAGATATTGATTCGGTTATACTCTCAATATCACAAAGTATCAAATAGAATTCAATAGAAGTGTTAATTCTTTTATATTTGTACATTCATTTGATAGAGTTTCATCAAGATTTATAACACATTTGTCAGTTTTTCTAGTATCAATATGAAATTTGTACCACAAGATGGCGTCTCCTTTAAATATGCTGCAATTTACGACGTCATTGAAAACGCTCAATATCTCTAATATCAATTTATAATTGCAAGGATAATTTGAAGAAAAAAAATACTGGGTGGTCCATTGAAATCGGAACACTTACTGTTGAATAATTAATGAAGGTTGAGTGATTGAAATTACTTAATATTTCGATAAATTAAAGCATAATCAATTTGTTACAAAACAAAACAAGTATGAACTCTCTAGCTTACACGAAAGTCTAGAAAATAACAATTGAATGTGATTGACGAATTTCCATTCACGAACTACAAGCGATACAGTGTTTCCAGGACAAGGGCGTCCACAAGGGGCTGGACGGGCTGTAGCTCCAAAAATGGAGAAATTAAAAAAAATAACTTTTAAGAAAATTTAATAGCCCCTCTCCCCCTAAAAAAGGACTTTATTCTAAAATAAATCAAAAACAAATCTTAGGATTTGGTTTTTTTCAAAAAGTTATTTCGTCTACGGGCGCCCCTGCAGGACCACAGTCTACGCCATCAGCATGTCTGGAAACGTTGGAAAGAAAAAAGGGCTCTATCAGAAAGGTCAAATTGGGTGTATAGGAATTAAAGAAAACAGCCCAGCCAATTCCTTTAAGTCCATGAGGGCATATATAAGAGATCTCAGGGTTTCACACCAGAATGTCCAGAGATATATTAAATAAGTTGGTGGAAAGAGAATTGTGAGGGTGGAGAGGCCACCTTTGACACTAGCAATGTGGAAAATCCATCTTCTCCACTATTAGACTCTTTTGAATAATTGTTATTGAGTTCTTTTGAAATTTTTGGCCCCCCTAGAGCCCTGATGCCAACTCTCTGAACAACACCTTTTGGGTGCATGTCGAGGGAAATGCCTGGGGTGTCTGTCGTCCGAACACCAAGGACCTCAAAGCCACTGTCAGCCAGCACTGGGACGCCATGACGGAGGACTACATCCACAGTGGGTAACAGGAATTGCACCACCACCTGGAAGCTAAGAGGAGCTACATTAATGATCTAGAGAGTTGATACACTTACCTATTTGTGGTATTAACTTTGTTGAAATTATTTTCTTAATTAAGCAATAATATCTTGTAGAATTGTAAAATTCAACAAGTGTACGGATTTTAATGGACCACTTGGTAGTAAGCTGATGAACTTAACAATTATAAAACTCATAAATTGGGATAGTGGAGAAAATCTGTCCAGATATTGAGACTAGAAAAAAATCGGTTTATACATGACACCAAAAAAATCAGTCCTCAATTTGAAAGAAAATTTACTATCAGAGATCGCAGTCTGGACCGAAATCTCGGTCTAAATCATTCCACAAAAAAGCACTAGTCTCCAAACTAGAAAGAATGGGTATTAATACTAGTGTCGATACCGTATAAACAATGCCTTATTTGATACATTATTAACAAGGAAGGACTCATATGTACTGTTATGTTGACTTACAAAATTATAGACTCAGTTTGTCACAGCTCAAAGGGTGGGTCTATATTCATATTCTAAACAACTGGAATCGAATTCCTATTTGTATCACAACTAAACCTCATCAAAACGTTTTTTCTTTAGTTTTGTGGAGATGTTTGCATGTGATTTTGTAATCCATAATCTAAACTTCTAAACTTGTGTTGTGTCCACTTGAGTCCAGTCCATAAATTAGAAAAAAGAGTGAAGGGGGGGGGGGCGGAGAAAAAACTTTGTATCTACGATAATCACAGGTGCTTTGCAGGTTAATATTTACAAAAACAGACTTGTTTGAGGAGTTTAAGAAAAAAGCTCAAGACAATCTCCTCAAGTTTATGAGGGCCCATGCAAGAGATCTCGTGTTTTCACACGAGACTGTCCAGGGAGCTATCAAAAAAGCGTGTGGAAAGAGCCTTGTGAGGGTGGAGGGGCCCTTTTGACACCAGCAATGAAAGAAATTCATCTCTTCCTTTACAATTCTCTTTCGAATTCTGCTAAACACTTTTGACAACCCTAAAGCCCTAATGTCACCCCTCTACTTTACCTAATGGGGCTATGTTGTGGAGAAGAAAACACCGAGGTTCTCAAAGCCACTGTCAGCAAACACTAACATGCCTTGACAGCGTTTGCCAGGCGCTCTAACACTGTCTGGAAGCCATCTTTGCCACTAAGGGTGCCTACATTAATGATTCAGAGCGCTCAGAACACATCTATTTCTAGTATTCATTGAGTTGAAATTCTATAATTAATTAATCAATTACATCTTGTTGATGTTTAAAATTCAAAGTGTTTGATGTGAATGAACCACTCCGTACGTAACATATAAAACAATTTCTCCTTGCGCATTTCCGATTACAATTTGTTGGTAAAAGCATTATAAAATAGAAAATGAGGCTATATATTTCAACACATCAAGCCGTTAAAAACACTGCCTTTTTTTTTTGTTCATACTGTTTTGAAATTGAGAGAGATTTTTATTGCTCCTTTGTTATCACTGTTATCCTTACTTTCACTCTTTTTGAATCTATCTTTGATCCTCAAAATACCGTACTATTTTAATGGTTCTTTTTACCTTCCATTCTGTTTTTAATATATATGTTTTGTTCATGAAAAAAAGTGAAAAGAATAATAACTATATATTTTCACTTTTCCTCGAGAGTCCTAGGAGATTAGAAGATCGTAAACTTCCTTACCCCTCGACAAAATAACAAAGTTTGTATCCCCTTACTTTCAGTTTCATTTACCTCTAAGGGGTGGGATGGGCTTTGAGGATTAACCCTACATATTTATGTAGAATCAACCAATTTTGGAGCGGGGACAAAAAAAAAACATGTTGATTTCCTTGTTATTTTTTTGTACCCCTTTGTTTGTGATCATTGGTTTTTTTTTAAATTGTTTTTAAACCCAATCCCTTTATTCATTGATACATGATTATAAGTTGAGAAAAAACACAATAAAATAATAACTTCACCAACGATATTAGTTTATAAATATACATGGTAAAACAACGAAATACGCCGCTTTTAAACCATTTACTTTAAATGATTTTTTGAGATATATTCCAAATAAAAAAACTGATCAACAGTAACAATTATTGAAAGTATATTTTCCCTCAATAACAGCTTATATTCGGGTCCCAAACTCTGTACAGGCCTAGAAACTAGATCCCAATCTGAATTCTTACATTTCTGAACAATGGAAACAAAGAGATCTTTTTGATGATGTGAGGATCTTTTTCAAAGTTTGGCTAGAGGCAACTACAGACAAAATAATCCAGAGTATTCAAGTAAAAAGAGTTAGGACCGCCAAATAAATTTAAAGACCCTGTTGTAGCTGTGTTTCATGGATCCTTGGTTGCCATCAGGGCCTTCCTAACTCTGCAACTCTACTCCTGCCGATCTCTATATGATCTTTGAGACCTCAACATTCCTAATATACAGAATTTTCTTTAACAAATCATCATAACAGTGGCTCTATGCTCTGTCTGGAAAAATGTAATGTCCTTATAATCTCTATGTAAAAAAATGTAGGGTCTTTTCGTAGGGCTTCTTATACTCTCTTGCTCAGATATTATTGGAGGTATCCATGGAATTGATGTGTATACAATAATTTCTAAACAATCCAGGGTATATGTTACCGTCAAACTAAGCACTTCATGAAATCCCTATCATTTGTTTTTTCGTCAAATGGCTGTTTCGCTCGATCCTACGAATCTCTCTATAATTTTTTATATATACATAACGAAAAAATCTGAAGAGCTGTTGGGGAGAAAAAAGAGCCGGCTCTCATTAATGAGCCGAGCCGAAGGAATGACGTTTCATTAACTAAATTATCACCAAAAACATAGGCAGGAAATAAGCACAAGTCCCACTCCGTATCAAATCAAGAACCTTGGGTGGGATGACTCGGTTTTCGATTCTCAATTCTACTCTAAGTATAACGGGTTCTAGTTAATTTGGCTGCAAGTAATTTCTCCACAAATTATTTTGCCGTATACATTTTCATATCTTTGAGATTTTTCTGCATCAGATGGTCACTGCCTTTTTATCTTTACATATTATAGATTTGTACTATACCTTTAGTCATTCCTATTAAAACATTATTTTCTTTTTATATACATATTGTGTTTTTTACATGTTTCCAAGTATTAACAAAGATTAGGACAATGAATTAGATGCTATAGGTCAATGAGTCCTTTCGAAATAGACCCATGATCCCAAATCTGTGACTCATTTGTGCTTTAAAAAGACTATTGTTTCTTTATTTCATCACTTTTTTCCATTTTTCTATGCCTCATCCTGTAACATAAAAACATAATAAGGCGGTAAGTATATCGTTTGGCAAAATGTACAAGAGGAAAAAATGTATTTGGCGAAATTACCGTTCATGGATATGACTAGCTTTTAATACATTGATTATACTTAAATTTCAAAGTATTTTTAATTATTTCCTGGGAACCAGCTCTATGACAATATCTCGGCAAATGAGAAACGCTACTTTGTACTTACATATGGTCTGGCAATACAAAAGCAAGTTAAAAATAATTTTTCTCAAAAATAGAGTTTGGAGTACATTTATATTCTTCAAAACAAAATAATCAATTTCTAAAACAAATTATTAATCGACTGTGTGCACTTTAAGTATCAAAAAAATCTTTAAAATAAAAATTATGAGAAATACAGATTGTATTTCACGCAGGAAATATTGGTGCCAATATAAATATTTTAAATCAAAAGGTGAAAGATTTATTTGTAATGTGCAAAAAAATTGAGGTAAACTATAGTTAAAATTTTTGGGTATCATAACTCATCCTACAAATTTTAATTCAGTTATATAACTGAATCAAATATATCCATGAAATTTTGGGTTTTTTGTTCATATAAATAAAATTAAAAAAACTAAATTGGGATTTCCTCTATTTTTTGTTTTCCGTTCAAGATTATTTTTATTTTAATGCACATAATGTATAAGGATTCTCTTTTTCCTTCTGCAAGATCCCAGGAAACTAATTTTTAAAATTAATCAACCCTAGATAATTGAAAATGAGATAATTTATAATAACTGATATCTTACGAGGGTGGTATAAAAAAGTTTTAGACCTCAATGTGAAGATGTAATGGATTTGTTAATAAAAGCTAGTATCGTTTGAGAGTTATTCATAAAAGTCTATGCAATTTTAGACGCGCAGTGAGTGGATGGGAGTGTGTTTTTAAAAATAAATAAAATCGAGTATTAAGTTGTCATTAAATTTTTTTTTTAAAGTGTAACGTTGTAAGATATTCAAACACTAGCAATCATATTAAGGCTTGTTGTTTTAAAATTTGACGTATGTAAGTCAATCCAACTCGGAGTAAAAAAAAAAAAAAAGAAAGTATTGTGAACAATTATTTTGAGGATAAAAACGTCGAGTACTATGTACTTGAACGGGTTACAGAGATAGGATCATCATCGGAAGAATGGCCTAGAGTGTTCACAAAGACTATGTTGGAAAAACAAAAAGTTATTAATAAAAAATCAAAAAACTTGTATCTTTGTTTAGATTGGAAACTTTTCAGACCACCCTCGTGACTAATCCAACGAATTACTATGACAAGCATATATTTTTTTCCTTGCCATTGTAGCCTCTGATGGAAACAAGATGCCTTCGATCTATTTCAAGGCTGGACAGAAAATCGACTAGGATCCCTACTATAAATTGATTAGGTATACACTCATGCCATGGCTGAAGACCAACTACTAGGAGGGTAACTACGTGCAGACTCAGGACGAAGCCCCCTCTCACACATCCATCAAAATCTAAAAGTTCGGCTCAGATAACATGGCTCGATTCTGGTCCAAAGATATATCCCCCATTTGTGACCAGATTTGAACCCACAGGACTTTTCTTTATGGGACACATTGGAGAGAGAAACCAACAGGACCTCAGACCACCCAAATGTGGACTCACTGAAGTCATCCATAGTGGTTGCATGGGACAACTTGTCAGAAGAATTTGTCATAAACTCCTGCATGGCCTTCAGAGGACGAGCAAAGGCTCCGATTGATAATGAAGGCAGCCATATTCGGTCAAAAAAGTTTTGCAAAAACCTCGTCTACATGTTTTATTAACTCTATTTTTTTGCCTATTATCTAAAACATACAATTATTGATGTATTTCTAAATCCATCTCTCGAGTCCACGTTTAGCTGCACTATTGTGTATATATGAAGTTTAAAAGATAATTAGGGATTTTCTCACTTTCTTGACTTTTGTTCATGGTTGTTTTTATGTTGGCGAACCACATATGACGAATGTTGATCATCTATTTCTTAGTTTCTATTATTATACAACAACATGTTCACGAAGGAGGAAGATAGAGGGGAAGGGGGGAAGGAGAATAGGATATTGTCGTTTTTAGATTTGTTGGTCCACTTACACTTTCATTAACTTTCACTATGTTTTTGTATATTTTACAGGGCTCCAACATTCTTTTCACGAACTTAAATAATATCCAATAGTAGATAAGCTCCTTTAAAAATTATACTTATGTATTTTAATCACTATCACTTCGTGTATTTTTTGTGGGTTTTTTTTTTTTACATCCATACTAAAAAAGCACAGCATGTGTTTAACCAGAGAAGATAACGTTCACGGTTGATGCTAAGCATTTAATTGAAGAGTAATATATTAAATAGTTTTATTCCTCAGATTATGAGGGATGTTTGGGACTCGAAACTTTCCACGTTATACTTGATCACATGAGCAAAGATGAATACGAACGTCATGCAACCATTATTGTGTATATCCGTGCCTGGCTATTTCACAAGGCATATAATAGTTTCTTCTATTACCGGGCGTAGAAAAAGGTAATGAGACCTTCTAAATATATAGTTTTGAGTATGTAGAGTTGGTTAAATCTTACATGTCCAATTATTTTTGTATAGCTTAGATTCTAAGGCTTTGATTAATGTACATGATGTAAACAAAAACTGATGTAAATGCCGCGATGGAAGAAAGAAGAGTTACCATAGGCAAATTTAATCTGCATCCGAAGGACCACCTCGAATATCATGAAGACCTTAAACGTCAGCAAGGCCACAGAGTTTTGGGTCAGAAGTCGTTTGGCTGATGGGGATAACCTAAAGGACAAACCCTCTAGAGTGAAAGACCCACCAATGTAAACCCTGAAGATATCATGTAGGCCTTTTAAGGTTAACCCAACGATGAAGATGTCAGAATACTCTAATAAGAAGAAGGTGCATCGGTATACTGGGGGCAAGGCCATCCGAAAGACTGGAGGAAGGTCACATAGAAGAATTGAGGGGCCACTCCCGTCCCAATGTCAAAAAGAACTCTATCTTAAGGGATGTCAATAACTCATAAATGATCTTAAGTACAACAGCAACCAGTTTTTTTTCTGTGATGAAAACACCTATGTATACCGTTGATCCCGTCTACAATAAGCACAATGATCGGGTGGTATGCTTTGGCAAAGCTGATAACAGCATTTGCCCAGTTACCAAGACCAAATATCCAACCTCAGTGATGATGTTGGGAGTTGTGGCATCAACTGGAGAAAAAATTCCTCCAATTTGGTTTCTTGTTGTATACTGGACACCGGAGACGACTACATGATGGTGTTGAAGAATAATGTGGTCCTATTGATCACCAAGAACATGAAGAATTCCAACAAGGCTACGTTTGTATTTCAGGAGGACAGGGCTCAGGCCCATACTGCTAATATTGTACAAGAGTGGATGGGTAGCAACATGAACGTCTGGTCCAAGAACCTTTGGCCCCTTAGAGCCCAGATCTGAATCAACTGCATTACTCCATAGGACGCCAAATTGAGAAGTAGGCACGCAAAGTCCACCATCTACAGTAATGAATACCTCCGTTAACAAGCAGTGGCGAATTATGAAAAATGACTAAGCTTTTATTGCGTGCAAGTGGTTCTGGAGGCGGTTGGAGGCAGTCATTGAGGCTGATTGTGGCTAGATTAATAATTAAAATTATTATGAAATAAAATTTTCTTTGTACAGCATAATTTTGAGTATTTTAATGGCTACGTACAGGCAGGTTTCAGTACTTTTTCTGCACCCGGTATATACCCAAGGACGCAAATAACTCAACAGATCATGATCCTAGACTTGGGTTCATACTAAAAATTTTAATTGGTATGATTTGTACGAATTGGTTAATTGAAACCAAATTTATTCTGGAAACCCCAACATTTTTAAGATCTTTATGTTTAGGGCAAAGGAAATAAGGTATCTTAGATACCCAGATCTGAAACCTTTGGACTATTATGTGAGATAATACAAAATCTTTGTGATGTATTGCGGATACGAACTCTGTGTGGTCATTATTGTGTACTGTCGTGCAATCCGCACGACCAAGGAGGTTTTTAAGTTAACGAACCCGTCCAACACCAACTGTTTGCGATGTTAACAAGTCTTTCAAGGAGTTTCATTGGTTAGGAAGACTCATGATCGTTTGAATACTCTCCAGACTTCCTCAGGTAAAAGGGCAACAAAGTAAATGCGGCATCTTAGCTCGCCACATCTAAAACTCTTGGACTACTATGTGTTAGATCTCTTGGAGAGAGTTGTAATAACGTGCACATAACACTGTTGACTCCTTGCGGGTTTCCAATCTCTAGGAAGTGACCAAAATGGACAAATAGGTTATCATCTAGGCGTGTGCAAATTTCAAAGTCAGTTTGGAGACTTTGTTTGAAGCTGGAAAGGTTGGTTTAAGTGATTTACTTTACTATAAACCCCTACATGTAAGAAAAAAAAAATGTGAATTGCCGAATTAATTTTGGAAATAATTTGAAATATACATTAACCTTAAATTTTACAGATTTAAAATCCTCACCTTGTAGGGTACGTTTAAAAATATTATTTATTTTTTTAGGACTTTTTAGAACAAAATTCAACCACTTTGTAGTGGTCAGGAAAGGCTTGAGACTTGACTTCAAAAAGCCGTAGTGTTATGCCCCAGTGGTCAGGAACACGATTTTTTTGAGCCAATTCTAAAGCCAAAATAGAATTTATGTATAACTATTAGCTATTCTCAAAAAGATGGTCGTTATTATATAAATCTGAAAGAATTCAGCCCTCCCTCCGCATGGCCCTACTGGTGACGTGGACCCTGTGGTACAAATTACATCTTCAGTCATGGCATATATAAAATTTACAATCGACTGTATAACTACTTGATAAATATGTCGAAAAAAAGAAAAAAAAGAAAAAAAAGAAAATGATATTAAAATTTGATTAAATGAGTATTTAAAAGAAAAATAATCTTTTCAGACTTTTTTCCCCGGAAATTCAAATAACATTTTTCTGGAGTACTTAGAATATAATTAGGGTTCAAATTGACTTTGATTTTAATTCCTCTCCCTTATAAAAATGTCATGATGTCTTCTTGGTTCATCTTGATACGTGGAAGGGGGAAAAAAATTACTTAAATGTTTCAAAAAATGATTCCTTATTGAGCTAACAATTAGGTATAAATATATATATTTATGCAAAATATGCCAAAAGGAATTATCCAATTAGGCTCATACTTAGGTGCAGAAACAAGTAAATGCCTATTTTACACGTAAATGTCAACAGGAATATTGGAATGTCAACGATATAAACAATAAGGAAACGTTATTATTTTAAAGGTTCAAAATCACACAATCAGCATAATTCTTGGACCATTTGTTCCTATCATCGAAAGATACATTAAATTTTTTGAGACTTTGAAATTGTTCAACTATTACCAAATATCATGGGATTTTATATTGGAATAAGATTTTGGTCATCAAGAGTGGATCTAGTGGGTCTCAATTAAAAATTTGTATGTTATGTTGTCGCACGTACGCAGAGGATTATCTGCAGGAATAATTCCCTCCAAAGTATTGTGTTAGAACATTACCCTCTGAAAAATTGCTGCAATTATAATTCACTTGCAGGAGTAACCGGCATTGCCAGGAGTTATTAAGCGTTGACGAACGGATAAACATTGCTTTATTAATATAGAAGATAACTCCCCTGTAAATTCCCAGTATTACTTTCCATCTTACATAAGAACAATCACACCTAGTTACTAAATACATATTTGTGCTCTCCTCAAGAATGAAAGAAGAAAGAATAAAAGCCGGAGGAAAGAAATAATAATAGGTGAACTCAGCAGTTTTGAGCAGTTTTTTTCACATTATATGACAATAAAATTAACATAGTTAAGATTACCCGATTTAATTGGTTCCAAACAGTTTTTCTGGCTAATATTCAGTTCCTAGGTAATGATATAAGGTCTCACTTGCCGGGCCAACGTTATGATTTCCATTATTTTATTAACATGTTCGACATCCATATTACGAGAACGGAATCGTTGACAACACCGCTTTGCTGATCCATTCGATACTGAATTCGGTACATAAACTGCCAAAAAAATTGGGCTCCTTGTTCAGCCTTTTCACCTTGGTCCTAGTTATACTGAAGAATGTATCAAATTATTTCGATCTTTTATTTCAATTTTAGAACCCTGTAACTGGCTTCATTAAACAGAAAACTATAAATGAACTTGTTTTAAGTGTACGTATAACCTTTAAACATACTTTAAGCTCTTTTTAATGTAGATATCTACATAGTCCAACGGTACACTCAGAAATGACTGTACGTAGTACATAGACAAATACAGATAAACTTTGCTTTATTTATATTGATATCTAGAAATTCAAATACCGATCTGTGCCATCTACAGATGGGTCTGACCCATCTAAGAACCTGTTGATATTTTCCCCATCTGCATAACAATGAAATAACCCACCTAGTTTACGAAAGTACACCCAGGGCACACAAGATTTGTGTAGGATAACTGTGAGACCTCGTGAAAGGTTAAAACAAACCGCCACCACTTCAAAGTATCCCGTACGAGGGTCGTTTGAAAAGTCGGTGCAAAGTCCAAGAGATGGTTTAGTTAGTAGCCTCTCTGGGAAGAACACAAACCAATTTTTAGCCAGATTGGTCTATTTCTTTCTTTTTGGCATTCGTTTGAATCTAGGAAGTTAAGTGATTTTCAAAAATTTGGGAAAAATGAATTTTGTGTCTTGATAAACATTACTTCATGAAAGTAAAAACACCTTAGTAGACGTAAAAGAAGTTTGATAAACATTATGGGGACTCTGCAGCTTCAAATAGAAACAAACAGTTGGGGTTGCCAATTTAATGGAAATAGGGATCCAACTCGTTTTACATCCCTCCTATTCTCCAGACTCAGCTCCCTCGGACTACTAATTGTTTCCCAATCTGTAGGAAAAATATTTTATTCAAACGAGGAGGTGATTACAGAAACAAATGGCTATTTTTCAGACTTTGACAAATTTCTGTATTCTCACAATAAATTAGTTTTTATTCTGGACGGACTTTTCAAAAGACCCTCGTATGAAACTGGCTATGCTCCAGATCAACGAGTTGGAACTCGAGCCTGATTAAAAACCACCACCGTCACTTTAAGAACAATAAAGGACTCTTCCTAATTTCCCAATACTTTTTATAATGGCAGATTGGGCAGCCAATATCAATGTTCCACGGTTTTTCTATTGATTGTAAAATGCATCAATGAATTCTTAAAAGGGTATCTACCATTTGTTGATGGAACGGAATGGTAGACGAATCACTACATAGAATGTATAACTGCGGCCAAATATCCATAAATAGCAATTTTTTGCAGTACATTTTCCACTGATGACAATATTACAAAGGACAATGTTCCTAGAACTCTTGTTTACAAGCTGTAATTTTAAACAATCTCTTTAAGACTGTATTAAATAAAACCCCGGAGTTTAACTGCTCAATTTATTATGTCTTAATAATAACAAATACATTTACGTGATAAAGTTATTCGCCAATGCATTTTAAGTTGCACTCTTAAATGTTTAAAAATTTGAATCTTTCTTTAAAAGAATCATCTATTACATCATTAACTTATCAAACATCGAACAAATATAATTTCAATCCACACAATTTCCACAGCACAATTATAATTACACATTATTTATTAAAGCTGCCCATCTAATTATTACTGAAACAAGTTGCAACATTTACAAAATACCAAATTGTATAATGTACATACACATTTTGAATACATAGGTTCTTATATTTATTTAACAACTTCTAGAAATATTACACTACACTGTATCAAAATGTCAACATCAAGGAAGTCTTTTATTACATTTTGGATTCAAAACATTATTTTATTTGACTAATTTAAGATTTAGCGTTATAAAGCATGTGACAAATTTGGAATGAATAGCAGGAGGTACTAGTTTGACTCATAGTCATATGAATAATAACAAAATAAGATCCTTCAACCTCCCCATAAAAGAATCATTAATAAGAACTCAAATCAGTTAATCATTTATTGTCGACAATGGGTCTATTATTCTTCAATTATTATTGGTGAATGATTCACACACAACACCAAAATAGAGTTCACCCAATCAATGGTCAGAACAATAAAAACGTACAAGAGTAAACAATTCAGCAGCTGACGAAAAATACATAGCCAATATTCATAATAAACAGATAACGCCGAAATATGAATTCATATATAGAGTGGCCAGAATGAGGTCACCATGTAAGTTTTAAATCTCTTTCGGACCACTCGATAAATGTGGTGCTTCAACATAAAAATAAGCTTAATAACTAGAATGGGCATTAGGTAGAGCGTAAACCTCCGCCTCATTTTACTTGAATTATGAGATTTTTCCCACAAAAAAAATCTTTATAAACTTACACAATGACAGTATTTTCCAAAGCTCTGGTAGATTATGCATTTTTAATTAACATTTTATGTTACTTTGATCTCCCCTAATTAAAAGGCCTCTTGCTATGAGTATATATCATCTTCCTACCAAGTTTGATCAAAATCGATCTATAACTTTTCCCGTAATCGTGGTGACTAACAAACTAAGGTCAAAACATAATCTCGGTTTAAATTTGTTGTTAAAGTAAAAATTAAGAAAAGGAGATCATCTCAGTATATTTTTTACCTCATATATATAAACATAGGTAAATATTCCATAAACATATTACAGTCAATTATAGGCTATTTATTTTAATTTGTGGTATGAGTTAAGATACAAAAGAATTTGAGTTTTATTTTAAAAGCCTTATTTGATTGAAGGGACATATATTGGCCCCAATATGGCCCATTTCAACCATAAAATCTGTCAATTTCTTATTGTTATAATTTGACAATATATTTTGATTACTTTATATGCAATTTGTGACACACTCAAATGGTAAACAAGAACAATTTGTTAAAATAAATGGACGATAATTATTTAAATAATACAAGTATAGTCAATACTAAATTTTAAGAAAAATCGTAAAAGCATGATTTTGTGTTAGTGGGCCGCATATTTAATAGATTATTTATCAAGAGTTACGTTATATGAAACGATTCAATTATTATTATACGCGAGATGTGTTACTAATAAGATAACGATAATAATTATTGTTAATCAAAGCGATTACATTATTTGTAAAAGTTGTTTGTAAATTTTAAAATTATTCTCCTTCAGGTATAAATAGCTAAAAATAATCATTCAAGTCTAGCAAACTTATTAGTAGACACCACTCAATTCAATATACAAAGGGACCATCCTTTATATACGGTTATAACCAGTTATATCTACATTCTCTTCCATACTATTACTCAGGCAGAAGGAGTAACCGCTTTGAACGAATAGTTCATTATTGACTTATATTCTTGCTCTAAAAACAACTGCAAAAAAAGGTCAAATTATCAAAAATAATGGGATAAACTACATAATATTTTCTGAAAAATACTCATTAAGAATTTTTCTATTTGATAAAAGCTCTTTAAGAAAAAAATAGTAATACATGTTCGTGGAATATATCTATTATGATGTTGTGTTTATTGTTATGAATAATGAAAAATCCTATGAAGAAGATTAATGACCTCTCTTTCAGGTTCAAGGTCATGATTTCTAAATGCTCTCATGAAAAAGGAAAACCAAGCTTTTGATGATGGTGGTTTGACATGGATACACGAGATTAAACAAATAATAATCCACCACACATTGGAAAACAATAATACTAATCTATCTACATGGCGTAATCATTTGATAGTTCAATAGATTAGATTCAATTTACATGTGTCAACACAAAATCACGGAGGAATGATATTTCTTAAAATTGAGGGTGGATTACTATGGTATTCATATCGACAATTTATCGGCAATTTCTTTTAACAAATTACTTTATTAAACCTTTGGGTTCATAAACCATACATTAAAAATCGTAATTTCCGAATCTTTTTGCAATGACAGCTTCAACGGCCGCTATATATTTTCAGGGGTTGCTCCTGATATGGGCAATGTGGGCAGCCGGCCAGGATAGTATGAGGGCCAATCAAAAAAGTTATTTGTTTGTCCCAAATTGCACTCTAAGTAGCCAAAATAGGGCATCACGATAAAATATGGATAAATGGCTATATTTCAATTGAAAAGGGCTATGTCGGAGTCAATATAAGTTTATTAAATCAAATAAAGCTTTTTAACTATAGAAAAAATTATTGGGTATCATAATGCATCCTATAAATTTGAATAATAAGCCTATAATTGACTCAAATATGAATATGAAATATTAGGTTGTATGTAACACATAGGCTGAAAAGTCCCGGCCTTACAATAACAACACGTGTTTTTTTTTTCGTTCAAAATCTGCTTTATTCATCAATATAATCTCCATCAAGAGCAACACAGTTATTCCAGTCCCGATTTGACATACCAATGCCACTTTTATAAAAACTTTAAATTATGGCTCAAAATAGTTCTCACTTTCAGCGAAAGTCATTTTTGCGAAATATTTTAAGGGCAGGCATTTTTTTAGGTGTGCAAACAACCAATAGTCGATAATCTGGAGAGGAAGGTAGATGTGGAAGCAATTCAAAGTTCAAATTATGTAGTTTTGCAATTGTTTTGATTGACTTGTGATACGGTGCGTTATACTGGTAAAATCGCACTCTCCTCATACTCAAATGGGACCATTTCCCGTGATTTTGTCCTTCCAACGCTCAAATAAACCTATATAATATTGACTGTTGATGGTATATCTCTTCTCAAGGTTATCTATAAATATTATTCACATCTCAAAATACTGAAACCTAAGCATTTCCTCCTGATGGTTGTGCTTTCGGCGCTTTGGACTCGTGTCACCAATTGTTTCCCACTCAGATGATAATCATTTTGATTCTGGAATGAAGTGATGGATTTAAGTTTTATGCATTGTGACTTACTGACGCAATAATGCCGGTTTGTTACTTTTAAACATGGCCAAACATTGCTCAGAATCATCAGCACGTCCTTGTTTTTGGTCAACAGTGAGAAAATGCGGAACAAACTCATGCATTGTTGCTTCATTTCCTGTTGGTATCCCTTTAACATGCTCCTAGGAAACCAATTTTTAAATTTCATATTCCTGAGATATTCCAAAAAGAGATATTTGTAACTTTAAATAATCAATTTAAAAAACTTATAATAAATAATATTTTTTCAGCTAGCCTTAGGCCAAAGCTATGTAGCAAGTGTCAAAACGCTCGAACCATGCAATCTTTTATCCTTTTCTTTTTTCGAATTGACTTGATGACCAAATTACTTTTTGTCCACTATGGGCACTAAGAGTGCCTTGAATTACTTTATAAATAACTACAGTATCTCCATGAAGTATTAACAAGATAAATTATGCAATAAAATGTTAAAGTTGCATACGTCATAAGAAAAAACTATAAATTATGTCATCTGTTGTATGTTAGTTACGAAATCTTATGGGCCTGTCATTTTTTTGTAGGTATAAAGCCTCTATAAATCTTAAGAAAACTGAATCCAACGGTCCTGGAGAAAAAATGTGTAGGAATAGTGATGAAAATCGTTTGTATTTTGGGCATGGTTCATAAAAAGAAACAAAAAATTAACATGGTAACCCTGAAAAATTGAATAATGTTTTAGTGGAGAGCAGCCTAGCTGTCATGGCGTTTTCATGATATCAGCTACAATCAGCTGTGATGCGGGAGGAAAGGGACAAGGAAATAATCAAGGACATAGAAATAATTACTCGGATGTCGATCTTCAATTTTACTCTGAGTCCAACAACGAATTACAATTATAACTCCGCAAAATATATTCAGGGTTACTCTCTGACTTTTATGAGCATATACAAATGTTCAATCAGGTTTTGAATATAATCGAAAGTAGTAGGAAAATAAGTTCACAACTCAGGAGTTAAATAACAAGGAAAAGAAAATTCTTTTTTCAGATTACCCATTCCAAAATAACGGACAAGCTAAAAAATACACATGATTAACATCACGATGTATGTATGCCATAAGAGATTGCTCAATACCTTGATATATAAAAAAAGAAACTCCCTTGATGATAATTAATGCTTCGTTTTCTCATAGTATACATGATAGGCGGTGATACCTACTTGTTATCACATGGCTTCTGCAAAGGAAATAAGAGCCGATTCCAGCAAGTGATAAGTCATTACACAAAGGGGATGATATACATCAAACATTTTTAAATACATATTATGCATGAAAAAGTGATGAAATGTTTTGTAAGACAGGTAAATAAAACATTGAATGTCATATTAAAGAGAGTTGAAAGTAGGGGGTAAATGGGATTTGCACTCATACTTGTTATATAATTCACTGTGTTTCGAGGATTACCTCTCTGGTAAATCGATATCACTGGAAAATTACCCACAATTTTGCATCATATTCTAATCTGTTCCATCTACAAATCTAAGGAGTCTTTAATAATTTTCCTAACGTCAGATGAGTGACTTTAAAATAACAATCCCAATTTCCCAAAATGCATTCCCCAGACACACTGTATTCATGTAGAATAACAATAAGATCCTCGAGACAAAACTACCACCATATGGCAGTCATTCTTCTCCTGGACAACCTAAGCTGGCGTGGAGGTCAGGGCTGGAGGAGGGTGACGTAGAGACATGAGAGAGGCATTTTCCTGCAGAAGTTTTGGTTTTTGTTGGTTGTATGGGTGGCTACTTATTATATTTCTAGATGTTGTATGCGGTGCCGATAAAGATGTTAATAGTCTCTTTAGCCTTGTCGACACTGACACTGGCGTGGAGGACATTGTACACACATGTCGTCTTTTTTGTTGATGATCCGACATGTTTACACTGGGGACATGCGCTTATTTTTGTTTCAGCTGTCCTTTGGTGTTTAATGAAACCTCGTAATTAAAAACAACGGGTATAAATCGTAGTTACATGCAACTGCAAGTTTTGGTACCCCACTCTGTATACTTGAGGTCAACGGGCTGTGCAATATAAAACATGGAACCTCGAGGCAAATAAGAACCACCACCACCGCTTCAAGAACCATAGAGGGCCCCTCTTTCATTTTTTTTTTTTTTTTTTTTTTTTTTTTTTTAAATAGTATCTTCGACGGCCGCAATCAATGTTTTGATTATTGGTCAGGCACAGGGAGAGGATTAAGTTTAGATGTTTTTGCGTTTAGAATGTGTGCTTATTAGATTTAACAAATAAAACTGTATCAGATAAAATACAAAATCCTTTAATTGTCCTCCGAATACGAACGCTGTGCTTCCATTTTTAACTGTGGTTCTGTGTAAACCCGCATGCCCAGAGAGATTATTGAGTTTACAAAGCTCCCCAAATCAACTGCTTACAAAGATGCCTAGGACTTTAATGAGCCAATTGGGTTGGACCCACCTACAAACATTAAACAGTTTATTTGGGTAGCTTTTTAAACTGAATAATTACAGAAAGGCATCTAATAATGGATTCACAGCGTTCGTGTTCGGAGGAAACTTAAATTATTTTTTATTCAGTTTTATTTACTAAATTAATTAGCACACTTTCATAAACATAGATTTCAATGTTGCAAAGATATCAAGGTCTAAACTCCTTCGAGATTGTAAATCCTCACCCGGTAAGTAAGTTATTTCTAAGACTTAAGGACATTTTATTGCGAGTACCAGTCTGTGTGGCCAGATCCCTGTTACGTACAATTATTAGGGATGTGAATTTTGGTTAAATTTAGTTGAGTATCAAATTTCAGTTTTTCTGTTTCTTTTCCCCTGTTCAGTAAAAGGAATGTTGATTGTGCGAATTCAAATTCGCTTTTGTTAATCTGTCTACAATTCCAAAGAATAATTGGATTATAATTATTCAACTCAGAATAATTGGCAAGCTGCCAACTGATTTTTGGGACCTTTTTTCTCTTTGCAATATTTAATTTACAATTTTCTGCTGATGGCAATTTTCCTATAACTACTTTTCAACAATGTCCTGAGCCATCTAGGTACTTGAAACCTTTTTCAAATGAAAAAATCCTGGAAGTTTGTAGCAACAGGACTTTGCTTCTCAAAAACAGGATCATATCCGCTTTCCCTTCGTATGAGGAAGAAGCAACCCTCTACACATAGATATTTGTCATATCCATACGGGATCATTGAACCTTTATCATGCAACAAACCGGACTCCTCATCCACACACGAACAAAAACAACACTGATCCTTCTCAGAAAAGTTCAAATTTCATAATCGTCATCATTCCTATCTTTATTGCCTTCAATAGTCCTTTTCATGGTCGTGTCGAATGAGTGTGAACAAGTGACATAATTACCCTTCATTTTTACATATCTTGTTACTCGGACAAAATATTCATAATAATTATAATTAAATCCATTAATTAAGAAGAAAAGCCTCAATTAATGATTTAAATTGAATTCGTGGTGTTCACAAGAAGGATATGAGAGAATACATTTAATTAAATATGTAGGCAAGACGAGGAAAGTTGTAAGATATTTCTTTTTCTCAAACATATAAAAAACTATAG
Organism: Lepeophtheirus salmonis; assembly: GCF_016086655.4. Lineage (NCBI taxonomy): Eukaryota > Metazoa > Arthropoda > Copepoda > Siphonostomatoida > Caligidae > Lepeophtheirus > Lepeophtheirus salmonis. The sequence continues at coordinate 2,260,164 of NC_052141.2, read as the reverse complement.
TCACAAAATTTAAATTGCAATTGCATACTATAATACAGATTATTTTGTGAAAATAATCAATCCTTCATTGTTTTTTCTCTCATTTAAATCCTTACAAAAATTATTATTTCATTTGTTATCGGTTAATATAACTTTTCCTCATTCAAAACTCACTCCCTATGTTGAAATTTGTGATAGGGGCAGGCCTACAACAAAGGGCACATTCGAGAAGGGTTGTAATTCTCCTGATATTGGTTATGTATAATTGTAAATATTTGAAATCCCCTGAAAGTATGTTTGTTAGCCAGGCCCTATACCTTGTAGTTGGGGACATCTTGGAGAAAAATGTCTGCCGCATTTCTCATTCATATTTGGATTTACTCCATAGTGCCATCATGACAGCGTGGTACACTATGGATGAAGTGTTCCTTGTCAAAAGTTGTCAATATGTTCGCCGCTGTGATAAGGTTGTTATTGCTTGGGAATAAAGATATGATTAATACCAAATATAGTATTGAAACAAATCACAATCTGGTTATGAGTTGTCTTTTCATGATTCCTTAAAAATGACGTTTTTCGTAATTTAGTCATCCTACTGTGAGTCTTTGGTCCCCGTCCTACAAATCTTATCATACATCCTATTATATATTAAAAGTTAATCATTCAACATCTCAAAAGTTATCATGACGTATTCCTCAAACAATATTATTTAGACTGTTTCTTCATTTATAACGCAAATTCGATTGATTATAAATCCTTATATATCCTTGTAAACAGAGAGACTTACAGCATTTGAATACAAATTTGTGGAAAAATACCTGGTTGGTATGATTTATAATTATATACAGACAAAAGCAATGCTATATTGGTATTTTCTGTCAAAAATTAAGCTTGTCTTAGTCAATCCAAATCCTTTGTTAATTGACTTAAAAGTAAAAGGTACAGTCAAAACCAAAAATCAACATGCAAATCCTGACAGTTTGTTGAATCTTTCGAAAGAGAGCAGCTTAAATGTCATGGCGTTTCATTATAATAGCTGTGAGTAGCTATTTGTGATGAGAATTCCGGATATTTTAAGAGAGTCAGCTCATTCGATTGGGCTCACAAAAAATAGCCGAATCTTTTAGCTCCCTTCAGATATTTTTTTTATCGGATTAATGGATATATTACAAGGGAATCTTCAGATATATATTACAAGGCGTCCGCAAGATTATATTTGAATCCCTATTTTCGCTTTAAATTTTTCACACTAGCGAATTTTTTTTATTAAAAAGCAAAAATTCTTTAATAAAGTCGTGGCTACATCCTCTCCCCTCCGGACGCTCTGAGCCGGCTCCTATCGTTCACTTAAAAGAGCCAGCTCATAGAGCCGTTACGTTCCCGAAAACACATCATTCTTAGCTATGAGGTGATGGAATTTTACCCAAATCCCACTACACTTATAGCAATGAATGCAGAAGTTACTCCTATGTCAATCCTCAATTCTACTCCAAGTTCAACAAAGACTTACAATTCATTATAACTCAAAAAAATATCTCAGTGTTACTCTTCGTCACTAATAAAGTACTTTATATTTATTGTTTCTCTCATTAACAATAAAACAATAATGCTGTTGTAATAAAATGTTTCCACTTCCATTATCATTTCTTTTAAACCTATTGCCATAACTTTCCCGGTCTTCCCTAGATAATTTGTAGTAAGCAGAAGTAATGGAACAGGGCATTGGCCCTCCATGTCAATGAACATCAGATAATAAAACAACACAACGCATTCCCAATGTAAGAAAAACAATGATTAGCTCATATCATGAGGATGTTGTCTTATATATATATATATATAAAACATTGAGAAAAGAAAAACCATTTTTGGCTAGGAATGAACCCAAGAGTCACACATCTGTAGAGTCGATAAGGTGAGAGTCAAATCTCAATATCCTATAATAATAATAATAACAATACATGTTTTGTGGAGGTCTTTGAACTTTCTTTCAAAATACACTTTATACTAAAAACGTTTTCTTGCAAAAGATTGAACTCTGAATGAATAAATAAATAGATTATAATTCCTTTTTAAGGGGTGGTCCATATAAATTGGGAAAATCTTTAAAGGCTCATAACGAAGGAACGATATGGGCTAGAACCATATTTTAATTATTATTTGAAAGCTACATTTAATGTCATTCAATTATTTATAATGAAATCTGTCTCTCCTTAAAATCTCGTCCTACGGCGCCAGAGGCTTTGGCAGGTCCATAACGTGCAGACCCTTCTTTGCTATAGTACGAATAATGGACTTCTTCAAGGCCTCCAAAACCGAATAATACTTGGATTAGGCCTCAATGTCATCAATTTTCAGAGGTAGAAATTGTAAATGTTCAAGTCTGGGCTTCAAACGTTACATTTTTTGACCTCAGCATCCCGCACTTTTTTGGGCTTATGGACCAGAGTAATGTCTTTTTCGAAGGTGTAACTTCTTCCTTGGGCTACTCCATCTATCCAGTAAAGGTAATTTAAAGTACTAAACCAGAACTAGTACAATAGCAATGCTGGATTCTCACGAGGTACCCAGGACCTGAAAAAGCTTCCGTTGCCGCGTGTTTAAAGATGAAGTAAAAACGCACTATGTATAAGCAACACCTATTTTGTTGTCAGCTTTCAATTTTTTGCTTAAAAAATATTGGTAGTTAATGAATTATTTTTTTTATTATTAAAAATTCCCCTTTACAATAAAAAATTTCTTTATTTTTTTTCTCCAAATTTGTAATTCCTATACAATTGAAATTATTTGTCGAATTTGTCCTCTCTCAATTTTTTTAAATTTTACTTTTCAAATTTGCCATATATGTATATAAAAAAACCATTATTTTTCAAAAATTTCAAAGGTTTGTCTCCCTCCAACAGAGCCAAATTCTTAGTAACGGCCCTGTCTGGTTTTTTTTCTTGAAAGAAACTATAAATGAAAACTTATTTAAAATTATATTCTAATTAAAATTTATTTATTGAAAAAGAGGTTTTCACTAAAAAATTATAAATAATATTTTCAAACTTTAGGCTTTTACATGATAAAAGATAATTCAAAATGTTCTTCTCACGTTATTTAACCCAAAAGTGACTTTTATGAAAGAGAAGACAAGACCATTAAAATTACAATCAGCCAATAAAACATGTATGTAAGTAATTTTCACTTATTCACACAAAACATAAATAAAAGCAACTAGTCATCAGGCTTTTGTAGAGCGCAGAGAGTATAATACTGAAATTTTTCTCTACCAACATTCCACCCATGGCAGTGACTAGAGTAAAAAAAAAAAAAAACATAGTGCAGTTAGGAAGTTTTAAACCTATTAGAATTCAAGGTAATAATTATTAATCCATAGTTAGAGTCAACTTGTCAGGTAGGGAACTGCTATTTTTGAGATGAATAACATAGTTGGATATATTTGGATTTATCTTATATCCTACATATATAAGAAACCACATTTTTGGGATATTTATGTAGATAAATAATATTCAAACTCCTCATTTTGAGGCAATTAGTATCTGATTAGATCCTGTTTTTGATCGAGAATTTTTAGCATATATTTGAGGGGAAGTGTTTTTCCCTCAGGTCCATAATATTTAATAACACACATTCAGTAAAAAGTTGTGGGCCCCAATTTACGATTAGCAGCTTTAAAAAGAACAAATCCTCATAGGAATTCTTCATTCTAATGACTTCCTATGAAGTTAATACAAAAAAGAGAACAAACTGTTGAGTTTATACAGATTTTTACTTCATGTCCTTCCATGTAATTTTATCTATTAAAAAATTGTTATTTGGAGAACTCTAACTATATGCGTATTTTTATTATATCCGGATTTGACTGTATATTTCTTTACCTCTTTTCTAAGAGTATCTTTAATCAACCTCAAAGACAGATACTGAAAAGATTGGACTTTAGTTAGTTTTTGCTTTGCTACATAATTTGCTCGAATGACGAAAAAAAAAAGATAGTTGTCAGCAAAAGTTCCTTAATTGGGAGGGGGGTCAGCCCCTCCAGCCCACCCCTGCAGACGTCTCTGGGTTGTGCTGAACAGGTGAAAGAAAGTAGATAATAATATTTTGAATTGGACTATTCCCATTTTGAATTGGAGTGCTACCATTTTGAATTAACTATTCTAATTTGGAATTGGAAATAGTATAGATATCATTAATTTTTGTTTTGTTCTGTTTTTACAATCTTCAATCCTATAATGGAGTGAAGAAAATGAAAAGATTGCAAGGACTGAAGGACCGACTAATTGTTCCTTTTGATCAGACCCATAAAAAAAGGACTCACGGAGGATTGATTAGGAAATCAGAACTAGAACCGATCTTACACTAATCATGACGAGGGCTGTGTTGGTCCTTATATGGGATCGAAGACTGCGGTCCAGTTTAGTCCCACTTGTCTGTCCTTAAAGAAGATCAAATTGATTCCTTGTGACGTCATTGAGGGTGTTTTTCTTTTTATTATATAATAAATTATACAACTAAGTATAGATTCAGTTCAGACAAATTGTCACGTGAAAAAATGAACTATGCAAAATTTCATATTCACAAGAATGTCATCTTTAGTTAAAACATCCATTTCAAAATTTGAAAGGAGACAAAAGTTATTACATAATTTGGTCAATAAACATTCAAATATAGAATTAATCATTATTTTGAACATATTTATTATGATAAACATTATTCTAACCTATTGTAAATATAAGTAAAGTTTTTTCTAAAGCTCACTTATGGAGTAAAACAAATAATCAGATAAAACAGTTTGGATTTTTCAATTCTGAAAATGAAAAAAAAGGATGCACGCTTTATGTGAATCATACATTTTGTAAACTTTTTTAGAAGTTAAAAATTTTATCTTTAAATGATTTGATGCAAAATAACAAAAAATGTTGCCTTTTTTCATAATTTGATCGGGATATGTTATATAAAGATGACTTCATAAAACAATGCAATTTTGTATAGGTAATATGACAACTTTTCTATAATCAAAATTGAAAATCGAACAGTTCTAATGGGCAAAGATTAGTAAATATCTTATATGTCTTATTCGGATAAATAACCAATAAATATTTTATAGAAAATTCCGGAGAACTTGACCTAATATAAAAGGACACACAGCACTACTAATCATAATCCATAGTAAAGGCATCTGCTAGAGGGTTTGTAGCCCCCCCTCCCTATTAAGAGATTTTTGTGTCTTACTATATTTTTTTTTGATCATTAAAGCTAATTAAGTAAGCAAAATATATTTGAAATTTTTTTCAAAAAAATTGGTTAATAACTCTAAATTATTGCAATTTTTTAACCCAAAAATGATTCTTTATTTTGTAAATAACTGTAAATTTTTGCATTTTTTATCCAAAAAATTTAATATTTAAAATTTTTTTTCTAAAAATTTAAATTTTCTAGTAGTTTCTATGAATTTAAAAAAAAATTTGTATTTGATATTTATTTTTCAAAAAAATTAACTTTTTTGAGAATAACTGTAGATTTTTGAAATTAAAAAAAAAATGAAATATTTGAAAAAAAAATTCAAACATTTTTCATTTTTGAATAATTGGATTTTCGAAAAAAATTCCAAAAACCATGCCCCTCCCCCAAAAAAAAAAATATATATATATATAAATAAGCCTGCGTTCGCTCCTAATAGGTTACAATTGTTTTATGTTTCAAAAAATAAACACGATGTACTTCCCTGCTACAAAAACCATCATTGCAATATCTTTATTTCCATGCGGGTAACCAGATAGGATATCCAACGTGCTCTCTCACTTGTTTTCTCTTTCTTCATTATTGTCTATTTATTTTTTTTATTTATTTTTTCGTACTTGAATACTATTAAAAATGTATTGAACTCTGGGTGAACGACCGGGTGCAATTTCCTAGCATCGAATATCCTCGAGCTACAGAAACAGATAGATTGAAAATATATATATGTAAACATAGAAACGCACAAACAAATGTTTAAATATGAGAAAAATGGAGTTTCGGTCTTTGTTCAGTACGTGTCGTGTCATACTAAAATACTCTATGAATCAAAGACACAAAATCCTTTTCAAATTTACAAAATAATATATCAATTAGTCATTATTTTATTTACAACAATTATTAGAAATAAGTTTGGAGGAATTAATTATCCTTACTATGAGGGCCGTCTGAAAAAATCCCGGCCTATCAAAGATACAAGAATTTTTCTAGGCATTTACATTTTTCTAATAATTTTTTTAAATTTTTTTGTAACTCTGCACACTTCTTTTTGTGATGGTCCCATCTCTGTTACCCTTGGAAATAGTACTTTGCGTTTCAGACATGACATGATGTATCCAAGTTACATCTGTAGTAATTTATCACCGTCAAAACTCGGATTTATTGCGCCTAAACTGCACCAACATTTGGCTACTCCATGTTGTCCATTTTCACAAAAAGAGTAACATCAACTTTTTCAAAAGATTGTTCAAGGGGCCTACTTATTTTTTTGTACATAGCTATTTGTATTTGTAATTTTTTTTTTCAAAAAATTAAATATTTCATATTCACTTGAAAAAAAAAAAAATTTAATTTATTTTTTTGAGTATAACTGTGGATTTTTGAAATTTAAAAAAAAATATATTAAATTTGAAATATAATTTTTGATTTTTTTCAAAAATTATATTTTCAGTAGCTTTGGATTTATGAAATTTTTCCCAAAAATTTATAAGAAATTTTTTTCCAAAAATTTAATTTACATAATTTTTTCCCTTATCATATTTTTTTTTATAAATAGATATGGATTTTGGAATTTACTTACAAAAATTTAATAATTGACAAAAAAAAATCCAAGAAATTAAAAATATAATATTTTATTTTTGAAATTTTTTTGTGAGTAAAAAGTTTTCCAATAGCCAACTGTGCGTCCAAAACGGGTGAAGCTTTGGTGAGTAACTGTCAACAAATGCTAGATAGATTTGAATTGCTTTTATTTAAGAATGCCGCTATCTTCACGTTCATGTCGGAAACTTTTCAATCCACCTTCGTTGTCTTCTTTAGAGATGTGTGTACTTAAAACAGGAATCACAAATGTTAACATTTGTTTGTTGTTGGTTAAGTATCTCTGCTATAAAGCTGCAGAACCCTGTTTAATTGTCCAGATAAGATCGGTTCCAGTTTTTCCCTAGAAGAATTTATTATTTCAAATACCTAATAGATATAAAATTAACCTTTTACTTTCGAAAATATATATAACGTTAATTCATAGCAATAAAAGGTTCAAACTGTATTTTATACAAACAGTTGTAAAAGAGAGAAAGACTTTTTGTAGTTGCAAACTTGAATAGGGTTTTTTTATTATCCAAAGTTGGTAGAATTATTATTTAATTATTGAGGGGTTAGGGCGGTCAAGTTGGAACCTTAGGGTCCAAGGATACCTACTTTTGCGGAATTTACAATAAAATTTCTTCCTGTAAAAAAAACTTAAATATCCTGCAGACGTCTTGAAGATTTATTTTTTTTAAGAAGGGGTTGTGCCTTAATTTTTTTTTACAAAAAACAAAAACAGTTAAAACTTAATGAGCGCCCTGAATTTCGCAAAATGACCGCTTTTTTAACCCGCTTCGGTATTTTTAAAACAAACCGATAATTTTTGATCGATCACAACTAAAACTTCTTGACTTTGGAGAGTAACACCACGCATTTCTTGGAGAGTTATAAGTGTAAGTCCTTGTTGGACTAGGGGTAAAATTGAACATCGAAATTGAAGGATTTACAGCTACGTGCAGATTGGGATTTGTGTTTTTTTCTTTCATCTCACGGGTGCTTGCAGCTTTAATAAAACGTCATCTTAACTTAGCTGTTCTGCCCCAAACATGGTTTTTTTATTTAATCGTATAATATGTCATATTTCTTACAACTAAATGATATACCGGGTGCTCCATTGAAATCATTTAATAATACAATAATGAGTGAAGTTTGAGTGATTGAAATTTTTTCATTTTTCGATATATTAATGCATAAGCAATTAGTTACAAAAAAAAAAAAAAAAAAACCTGAGCTCTCTAGCTTGTATACAAGTCGAGAAAATTACTCTCGAACCTGATCGACTAATTTCTATTCACGCACTCCTTGACGCTCGAAATACCCGATGGAAGTCTCCAAGTAGTTGGGCGTCTCCAGGACTACCATCTACGCCGTAAGCAAGTTCGAAACGTTGGTGAGGAAGGAGGGCTCTGTCAAAAAGGCTAAACTAGACCTGGAGGAGTTAAACAAAAAACAGCCCAAGGTCAATCCCCTGTAGTCTATGAGGGCCTATGTAAGAGATCTCATGATTTCAAGTCACACTGTCCAGAGGGCTTTCAAAAAAGTGTGTGGAAAGGACCTTGTGAGGGTGGAAAGGCAGGGTGGTTCACCTGGACACACCTAAAAAAAGGCACATGAATTGTTGGCCAACAATCTTCCCTTCTGGCTAAAACACTTTTGGGCCTCCTATAGTTCTGATGCAAGCCACCACCTCGACTACACCTTCTATGTCGAAGGAAAGACCTGCAGTGTCAGTCTTCCAAATACCAAGGACCTCAAAGCCACTCTCAGTCAGCAATGAGACGGCATGACATGGGACTACATCTGCAGCGGGATGAAGGCCTTCCCCGCCACCTGGAAGCCATCCTTGTGGCTAAAGGCATCTACATTAAAGATTAAGCGAGCTCAGACAAATATCTATTTATAGTATTAATTTTGTTGGCATTCTATCGTTAATTCATATATCTTGTTGAACTTTTAAATTCAAAGTGTTCAGAATTTAATTTGAGAAAAGTGTGAGTCAAGAAGGATGCAGGTCTTGAAACTCCTTAGAATTCACGAATAAAAGGAATGAAGGCGTTAAAATATGAATCATATCAAAATAATTCAAAAATGTTTTCCAGGATTTCGTACAAGGTCAATATTTCACAAGGATATCAAAATCCCTGTGCGTGAGTAAATGTAAGACATTTCCCTCATAGTAAAAGAAACCCTCAAACCAAGAGCAATCCTTGAAAGGTATGGGATAACATCCCCTCCTTGACTCTTGATTGACCTCTTAATGTTGCAGCTACCTACCATCACACATGGTTTTGATATTATTGTTTTATTTTTGAGAGAAGCCAATTAGAAACTTTCTTTTATAAATAGAACGAAATAATAACAAAATCCCAAAAATAAAACGTACAATAATATATGTATAGTCGTAGTAATTATTATTATTTTATATATTCTATTAAAGGGCCCTGAAGAACGCCGGGATTTACCTATGATGTGCGCGTCAACGAAAGTTAAAACGTGAAGCATTGACAGTATTATGTTTATTAAGTTTTTGATTTGCGGCGAAAGCAGAGCTCCGTTCATTTTTGTGGAGAAGAAAATACTCTCTACCTAGTTTTAAATCTAATTACATATATTAGTCAACCACCTTTTAAGGATTCACACCTCTCAACCATGAAAGTAAACGTCGTAATTTGTATACTGGTAAGAATTGTTTTTTTTTAACTAAAAACCATTTACAATCATAAAATGAGTGGCATAAATATTTTCATTCGTGTAATAAGTTGCAAACAACTTGTCTACTATCCTTCATTTACGATTCGTACAAAGATAACCATGTGACCAAGATGACCATCTTTTTAACTCCACGACAACTTCAAAAGCAGAAATGACATTTTACAATCCGAGTTAAAGTGTTGTAAAATATGACTCTGAGGCCATTGACCTTCATTGCGTATTTCTTTTCTTCTATCAGTTTCTTTTAATCTACCTTTGGAGTGCGTCTCTTTGGAATCTAGGTTAATATGAATAGTCTGAATGCATTTCATTATATGAATATTAATCTATTCTTCCTTATTGATTATATATTTATTTTCCATTGGTACACTTTATATTATTTTCAATTTTTTAAGAGTAACATTAAAATAAGAGTTTTTATAAGGACATTTATTTAACAAAATCATATGAAAATAGTGCACGGGATAACTTTTATTCAATGTGTGGGCCCTCAGCTCTAATAACTGCCTCAATATGAGGCCTAAATCCCATGCAGACGTAGACTATGTAATCAAAATCGTGCTTAGTCCACTCCTTCTTGATGGAGTCCCTTAAAGACTGGACACTCCTGTGAGGAGTAGCAAACACGCTCTCCTCTAGACATTCCTAAATAGAGTAGTCCTAGGCCTTCGAGTCTAGAGAGGAGGGAGGCCACATGTAAAGGTTCCAAAAGCCTGGAAAGTTGTAAGCATCTGCATTTTGTCGATTTTTCCTACCAAAAAATGGGAGTGCAGACTTCGCCCGTGCTGGCTACTGGATTTTTTGTTCCAAAGACATGTCTCACTGAAGCTGAACATTGTCTGGATGTTCAGTTGTAAAAAAAAATTCCATAATAAATGAGTATAATTCTTGTTGGCTTTAAGAACCCTTAGAATCTTCTTTGTTCTTTCGAACCGTCTCATCTTGCTCTGTTCAGAGATAAGATACAATGTGAACCACCAAATAATATCAACCCTGTAATGAATTAAAATCCCCTACCATTGAAGTGATTAAATTCATTCAAATATCCCACTTTATGTATTCCTGAGGACATGGTTTACGTGTCCTACGGAATACATTATGTACTCCATAAATGTGGTGCAATTTGTAATGAAGGAATTCCTTGAAAGTTTTTTTTGTTATTTGTTTTCTTTCATAACATGACATATTGACGCTCTTCTTGAAGGATATTAAAGAACAAATTATGTATATAGAGATGTGAAAAGGATCTAAATCCTTGTTAGTAATAATGAAAGAGAATATTATATACTTGCAATATTTGATAGACCATATATGTGTATATGTTGGGCATACTATACAAATTTGTGGATGAGCTAAGATACCCAAAAGCTTCAAATTTAATTAAGGACCTTTTTTTATTTAAGAGACATATATTAACCCAATATCCCCTCTTTCAAAAAAATATGTCAATTATATTGTGACTATCAATTTTGGATACTTTGAATGGGTTTAAGGGTCAATATGAATAATTTGTCATAAAAATTGACGATAATTCGTCAAAGAAATATAATTCTAGCATGTTTTTGGTGTAATTGGACCACATATTTGCTAACAGAGATCACTATAAAGACCTTTAGTGCTCTTTCCTCGTTAATATGTTTGAATTTTCAAAATAATGGATAAATAATTAGTGAAGAACTAACATCATGGAGGTTACAAACATTAATATATTTTTTTAAAGTGTTTGCTCACCAAGATTTTGCCAGCTTTCATATCCCAATAGCATGTAGTCCAAATAACAAATAAAGTTATCTGAACATGAATTATGGCAAATAAGAAAACATTGTGCAGCATCAGAACACGCATAGGGATGTTTCATCAAAGATGTTCACAAGTCATTTCCTAACACTCCGACGCAAGTCTCGAATATTTATTCTCGAGTCAGAGTCTTCGAAAAGAAGTTTTAAATATATATCCTCGTGTTCGAGTGAAGTCAAAGTCACAAATGAAATTATTGAGTCAAGTCTCATACCAATAGCAAGTGAACATATTTGATAGTTTGGGTCAGGGGGCAAATTATATAATGGTGCGTTCAGAGTCACTCAACCTTATAAATTTACTTTATAAATATTACATTTAATCCAAAAAGTGGAGGCAATCGAGACCCACTGGCTTATAGCCTTCATCAAGGCAGACTTGACCATAAACGGGGCCTAGGACAATAGTGCATGTGTAGGGCTTTTTTCTTTTCATTTTTTAAAGAATTTCCATGTAAGTTATTTTAGGAATAATTATATTTGAAGGAAATTTTTTTAAAAGGACGTTTTTTAATTAATATCAGCTACTCTGTCCTTCTTCCTGTTTTGTATAATCAAATGCAGTGCACGGGTGCTCAAATTCATGAGTAGATTAAGTGTGATAAATTTTAGCACATAATTGTGCAAAAATTTCAGAATCCATAGGAATTGTTTTAGGCTATTTTTGTTTCATGATCAAGTACTTTCTTGTGTTTTTCAGACTTTTTTTTTTTTTTAATCAAAATTTAGATCCTAAGAAATATAAATATTTTACTTTTGACTTCATTTTTGGAATTATCCCACTTCAAAATATTTAAATACTAAATTTTAAGAGGTAAGCTCTTTTGTATGAAAAAATATACGAGAAAAAGTAGCGTCAGTAATAATATGCATTAAAGCAACGTTGAAAATTTTGGTCCAAAAAGGCACCTAATTAGTATCTATATCTCATGAACAACTTATATGCTAAAATTTGGCACGTTTAATTTACTCATAAATTTTATCCTTTGTGCCAAAAATCATCCAAATCTGAGAGTGTCGGTTGGCATTCCCTGATCGATTTGACACGGATAGAACTTCCAGGTATTTTACTAAGGGGTAAGTTTGAGAAAATGGTTTTGTGTCAGGTCCTATTTATTCGGCCCTTAGGACTATCAGTATTTCATCTTATTATATAAATAAAATTGGTCACGTCATCAAGGACCAAACTGTTTTTATGACTGATATGCAAAACTGAACTAGACAGGACTGCATTTTTCAGTCTCTGATAAGGACCGATACAAAACTACCTTCACTCCCATGTACTCAAATTGGGTTGTCAAATTTTTCAAATAAGAAAGTTTTCTTCAGTTATTATTTTTCTGTGTTACAATTTTGAAATTAACAAAATTCATTCACTTAAATTTATCTTTTTTTACAAAAAAAACATAAGTTATTTGTCAATTGTCAAGTTATTTTGCTTTCTTAATGGTCAAATTAAGATTAATATTATGTCAAAAACATCAAAAATTTGTCAAAAAGCCCTACTCCCAAAGAAAAGTCCTAGGCACAAGTTATCGAAAGGAAGTAGTTCAAATTAAGTCACACTCGATTCCAAGTCGTGAGTTTGAATCACACTAGTTCTAAATTTCATTAAAAGATAAATGAATGTACAAAGATTTTCCTTGATATAATATACTCAATCACTATAATTATACAATTTAATTATATTATTACTATTACAAATTTCTTAAATTCTTTTTGATCGTGAGGAAATGCTATTGTTAATATCAAAGCTATAAAGTTAATGGATTCGCATAGTTGAGTAAAATAATTTAGCAAATATGTTGTTGATATATAGAATATGTCTATGGCTTTCAGTAGTGATACAAAATTTATTTTGATTGGTTGTTAAATACCTTGAATACGCAGAATCAAATAATTTTGTAATCGTCACATGTTACTTCTGTGGGTATATCTCCACGTATCCCAGGATCAGTCCCTGGCAAAGGATCCCCTATTTTACTGGACAAATATACACATTAAATACTGATGATTAGACCTGATATATTTGTTCTTAGACTGACAATCTAAAGCTGATTATTATATGATCTCTTAGTAACATTCCTACTAGTGTAATTGATTACCATAATTATAAATTAGTAATAAATCACAACTTACATGACGTACACCATATGTATTGGTTGACATTTTAAAACTTGCTATAATTTTATATATCGCAACTTTTTATTGAATAGTGACAAAACCTCGCCTTCATGGAATATTTGATTTGAACAATCATGCAAATATAATTTGACATCTCAATGTACAATAGTTGAAAAAATTTATAATTTATATTCATGTTTATTGACCAAAGCTGTCATTATTAAAAATTTTCCATTGAATAAGTATAAAATAATGACTAGAGGGTGAAGGAAAAAAAGTAACTCGGAGTAGAATTAAGGATCGACATCGCTGTTGTTGCTTCCTATATCATTACGATATACAGACTGGGATTTGTGTGTATTTCTTAGTATTGTGTAAGTTATCTAAAAGTAAAGGATCCAGTCCCGCCCAATTCAATCGATGGCCAATTTAGTCTAGGTCCAATTCAGTACTATATATCAGTCCTAAAAACTTATAAAGTTCGATCTTTCATGACGTCAATCAACTTTGATTTTTCCTTTTTGAATTAGCTCTAGTACTGACGGTCCAAAGGACCAACAATCTCAAGGACTGGTCCTAAGAATGGACTATACTGGACCGAATAAATAAGGAATGACAGAAAAAAAGTAATTCCTTCAACTTGTATAGCTGTTTTTCAGCTCATTTAATGAAACGTCATGACTGCTAAACTGCTTGTCTCCCAAACATTTTTCAAATTGTCAGGGTGATCACTTTAATTTTTGGTTTCTTTTTTCACCCTAACGGCATATCATATTGTTTAAATCTCTATTAATGTATGTGTTCCACTTTTATTGTATCTCCGAACCTTTCCTAAAAATATAAACAAAAAAAGGCCCTACATCAGTTGGTAATTAGCCAATTTTTAATAATTACGTTAAATTTTGAAATAACTTAAATTACTACATATCATTTTCCCTCCCAACAAACAACCCGCATTTTAAATCACAAAACCTTTACATTTTGAAAGAGTGATTTATTGAGGTTAAAAGACTATAATATGCATAGTTCTTATAAATAAATTGTCCTTACACGTATAACGTGTACACTGAACAATCAATTTTATTTCATAATCAATTCTAGTAGAACTCTACGCACGTATCACGAGGTTGTAGACAGTTTGTTTTTTAAAAATCAAATTTGAGTTAGAGAATTTTTGATTTGAGTTTTTGAGGTGCTTTTACCCAATATATCGATGTTCGATCACTTTTGAGTAAGGAAAAAGTTAACTTCAGGAGAGGTTTTTTTCAAATTTTATGATAATTTTAAATATGTCCATATATTTCAAGTGGGACATAAATTAGCCAAAATTGATTCTCACAATAAATAAAAAATGATAAATAGGCAGATTTGATTTTATTCCTGCTATTTAAAAGAAAGTTATTTTGGATATAGATACCACTAATTTAGGCAGCATATTTTTTCTGAATAAAATTTGACATGTCTTGAGTTTATAAAAGAGCTCCCGGACCCTCAGCATTGAGTGTAAAAAGAGGATATGTTTGGAAAAATAGGACGATCGGTCACTTTAATGTAAAAATACTATTTTGTTCGTTTTTTTTAAAACTATGTTTAAATAACCTTTTGTGTACCCAATATATAAAATTTAGAGATAAGCAATACGTTTAACAACATAACAGCTTTAAGATAAGAAAACGGAAACAAATGGTATAGTCTTACTTTCTTTCTTTTCTTGTGCATTCTTTAATAGATTGTTATCGTGTTAGCATCTCTCTTTGAATGATGAATTATCACTTTTTGTGTAATTTAAAAAAATTCTGAAATATATTACAAACATATATTTTTAAATATAATTTTACAATATTTACACTACTTCTTTAAATGATAAAGGTTCTCCCTTACATTGAAGTAGTACATTTTAATCCTCAAAAATCATTTAACCAGCATTCAATGTTAATAAGTAGTATTGTATAAAATATGTCCTTATTGGTATGTAAGAATAAAAGAAACCAAAAATTAACATCTCAATTCTGACAATTTGAATTATATTTGGAGGAAAGCAGTTTAGCTGTCATGATGTTTTATTAGGGTAGCTGCAAGCTGCCGTGAGATAAAAAAAAAAAAAAAAACAACTTTATATAGCAAGAATATACAGACCGGGATTACTCCGATATCAATCGTCAATTCTACTCTGAATCCATTAAGGACTTACATTTATAACCAGTTGTAAAATCAAGCGAGGGTATATGGTCGATGATGGATTCATTTGAGGAGGGTTCCAGGGTTTCTCCCCGAGAAATTTTTGAAAAAAAAGTTGCTCAATGTACAATATGTCTGTTTTAGAGGGGTTTCTACCCCTTTTCCCCCTGATCTCGAGCATTGAGTTAACTTTCACGAGCGCACACATTAGTTATTACATTATACTTAAATGTAATGTCTGCAAAAATTAAATAACAATGATAAGAGCTTAGTAAAATAAAAAAGCCAGCTCAGATTGCCCAATAGAAAAAGTCTCTTCCGCGTTATATTTATATATTTTAGAAACTTGTATTAACAAAGTTCTCAATTTAGTAGTACCATAATTCTCACTCCCACCCTCTCCTTTTGTTAAACAAAATGCCCATCCTTCATGATCATAAACATTTATTTATTATCTGAAAAATAACATTAATTCTTTTTATTTTATAGATACTTGCCTATGTATCCACTCCACTGGCTCAACCAAAAACAGTTAGTAAACCTGTAAGATCGAATTGGATGGCGTATCTAGATCCCTCATATTGGATCTCAAACAGAAAATCCTCTCCAAATGAACAAAAAAGACTTCGATTCAACCTACTTAGACGCCGCCTCGAAGAAAGACGAAGACGCCCTCCTTACAACAAAGAAACACGAGTCCAGAGCGATGTTCAATCTACTTCTCCTGTCAATCGACGTTTGGAACTCCCGCCTTTTGTAGAAGGAAGGAAAGAAGATCACTACTACGACTACTACGATAATTATGTTGATTCAAAAATTAGAACTCCAGCAAGGCCAACTCCTAATTGTGTTTGTCGATGCGACTGCTGTGACTGTTGTCCATGTTTAGATGATGATAAATTTACATATATTGACACGTAGAGGGAGAGACAATGGAATAATTAATTAATTAATTAAACAAGGCATTCAAACAGAGTAGAAAATCTTTCCTTACCTATCCCTGTAAATAAGCCCCATCCTCTCTTACAATAATTGCTTATTGCAATGATAATTTTGTTATTTATTATATAAATATTAAGGAATAATTGTTCATATTCCAAGTATAGTATTCATATCATCACATTTTGAGTCTGTGCAATGCATGGCCTCAATTTGTGTATCCTCTCCAAGATTCTCCATCATCGTTACAACAGATTCGTAAATTAATATATTATGTTACCATATTTTAAAGTTGTATTTTTATATACAAATTTTTTTCTATAAATACATGTTTTGACAAATGTAAGTATGATTTTAATAGAAGAAATTGTTGGCAATCCTTCTTATATAATAAACACTTTTAATCATGATGACATCCTTATTTCACTTATAAAACATTTTCCTGATCAAGAAAAAGACGAAATGCCCAGTTTTTACGTGTATATGTCGTCAATCTTCTTCAATGTTCACAGCTTAACAAGATTAGTTTGACAAGAACATGTCTACAGTCAATTGAAATAAATATTTACTTGAAACATGGAATTATAGACACATGGGATAATCACGCATATGAACACCTAGTTTTTCTTTATTTCTCCTCTTGAAAGAATGGAGTAGATTAAATAGCATTTACCTTATTTTTATATACATATAATACATATTTGAATGAAAATGCACATGATCATCAAATTTCTTGCAAAGAAATTGTATCATAATCAAATTGCTTACATTTGATTGATGTACAATCAAATTACCCACAACCATTTTATCTGACAATGTAAAAGAACATAAATTGACACTCTATTGTACATTTTATAGATTTCCCGAGCATTTTGCACATTGCTCACTTTAACAGGCACTTTGAAAATGCCTGATTTCCTACATTGCCCTTAAAATATATATTTAAATATTGCTTCACAAAGCAACAACCAAATAAAATATTAAATTTGGAAGCTAATATTTTTTTCATATACTTTAAATTATGGCTGGAGCTAATGAATGAACCTTTGCCTTTAAAAAATATTCCATTTTTGATTGACTTTTTCAATTGAAATTTTTATTTTTTAAACGAGCATTTTATAAAAATTAGTAATTTGAGGTTGCGTTATTTTTGAGTAAATGTTCCGGGGGAAATATAATTGGTTCGAAGTTTTATGACTAAAGTTGATAATATTGTAGAGAAAAACGAGTGCAAGGAGAAGTGGGAGAAAAAGACGCATGGTATCATTGTTTAAAATACTGATGTGATTATCATTTGTCTGCTTTATTATGATTTTTGAGGGTATAACGAAAGTATTTATTAGCAAAATGTTTAATGAAGATATACTACGTATAATTGACTTTGACGTTTTTTATCCGTTACAGTAGATTTGAAAACGTCACACTCCATGAAATTGAAATTCATTAACCTTATTCTTAGAATAATAGCTAATGAAACGGCAAAGAGAAGTATTTCGAAATATATTTGAAGTTCAAAGTTTAAAAAATATACCATCATACATTTATGTTAAATATACAAAATTAAACAATTGGAATCACTTAACTAATAACAGTAAATTATATATACAGAATATTGAAATAATATTTTTTTGCTCTGACATCGGAATCCAGTTAAATATGTCATAACTTTAGGTTGCAAGACACAAACGAGACGTGGAGTTTAATCAAAAAGATAATCACCCCTCTTCTTCATGTGGAAGTTGCTATATACAATTGTGCACAGGATAGATATATCTCTACCGATGAGATCTAACTAATTATTAATAATAAAGTAAATGTCAAAATCATAAAATTAGATAATAAATATACTAATAAAAAAATGTTAGAAATAAATCCATCTTAAAAATTTAGAGCAAAAGCTAATTATGTAGTAATGTCCGGCGATATTACTCTTTATTAAGAACATCAAAAAAGATATTTTCCCCGTTATTTATGCTTATATAACAACATACTATTATCATGAAGGATATACACAATTGCTAATTATAATGCTACACCCAATGTAACTACCCCCGTTGGTGTGACCATTTAAACAGTTGTGTTTGCCTTTTATGAGTTTTTTGAACACCATTTCTTGGAGCCTATCAATCATAGCTAAGCCTTAAGTGATAAAAAAGTAATATTTATTGACTATGTAATATTGGAAAACCTAATTATCATACCCAAGTCTTTAAGCGAAGACACTAGTCTCAGACAAACTAGTTGTGAACCATCCAAAGCTTCTACCCCCGTTGTTGTGACCATTTAAGCAGTTGTTTTTGCCATTTAATGAGTTGTGTATCATAATTCTTGATATGTTTAGCTAAAATAGAATCATATTTTATGGTTAGATTTCTAAAAAAAAGAATACTTACTGTGAGATAGTAAAAATTCAGAGTTCCATTTCGAAATTAGTAAATATTTTATACTTTTTACTGATAACTTGATCGTCATTTGGTGTGGATGAGTCAAAACATTTTTATATGTATTCCTATAAATGACATCAGTACCAACATCCTCCATTAATTTAATGATGGTTCCTGGGGAAGGGATAGGTTTACATGTGTATTTCTCCATAAATTTTTTGAACGTAGATGATTAACAATGGATAAGGTTATATTACATGCAATAAGCATCTTCGTGAGACCAGAGTTAAAGTCTGACTTGATGTATTCAACATTAACTTGATTTTTTAGATGAATATCCATGCTCTTGATATGAGATGAGGATAATGAGTGGCTTGTAATTTTAGACAGGGGACTAAAGGCACATTTATATCGACAAATCCGACAAACCATCTGTTTCTCATCCGGTAAGTATTTTCCAAATTCCTGGGCCTCCATTTTCATAAATCCAGACAGAAGGCGACGTTATTTTAGGCATATTATTCAGTTCTCTATCGACTATCAGCATCTAATATTATATTAATATTGAATAATTAAGGCGGGAATGATAACGTTCTTGATTGATAGAACCAGATGTACATATGTTATTTAATCAATGATGCCATAAGTATTTCTTCTCTTCTCCTCGCACGCTTTTCTATTCTTACCCAAATTATCCCCCTTATTTATGACTAAATATTTGTAATTAATATTTTAAACGGAAGGAGATTAACCTCAATATAAATATGTTTTATCTCCAATGTATTTTATTTGTAACTATTAGAGGTTAATTAAATTAATTCACTTATTTATATTCAATTTCGGAACCTTTCATGAAGCCTTACATTGCTTATTTACTCTTTATTAATAAAGCCAAGTTTCTGTTTGTTTGTATGAATATATGAAAGTGAGTAAGCGGGAACATTTTATATAGAGATCCATGACGTAGGCATGTGCATGTATACAAAGAGCATTGGTTCTTGTTTGGTTTTGTTATTGGTCTTTATGTATATCATAATTCCAGTGCATTTTTAGTATATGTTAAGATTTGAATTAAATATCAACGCTGGTATGTTAAAATAATGTTTTTTATTACCAAATTAGTTCTCCCAACATATTTAATATTTTTCTCAAACTCTTATAACTATTTTTTCATTCTTGTGGACAGAACACGTCATATGAATTTATATTAGTATTGAGTACTTATGAGTGAGTGCTCTTATGAAAAACGGAGACTAAGACATAAATTTCCTAAGGATTTAACATCTATATTTCTAAAGCAATATGTATGTGTTAGCAGATGCCTAATGACTCTGGGCAATGCTGGATTCTAACGTTAGTATTCTATTAACTAATTAAAAGTTCCAAAGATATTCAAAATATAAATTACTCAAACTCTGATGTTTACATAGAAGTCTGATACCCTTCATCTATATTGAACTATTTTCTTCGAAATATATTTCTTATTACTTATCTTATTTCACACAAAAGTAATTTATTTTACTTTAGCCACTAACAATAAAACTAAGTGCTGAGCTCTGCTATTTATTTGATTCAATTACGAGGTTAGTACAATGGTTCTGATCGTTTGAGTATCCAAATTATTTCGTTTGGCAAAAAATCATTTTTCTTCAAATGAAAAATAAGGATTATATCTTTATCTATCGCAAGAGAAAATAAACTTTATTAAAACCTTTGAAATTCAACAACATAAATATGTTTCCAAATTATATACATATACTTACATCTATATGGAGCTTTTACAGATGATAGTTTAATTAATTGACTAGGTATTATCGAGGTAGGAGGAATCTTTTCATATTTTTTTAGTATTATTATTTGAGTATTTGATAGCATCGGTGCAAAATCACGGATGAGGACAACAAGACATCCTATCACATAACAAAGCAAGCACAGACGGTTGGAAAGAGAACAAAAAAATTCTTAATTTTCTTCAGGCTAACAAAAATTGGGGCAAAGTTTTACTCTATTCTGATGGAAACTTTTTCACCTCTGATGCAACTGTGAAAACAAAACAGCCACTACATCACAACCTAACATCCAGACAATGTCTCAGGTTCAGAAAAAATCCAGCTGGAACCATGGTCTTGGACGTAGTGGAGTCTGCCCACCCATTTACGTGGAGAGGAAGGAGCGGCTGAATCCAGATACTTACATCAAATTTCTGGATAAGATAGGGCTACCTTGGGCCAAAGAAAAGTTGAGGTACAACCTTGTTTTCACTCAAGACGGAGATCCGTGTCATCCACCTCTAAGACACAGTCCTTTCCGAGAGACAAGTATCCGAATTTTTAAGACCTCAGAATGTGCCCACCCTCCTCTCCAGACGCAAACGTCTAGGTTTACTCTATCTATTAGCGTCTACAGGATAGGGTTTGTGCTACTCCTTACAGGAGTGTCCAGTCTTCAGAAGTTTCCATTAAGAAGGAGTAGACCAAGCTCGAGTCTAACTGCATAGTCAAGGACTACAAATAGATTTAGGCCTCGTATCGAGGTAATTATTAGAGCTAAAGGCTAACATCTTGAATAAAGTTGTGCCAACCACTATTTTCAGATGATTTTGTTTAAAATTTACTCTCGAAAAAAAATATATAGCCTATATATCAATTATATTTTATATAATATTATTAGTAATTTTAGATAGTTCAAAATTTTTAGATCGAAATAGTAGTTTTTTTTTCGTTATTCCAGTTATTTTTTCTAAATTTGTTTGTTGCTTTTTCAATTTTCTTTCATTTTTCTTTTTTTTGTCGTCGTTTTTAAAACATTTGTTTGAGCGGATTGAATCATTTGGTATCTTTTTTTCTAAGAAATTAATTTGAAACTAAAATGTGTATTTAGATCTTTAAGATGCAACTTTTATAAATAAATAAAGAAGAAGAAGAAAAATGAAGAGCTGTTTTTGAAAGATAAATATTCATTTCACTCTCAGACTGTTAAAATTGTAACAAAAGCATCATTAAAATATTAAAAAACTGTGAGTATAGAAAGATTAAACATGTATCTATATAATAATAGAATGTACCCTTATATAGAATATATATATGTTATTATCAATAGTATAAATGTTCGTAAGTTGGTAACTCTACATGGCGCAGTTGGGCATTTTAAGTGCTGTATCGACGAATTAAGGTGAATCTAACTTGTCAAGTTACACCACTTAAAGACTTTATGGGAGGATTTGAGTCCTTTACATTGTAGGAAAGAACCGAGGATATAATTGGTGAAAATTTAATTCATAAAGGCCAAAGTAGAAGATGCCTTACAAGAAAGGGTGACGAGATTCAGCTCAGAGTTGGAATGGGAAGAACAGGAGGGCAAGACTGAGGAGATTATTCTTCAAGAAGTCTCTGAAACAGTCGAGAAATTAAGGCTATCAATCCTAAAACTATCCCAAAATTCCATAAAACCCAAAAGAAGAAACCCCATCTCGTCCAAGAAGTCAAAACTGCAAAAATAAATAACGATTTAAAGCCAGAAAGATTCTCCCATCTCTACTGTTCCACAAAGAAAATGTAAAAACTAATTTAAAAGTTATACAAAAAAAGTTATAATAACGATTTAAAGCAATAACAGAACTTTTCTTGAAGAAATTCCCCCTTCAAAGCGACTGCATGGTTTATTTCAATGTCATCAAAAACAGCGAGAAAAATTCACAGATTGGCATCTCCGTCTTAGACTACAGGGACAAGACTATTTGTACACCCTACTTGTTCAAATAATAGACGTCTATGCAAAGAGTTTCTCCATCCAAGTGAGCCAAAATACGAAAAGCTGAAAGCTATGGCCTAAATGATCTATGGAAAAAAAAAATAAAAAACAGGAAGATGTTGCAGCTTTTTCTACTTACAAAGATCGACAAAGACAACAACAAAATGAGACTAAAACAAGTCATCATCTACAGAACTTAAAAAATGTTATAGATGAGTCAAATACAACACATCGAAAATTCCTACAATAATGTGTAAACAAAAAAGAAGGGCCATTTGAAAAATATTATTCAGTGCAGAGCA
The DNA here is from genome assembly GCF_016086655.4 of Lepeophtheirus salmonis. Classification (NCBI taxonomy): domain Eukaryota; kingdom Metazoa; phylum Arthropoda; class Copepoda; order Siphonostomatoida; family Caligidae; genus Lepeophtheirus; species Lepeophtheirus salmonis. The sequence goes on along the minus strand of NC_052141.2, from coordinate 2,237,175 downwards.
AGACTAACTAAAACTTTTTATTTATCGATCACGTTACTCCATATCTCGAGGCTGAAGTTTATCCAAGGTCATTCCAACCTTTTACCATGAAAGTTTTGCTGGAGCTATGAGTTTCTTATTTTCACGACTTTGTGATGAAGTACAACATCAAAATAGACTCAGCGAGAAAAATATTACAGAATACATTACTCCTCATATACAAGATGAATTAATTGTTTCATGGCTTGGTCTACAAAAACAGAAGATTATACCTGAATATTTTCCTCAAGTCATTCAAGTATCTCCAAAGTAATCAATCATCACTGAGATTGGCATCTCGCAAATCTCCAGTGCAAGAAATCCAATCAAAATATCAACGATCCGAATTTTATTTATCGATCACGTTACTCCATATCTCGAGGCTGAAGTTTATCTCATTCCAACCTTTTACCATGAAAGTTTTGCCTCATACAGGAGCTACTGAGTTTCTTGTTTTTCACGACTTTGTGATGAAGTACAACATCAAAATAGACTCAACTAAAAGACTCTCCATCACAGCAGCGAACAATTCAAGCATGAGATGCATAGCCGCCGTTTGTCTTCGTATAACAATTGGAGAAGTCTCTGAAACAAATATTACAGAATACATTACTCCTCATATACAAGATGAATTAATTGTTTCATGGCTTGGTCTACAAAAACAGAAGATTATACGTGTCAAATGAAATTAAACAGTTGATATCAAGCTGCAATTCATGCCAAGAGCTAGGCACTTCATTACCTCATGAATCATTACAAAAATCTTCAGGTATAGGCCCTTCGAATCTGTGTCTTACGACCTAATGGAGGTCAACAGGAAACCATATATGGTCGTCGTGGACCGCTATTCAAGGTGGTCCCTCATAAGTTAGTTATGAAAGACTTCAATTAAGTTAGTCTCTGCTGTTAAAGTGGTTTGAGTTTTCAATCCATATTCCTGACAGTGGAAAAAAACATAAATTCTAGGACAAAATTTGGGTAATAAACATGAGCTCGCATCCTCGTATTTCCAACAGGCATTCATCACTGACCTAAAAAAACAAAAAAACAGAATAGAGAAGTACACCAAGATCTGACGGACTCAGTCCAGCCCAATGGGTATTTGACAAAGAACTAGGGTCCACGTATTGCCCATTTTCTACACTTGCATGCCCCCTTCCGACTTTGAGAGGGCAGAGGAGATGAAGAGAAAGAAAGACCTGTTATCCAAAAATTACTATAATCCCACGGCCACAAATCGAAACCCTTTAGTTCCTGGAGATCACGTTAGGATCAAAATACAAAGACAAAGATGTGGGACACACATGGAATAATTATCGACACTCAGGAAGATGGAAAATCATACTTTTTTTTTTGTAGAAGGGAAAGAAATGATTCCAAATACACGCTTTCTATAAACATTTTAACCTGAATGTCTTTAAAAACATAATTATTCGTCAGTGTTGTATATTAATGTTTTGTGAAGTGCATTAATATTATGTATGAATGATGTTAAATATTATGGTATATGTCGTCTTGGGTAGATATCTGAGGTTATCTTATAGAAAGATTAAACCTGTATGTATTTAATATTAGAATGTATATTGTATGGAACATATTTATGGCATTATCAGAAGAATTCTTATAATATTATAAACGTTCGTAAGTTGGTAACTCAACAAAAACCTGACAAACAATGTTTATTTGCAAAACTTGCATCAAGGGAGTGTATATCTTCATTTGAGTTTAAAAAAAAGAACATGCTTCTCAATAAATGATGTCTATTGTATTTAGAAAAACAGTTTGTAAATGTATGTGATTTTCAGCAACAAAGAATGGGCTATTTAAATATAATGATATTTATTTTATAACCATCAGTATTATTTGACATTCCCCAGTGTAATTAAGTGTAGAGGAATAGACATACTTTGCTTTAACGACACGGGAGGACAATTGTAGGGGTAGGGGGTGGGGGGGATGGATTTTGTACTAATGCATTGAAGACAATAATCGAATTTATCTATGAGCGCCAAATCCAAAACGGATCTTAGTTTTTCTCTCAGTCATCTGAATTCCGAAATATCCGGGATAATAGTAATTCATGAAGATTATCGTTCAGAGTCGTTTTTACCCTTAAAACAAACACAAAATTAAAATTAGAAAAATAAAAGTTATATAAAAGTGTTTTTAATGATAAAATAGTGTTTTTTTTAATTCTGTACCTTGTTCTGAAATTGCTATATTTCCATTTTTCAGGTGAAAAATGATGAAAAACGACACTCTTCTTTTGACCCTTATAAATTATTCATAATATACAGTGATGAAGAATATCATAGCTTATTTATAAACAAATATTCAATGAATAATTTAAAAAAAAAAGATATATTTTATTCAGATTTGGAAATATTAAATATTCAGAACAAGATACAGAATCAATAGAAACACTTTTACATAAGTTTTATTAATCCCTTTTAATTTTGTGATTTGTTTTAAGAGTAAAAAATGAATCTGAGCGATTATAGTCCCGAAATTATGTAATCCTTAATATTTCAAAATTCAGATAACAGAGAGAAAAATTGAGATCAATTTTGGTTTCTGCTCTCATAGATAATTTATTTTTTTTAGCTTGCATTCATTTGCACAAAATGAGTGTTCCCCTCTGTAAAATAGAAGATAACTCCCTGACAAATTCTCAGTGTTACTCGCTATTTTGTATGTGCATACTCAAACCTAATTACTTAATACAAAGGTTAAAAAAAATACAAGGTTATACCAGAACGCGTGTACGATTGATGTTCGACTTCCACTAGGCTTTTAATATTGACGGCATCGTAGATGAGTGCTTGCGTGTTTTGTCAAAATCTGTTTTTCTTACCTAACAGTGGGTACGATTGATTAAATTGAAAATTCTTGCAAAAGTGACGTCATATACTATAACTGGTTGTGTATTTCGTCAAATATGCATATCTTTCCCAATAGTCGGTGCAATACATCAGATTGCAAATTCTGGCAAGTCTGATTACGTGATGGTCTAACCTTGTATTTTTATTAACCTTGCTTAATACTTATAATTTTTCTTTTATTTTTGTGAAGAGAAGACCTTACAGGTTGAGAAGACATAAAAAGTAATTCAGGTTGCCAACCACAAATAACCCGGAATCTAAAAAGTGCATTGCATTTGAAACCTAAAAAATATGTAATTATCTTCTTTTTTTTTTTTTTTTAATGAGCTGATAAACCAAGGAATACCGTAGTCTCTAAAGAGCTCCTTGGCGGAGCTTTAGCTAGACATACACGCTCATAAACCTCATCTAAAGTCAAATTTATTTTTATATGTACTCTCATTTTTCCTTTCAAACATGATTTTACAAGGCACACAATTCCAGATAAACTTTGCTTTATTAATATAGATAATCAAAAATATGTAATACTTTATTGGGAGGAAAGAAATTTCAAAATAAAGAGTTACTTACACTCATGACCAATTGTTATTCTTCATATTAGTAAACAAGTACGGCTAATAATTTAGCTTTGATTAATTACGCCAACCCCCGAGCCTATCTTTTAAAACTATTGAACCCAAAACTTCGAGCCGAATGTTGACGAAAAATCCCTAAAATACCTTTTAAATAACACTCCAAGACTTTTTGAACACCATGTTGTAAAAAAACTTTTGGCTATATCAAATTTATTTTGGAAACGCTCCAATATCCAAAAACACATCATTGCTATGCAATTAATCTTATCTTAAATTTAAAAATTGTTTCTCTTCGTCGATAGTTTCATCCTGTATTTCTTTATCGGTATCCCTCCATTAGTGAACGTCTTTTCATAATGTATGTAATTAGTGAACTGGGTGAAAATGAGACCCCAAAAACGAACAATATCAATTAAATAGCAACCACATTTTTTTTTACTTTTTCATTCATTTTGCACTCGTAAAATTAATTTAATGTCATTTTACGAGCCATAATATTATAAATTGGAGCTACCGTTAAAGGTCTCACATGTCGTTCTTTATTTTGTATGACGCAATTTTTCTTCAAAAAAGTAAAAAAAAGGCCCAAAATCAGTGTGTATTCATTAGTCAATCACTTCAACTGCTTCATATCTCTTTGATTAAGTACTCCCAGACTATCATTGTCATATTATTTCTCCACAATTTTTAAGATGAATTATAGTTTGCAAAATATTATATTATTTAAATCGGAGCTATCTATTTGTGTTTACATATAATAGCAAAAAAATAATCTTGATGTCATAAGATGGCCAATATATTTATATATATATATGACGAGGGATCAAAAAGAAATCGTATTACTGCTATTTTGGAAACGGACCATAAATAATTAGCAACTTCTTTTATTTATGAAAAATAATAAATTATGAAATAGCCGTGACGTATCGAGTGAGACAAAGGAATCGGCAGCTAACAGTAAAATGCAATACAATATTAGCGAGTCCTCACATTGCAAAGAAATAAATGTTTAAAAAATGTGATGGAATCTCTAGTGAAGGACTTTTAAGAGAATAGTTTATTTAAACCTCGATATCAACGGCTAAATAAATGAATAAATCACAAACAATGCATTTCTAAGAAAAGGAAAAAAGTTGCAAATAACGTATGTTTGCATATAACCAGTGTGTGCTGGTATTTAATTTTCCCAGTATTCAAACTAGTTTAAAAATGAAATTTCTTCTTCTTTTTTTTGCTAAGAACGCACATAAAGATCTTGAATACGTCACTACCTTTATTGTAGCAAGCAACCTCTCCTAAAAAAGAAACTGAAAACAGGCCCGAAATCTTCTGATATAATAAGTGAATCACACCATCTGCTTTTTATCTCTTAATTACATGCAGGCTATTAATATTAAAATCCTTTTTACTATTTTATTCGATACTGTATATAATATTGCTTTGTAATATTTGAATAAAAGTATAGCTATACATTTGTATTTCTATATGATATGGCCAATATACAGGGTATGGCAGAAAAATGTGGACTCGAGAGATAAATATAGAAATACATCCAACATTTTATATTTTCAATCATAGGCAAAAAAATAATGTTACCAAAACATGTTTTTGTCAAACTTTTTCACTTAGTATGGCAACTTTAATTATCAACCACGGCCTTTACACGTCGCTTGAAGGCTATGCAGGAGTTGATGACAAACTCCTCTGACAAGTCGTTCCATGCAGCCACTATGGATGACATCAGTGAGCCCACATTTGGGTCTGAGGTCCGGTTGGTTTCCCTCTCTGTAGTGCACATATAAAAAACTTCAGGGGGTTCAAATCTAGTGAAGAATGATGCCATATCCCATTTAATCAGAGTCGAGCCATGTTATCTGTGCAGAACTTTTGAAACTTGATGGACGTGTGAGAGGTGCACCGTCGTGGGTCCACACGTAGTTACTCTCCGGATAGTTGTTCTTCAGCCATAGCATGATGGTGTACCTAATCTATTTATAGTAGGCATCCTGGTCGATTTTCTGTCCAGTCTTGAAAAAGAACAGAGGTATCTTCTTTCCATCAGAGGCCATAACGCCGAGGATGATTGTTTGGGCCGGATATTTAGTATGGTAAACCCCTTGGACATTTTCTTTTGTTTCATATAGGCAGTAGTCGTTCCGGCGGTTATGGAATTCATCAACTGTGAAAATCTTCTTGTTCGAGAAAATTTTCACAATTGACCCATTTGCCTTAATCCATGTGAGGATTTTCTTGCACCTCTCGAGCCTCTTGGCTTTCATGCCCTTTGTCAGAAGGTGGTGTTGGATCCTTGTCAAAGAAACTTATCCCAAGCTGTGCTTTATAGCCCTCCTGATGGTCCCAGGAGCCAAAGAGACGTCGTTGGTGAAGGGATTCATCGACTTAGCGGGATTCTCCTATATATTCTTCTCCAAACTTAACAAGAACTTTGTATCCCTCTTAAAGTTATACCCTCCACTTTCTGATATCCTGGAGAAGTCTTCTCCATTTTTTTTTCATCTAGGTCTATTTAAAAACCAGGCCCCTTTTACACTTAAAAATGTACGTAATCTTAATCACATCAACTCCAGCATCTACAAGATCTGAGAGGCGCTTCCTTTTTTCTTGTTGCTCGCTCATGATGATATTATTAGTTTGCATAGTTTGTATATGTAAAAAGGACGGTATAAACAGAATATAAAAAAATATTTCTATACCTTTCCATAGTAATGAGAAAATAAACATTAATTAACAGTCAACATTTGGATGCCCTACCTTGTATATATATTAGACTGTACCGAAATGACAAAAGTTGGGAATTGGGTATCGCCGGATAATTTTTATTTTGCATTTTATTCCTCTGAATAAGTAAATAACCATCAAATGTCCAAAAAGTGGTCCTTCATACACGCATTTTGATTTGAAAATCTGTAAAAATGTCGAAAAAAAGAAAAACTTTATGTTATTTCATTAAAATTATTGATTTGAATTTGAGTTACATAATTTTAATTTTTTTAAGTATTATAGACAAGAATCTATATTTTGCAACAATATCGTGACACTATTTCTCTGACTTGCATCATTGTATGAGCATTTCTGTTCCATACATACTGCCAATAAATATATATTATCTTGAGGTACCGTGTATTACGCGCATGTACTTTGATGTTTCTCTTCATTTTTATTACTCAAATCTCATTTTTTGATACAAAATGAGAAATATAGTATGACTAAATATACTTTTGTCGTTCATTTATGCCAAATAATACCGCCCCTTATTACCAATTTATAATTTTGGACTAAATAAACTGTCGATTAAATTCTTAAAAATACGACCTTTCATATATTATTCTTTAATTTCTAGTGCCGATTTTTTTTATTTAAGCATATTTTTATTTTTATATTCTATAAGTTAGACATTTATCATTGAATATGAATATTTAGTTCCTTTTTCTTCCATTAATCTTTTAAGAAAAAAAACTATGAATCAACAATTACGTCGAATTATTTTTTTGTTTTATAAATAGTGAAAATTAAACACAATTTTAATTTTGCTCTGAAGCGTTGGTTAGTTGGTTACTTCTTTTACTCCACGGTCACAACTTTGTGAGTGGGATGGTATTTTTGGACTTTGAGGAATGTCTAGTATGATAAAAGGTAAAGTGGCGCTGTTCCAACTTTGATATGAATAATTCAAGTATCATCCCAATTGAGGTTAGGTGAGCAGTATGGCCTTACACTCTTATCTCCCAAATCACTTCCATGTCTTATGTCTCTTATTTTTGATATCCTGTATTTTATATCTTTGTGCTTAGAGTTTAATAATAAAGATAGTAAAACTAACTCAGAGAACATGCACACACTTTTATCCCCAAATTTCATAGCAGTACTTTTTTGAAAATGCATCTTTTTTTCTTACTCTGAATCATTTGTATTTGATATAACGTATCTAATGGACGAGTTAAAATATTTAAATCTACATTAATTTCGAACCATATATGGATGTAAAAATTTAAAATGAACGAAATTTAACGCTTAACTTTTGTGTTTCATCTGCTGTCAACCTTTGCTTTGAGATGTAGAGTCGTACGAATCGACTTGAGATTACGGGCCATATTGAATTTGAAACAATGACTATCTTCATTTTAAGAAGTGATTCATCTACAATTCCTAAGATAATCATTTTTGTAATGCAATAAGTGAACAATGGATGATTAGACAAATCATCAACGATACTTTCAGACACTTCAAGTAGTGGGAAACTTGTGCTTCTTTTTCTGAATTAATTATTAAATTCGAAGTCGTGAATGTCACCAAAAATAATTTTCCCAAGTTTCCTTATTTATAATAAATAAACCCATAATGAAGCTGATATATGTTATTCATATAATCTAGAGCACCTGAAAACGAGTTAGCTCAATTGTTGGGACCGTTGAGCTCAGTTATTATGTAACATAGCGGTAATTTATTCGTATGAAGTTCACAGACTAATAGAACAAGTCTATGGACAAAAAGTTTCTCGATTAGTTACACCTCAGAGAATCTTTACTATCAAGCTCTAAGTAAGAAGATAAACAATTTTGGGACATTAAAAATAAAACAAATATGAGATTGAAGTGATTTAGGAGATATTAGGGATGATACTTTTATATATATATAGCTACGATTTAAATAGGTACACCTTTAAATTGATATAAGAAAGTTATAATTAATTAACAATTATCAAAGTAAGAATAATAATAGAATAATTCTAATGACATTAAAAGTGGATACACTATTCTGTAATAATTTTATACATTATTAACTTTAAATCTTCTAGTATGGGGACATGTAATCACTACAAAGAAAAGTGCAAGGAAAATATTAAACACCATTCAAAAGAAAGCACTCTTGGGAATGACTGATACATTTCGATCGACACCAACCGGAGGAATGGAGCCAGTTTTGGGTATTGCTCTTCTGGACATATACATTAAGGAGCAGGCAACGAAATCATGATGGAACACGAAGCATTTCTTACGAGATACCTGGGATGGAATAAGTAATCTTCCAAACCGTCGTGGGCATCAGTTCCATAAATCAAATACTTATACAAGTCGGAATGGATCCACCAAGTGAGTAGATAAAAAGTAATCGTATTTGGATAAATAATAGTCAGATTAACGGGTCTAAGGACGAAGACGGAAACACTGGGGCTGGATGGGCCATCACGAAAGGTAATGCATCCATTTGTCATTCAATGGCTTCATTGAATCAAGTGGCTTCTCTGTTTCAAGCAGAGATTTTCGCTTTAACACAAGATGTAGAAGCTCTTCTCAAGTACGAAAAAAACACTGAACAATGTAACAATCAGATCAGACTCCCAATTGGGAATTGCTGCAATTTTTAATCCACTAACTACAAATAAAGAAGTTTTAAAATGTAAAGAAACCATCGTCAAAGGAATGAGTGAGAGAAAAATATACATCTAGAATGGTACAAAGGACATTCTGATATTACAGGAAATGAATTTGCAGACCATCTTGCTAAGAGGGGTACTGAAGCCAAAACCAGTTTACTATTGGGACACCTCCAAGCTACATAAAGAAGGTAAATCATGACTACTTCTTGCAATATTGGTGTGACCGATATAAAAAATATCAAGGTATGAAACATACACATACTATGCTTATTAAGCCGAAATCGAAGCCTATCAAGTACGGAAGAGAAAAATTGAGACTCATTGTATAAGCCCACACTGGACAAGGCCCTTTTCTAGCCCACCTAAGCAAGTGGAAGGACACAAGCTCAAAGTGTAATGTATGTATGGAAGAATCGCAAAGTGCAGACCATCTCATCAATAGATGCCCTGCTCTATCTTATGAGAGACATCAAGCAATGAATGAAGAAAACGAAGACATTTGTATTTTAAAATCTATGAAATGTAAAAAAATAGAAATGTTATGGAGCAAAATTTTAATGTAAACTAGGTTTGAGAATCTGCTGTGGTAGCACAAATACTCCGTTGTGTGGTCGTGTGCATTGCCTTATATTTGTACAATTTTATTGTATGTAGGTATGGCATGCAGTAATAAATATGTAACTAACTAACCTTAAAATCTTCAAAGACTCCTATGAGAAACTTGCTAAGGATTACCCGGCGTTTCTCTGGCTAAGGAAGGAGAAGAAAATCACATTGAAAATGGTCAAATTAATTGAGAAAATTAAAAAAAAAATTCAGAAAATACTTCTATACATATATTACGTATAGTAATAATTATTATAAGAATGTTTCATTGTTGTTCAAAAAGATCCTGATAATTCTAATTCTCTTGGAAGCCTCACACACGATGCCAATCCGGTTAAGTAAGGTAATCTACAAAGTCTCATCATCGCAAAAAAAAGTACTCATATTATTGCCTCTTGTAACCTTAGAAGTAATATTATGAATATAAAAACGTGTGTTAAAACTTGAAATAACATACCAACCTATATGCATCTAAAAAATTGATTAGATGAGAAATATATTTTTATTTTTTATTCAAAAAATTCCAAAATCGAAATTCGTGAAGAAAATTGCAAAAAACTATTTTGCACTTATTTTGCAATGAAATAGTTAATAGCATTTATTGGAATTGTAAAGGAAACACAAACCTACCAATATTTTTTTCGTACTTGCAAAAAAAAAAAAAGTTATGAAGAATAATGAAAATAATGCAATGAAATGTTCCGGAAATTAAAAAATTAAAATTCTTCTGAAAATGATAGATATTTCAGTTAAAAATCAATTTCTATTTGACAAATTTATATGCAAACGAATTTCGAGACAAATTTCAAAAAACATTATTCCATTCACTAATCCCATATTTTAATTAGAAATTGATTTTTTTGCACCTGAAAAAAAAAAATTGCAATTTTCAGCGATTTCTTTTTAAACCCATAACTTTTTGGATTTTGAATAAATTTAGACAACGTAGTAATTCGTATAGTTGTTTTCATAAGGCCAATCACTTAGTGATAAATAACTTAACACCTTATCTAGTCTCCTTGAGCTGTAAAAACAGTTTTTTATTTTTGGGCATAGCAATAGCCCCCCTTGTATGACATCCTCAAAAATCGACACCCCCGGTCTTAGCTTGTCCTAGCTCAAAAGAGGGACCCACGCAAAATTTCATCCTCCTAGGTTCAATGGTGTGGGAACGTCTAAAGGGTATTTACAAACACACAAATAATCTTTCTTTAATATATATACAGATATTAATAATAATTAATAAAAAAACACTGTTAAGAAACATCAGGTAGCGCACGAGAAGGATGGCGCGTGTGTTTAAAATAAATATTATAAAATTAATCAGATGATATAATATGTTATTATATCATCTGATAGTGTGTGAAGAATCCAAAAGAATTAGAATTATCAGGATCTTTTTGGGCAACAACGAAACGTTCATATAATAATTATTATTAATAACCATAAGCAATGCGCATCAAAGAAGGGTAATCCTTCTAGATGTAAATCCGGTGTGTTTTTAGCTGGCCCGTTAATTTGCAATTGGTAGTATAAAGAACGAATTTTGTTTACCTCAGCAGTTGTCATTATTATTCCATTCCGGAGTATTGAACATCCTTATGTAAATAGATTCAATTATATTTAAAACCTGATTGAACGTTCGTCTGTGCTCATAAAAGACTGAGCAAAACCCTGAAGATTTGTTGGGGAGTTATAATAGTAAGTCCTTGTTGGACTCAGAGTAGAATTGGAGATTGGCATCCAAGTAATTCGAGCGAATGTCCTTTTTTATATCCTTTTTTCCTTCCTCCCTTGTTGCAGCTGAGTTAAGCTGATCTAAAGAAACGTCATGAGCATCATTCCTTCTCACCTCCGAAACATTATTCAAATTGTTAGGGTTAGCATGTTGATTTTCAGGTTCTTTTTTTATTTTAACATACCCCATTGTACACTGGTTTTTCACCTTTGACATGCTATTAATATAATTTTCTAATGTGTTTACTAAGAGTGGCGTGGGACAGCTGCTTCTCTGTTTATGTTCATAAATTAATAGTAGGAAGTCTGTTATGATGCACTCCAGCTTCATATTTTCTTCCAATGCCGGGTTCATCATTATGAGTCAGTGCCTCTCCAAAATAATCACTCCAAAAGCACAGAAAAGTGCAACTATAGAATAGATGGTGAGAGTACTCCATTTCGATTTTACAGCAAATAAAATATATGTAAAATATTTATTTAGTGGCTTCGAGGGCTTATTATTTGTAAATAATGATTAATGACCCAGTAGCTAATTTATAGCAAAACCTCTTGTGTTTCGATTTTGTGAAGGGATTTTGAAGAATAATATTTCAATTATTAATATCAAACATTTGAACAACGTCACTAGACCTTTTATTAGAGTAATCAGTCCTCAAAGTCAACTGATTAGATAAATACAAAGTCGTATTTATAATAGTTGAATTGACAGTTTTTGTAGTCTAAAATTATATATAGGGTGTCTTATTTGGCATAAATGAACAACAAAAGTATATGTAATAAATAAAAATTAGATAGTTTTTTTAAAAAGACGAAGCTTTAAGTAGTAAAAATGAACAGAAACGTCAAAATAAATGCACGCCATACTCGTTGCAAAAAGAAAATATTTACTTGGAACTAAAAATACTCATCTTTTGAGGCAAGTTAGAAAAAGATTGTATCAATATTGTTGCAACATAAATGTTTTGTCTGTAATACTTAATTACATAAAATCCTGTAAAGGGATTTAAATTGATAATTTTAATTAAAAAACATCAAAATGTCATTTTTCGACATTTTACAGATTTTCAAATCAAAACGCGTCCATGAAGGACCATTTTTTTGGACGTTCGATAGTTATTTTCTGGTTTAAATGAATAAAATGTGAAATAAAAAATATTCGGCGATCCATATTCCCCACTTTTGTCATTACGGTCCACCTTATTATATGTATAGATATACAACGACCACAAGAAATTGTATTCCTGCCTTTTGGAAACGGAGTATAAGTATTGCATAACTTATTACTTTGTTTATTTATCAAAAAAGGTCTAATTATAGAATGGCCTTGATGTATAAAGGGAGTTGAGTGAATCGACAGCTGACAACAAAATACGCAGGGTATTTTGTAGTGAGTAAGGTAACGTCGTGTGATAGTATCCTTTTCATTCTTCTTTAGGTATAAAGTACTCTAAAAGTTGATATTTAAGCTTTGTTCATGGGATTTAATGAAAAAATAAAGTGTACCTCAATGCGTAAGGATACTTTTATATATTTTGTATTTTTTTTGTTGTTTTTTTTTGACATATTTCTTTTAAATCTATTGACATTTAATATGACAGTAGTCAAGGAATAAGTGTACAAAATTTGAGACTTATAGAGCATTTATTTATTAAAAAAAAATTAATTCATATAAAATGATTTTTTATAAAATTTTATAAGACATTGACGACATTTTTTTTTTTTTTACATAAATACTTTATTTTTACGTTCTTTATGACAATAGAAATAAACAAAGGCTCTGTGTACTAGTTTTAAGGCATATAGCTAAATTTTGTATATTAGAATATTGTTTCAACTGAAGAAACTGTTGAAATGTCCAAATTATTTCTCAGTCTAAACTCATTTTGGCTTTATGTTCCAGGTTCACACTCAAAGGTATTGGTGATAAAATATAAATTCAAAGGAATTAGAAGGATTTGAATCAATTTTGGCGCGTATAATATCTCAGTTACCTCACGTAGCACAGTGATTTATTTCCTCAAAAAAGTGTCCAAAACAATAATTTTTGATTTTTATCATTCAAGTTTTATATAACTAATTTATACAAACAACATATTAGCTTTGACTAATTTCTTATGATTTTTATTGTATTTATTTTGATATTTATGAAAATAATAGACATTTAATATAAAAATATAAAGTAAAATCCTGATCAGATGCTTCATTAAATGTATCAATATACAATAATGATTTAGCATCTGTCGATAACACTGTGTAACAGCAGCAAAAATGGTAGAAAAACAGTATATGCTCAATTTAATAGAGTTCGATCCTCTGATTCCAAATATGGCCTTATTTTTTCTCTCAGAGCCATCTTCTGATAAGTAGTGCCCCCTTACTATCTCACCTTAGCAAAAATAATTATAAAGGAAAGAAACATTAATTCTTCTTCTATAGAACCTTTTTATTTACGTCATTAATTGCATCATTATCAAAGGAGACGCCATTTTGGGGCTTCAAAGTTGATATTCTTACTACATAAAATGAATAACTTTCAAATAAATCTAGATACAACTCCATCAAATGGCTTTATAAATCAAAAAAGACTTAACACTTACTTTGAATATGACTTGATGCCAAGGATCAACTCTGATATTTGAATATAATAAAGGAAAAATGTACTGAAAATCCGTCTCAAAAGTCTAAATTTGCAGAAGTATAATTATTCTTTTTTGAGGTATGGGGAACTAAAAAGATCGAATATTAGTTACAAATATATTATGCCTTCCATTCTAACAGTTTATCTCAATCTTCAACACAGAAAGAGGAATATATAACGATTTAATAACAAATTTTTAATATATTTAATAAAACTAAGCAATAGAGGTAGGGATTTTTAATAGACAGTAGGGTTCATGTCAAGGTTTTTTAAAAATCTATGGGAAAATGAGGTACTCATTGGCTTTAATTTAATTGGAATGCACATAATGTAAACGTGATAAGTCATTGACCATTGATATATTCACGTATCATAAGTTATTTGTGTTATTTGCTCGCTTTAAAGTTTGCATCCAAACTGATTGTGACAACCCTCATTATCGGGTGTATGTGCTCATGAGTAAATTTAGTACTATATTTATTCTTCACCAAATTCATCTCAGAGAAAACTGACTTGCAGAACCGTGTTGTTACGAACATTCCACATAAACAATGATCAAATGGCTGATTATAAAAAAGACTAAACTCATACAATGCATAAGTTTCAAAAATGCCACTGTTGATGAAATTAATCAAAAAATATATTAAAACAATCTATAGGAAAACATTTATATTTAATAGATATGCTTAAAAATCAATTAAAAATTGACTTATTTCATTATGCAGCCAACTGAAAAATACATTTTTCTATAGAAGAGTTGCTTTCATCTGTATTTACTTTTACAGGTTGAAACATCAGGCTTAATTTTATAACAAATTGTATAATATATCTTTATTTTCATTGAAATGTAACTTAAGAACTTTATGGGAGGAGGGGATTCCTTAACATTGGAGGAAAAAAACAAAGGCAATGATGAAGAAAGTCCAAAATCGAGTCTGCCTTACAAGAAGTGGACACGAGATTCAATAGGGGTTGGAATGGGAAGAAGAAGAGGCCACGACGGAGGATATTATTAATCTTTTCCTCAAGTCTCTTCAAATGAATTTATCATCCTTAAGACAGTATCAACGACGGGGGATACAACTTTCCAAAATATTAACCGTTTCTTTAAATGCCCTATTCATCCATTCCCATCTCCATCAGAACTATCATCTTTAATTCCATCATCATCAAAATACTCAGTTGTATTGGATCCCAAGGGGATATTGACAAGTTGTTCTCGATGAAAGATCTCGCAACCCGACCACATTCCTTACACCTTTTGGATGTTTTAGATATTCCACAGCTCCAATGAGAGTGGACGCTTCCGGTGATGAATTTTTTTGGAGGCGACAGAGTAATAAGGTTGGAAAGGAGTAAAGAAGATCATCGATCTAAATCCTCATATTCTCTTTTTACCCTGAAGAACTTCTAAATAGAATCAAATTAGTCCTTGTTTAATGTAAGGAGAATAATATGACACTACAAAACCCAAAATTCAAATAGGTGAATCCGTGAAGTATAGAGGATATATTGTTTCATCCAATGACATATTACCCGACCAAAAAAAAAGTCTCATCCATTAACCTATTTTCTTCACCGAGCAATTTGACTGATCTCAGACCATTCTTTGTCCTTGGTAATCAATAAGGTAAATTCCTTCAAGATTTAGCACACTCTCCACAACGGCCTACTAAAGAAAAATATTATTTTTATTGGCTACATGAACACGAAAATGCATTTGAGAAAATACAACGGATTCACATTTATGCAAAAGGCTTTGTTTTCGCTCACTTCGATCCAAACCTTTTCATTACACGTCTAACACATTCTTCACGTCTTCAGGGAATTGGTTTTGCTCCCCTACAAATCCACAGAGATGACTCCTCTAGATTAATTCAGTGTGGCTCACGGTTTTTGAACGAAACTGAAACGAGATATTTAGTTTGTGAATTAGAAGCCTTGACCATTCAATTGGCCATCCTCCAATATAGAATTACTTATTGGGAAATCAGTTATAAATAATTACAGACCATAAACTTCTCATAGGAATGTTTCGTGGCTATAAAATATAATTAATAGAATATTCAATGATGCAATGTATGCAGGATACTGTTTGGATATTGAATATGTCCCAGGGAAAGAACAGTCAAAAAATACATGATGCCTTTTCACATTCCCCAGTATTTAATCCTATAAATAATAAATGCGGGGTCATTTCTGTTATGTGCATCAAGTTCTTCACTACCAGGAGTTTAATATTGAAAATTTAATTGATGCCTGAATAGAGAAAATATCATATCAAGAAGTGAAATCAGCTCATAGGAAAAATATGAATCCCAAAGCCCTCATTTATTCCCATCCAGCAAGATTATTCTTCAACCAGTGGGATCTTCTCACATACATGAAAGCACAAACTTATTAGTATATAATGGTCATTGTATTGTGGTTCCCATCTCAAACCGTAAAGACATCTACAAAGAGCTTCATAAATTCCCGCAAGGTATTCAAAGAAATTGTGAAGGAGCTAAGGCTTTATATTTTTGGCCTGGAATGTCAAATTAAATTAAGCAGTAGATATCAAGCTTTAATTCATGCAAAGAGATAGTCCCTTCATTACCTATAGAATCACTCCAACAATCTCCAGTGTCAAGGCCCTTTGAATCTGCGTCTTTCTAGCTATTAAAGGTCAACGGGAAAACATATCTCATTGTTGTGATTCAGGGTGGTTTGAAGATTGGGGGCTTCCAATCTATATTAGAACGGACGGTGGACCACAATTCCATACAGAATTCGCAAAGATTTAGGCATCAAGCATGGGTTTGCATACCCATGCTCTTTCCAATCCAACGGGCATGCAGAGGTCAACGTCAAATCCATGAAAATGTTCCTCAAAAACTATAATGACTGGGCTTCATTTCGTTCATCACTCCTGGAATGGAGAAATACACCCAGATCTGACAAACTCAGTCCATCCCAATGGGTATTCTGCTACTCAAAAATAACTCGGATCCCAGCATTGCCGATTTTGTACACTCATATGTCGCTTCCGACTTGAAGAGGGTGAAGAGAAGAAGATAGAGAAAGACCTGTCATCCAAAAATTACTACGATAACACCTTTACAAATCGAAACCCTATGATTCCTAGAGGTCACATTAGGATCCAAAAGACAAAGATGTGGGACACACGTAGAATAATTATCAACACTCGGGAAGATGGAAAATTATACTTTTTTGAAGAAGAAGGAAAAAAAATGATTTGAAATACACGCTTTCTATAAACATATTAACCTGAATGTCTTTGAAAACGACTTACATAGTTATTCGTCAGTGTTGTATATTAATGTTTTGTGAAGTTTATTAAATATTTTGTGTGAGTAATGTAAATATATTATGGTATTTGTCGTCACGGGGGGATATGAGGTGGTTATCACATAGAAAGATTAAACCTGTACGCTTATAATATTAGAATGTACCATTGTAAGGAATATATTTGTATTAGTATAAATAGCATTGTCTATCAAATAGAAACGTCGTGAGTTGATAACTTATAAATAAAAATATTTGCAAAAAATGACTGTCAAATAGTTACTTTTATCTAATGCATTTGCATTGACATATTACTATTTAAAACTTTGTACGAATTTCTGTATAGCCTTTAAACTTTAAATGGATGAAATTAAATAATAGGTATATTCTTATATGTATAATATTCTCGCGAATTAAGTCATAAAAACAGTTTTACTGATCATTAAATTATTTTTTAATGCCTTTACAACAAAATTTAAATTGTTTTTTTTTAAATCATAGATTAACAACATAAATATTTGTGTTTTGGGTGTTTTTTTCTTACTGAGCGTAGGGTTAAATGATTGATCTATGATTAGTATAATTACTAGTATTCTTAGAGAACTCATTGAGTTTACATAGTTTTCTGCAGGTACATTCAGGTGACTTTGCATGATCTGTACAATTTTCTTAATCAAAGTTAAATCAGGTTTTACTATTTCTATAAACTACATATCATAATCCTAATTTGATGCATAATCTATGCATTTGTTTATTTAAAAAGAAAAAATGAAAGAGAAATGGATTGTAGAATTTTTATACAAGTCAATTTTTTTATCTTTTGAAATAACAAATATTCCGCTACAAAACGTCCGCAAGAGTTGACCACATATCTCAGAAATAAACTTTTTTTTAAGGATCTAAATAATACATAAAGTATACATTTTTTTAAAGTTTCAAATAAATTGGTTAATTAAATCCAAAGACATGTTCGTCTAAAGCAAATGTTCCCAACATTTCTAATACCGTAATCCTTTACTATATTACCCAAAAATTACAGGTACTCCAAGGAAACAAAATTAGTTGATCTACCATCACTGCATTTTTGGAGCTATCTAGTGACATGATATTGCCAGATTTGTCGGCAGGAGGAGGGATGAAGCCCCCTCCCCCCCAATTATCCCAATTTCAAATAAATTTAATTCTTCAAATAATTTTGATGAATAGCTATCGATTTTAAAAAAAATTCCAAAATTTTTTTATAGCTATGAATTTTGTAATTTTTTGAAATTTATTTTAAAGGAAATTAATTTTTTGGAAAAAAACTAAGGATTTTTGAAATTTTTCCCCCAAAAACATAATATTTCAAATTTTTTTCTACAAATTTAAATTTAATTTTTGTCAATAGTTCTATATTTTGAAATATTTTTCAAAAAATTTAAATTTTTGGATTTTTTTTTCCAAAAAATTTGGTATGTAAAATTATATTTTATAATGTGGTTTTCCCAAAAATTTAATTTTTGAAATTTTTTGCATAGCTATAGATTTTTGAAAAAAAAAAAATTATTGGATTTTTTATTTATTTTTAATTCCACTATCCCCTGTCCAATTATAATTTTGCTTACAGCTCTGATTGTAAGGAACTTTTTAACATATTCAGGCTTTGACAATTTTTGCTAGCCACCAAATAATACAGCACCAGCTTCTTTTTTTTTTTCCCCCTCAAAGTTCGATGCGTCCCGACATAATTTCTTTCCATATAACCCAGGTTGGCCTTTCAATTCCTGCTTCAACTATAAAAGTAAATTCATACTTTAAACATTCCTCATTATATTTTATTTCCAAATACTTATCTCTAGATTCATCAAGAGCAATTTGAAAGTTAACAAAGTAAATTATAGTATAGTTAACTATTATAATTCGAGAACATTTATGCAAACACAAGAATATAACAAAAGGACATTTGGTATCACAAAATAACTTGTGACCCCACACAAATTAAAACGTCACTCCAGTTGGAGTTGCAACTCACAGACGACTAGTTTAAAGTTACCAAAAACAAATGTAATTTCCTCAAATAACGACACAAAAATTGAGCCAGGTTATTCAACATCAATAACTCGCTTAGTGTTTCCTCAATTTAGTAGTAAACATCACGAATTTTTACTTTTGAATTTGTTGTAGGAGTTTGAATTTCTCGTTTCTCCCCTAACTTTCCTCACAATGCTGATTGGGAGTCCCTTTATAACGAAAACAGAAATTCAGATGAGTCAATAGTAACATATTTTAGCTTAAACTGTGATTTATAATGTCGACAAAAAGGAAGGAGCTTTACACCTCAACTCAAGAGTCCGTCCGGACAGTTACTTACAAAATTAGTTATTTAATTTTTATACAACCTGATGAGCTGCCACCAATTTGGAAGCAAAATCAGGGGTGTCCGCAAGATTATATTTTTGAGAAAAAAATTAATAATTATTAATGGTTTTAATTTCAAAAATCCATACAAATTCACAAAAAAATTACATTTTTTTGATATAAAAATATATATAGTAAAACGCAAAAATTCCTTTATTTATATATTTTTTTTTTTTTTTTGGGGGGCTACCTCCCCTCTAGCTCACCTCTTGCAGAGGCCCTTGCAATTAATAATGGATTAAAGTATAAGGATCTGATTAATTAAGACATTACTTCCATGGAATGGATGCGATTCAGGTTAAACATGTTTTACTATATTATATGAAATGGAAATTTCAATTTTATAAAATTTGACAATTGTTTATTATTATTCACAACTAATATCTTTTGTGGTAAAAAGGTTGCAGAAAAAATCGTTTGAGGAACATCATTATGTTGTAAAATTCTGGTCTGAAGTATCATTGTTGGAACAATTTATTTTGAGTAATATTATCATGAAACAACCAACCGGCAGCGTGTTTCTAAGCATCCAGGAACCCTTACAATATGCTATAATACACCTCAATCTTAGATGGTGTAGGGGAATTGCTGGGCCCAAAGAAGGTTAAAATTATTCAACGCAGCTTCTTTGACAATCAAAAACTCTTTTACTGTACTATAATACACCCTTGCCTCTGGTCCTAGACCCCAAGGCATTTTAAACGCTACCGCTACCCGTTTCTTAGCATCTAAGTATCAAGACCCTTTCAATATGCAACGAAATATCCTCGCGGCCCAAGCTTTTTGCAGGTGCACTACTGGACCCTTAGACCGGTTAAATTTATTTTCTCTCTCAGATTGTGATTAATTTTAATGCAAAAGGATATTATAGTTTGCCTTGAAGTAATATTTTATCAAACTATTGTATGATTATAAAAATTCTACCCAGCTGCTTTTCTGAGCATCCTATACCCCTTTTAATATCCAAAAAACAAAACCCTGGTCTTCAGGTTATACAGGTGAAGTGTTGAACCCCAAGACAGTTTAAACTCCATTTACAACACGTTTCAAAGCGTTCAAAAGTTATTGGAAATTACTATGAGCTATTCTTCAAGGGTTTTTATCTTTACATTAATTCTTTTTAAAATTTTAATAAAATAAACAGCACACTTTGTTTACAATAGACTATAATCACTTTACACATAAATTAAAACATCACTGAAGAAAAATTAAGCAAATTATTGATGCTGAAGTAAGTGTTATTAACTTTTTGTAGCTTAATGAATTTATGAACCTATTCATGTCAAATTTTCAGTATTTTCATATTTAAGTAATAACTACATTTGGTATTAAACCATTTTCGATATATGGAGTCATTTTTTTTGAAATTTTTGAACGTTTTGTCGATGAATTATCCATAAGTATTTATTATTAATATAACTAATATGTGGAAATTTTTGAGGAGTTTTACTTTTATTTTTAAATACTCTTACAAAAATTAAATGAGTCCAAAAACTTGATCCAACCAAAAAATTACTATTTTTATTATTTGAGAAAGTAAAAAATCCGGTTTTCTGCAGAAATAAAAGTAATACTAATAAATAATAACAAAGCCGATCGTCCACGCTAATCTTTTTTGCCAAAAATTTTCCTGTTTTTAGGGTATATAAACGGTGTTTATGCTCTTTCATGGATGCATTCTATTCACAAAGTATCTTCAACATTCATCGTCATGGAGTATTCATATATTTTCACCATCTCTTTTCTATTAGTATGTGTTTTGTGGAATGAAGAAGTGAAGGGTAAGAGGAATGTTTCTATCAATCACCATATGTCTTAACTTTAAACACTTAGGAAACCCTATTGTATCCTGTCCCACCGTGGATGGCGAGACTTGTGTTTTCCCCTTCGTGTACGATGGAGAGACCTATGACCATTGTCATTTCAACGATTCTCATTATTTGTGTGCCACCTCTCAATCCAATAGCACTCACCCAGCAACATCTCTTAGTACATGCTCTGTTACCTGCTTCGGTAAGGTTCCCTTTGTCCATTCTCAACTACAATGTAATCATTACTATGTATATTCATGATTTTCAATTTTTTATACGATTATAGGTGATGCTACTATGTTGGAAAAGTTCCGTAAGTTCATGTAACATCAAAAATTTGTATACATCTAATTTATTTTCTTCATTTATGTTCGTCTCCTATAACCCATAAATAGATCCAAAGTTTGTAACTGAAAGTAAGTATACATTCAAATTGTAATATGTACTTTGCGTTTCATCTATTATTTTTATTCTTTCCAAACAGATGTAATGAGGGCTTTAGACGACGAACCTGGTAAGTCTATTTTATTAATTACTCTGTTCTTCCCAATTATCAAATCTTGAGACAACTTTAAGTAAATGTTCTTTGATATATTTCTTTTTTTCCATGTTTTTATACTAAAAGGTAATCTAATGAATATTTTATTAGATTATTTGTAGAAGAAGGCTTGGGTATAAGTTCAACAATATGTATTTTGCTATTGAAACAAAACGGAGTGATACACAATAATTGCTCCTACTAGTAATGTATCGCGAGCTAAATTTGATTATTTGCGAGTAACTAAAAAAATCGATTAATGACTCGTTACTCGCTCTATCACTTTTGCTGTTTAACAAACTCGATAGTCTAAAATTCTATTTTTTTAAAAATACAATTGAAAACTGTTCATTTAAAGATTGTTTTGTTTAGTTAATTTTCGCAAAATTAACTTATATATTAGCTTAACTGATGTTAATTTGATCAACTCCACAATCAATCCTGAGCGGTAATTTAATTCCTAGTAAATTCATTCCTTGTAAAAATTCATCTCCGGACATTTTATTCCAACTTTAATTATGTATATTTTGTGACGTCATAAGGTTTATGTTACTAAATTATCTAGTAGTATTTGTGTAGGGCTGTAAAGGGAGGTCTCAGCAGTGGGCAGTCGGCACTGGAGATGAGTGATGGCTAGTGATAAATGGCACACGGATATGAATGACTTATGGTGTTTATGGATTTTAATGACATCATGATAATGGGGTAGATAAATGAATAGGAATGGAATCCCGATCCGTGGTTAATATATATACAATAAATTGCATAGAAGTAAATCCTGGTATTACTCTTCTCTAAACACCATATATCATTCAAATCCGTCTCCCTCCCATCAATAGTCATCGATGACTCACCTCTAATGTCCGACTGCCAACTGCTCAGCACCCCCCCCCTACAGTCCTACACAAAAACTACCAAGTAGTTTATAAACATAAACCGTATGACGTCACAAAATACCCTTCATCAATATAATTTACTAGGAATAAAAGGACAGGGCATGAATTTACTAGCAATGACATCATATTTTACTATTTTTTAGTTAAAAGCAATATATTTTTGAATATATGCTTATTAACCATAAAAGCACCAAATTTTAGTTACTATGCGTCAATTATTATATAACAGGGAGAAAATAAAAAAAAATAAAAAATCATTCACTTCTTATTAAAATGGAAAATATGTGTATCAATTTGTGAATGGATTATTAAAACATTCCTCTCCAAATGGCTCATGAACATACCAATTAATAGCTTAGGCTAAAAAAGGTCTATGGTATTACATAGCATTATATTTTTTTCTTGTCCATAGCTTACATGGAAAGACAGTATTTGACAAATTTGTGGAGTAAGATGCACGTGAGCTCTACCCTCATTTTTTCCAATATAATAAATGATCAGTGATGCCAATCTGCGGGCCAGTTTTTTTTGGAATATGTATTCTAAAAAAATAATTTTCTTTTTTTAATAGTTGTCATTATTATTTAATTCCTAAGGAGTAAACATTCTTTTCTAAATCGATTCAATTGTATTTAAAATGTGATTGGATATTTGTGTTTGCTCATAAAAGACGGAGCCTAACCCTAATGATTTGTTTCGGAGATATAATTAAAAGTCCTTCTTGGACTCAGAGTAGAATTAGCGATGGATGTCGCAGTAATTCTGGCAAATGTCCTTGTTGATATCCTTTCTCTCCTCCAAAACATCCTTCAAATTATCAAAGTTAACATGTGGATTATCGTTTTCTTTTTTTAACATGCCCATTCGACAATGGATTTTCATTATTAGTGATAAGACATGAAATCGTACGCTACTACTACAGTTGTGAAACTTTTGTTTAACAACTTATTTCTGGTTATATCCACATTTGTTTGAAGTTGAACATTTATGTTCCAATGGTCCTTTTAGAGTTAATATGAATGTATATTAGTTAGTAAATACATTTTTGTTTTCGGACCTGTTACTCTATGGTTACATTAGCAAAATGTATATAGCACAACTTTAAAAAAGTCTAGGATGTCAAGATGAAAACATATATATTTTTGATTAAAATGATCTTTTTACATATTTTGTTTAATCATTATTATCGGCATAATAGAGAAGAGTCTCCACAGCATTTATTTAAGCCACTGCTTAGCTTGAACAGTATTTGATCCCATCAAGAAACAGTGTAAAATTAAAAATCTACATTGTTTTAAATCCATTGCTTTGGAAATAACAAAAGTAACATCATATTTAGCACAATAACTTACAAACTAAAGCACCAATTAGCTTAAAATTTTGACATATGTCTTTTGAAGGTTGCTACATACTGAAAATTAGATATAAATTAAAAAAATTTATAGCTCATCTATGTGTGAAGTTTTGGACTTTTAAGCCCATGTGTTAGAATTTTATTCTATGTTAATTCATCAGACGAATACAACTCTACCTTAAATCTTTGGTTAATTAATTTACAGCTTGTTTAAAATTATAACAATAGACACTTGTGCAAAATTTAAAGCCAATAAAAACAAATTCATTTAAAATTGGAACATTCGAGTGCAGGATCACAATTAAAATCCCTCCTGAAATGTCCTTTATTTCACATCCCCATAAAATCCTTATTTTTTTAAAGCTCAGTAAGCAATTCTTTATTCTTAATGAACAAAAAATTAACTTAATAAAATACACTCACTAAACATATTTGATAAGGGTTAAGAAACACCCCACCCTTTATAATTTAAAGTATCATCATACTTAATTGAATTCATACAAAAAAACATGCAATTATTATTTTGCTATATTTATCTGTCCAGTAACATTTATATTAACTACAACTCAAATATTTAAAACTCTAATTTAACGGCCATTGTGGGAGACATTTGCCGAAAAGCGAGTTTTTCTACTGATTACACATTACAAAAATACCTTTGTTTGAATAAATATGTTTGTATTTTGCTGATGATAGCCCTCTACCTACGTTTTTTGACGAAGTTAATTAATTTAGGTTAAACATTAACCCCTTTATCAAGCAAATTTCTTGATTCATAGTTGACATTACGCTAATTAATCATAGCAACATTAGATTTGTGGATAATCATGATGTAATTTGTATTTATTAAATATACAATATTATAATTTCATTTCGATAAATTTTTTTTACAAATTTTAATTACTTTTAACGAACTTGGGCTACTAACAATGTACTCATTAACTCTGATGAAATTGAGTGTGATAGATGGAATGAAGTTTATATTTAATTTGCGGCAATGCGTTATTTGCCGAAATGGAAATAGACAAAGCAAAAGAACGACTTAAAAATAAACAAATATTTTTAAATTCACCAAACCTTGATTAGAAATTGCAAATAATTACAAGAAAATACATTTTTTGCAACAACAAAAATTTGCATTGATTCTGAAAGAGCATATATATACTGTTTCCAGCATTATTTTCTATTTTAAACAGATTCAAAGTAATTTTACAGAAATAAGGGTGCAGAAAATCCCAGTTCACAAGGGTTAAAAGTCCTAAGAAGGTTTGGATCCTTGGTCACCTCACAATCTCTTTCGGAGGTCCTGACTTGTAACTAGATTGTCTTTTATTATTTTTTCAGATATTAATATTCAATGGTAAATCTTAACATATTCATAAAGAATGTGGATATACAGACGTTTTTAATTTCTCACTACAGAATTTGTAATTTAGTCACTCATTGTGATGATCTAAAATCTTTATTTTTCAAGGTAGAATCTTCAAATTTAGAATATTTGAATGTTATTAATTGAGAAGTATGTAAATTATAAAAAAATATTGTCATATTGTTAAATACGAGTGGTAGTACAAGGCATTGGCCGAAATCATTAGTTGTCGGTTAAATGACAAATTTTGCTTTTGATAGATTCATTTTTTTCGTACATTAACCAAATTTTAAGAAAAAAGTACTACTAACTACTAGTATAAATGCTATTATTTGTGATAATTAAAGAATCAATGTATCAAGATTTTTATTTATTTTGAATTGATTACCATTCTTGATTCAAGCTAGTCTCTTGAGCAATGCCCAACCCAGTAAATAAATGATCATTTTTTTGGTGTTATATAACAGTAAGTGAAGTATTCTAAAAAAAAGATCAATATTACAACTGTACATTGAATTTTTTTACTAAATTGTATTTGATTTAATACACTGCATAGTTTTCTAAATTGTTCATCATTCCCAGAGATTTGTCACTTTGGTATTCGATGGGTAATTTTGAGAAAAGTATAAACATAATTTCATATATTCATACGGAATTAACTAGTTTTTTGTCGACTCGAACACTTATCGAGTCGATGATTTTCAGACTTGACACATATGGTGAGTTGATTTTCAAATTAAAAAAAAAATTTGAGTTTTTTAACAGACAAAGTAGACATAGCAATTTTTTATGGAAAGATCTTATTATTACATATATAAAAATATTAGAGCAACAGTGGTCATACAGAAATAAAAATCCCCTAAATAATGAATTTGTAGTACCTTTTTTCCTTTTCTAATTTATTGACTTAATTGTAGACTACTTAACATCTGGAGAGGCACTAGACACGCAACATTGTTAATAGAACCTTACAAATCAATAATTATTGCATGATATAGCGATTGTGAAATAGAAAAATGAATTTTTGTGATGAAGTGATAAATCATGAACGCAAAGATTTATTTCATTTATAAAACTTGAAAGAGTACTTCAAAAGCACTTTTTCAATTATTATATAATTTGGTCAAAAAAAAAGAGCTAATTTTCTCTATTCCTTTTATAACTAATTTATGATCTCATATTTCTTTAATAAGAGAGTATGGAAGACAAAATGGAGGAGGGTGAAACAAAAGATTCAGATGAGGATAAAGAAGATGTAAAAACAGAGGAAGGTGAAACAAAGGATTCAGAAGAGGATACAGAAGAGAATAAAACGGAGGAAGGTGAAAATAATGATTCAGAAGAGGATACAGAAGACAAGGAAACAGAGGAAGATGAAAATGATGATGATTCAGAAGACGATAAGGAAGACCAAAGTACGGAGGAAGATGAAATGAAGGATTCAGAAGACGATAAGGAAGACCAAAGTACGGAGGAAGATGAAATGAAGGATTCAGAAGAGGATAAAGAAGGTAAGAATAAAGGGCTCTTTTACTAGCTGATGAGATTCACTGATATTTCATAATTGTTCAATACATTTTCCATATCTAAAATAATTATAATTAATGAAAGATTCCATTGAAATTTTGCGTCATACTAAATCTACAGAATAAAATATTATTCGTTTATTTAATAGAAGAAAGCAAATGTAAAACCCTCTCAGAGATTAACTGCGTGTTCCCCTTCAAATTCAATGGAATTGAACACACAAGCTGTACATATGCAGGAGTTGGCCATTACTCATGGTGTGCTACAGCTGTGGACCCCTCGAATATGGAGTATACAAGCTATGGATTTTGTTCCAAGGATTGTGAAAGTAAAAACATTTATAAATTTAGTATTTATACATTTTAAAGCGTTGTTTTATTTTTTTTAAACATGGCAGAGGAGGAAATTGTTCCTGAAGACCGTAAGTAGATATTCTATTAATTATATTAGGATAGAAATCTATAATTTTTTTACCATAAACACTTTTAGAATGTGCAACTTTTGATGGTACAAAATGCGAGTTTCCATTCACATACAACGAACAAACGTACAATGAATGTACAGGAACGGATAATTCAGGACTTCCTTGGTGTGCAACGAAAGTTAACGATAACATGGAACATCTAGAATATGGTGTTTGCCGTTCCATATGTTAGGAAAACAATTTTTTTAGACGCTCTATGTACGTCATATATATTATGTATATGATTTTTATACCTTATTAGAAATTATTAAGTTGAATGGACATTCACGACTATTCATTACAATAAACTATTTTAGTATCGAAGATCCTCTCGATTTTTTTTGCGTTTTTACTGAGACATTTATAAGGGAACATTGAACATGATTCTTCTAATGTAGTCAGCGAGTTAAAGTAAAACTTTATCCCTAAAATAAAACAAAAAATTAAAAAACTAAAGAAATGTTAAAATCGAACATTTTTGTCCACCATTAACTAAGGGTGGTTTGAAAAGTTTCCAACATAAATCATTTTGAAGTCAGCCAAAAAAAAAAAAAAAAAATTAATAGCCATGGCCTTGTGAGCTTTTAATGAGCTTTTCACAGAAATTGACAATTTTAATTCTATTTTAACACATAAAACCTGCAATAAAAATCTAAGTAACTCTAATCGAAGAAGGTACCAAGTTTTCATATTTATCAGTCAAATAGTTGGACAATTTTGCTTTCCGTTCACAAGCCTGGTTTAAGTAATTAGTTAGTTTATACAATTTGACTGAATTGATTATAAATCTCTTCTTTTACAAAAAAATCTTGCTAATTGTTGTGGAAAAAGTCTTTAAAAAGTAATATTGATTTAACTTAAGACCAATCAAACGAGGAAAATATAATTTATGTATGTATGAATGAACTAAAACACGTTATCAGGTCCCTTATAGATTAGGTTGATGTAGTTGCCCCAACATTATCAGAACAGTGGACCCTAATTTTGGTACTAAAATTAGGTAAGTAGAACACAAATACAAAATTGTAGCAAATTCAGTGACGTAGAATCGACGTAGCTACTTGAGATAATACTCCTAGGATAGATGGAGTATGTTTACTAATACTTAATCAGTGCAGCTCAATCTAACCAATTAAAGGAACATGATAAAAAATGCTGTTACTTTTTGTACAATTACAATTTCTAAAATCGTATTATGCAAAACTTTTTTGGTATGCGTTGTTTTAATTATATGTATAAATTCAAATATTTATATGATCAAATACAGATTATCTTTTTTTTTTATCACTGTATTTTTTTTAATTCTAGTAAGCAATAAGTTATTTTATTTAAAGAAGACATTATTAAACTTAAGTTGATAAAAGAAGAATGAAAAAAACTATAGTTTTTAATTTTAGTTATTTTCTTTTTTACTAATTATCATTTTCATATAATAATATATATATTTATGATTAAACTACTTTAACTCATAAATATATCAATCGTCAATTTTTTAAATACCAACTATTTTTTTTTTTTTTGCATTCTGTTTCTTTGATTTGGAAGGAAATATCAATTGTTCTCATTTAACTAAAGGATGTTCTGTAAGTTTTCATATCTTCTTGCTCGGCCCAAAGAGTCTTGCACTATCTTAGCCCTCTTTCTCCTCCGTTGTCAACCACCGACAACTTATCAATGTTCCCTTTACTTATGTAAAAACCGGGATCCAAGTAATTTACATTATGTTTTGGTATCGGAAACCTCTAATTTTCCATGTCTTGTGGCATCCCACATCCTACAGAGTCTTTGTTCTAAAGTCAGTAACTTTGATGTCGTATCCAACTTGATTACAAAATAATGTTAATGGTACAAGTTTTTCAGTTAGATACCTTAAAGTATGCACAAGTTTTATCGATTTCTTTATAACTGGTCAAGGTATTATTGACCAGTATGATATCATTCAAAGGTTTTACTGAAAGAAGCCGAGCACTAAACCACTAATACACGTAACCAAAAAAAAAACATACATAGTGATTTATCTACTTTTGCTGCCAAACACAAATAAAGCCCCCTTAGGTAATATCTAGCTGTCCCATCAGTCTTCATAATCTTTAAAAATCTGGTATTTTCGAAAAATGATAGTTTATCCAACTCATTATTTGCTCTTTTCTCATATTTATTTTGTGTTTTCTGCACAAAATGGCATTGTTGTTAAAAGTTTTTTTTTTTTTTAGACATCCTTTCATTTATGGGTAATTAATTTTTTCAGCCATCTTCATCTTGGTAATTGTAATAATGTGAGTCTTTTGGTAATGTGGTATCACTTATTCGGCAACAAAAGTTTGCATTGATACGTGATATTTTGGCAGATTTTTTTACATCCTCTCTCCTTAACTTATCCAAGTCTCCCATATAAGGTAGCAGAACTTGATTCCATGTCGGGATTGTAAATACAGTTATGTTCGGGTCCTGTTTGGGAAATGACACAATTTTCCCAGATTATTCTTGAGAATGATGTCAAATTATAAAAATTATTCAAAAAAAGACAGATATTTCAGTTAAAAATCATTTTTTATTTGTCAAATTTATAAGCAAATGAACATCCCGACGATTTTATATAAACTTTTTATTTATCTATTAATCCAATATCCCATTGGAAATCCATTTTTTTTTTGCAAGGAAAGAAAGAAAAAGGAAAAAAAAGTGCAATTTTCACCGATTTCGTTTTTTGATTTTAAAAAAATAATCAAAATAACGGTACAAACCTGTGCAAAAATAGGGGGAATCAAAAACGATTAAAATTTGAATGATACAAAACCTTACATACATGAAATCAGACAAAACTCTTATATTGATGAGTGAAGTATGTGGAGGTGATGTGAAAGTCGTTGAATCTGTCGTGGTTGAAGCGATTGGGATTGAGTGAATACTTTTGGGCCACCCAAATAAGAAGCGGGTTTAATTCATGAACGAATCACTCATTCTATGATGTAATATTTATGGGTCCAGGTGAAGTCACAACGATTTAAAAAAACCAACTAAGGAATCATTTTTCTTCTATGAGTAGATCCTGGAACACAATTTTGCATCACATTTACTGCTCCTCGAGCCTGATGAATCTTATAATTTCAATTGTTGATATAAAAGTTTAGATAAAGTTTTTTAAATCAAGCGGGCTTACCTCAGTAGAAGAAATAGAATGGCAAGACGTAGAACAAGATCGGCCTATTTTTCTGACACATAAAAGAATTCAAATAAAAACAAACTCATCTTAAAGATAAGATTCCGACCCTTTACTCCCTCAATGATCGGACTGGAGGCAATCCCAAATAAAGAAATAAAAAATTCGATGAGGCGAATAGAATTGGTAAATTAATAGTTGAGAGAAGACTCTTATGATACGCCAGGTTCAGGGAGGACTTCAACGACCATAATCCACGGACCATTATGCAGAACCCTTTTACAAACGTAAAACAAAAATGGTTATCCAGAGTTGTTCTCTTTTTAAGCAAAAAACAACAACAAAAACGAGTTGGCACCTCTTCTACGACTGCTCGAGGATCCTGGGAGTCCCCGCCATCCTAGAGGAAAAAATTAAAGAAGAATTCGGGTTGGATGTGAGAATACCGGACTGGATGATCACTACCTCAAGTCAACATACAGCTAATTTTGAAATAGTCTTTTCAATTACACGTGTCTTAAACATTGTGTACGCTCTTCAATGTAAAGGGGGAGGCTTTCTTCCTATAGGTTTTGAAACTTTTATTCAAGGAATATTACTTTAATGGGGAGGTTTGACGACATAGGGTCAATGAAAATGTTTAGTAAAATTTGTGATTAGATTTGTTTTTCTTAGAATAACACCAACGGCAAATAAAGATCCCAATGAAATGATTTTAGGGGAAAATGACGAGGGAAAAAATGGCGAGATAAAAAAAGAGGAAAAGTGTTTAAATGGAAAAAATGGCAAGATTCTTTTAAACTGATATTATATCTATCACCAATATAATATATAATAAGATAAAAAAAACAAAAAACACGACAGTGGTTCCAATGGAAGGAGTGCTAATCACTTAATTCTCCGTTATTAATTACAATATCATTAAACATGATGGACTATTCATATTGGACAAGACTCTTGGATTGACGAACAAGCATTTCGAAAATACTAGGCAAGAGTATCGATTTCCACTTTGTTTTGATCCAGGATGTGTCATAATAAGAGGTGGTTGGCTGTGGAGCGGCAAACCAGAGAGAGGATTTGGGTAGGTAGTCAAAGGTCGAGTCGTTGGATAGAGCAGAACAAATAGCTACAAAATCAAGATAAGGTGGAGATGAGTTCGTCGGATATCTTGGTGCAAGGGGATGATGACTACAAAGTTCGAAATGGGTGATTCCCAAGAACAACCACCCTCATAATTACAGCTCTCGTAGAAATTGAAATTCAAGCATCTCCTGTTGAGGATAAAGTATCTCGGATCCCTTCTTTTGTACTAATTCTTAGAGAACATGGAAGTATTTCTGTCTTTAATTAATGAGGATCGATCTAAGCATATGAAAAACACTTCTAAATTAAAAATGTGTCTCTTCATTTATCCAATTGTTTGTGTGGATTATGTTTGATATGTTTCAACATTAAAATAATAACTAATATATCATATCCAAGGTGTGATAATTCGAAGTAAACATATTTATTTTATCACAAATAAATAGATGTAACTTCTATAATTTTTTCCCATGGAATAAGATCTAAATTACTTGAAAGTTACGCATTTTTTAAACATCCATAAGCCGAAAATAACGATTGAAATTACTAATTTGATAATATATATTTTATTCATAAACCTAACTTTTTAAGGGACTTTGAAAAAATATTAGTGTATTTATGATCGCCAGAAGTGGATTAATACCCACCATGATCAAAAGAAATAAAAAAGATTGTATTTCTCTGTATTTGAAAGGTAAACTTGAGTTAAATAGCCACAACAGTTTCACAAATGCCCAACTTAAAATACAATATAGTTGAGAGAAATTTAAGGTACCTGAAATCTTTGAGGGGACGAAACCTTCCCATAGAGTTGGTTCTAACTATACGCACCTGAATTATCAAAATTACATAATTACATGAGTATCGAATAATTTTTTTAGAGCCGTTTCTGCCGAATAAAATATGTTTTTACATTTATTCTATAAATAAATTAATTGATGGAATTAAACATTGACAAAGGAATTTATATTAATATTTGTTTTACAAGTTAATAAAGTTGGAGCTGTATTCTCATTCTAAATTGAAATGAAGAATATATAGAGTTATAATGTTCATATTCTTTGATAAATATCACTGAATACCAGTATTATTTATTACAAAGGTAGTTACATATTCAAATGTCATTGTATCATACTAGAAAAATACACAAAAAATTCGTTGAAAGAGCCTATAAGTCACTTTTTATGGTTCTCATACTTGGCTTGATACATTGGAAGTATGAATTCATAGTCCTACATAAACAACTTCGAGAATTTGAGTCCTATAGATAACTACGTAATGCAGCCTGTTTCGTTCTCTCAAGAAAGAAGGTTTATGAAGAGACAAAGACCATCGTTCTATTGCAATTTCAGATTTCCCCAATTCTACTGAGCTTTACAATTTTCCTCCCACTCTCCAACGACTCGACCTTTGACTACCTGCCCGAATCCTCCAGTGGTTTGTCGCTCCACTGCCAACCACTTCTTATTCTGACACATCCAAAATGGAAATCGGTAGTCTTGCCAAGTATTTTGCAAATGCTTGTCCGCCAATCCAAGAGTCTTGTCCAATATGAATAGTCCATCATGTGTAATGATATTGTAATTAATAATGGTTAATTAAGGGTTTAGCACTCCTTCCATTGGAACAACTGTTGTGTTTTTTTTTTTTTTTTCTCTTAATATATATTATATCAGTTTAAAAAGAATCTTCCCATTTTCCCATTTAAACACTTTTCCTTTTTTTTTTATCTTGCCATTTTTTCCTGCCAGTTTTTCCTTGACATTTTTTCCATTTACATTTTTCCCTGACACCCAATGAAATATAAACCTTAATAGCTCGGAACAATTGTATAAATCAACGGAACCTCAAACCTTTTAAATGTATATAGGTTAACTATTTATTATTTCTAATTTAGTTTCTATTTATTTCAACTAACTTAAATGTTTTTATTGTTTGTAATAATTATTATACTACTGATATTTGCTTCCCATAAATTACTATAAAAAAATTAAGAAAATGTTTTAATTTGTACTGTTGTTTGATATCCCAGTCATTAATTAATTCATTTTTGATTTGACTCAACGGATTTATCAAGTCCTGTTGAGTTCCCAAAAACAATTTTGGTGTTTTAGGTATAGAAAAAGGCTCCCCCTCTTATATTGCCCCCGAAAAACTGCCAAATCCAGAGATCTGATAAATAATCATATTATACTTTTAGCTAGTTCAGTCAAATAATCATTAATATACATTCTAAAACATTGTGTATTAGTATATTCCGTCGATGGTGAAGGAATTGATGATTACTATTGCCTTAGAGACATAATCTTGGAGTCACTTGGTTCTTGTACTTCACTGCGTATATTATACATTTTATTTTGGAGATGAGCAACTCAATCTTCCGCCTATCCTTGTATTGGTAGGATTTTACAATGAGCCAATCCGAGGGACTTAATCTCACATGAAAATTTATCCAGACTTCTTCCCCAACCATCCTAAGGATCGGGGTAATTTTTGAATATTGGTAGAATAAATGAAAAGAGGTCTCCAATTCTTTTTGCCAAAAATAACACTTTCTTTCCTGAGGATCTTCCCGGGACTTGTTTGTAAAAATACAGGGCGTCCCTAGTCTGTACCTCATCCATTTTTGACGTGTGTCATTAAATTAATTCTTCAAAATGACGTTTGGATATGCATGTTCCACGCCATTGCTAATATCAAGCGTATATGTCCGAGGAACACCTCTGATACTAAAAAATAGTTCAGAGAGGTTGTAGATGACAGTTACTGATCTAATGACATAGCCATCTTATGGATTGCACAAAATATAGAATGCAGCCCTCACTCCACGGAAGGACTTCAAACTTTTAATCATTAAAGACATTGCATAATGATAATATTGCATATGTCATGAAGGAGGGTTAAAAAAAAAGTAAATATTATGTGAGTACTAAAGTAATACTACAGAAATGAAAATGATGAAATGGATTAATGGATCACCATCTAAATGATGTATCCTATAAGATTTTAAATTTTTTTAGCGAATGTGAATTAGTTGATTTGGTCCATGACAGGAGAAAATGTATCATTAAAAAAATGCAACACGTATACTACATTATAATTTAAACTATAACTGGTATTCCCTTATCGGATTAGAAACAGGCTAAAAATATTGGTAAAGGGATTGTACCCTAAAATAATACTTAAGAACAATTTAACAGATCCCTACCAAAAATGATTAAAATACCGATCTATTCCCTTTTTTTTACTAATAAGTCGAAAGAACCTGAAAATGGAATATATTATTTGACAAAAGTCTAAGGGATGATGTTAAAAATAAACTAATGCCTATTCCACCAAGACTGGAAGATTATGTACTCCGTTCAATGGATATCATAGAAGCCATTTTTGTCCAGTTAGAGATTACAGGTGCATGAAGAGGTCAAGGATTTATCATTTCATGGTTGTCTACTTTTTTTATTACTATATTGCATATATTTTTTATATTTGAGTATTCTAAATTTACTATTGGATGTAATTTATCGTATGGAATCGTTTTTATTGTGTTTCTTCAATTTTTGAATATATGGATTTGAAATAGATGACGAAAAAAAAGGGAAGAGAAAAGAGGATTATGAAATTAACGAAATGGAGGATTGATAAGAGGGAGTAGGAGGGAGAGGGGATGGACGATACAGAGGATGAAAAATAATGACGGAACTGACTTGTATTTCCCAAGGTATGAATAATATCCATTGATCGGGATTCCTTTCCTACTCACTATTAAGATTTATGATGACGTCATTTCTAATCCATAAACATCATTAATCATTCATATCCGTCTCCCTAAGTCTCTCTCACTAGTTGTCACTCATCTCCAATGCCGACTGCCCAGTCCTCCCTATACAGCCATACCCATAAACTACTAACTATTTCAAAAACATAAACCGTATGACGTCACTAAATATCCCTCATTAAACTAGGAATGAAATTTTCGGAGATTAATTTTACAGGGAATGAATTTACTGTAGCGTAGGAAAAAAAAATCATTTTTCAGGTGATCAATTCCAAAAAAAGCTAAAAAACCGGTTTTGCATCACTAATCATGGAATTCTAGACAAATGGAATGATCCTGCATGCAGCTTAGCTTGTTTTATTTATTTCCCCTTTGAGGTAATCAAGTAAAACATGACGTTGACACTTTTATTTTCCAACCAATCACACCTTTTATATTCTCCTCATGTATTTTGCAAATGCTTCTTCGTCAATCGAAGAGTCTTGTCCAATGTGAATAGTCCATCAGTTGTAATGATATGGTAATTAATAACGGTTAATTAAGGGTCTAGCACTCCTTCCATTGGAACCACTGTCGGTTTTTTTTTTTTCTTAATATATATTATACCAGTTTAAAAGAATCTTGCCATTTTCCCCATTGAAACACTTTTCCTTATTTTTATCTTCCCATTTTTCCCGCTACCATTTTGCAAGGTATGCACAATCTTATGTACCAATGGAAAATCAGGTTTTCTTTTCTCTTTTAAAAGGAACTGCTAACATTCGCATATTAGATTGCACACCTATGAAGTTTTTGATAGGTTGCATGTAAAAAGAAAAATTGAATTACCTCTCATTATGCAACTCCACTTCTTTATCTTTTAAAAGAAGTCTTTCTATGCCAAAACCTGCACAAAAAATAATAAAAAATCACAGACAGATTTATATTGTTTTTACATCGGTACAATTATATTCAAACTTATTATCTTAATTAAACATGTATCCTTTATTCTTGTGTATATAACATACATTATTTTGCAATATTAAAGTAAAATCCTTCAGCAATTGCAGTTCTAAATTTATATATGTTGTATGAAGATTTACTTTTATAGGTACATAGTATTTTTCCTCTTGATTTGAACCGGTATAAAAATATGAAAAGTCCTTAAACCCACGGCTCCATTTAAACTTGAAAAAAAAAAATCTATTACTTGGTTCATTATACTAACTTTATGAGTACACTTGAGCGAAAAATGTTTGGAACCACTCAGTACTTCAACCAGTACAAAGAATAGTTATACCCTGGTTGAGGCTTTAAATCCAACCCTATCTTTCTTCTTCTTTATCTGATCTAAAAATTGAGTTCTTTTTGATTTACGCACTAAAAGCATTCTCCGTAAATTGTGCTGAATTAGAACATACTTTGACAAGATGTAAATACTAGGGTCAGCAAAATTATATATATTTACCTCAAATAAAGGTGCCGAAATTTGACAAAACTCTTATTTCAGCATCAATGACCCTCCCTCTCAATTTCCCCCAATTGTACAGGTAAATTGCTGGATACCAAGGCAGTTAAAACTCCATCGCCACCGCGTTTCTAAACATTGAAAATCCCTTCTAATATAATAGAATACACCCTCGCTCACGGGCTGTGCAAGTGAGCAGATGGACCCAGAGCAGTTTAAATTTTCCGCCGCTGCTTCCTAGAGCATCAAGGAACCCATTTAAAGGCTCTAAAATAAAGCTAATGAACTGCTGGGCCTGAAGGTAGATTAAATTCGTCAGCAACCGCTTTTTTGGGTGTTGCGTCTTGACGAGGGAGAGACACAAACTTATTTATAAGGTGGAGAGATCCAGAATGACCGGGAGAGATGAGAGGAAGAAGGACGTGGAGGAATGAAACTACACACTGTTTATATGATCATGTGTATTCTAACTATACTCTGATATATTTACAAAAGACGACACTATTTATAATACGTAAAACTCAGTACTTATAATCATAGACGAATATACAAGAAGATAAAAACCAGAAAGGACATATTAAATACATAACATTGGGTGTCAAGGACCCCTGGGTGATTGCCACGCATTCTAAAAAAGATACGTTGCTCCATGTAATTGAAAGACTGTGGGAGAACTTTTAATTATAGCATTCATGCCTTTGTTGATTGTCTTCATGTTCGAATTTTAAAGGAAGCCATATCATTGAATGTCTACGGGGAAGAAAACATCCAATCGAATTTAACAAAAGTGTTGATATTGTTTGGAGTATCAAATAGTAGGGCATCCTGTGATAGTATTAAGGCATTAAATGTTGCTTTGTCTAATGGTAAAGTCCTTATTGCAAACAAGTTATGCACCTATCAACCACTGGAAGCTACAGAATTACAAACAATTTTTATATCTGTAGCAGTGTGATACTCAACCTTCTCTTTAAGGATTCCAATTGTGTCGGGTTATGGATGGCAATATGGAGCAGATTTGGTACTATACTACCCAAAATATCAGCAAGATATTTGAACACTTTGAAAATATTTCTTAGATCTTATGAAACTTTTTCGAAGTAATTGTTTTGAATGAGAATTTTAGACGCTTGACTCGGTTTTTAACTGGTTTTTTTTCCTAATGCTTTATTATTTATACTCGCTTTGCTCGTCATATTCGGTTTTGATTTTATATTTCTACATCTGATAATGTTTTATTAATTGTTTAAATTTTTTTATAGCTGTATATCAGTACGAACTGAAAGGTTCTTCGGGAGAGGAATAATTTTAAACTAAAATGTTTATTTATGTTATGTAAAACTCAATTCCTCTACCTACATATTTTATTTTATATAAAATATAAAGGTTTTTGAGTCTTAATAAATAAAAAAGTTATGTTCTGCAGTTAATTTACAAAAATCTAATTTTTAATTCCTGACCTCCTACGCCACAACTCATCAATTGGTATTAGAAATAACTCTGAGCTATTCATTGAAGGGTTGTATCTTTGCATCAATTCATTTAAAAAGTTTAAAAAAACAACAATTTTGAGTAGCAGAAGACTGTAATCAATCTAAACACAAATTAAAACTTAATTAAAAAGAAATTTAGACTTTAAAACTATTATCGATATTATATTATATTGTTCGAAATTTTTGGACGTTTAGTATTTATTATTATTTCATTTGGTATAACTCAAATGAGTAAATTTGTGGAGTATTTTATTTTTGAATAAATAATCTTACAAACGTCAAATGAGTCTGATATTATTTTCCTACCAAAAAATCACTATTTTTATTATATGAGAAAGTATAAAATCCGGTTTTCTGCACAAATAAAAGTAATAATAATAAATAATAACTAAGCCAATTGTCCAAGCACATCTTTTGTCAAAATGTTCTTACTTTTAAGGTATATAAACGGTGTTTATGCTCTTTCATGGATGCATTCTACTCACAAAGTATCTTCGACATTCATCATAATGGATTTTTCATCTATTTTCCCCATCTTTTTTCTATTAGTATGTGTTTTGTGGAATAAAGAAGTGAAGGGTAAGAGGAATGTTTCTATCAATCACCATATGTCTTAACTTTAAACACTTAGGAAACCCTATTGTATCCTGTCCCACCGTGGATGGCGAGACTTGTGTTTTCCCCTTCGTGTACGATGGAGAGACCTATGACCATTGTCATTTCAACGATTCTCATTATTTGTGTGCCACCTCTCAATCCAATAGCACTCACCCAGCAACATCTCTTAGTACATGCTCTGTTACCTGCTTCGGTAAGGTTCCCTTTGCCCATTTTCAACTACTATGTATATTCATGATTTTCAATTTTTTATACGATTATAGGTGATGCTGCTATGTTGGAAAGGTTCCGTAAGTCCATGTAACATCAAAAATTTGTATACATCTAATTTATTTTCTTCATTTATGTTCGTCTCCTATAACCCATGAATAGATTCAAAGTTTGTAACTACAAGTTAGTATAAATTCAAGTTGTAATATGTACTTTGTGTTTCATCTATCATTTTTATCCTTTCCAAACAGATGTAGTGAGGGCTTTAGACGACGGACCTGGTAAGATTCTACTCTTAGTTACTGTTGTTCACCCCCAATTATCAAATTTTAAGACAGCTTTATGTAACTGTTCTTGGATATATTAATTTTTTTCCATGATTTTATACTAAAGATTAATCTAATGAATATTTTATTTGATTATTTTTAGAAGAATGCTTAACTAAAGGTTCAGAAAAATGTATCTTTCCATATACAATAAACGGAGTGATGCACAATAATTGCACCTACCAGTGATGTATTACGTGCTAAATTTTGCCGTTTGATTGTTTACAAGTTTTAAAAAAATCTTAATATAATTACGGAATATATTGGTATGTGACAAATTCTGAAAAAAGTCAAAATAGGAATATGAAAAGGGGCTCGAACGTTTTGTATGGAGTATTTATCTTCTCATAAATACCTCACTTATTAAAATACATTGGCTATTCACGTAGAAATCGAGAGATTCGTGGTGGAAAATTTATTTTGTCTTCTCCTTGAATTGATCGTACTAAGAACTGGTTTCTTAAGACTGACGTATTAAATATGATACAAGGAGTTTGTTGTTATTATTTAACTCAAATTATGTCCGTCTACATTAGGACTGTCGTATTTTGATCCAAAAACCTGTACATGGCTAGATGTGAATTGTACGAGATTCAGTGACAGGAAAAGAATGAGAATAATCTCCTTTAAATTTCAAATTCTTATAAAAACTGATGCTCTCAATCAATCGATATATTTTTTTCATCAATGAATAGAAAAATGTTT
Source organism: Lepeophtheirus salmonis (assembly GCF_016086655.4). Taxonomy (NCBI): domain Eukaryota; kingdom Metazoa; phylum Arthropoda; class Copepoda; order Siphonostomatoida; family Caligidae; genus Lepeophtheirus; species Lepeophtheirus salmonis. The sequence goes on along the minus strand of NC_052141.2, from coordinate 2,196,855 downwards.
AGACTTTCCCTACGCTTATAAAAATTTCTATTAATTAAAAGTGTAATTTTTTGGCCCAAAACGTCGAAGCTAATTTAAAGATAAAGAAATAATCCTATTATTTATTAGAGAGAACAAACTTCTTAATCTCATAAAAATCGATTCCGTCCATCAATTTTTTTTCTTCACTAATTAATAGATAAATATTCAAACTTTGTTAGGATTTTATAAAAAAATTCTTTCTTAATTGTAAGGGGTGATTTTTTGCCCAAACTGCCACGCAAATCTGCAGTTCATTACATCATTAGCGAATTCAAACTATTTTATCTCATAAAAACTGATGGCTTCAATCAATTCTTATATATTTTTTTACTAATGAATAGAGAAATGTTCAAGCTTATTTAAGTTTAAAAAATATTTATTAATAAAAAAGTTAATTATGGCGCCGAAACGTCAAAACGAATGTGGAAGTCATTTTAAGTTATTAAATGAAGCTGTATATTGCGATTTTTTCATGAATTTTTGCAATGGCAATATAGTTTAAACCCTTTAGAACAATATTAGGGTAGTGTTTTTGGAAATTCTTGAAGAAAAAGTCATCAAATTGATGATTTAAAAGATGTACATATTTATAGCTTTTTATGAGTCACGAAACTTCTTATCGATAAGCTGTTTGAGCAACTTAATACATAGGGAGAAAAAAGATTAGAGCACTCCCTCGTTTGTAACATACCTAGATTATACTTGTTACTCGCCATATCACTTTTGAGTGACATGGCGTGTCGATTTTCAAATTTAAGATACTCCCGAGCTCCCATTAAATCTTATTAAATTGGCTTGATTTTTAGAACTAAAACTCAAAATATGATTTGAATCACTCAAACTCATTATATTATTTCAGTTTTTCCGGCGATGTTCATCCTATGAGTCTTTCTAACTAATCATAATACTAGAAATGCAACGTCTTTAATGGAATTTTAATAATAAATAATTATTCCATTAAAAAATCAAATAGAAGAATTAATTATTGTGATGAAGTGATAAATTATTATTTTGAGGATGAAACTTGAAAGAATGCTCCATAAGTACTTATCAAGCAACTTATCAATACGATTAAAGAAAGAGATACTTTTTTATTTATTTAATTTCCTTTATTAATGAGAATGAATGAAGGATCTATTAGTTAATCTCATCAAAGTTCATCAAGTTTCACCAAAACGATAAAGTAAAATAATTCATTAAACCAAAACCGTAATGCTTATTATAGAGAGTATGTGTAATTTTAATAGTAAATAATTTATCCACATGTAAAGGGAATCCATGACACAAGTCAACAAACCACTAAAATAAATACTATCACATCCATAGAATAAATGTCATCATAAAATGTATAGATGAGTCAATTACTCTCCATGCATCTATCCAACCTTTAAAAATGACGGGTTCCGAGTAAAATTAAACATTTTTTCCTCATCATTCAAGTTTTTTAAATCATTTTTTGGTTACTTTATAAGAATTAAAGCCTCATTGGGAACTTTAACACGTGATACATCAATAGCTCTTATAATGGAAAGGATTCCTACCTGTGTCCCATAAGTGTTCAAGAAAATTTAGAAGCAGAAGGTTTAACTAATTGCAGTAAAGATTGTATAGGTATGTGAGCTTTTGATTGTGAAATTCGAGAACTTTTAATTCTAAACAATTTATAGAAGCACAACAGAGAAAAGAGAAAGAAAAAAAGAAGGAAGATAAAACGAAGGATTCAGAAGAGGATAAAGAAGGTAAGAATAAAGGGCTCTTTTACTAGCTGATGAGATTCACTGATATTTCATAATTGTTCAATACATTTTCCATATCTAAAATAACTATAATTAATGAAAAATTTTATTGTAATTTTGCGGCATTCTAAATCTACAGAATAAAATATTATTCGTTTATTTAATAGAAGAAAGCAAATGTAAAACCCTCTCAGAGATTAACTGCGTGTTCCCCTTCAAATTCAATGGAATTGAACACACAAGCTGTACATATGAAGGAATTGGACATTACTCATGGTGTGCTACAGCTGTGGACCCCTCGACTATGGAGTATACAAGCTATGGATTTTGTTCCAAGGATTGTGAAAGTAAAAACATTTATAAATTTAGTATTTATACATTTTAAAGCGTTGTCTTTTTTTTTTTTTTAAACATGGCAGAGGAGGAAAAAGTACCTGAAGACCGTAAGTAGATATTTATTTGATTAAATTACGCTGTTATTTACTATTTGTCAAATATCAATACTTTTAGAATGTGCATCTATTTATGGAAAGAAATGTGTGTTTCCATTCCTACACAAAGAACAAACGTACAATGAATGTACAGGAACGGATAATGAAGGACTTCCTTGGTGTGCAACGAAAGTTAACGAGTATATGGAATATCTAGAATATGAAATTTGTCGTTCCATTTGTTAGGAAAAAAAACTGTGTTGACGTTCTGTGTACGTTTTATTTACAATTTATATGATTTTTTTAACCTTTTAAACACTGATTATGTTTAAATATACGATTATTCATTGAATTTAATACTAATATCTTGTTATCTGATTATTTTATGTTTTAACTTAGAGCTTCGCAAAATAACATCCGTATTCGAACCTATTAGTAAGCCGAGATAAAACGTTACCCCTATAATAAACTAATTGTAGATTTATAAAAAATGATCCTTTGTTTACTTTAAAAAAAAAACTAAAGAAATATTAACAATGAGGATTTTTGCCCACTTCAAACCTTTGCTATAGATCAATGCCTATACAAGGGTGGACTGAAAAGGTTCCAATCTAACAAAGATGCATGCCATTTTTTAATATATTTAATTTTTATTTTTCAACATAGTTTCCTAGTAAATCTACATACCTCTCCGAGCGATGTTTCCATCTCTGTATTGTAAATTAAGCCTTTTAATGGTCATAGTAAATAAAGCAAATACACTTTTAATAGACTAAGTAAAAAACTTCGTGGATTTCATGTAATTTTAAGAGTTTCATAGGTTTAATTGTAGGAAGGGGAGATGATAATTTTCATATATATATATATCTATATATATTTATTTATTTTAGGGGGGAGGGGATGTCCCACAAAAATTATCAGCACGATTGTACAATTATTTATATGAGTGCCCGGGTTGCAAGAATGAATGGAGGGGAGTGTAAGCAAGGAATGAAGGCAGAAGAAAATATATAAAGAGAGGGTTGTAGAAAGAAGGAGAGAGATGTAGAAAGAAAGAAGGGATCTGTTTGACTGTTTTGGATTTAAGATAGACTAATAAATATTTATAAGATATTATTTTGAAAAATCAGAAACTTTTAGGCTGGCTCAAAACTTCCTAAAAAGGGCACTACTGCTTATAAGTAACTTCGTATGTACAAAGCTAATTAAAAAATAGGCTTTTTGAAGACAATATTCCGCCTGGGACAATTTTCCTTCTGATAATTTCCCTAGTACATTTATCAAAAATTACCTGTTCATTGAGAAGCTGAGAGATGAAACAAGGATGATAATATGAGGATTAATATTGTGTTCATTGTTCTCTGTATAATTGATAAATGCCCATGGAAAGAATAAATACTCAATGTATATTTATACTTATGTAACGTGTTGACCTATATTTTTGAACCAACACATGTTTTTATCTTTACCGTATATGAAGAGCAATGTTACAAAAATACATTCCTTTGATGTTTGTATTTGACACCTTTCGCATTATTAGGCATATTATTTATCACACTTTCCCACCTGGTCACATTTTGTTCTCCATAGATGTAAATACATTGCCCAGTAACAACTCTGTTAAAAATTTTAAACATATAAAAAGTTGTTCAACAATTTGTAAGTCTTACCAAAATTTCAAGGAATTGTGAATACATTAATTCGAATTTAAAAGCAGTATTTCGAAGAGGTAGGGGTAAGCATATATACAGGAAGTCCACGTCAAGTTCTCTAATTCAATTCAAGTTCTTTTTAAGTTCATAAACCTGACTCAAATTAAGTCTTTTTTATATTAAAAAATCAAAGAGTATTTTTTGTTCCAGGTTAAAATTGAAATGTGATACGTTTTTCCTTTGGAAGATATATTTTAAACGTATATAGATAATGTATAGGAAGAGTATTTTCTGTTTTAGTATTCAAATCCAAGTCAAGTTATAGGTCCTTAATTGTGAAATCAAGTTGAGTTGTAAGTTTTAAAAATATGGACTCATGTACAGCTCCCAAATTTATCATATCATTTGACATAAATGTTTTTCAAATATCAACTTTCAAACTATTCCATTTCCAAATCAAATACCTATGTTAGAAGTATGTCAAATACGATACACTCTTTCATATACAGGGGTGCAGTTCAATAATGCAAATTCAAACAACGCAGATTTGGCATAATACAGTGTTTAAAATTATTTTGACTCCTGTATACCGTGGTATAGGTATTCACCCCATATCGATTTTTTATATTATAATAATAAATTTTTAAAAACTATATATTAAGTTTAACAAGATTTTTTTTTCCAACATTCTTTATTTGGTTTATCTATTATATAGAACATACATATGTATATGAATAAACCGGAGCAATTGCGTAAAAAGTACATAAATAAACATTATACCTAGTGTATACTTAATGCTCCGGGGTAGAATTTCAACCCATATTCCAAAAATCAATCTTTACAAAAACAACAGTAAACATGCAAATTAACAATCATGATAAATATGTGTAAAAATTTCTAAACACTCTTTTTAAAATACTTCTATGATTCCGTGAAGTTGATGGAAGGTACAAGATTTCTTATCCTGCAAAATTCCATGACTCACATCTTGATTTAGGAATTTTCATTGTGAGAGAGACATAGACTCTATCTGGACCATAGGCTTTGCCATCCTTATAATACTTACCTTTGAAGTTAATGTTTTTGGAGAAGATATAATTCCCTTGAACAGTGGAAATTACCTCATTTTTCGGAAAGTGGCCTCTTTTTGTGCAAACAATACTTTGGAAATGAAAATGAAAGTAGTCTAACATATCTACCAGTTTCATTATAACTTTTCTTTCATGATTTAACACCGGGGCAGAAAATCTGTATTTCTAAAAGATTTATTAAGCTTCCTGCACGCAGATACTTCTATCTCAACTTTTTCTTTCATTTCGGCCTCAGCAATTTTTGCAGTTCTACAAAAATCAGAGAATCGGCAAAATACGTCCGTGCAAAAATTGATCCATTATTGAGAACATTATCCACTTGACGGGCGTATGACATTGTTTCCTTCCTTTTTCCAAAAGAAACCGTGAAGTCGTTGAATAAATTATTTTTATGTGCCTTTATGTCGCTTGATTTGATGAAAAAGAGTCATTAAAACCTTCCAGCAATTCTTTTTTTTATTTCGTTTTGTATTCTTCGTCTCCTATCCAGCATTTTCGTATCCTTAATTGAAAATTTTTAATAGGTTTGTGTAATTCCAAGCAAATCAATTTATGATCAGAGGAAGGTTCAGCTTTGTAAAATGCTTTTTCTACCATATTAGTCAAGGTAGGAGAAATCAAAACCAAGTCCATTCTGGAAGACTGGTTCCCTCTCCTCCATACTCAATACTTTCTTCCGGACTTAATTTTTTTGTCAAGTCAACGAGATTGAACTTCAGAATTATATTTTGTTGAGCAGTAAGTTTTAGATACTGTTAATTAAATTTATGGAGATCAATATTTAAATCTCCAATTATCAGGAACGGAGTTGAATCCTTTATTTGGTTATTAAAAATTGCTTGGAAAAAGGAAGTAGACCTTTCATTCGGCCCATAGGCATTTATAAGACTGAAACTCATCCCATTTAAAGAAATTCGAATTTTATGCCAATTGCTTTTGTAAGAAAACTCTTTAAAACAGGAAACATTTATGATTTTCTTTGAAATAAGAGTCAAGACTTCTCTATTAGGTCCATTTCTACTAAAGAAACAATGAAATCTTTTAGGTAAGGAAATGGGGCAGTTATTATATCAAGAAGAAGAGATCTTTGATTAAATATCCTGAAGACAAACGATGTCAGCATCCAATGACATCAAGTGATCAATTATTACATGTCTAGTTCTTCTATCTTTACCCCCTCTTGTATTTAAAGAAATTATTCTATTGATGCCCATATTCAATTTTTGGTCCTTGGAATTTTTTTAGGAAAGGAGCCCACAATTTGTGTAGTTGGAAAGTTTCATTTTATGTAGAAAAAAATAAAAGGATAACAGGAGGGGTTCACCAACCATCAAGAAGTACCAGACTCAGAGCTTTTTGACTTCTCTTCTTTCTTACAGGAGAAATATCTGTATCCGGGTTACTTCTTTTTCCCATAGTGGAAGCACGAATAACACTTTCAAGTATTGTATGGACGTCCAAATGAGGCTTGGATTGGTTTTTTTTTTGGCCTTCTACTTTCTCCATCATTCGTCTTATCACTTTCTGAAAGAGAACATTCGTTTCCCTTATCTGAATAATCGGTATTTACTTGTTGTTTACATCATCATTTGCTGGATCACTCCGGACGACTTCTCTTCATCTTTTTCTTCTGCAGTTTGGGTCTCACTAATCTCCTCAATTTGTTTTTCGGATAGAAGATCTTTATCAATTCTGGAAGTCTTATCTTCATTTTTTTTGTCTTCTACCAATTGCCCCCTCCTTATTCTCTACAATTTGTACTTCTGATGGAAGACGTTCTTGCATGGCTTTTTTGAGAGTCCTTTCATATTCAAAAGTTGTAAGTTGTTTTCCAAGCAATACTGCTTCATAAGTACAAAATTAAAGCATCTTTGACATTGAAGTTTCTCCAGAAAACTTCAGCTTAATTAAATTTCCTTGTACTGGTAAAATTTGAAGTATAGACGAAAGATCAGCTACAATTTCCACGATGTAATTTCCCAAAATTGCTTCATCCATTCAACCACATTTGCCTCGTTTACTCTTTGGAAAGTATTGATAAGCGTGACAACCAATTTCTTATTTTTATTAATATTAACATTATCAATTGCTTTTATTGTAAAAGTGACATCCTCGATTGAACCATTCATATTTTTTATTTTCATCACATGTATTAGTTTAAGTCATCAATTCGAACCCTAACGTCTATAGGGAATCTAGTATGAAAACAAGCCTGACCCAGACTAAATCTAGGATTAGCTCCCGTAATTTCATGCTTATTAAAACCATATTTCATTGCTATATCGTAAATATCAATGTGTTTAATATTTTCTCTTCAAATGCATAAGCCTTCTACATTTTCAAATGTGAGCACAAAAGTATCCCATATAAATTTCACGCGAAAACTAATATCTGAATACTTAAAATCAACTCAAGCCCATATATCCCTTGTGCTGAAAAATATCAGTGTATATTTAAGTACTGTGAGAAATATTATATTTTTATAATGAACACGAGGTTGTACGATGTCACGTGTACATGAGTCCATCAATGTAAGAATAAAGGCAAAGGAGGGATTAAGTTCAATTTTTTCTCTTTTCAAGTGGTTTTCAATCTTATCCTTTACGATCTATTTAGTGCCAAAGTTCGGTGAATTTGTCCAGTGATGCTTTTTTAATATATTCCACGATTTCAGATCCATCAAAAAAGAGATCTTGATAAGTAATGCTTGCCTCAGAATATTCACAAGACGTTCAACAAGGATTGTACCATATTTTTTTGCGTTTTCTTCTGTCGGCGGGATACCTGAACTCCTCTACGGTCTTCAAATTCGAAGTGATTTCTCTTTTAACATGTTTTTCCACGGCAACCCTGTTTTTCGGAGTGAAATACGTCATATTTGTGGTTCAGAAACTATACGAAGATTCTCTGATGTCCTTGGCTTCCTGAAGAACAAATCAGGCATATCTCACCAGTCAAACATATTAATGGCAAAGGAACTATTGGAGTCTATCACTGAAGAGGAAGGATTGGAGTATAACGACCACATAAGCTTAATTATTGAACAACTCCAGCTACACTTAAGTCCACTAAAAGGACAAAGATATTCGTCACGACTTCTGGCAATAGCTTCTTTGTGGCAAAACACAAGCCCTCCGCTCTACAATCAACTCTGTGAGTCAGGAGTGATAATTTTGCCTTCTATCAAATATTTAAAGAAACTTTCTAGTGCCTTCAATATTGATGGTCGAATTACCGATGAGATCGTGTTTATTATCATTGTTCTACTCAGAGGGTAGAATTCGTTGGTGGGAAAATTTATGGTTGTCAAAAGAGCGAATAATTTTCAATAACATTATTGTGATTCATGATCAAGAGTGTTCCTGGTCGATATAGTGATATGGTCGCCATGATACCTATCACCAAAATCAGCTCCACAATTATTAAGGACTATTTCATGGAAGTTTTAAAACTTGTTAAAAAAATTGAATTTGAAATAGTTGCTGTCATTGTGGAGATTCATTCAGCAAACAGACAATTTTACCGTAAGGAGCTTGGGAAATACACTTCATCTTCCATCATCTAGAATCCATACTCGGCAGCTGAACATAAAATATTTTTGCTGTTCACATTTTCAAAAACTTTTACATTAATTTTATTAATAATAGAGTATTATCATGTCCATCCTATGACGACGATTTTCAAAAGACTTTCATCATGTCAACAAAATGTTTGTGTGTCAGATATTACCACGAATCAATAATGAATGCCCTAAAATAACGGAAACAAGAATATCAGCCCTTAAGAGAAACTGCAAAACTCTTGAAGATATTAAAAAGGTTCTGGGATTGTGTCAATACTTGTTCGACTTCTTTACATAAATTTTTATCTTCGCCGGGAAACATCGAGTCTGAAAAATCCGATTCCGATGCAGAAGATAACTTTTTAATTAAAATTGATAGAGATGGCCTTAAAAAGCCAAGTAATATTATGTGCACATATTTAGTAATTACTCGATTACAGCTTTTAAAATATTTAGTTCTTTAATTGGTATGTCTCATCCGAGAACATTTTTGATGAAGGCGCATAAAGAACTATTTCTTTCATCTAACTTGACTTGGTTCTGTGATTCATGTGACCGAGGCCATTCTTTGAGGTCAAATTTTATTAATAAATGCATCATTTTCTGAGTATGTTTTCCAAAAACTTTGGCTCTGATCCCAATAGTAAAATTCATTTAAAAAGAAAAAGAAATAATTTATCTAAAATATGTAGTACTTGAAAAAAGATTGAAAAAATTCATTCTTACCAATAATTTAATTATTGATATTAAATAAATTATTTTAAAAATTTATGTAAGTTTTATTGTATGTATTTTATTTAAATGAACGAAGAACCAAAATAAAGTAATGGTGAGATTTTTCTTATGTTTCATTCCCATTTTCCTCAATTTTCTTCCTTCAGTATGTCAAGAAAAGGGAAGGAAAAAAATAGGAGCGGATTCCATGCTCCATTTAATATAGTATTCCCTGCTTTATCCTGGGGATCTCAGGAGACAATCTTCGACTCCCATAAACTGACCACCAATACACTGTATTCCAAAAATAACGACAGAAAAAGGTTCTTGTAACATTTAAATGACTTTTTACACATATAACAAGGCCAAAATATGCCTTGAACTTACAAAATCCGAATTTAATTTACACAACAAAATTGTATCATTGGACATAAGGAGGGGGGTTGTTTTAAGTATTTAATTTGATACCTTCACTTTTTTTATTACTTAATATACAAACTTGCAATATAAAAGTTTGCCAAATACATACCGGTAGTTGCATAAATACGCGGACTATTTGTGGTAAATAATTAAATGTCTATTAAATTTCTGATGACGTATTTTTTTGTGAATTATATAATAGAAAATTTATTCTGGTATAAAATTTAATATAATTACTGAATATAACCGCCATCAGCTTCTATGACACCCTCCAAGCGCCCGCGGAAGGCCTTGCACACATTGATGATGTAATGGTCTTCCATGGCTGCCCATTGCTCATTGACACTGGCCTTTAATCCAAATTCGGGTGGTGGGTAGCACAGGCCTTGTTCTCAATTTGCCACCACACACTGTAGTCAAGGGGATTCAAATCAGGTGATTGAGGTGGCCAAATCTTTTTGTGAAAGGTCTCCTTCACCTCATCCACATTGATTTTCCGAGGTCTGCCGGTCCAAACACCCTCCTTCAGATCTTTTTCCCTCCTTGACAAGCCCACCTGGACCTAGAACACTGTAGTCCTGGATTGTCCAGTGTCCTTGATTATTTCTTTGATAGACCTACCGGCGCGGAGGAGAGTTGCAACCATATGACGTTTGGCCTCGTCATTCATCGTAAACGACTTTGTTTGATGCGAGTAAGAAAAACAAAAACAAAGCCAAAAGATTTACCGAGTTACTTGTGGGGGAATTTTTCATTTCCGTCACGGAACCTCGAGATGTAAGCGTTTTAAAATTAGTCCGTGTATTTATGCAACTACCAGTAATGGTTAAGTTCCGATTTCTTAAATTTTACAGTATTGAAATGACCGGATTTAAAGTCAAGTAAATATCCAATTTAGATTAAATTTTAAATGTCTGCCATAAATTAATTTAAATAATTTATGATGAATATAATGTTTTTATTGTTCTAATCAAAAAAGAAAAAAAAAAAATAGTCAAAAGTAGACATTGAAAAATAATTTATTTTATTTACGAATTTTAGTACTAAAAAAAGTCTTTGTAAAACACAGATTTAATATAATACGGATATTTCTTATTCCCAAAAACTGCAGTAAGCGGGAACCCCCTGTTTTAAAACAAAGAATTTAAATTTGTCGTGGAGCAACGGACAATGTTGAACGATGGATCACCTCAATCTAGAATCCAATATTCAAGACATCATTCAATATTTTTTCCTGTATTTAACTTATTTGATTTTGTTAATGTCATTACTTTTTTTTAAAGATGCTGCCATTATGTTAATTACTCTATATCTATAAAAATATTTGGTTATTTTAATAGAAATATGATTCCAATCTTTTATTCAGTTAGAATGACAAGCTTTTGAGAGACTTATTATAATTGATTTTGGTATTTTAGTGAAAAAAAGTTAAGAGAAATTGTTTCAAAGCAAATAAATCTGCAAAGAAACACTGGACTAAAGTGTATGACTAAGGAAATATAAGGGGTAGTGATTCAAATCGGTTACATTTTTAGCTCGTCTGTTTTATTGTAGTTGGCAAACTTCAGAGCGAATTTTCTTTTCTTAAATTATTGTATTACAACATATCCTTTTTATACGAGAAACCATATTGAACATTTTCAAGTCGTCATAAAATACGAAAATTTACTCTCTGAATAAGTCGAAGAGTTATAATTATAAGTACTTGTTGGACTCAGAGTAGAATTGATGATCAACCTTCCAGTAATTCAGGCCTATCTTCTTGTACAGTCGTTGATGAAGAGCTCCTTGTTCATTTTAGTCACTGGTTCGAGAATGGAAGCAAAAAAGTAAACAGTTTTATGTGTGCCTTTCTCATTTTTTCCTCTTTGAGGGATCCTTTGGAAAATAATGATGAATGATGTTGTTAGGAGAATCACAAATGTCAACTGCACAACTAGGAGTTTCATTACGCGAATAAATTATACTTTTTCGGAATGGCGAATAATTATTATTATCGTAATAATAATAATCAATTAGTAATAATATATATATTATAAAATGTAAATAATATATATTATCATACTCCAAGGATACCAAACTTCTCTCTTTCTCTTAGCCCACAGTGTAGTCCCAGTTCTTAATTTTGGGATTTTGTGAATTTGTATTTGGTACCCTTTCTATTCACTATGACGTCAAAATCTCCCTCTCTTGCCAGCAGTCGGTACGATACATCAAATTGAAAATTCTAGAAAGCCGGATTACATGATGCTCTAACCTTGTATTTCTATTAACCTTGCCTCTAAAGATATTTAAACAAATAGACAGCTATATTTTGCTTTATTAATATATACTTATACTAGCAAAGGGTTACTTGGCGTTGCTTGGCCCAAGGAGGGAGTGGGAAATAATATTATCATTGGGCAATGCAATTTTTATTAATGTTTAGACCCCTTCAGTGCGGGAGACCGTTAGGTATTCTTACAAGTATTATAATAAATTGCCTGTTTATAATATAAAATATGTTATCACGAATTTAAAAAAAAAAGTTCTGTTATAAACTTCGAAAAACATACCAACATATATCCATGAAAAAAATTGTCAAAATAAAAAATCCTTCTTTTATATTTGTTAAGAAATTGCCAAATCAAAATTGGAGAAGAAAGTTTGCAAAAACAAAGTTAAAAGCATTTATGGTATTGTTAAGAGGAAAACAGGCGTACTAAATTTTTTTTCATATTTACAAAATCAAAAAAAAAAAATATGGAGATTAAATTCATTAAAAAAATAAGCCTAGATAACTGGTTCATTTCTGCAAATATTGCATAAATTACGTAAAAAAATGTTCTGGAAATTGCAAATACAATTTTTTATTATGTCCAAAATTCAATGTTTTTGAGGCGCTTCTGTTTAAAAATTGACGTTTTATCAAATAAAATGAAAAAAATTTAAAATTGCTGTTTCATCAAATAAAATGAAAAATAAAGATTTAAAAAAAATGACAGATACATACATTACGCCTCAATTTATACGTGTCAAATTTATGTGCAAACAAATTTCCAGTCAAATTTCTACAAACTTTATTTTTTCTAAAAATCAAATATTCTATTGAAAATCCATTTTTTTTTTGCAGCAGAAAAAAAAGAAGTGTATTTTTCACTGATTTCGTATATTGCCCCTAACTGTTTTGATTTTGATTAAATTTAGAAAATGTTCAATATTAGTAGAGGTGTTTTTTGTGACAGCAGTCTGTTTTAATGTATAACTCAACCCCCTACAATTTAGTCTTCTTGAGATACAAAAAATAACATTTTTTTAAGTCTGTTTTAATTTATAACTCAACCCCCTATACTTTAGTCTTCTTGAGCTACAAAAACAACATTTTTTTATTCTGTGTATTGAATAATGACTCCCCCTCAAAAAAAAAAAAAAAAGTTCAGCATCCAGTCTTAGCCTGAGGAGTGCTCAAAAGATGCACCCATACAAAGTATCATCCTAGGCCCAACGGAGGGATGGTGGGCACCCATAAAAGAGACACACACTATATTTTATACAGATTAAATTCAAAACAGGGCACCATTGGGATGTTTTTGGGGATGGTTGTCCTTTTACTATATATATTTTTTTAAATATTTCTAGTTTAATTTTTACATATAATTTATACCTATGATTAAATTATTTTTTTATTAGCTATTGATATTATATTAAGAACATGTATTAAAAACGTAGTACTGTAATCAGTAACCATTGTTTGATCACTAAGTAAAGCTCCAGCGATTAAGTCTTTTATAAATGTATAAATACCATAAAACCATTAAAAATATAATAGTCACATTTTATGTCTTTAGAATTTCAGAGTAATGTTAATCCTTATAATTGGAACTGATACATAATTACTAGAGTTAGGTTTCCACCTGAAAATCTGAGACAGATCTGAGGGTGCTATGATTTTTAATAAATCAAACTAAGTTCGGCTAGGACCGCTATCATCGAAATATTTAGTCGGGGTCTGTTTTATTCAAAAAAATCACTCTCATTTAAAAGTTGGTAAAAACTTGATTGATTGAGGGCGCTAGTGTTGCGTAAGTTCACGCTAACTGTTGTTTTCCCTCACTGTATGAAAAGGGGGTAACTGGGGTAATATATGACGATTTTTCAAAATTATCTCTATTTTTTAAATCTATTAAAGTCGTGTAGAAAGAACATTAAGAATAGATGTTCAGGGCATGTTGTTCTTTAAAAGTTATTTACACTTATTTATAATCGATTCATACAGGGAGCGGGGATCAAATTTGTCGCCTACTTTAAACCTTGATAACTTGAAGACGACATTATCAAATAAAAAACCGGTTACCAAATAGGAAAGCTATTCTTGTCAGCTGACGATACGTAGTTCAGTTAGCATCATGCCGTCATCATATGAGGAGATAAAGAGCTATAAGTGAAACGAGGAGCTTTCGAGGTCCGCCGTAGTCATGGCATTACTTAATAATGGAGGTGAAATCTCCAATTCAACGATTGCTTCAACCTTAGGAGTGAATTTACGGACTGTTCAGCGTATCCGTAAGAAGCTAGAGGACACCTGGGATGTTGATGCCACCATAAAGAGGGCACCCAAGGAGGAGGGCGCCGACAGGAACGTCAGGGACACCGACTTATTCGACAAGGTGAAGAAGATGGTTGAGGATGACCCTACCAGGTCCATGAAGGTCCAAGGGGTGGCCGGAGACAGGCCCTGGGTGTGGCAACAGGACTCAGCACCCTGCCATGTGTTCAAAATCTCCATCCAGTGGTTAACCGAGAACTGTTATGACGTCGTAACCAAGGATTTGTGGCCTCCTAACTCTCCCGACCTTAATCCTTTGGCCTATTTTGTCTGGGGCTATGTCGAGATACATACCAAGAGACATCCCCATAGCACCAAGGCCAGCCTGATGGACTCCATCAAGGAGGTATTCAGCAACATGGACAATGAGATGGTCAGAAGAGCCTGCAGCCGGTTCAGAGGACGTATGGAGGTCGTTATTGATGCTAACGGTGATTATATCGAATGAATGGCTACTCTATACCTATATGCTTGTCATAGTTTTGATTTTCAATCAAAAAGTTAAAAAATGTATATTTTGTGTTGTTTTTTGTAGAAAAATATTTTGGGCGACAATTTGATCCCCGCTTCCTGTATGTATAGTTAGGGACATTTAAAAAAACAACAAAAAAACCTGCAATACCCTATACTCAGTGTAATAAGGGCCACTATAGTTGCATTAGTATAAAATAAAATAAATTGTTGTATTGTTTAAATTTAGCAATTAATTATCTAATAATGCATGAACAGTATGAAATGATAGATAAAATGACTTAGACATGAGAAATAACTTTTGGGAACACATGTATAATAGGTATCATATACTACTACACTTCTTACTTTGGAAAGGTTGACAAATCTATCACAAAATTCACAATTGTTCGAGCCCCTTATGCATGTATCTCCTTCAAATTGAGGATTATACAAATATCCATTTGATATCGATATCCAAAAGGTACTTTTAAATTTATTTTAGTATATATATAAATATTTTTTAATTTAGTCTATATCATTAAGTTAGAATTCCAATTACTTATTGTAGATTAGGTTAAATTGCATGTAATTTTCACTTCTATCAAATTTATTTGATTTTTGATTAAATTATATATTAGATAATATATAGCCATGACTTTGCATAAAATTATTTTACATTTAAACACGCATTATGCCCTCCAAAGATTTTACAATTTATATTAAATATTTACCCAAAAAAATGAATACAAAATCAAAAATATTGAATTTAATAATAGTTTTCTTTCTATTCCGGTCACTCCTCTTCAAAATTCTATGGTCCATGTTTTCTTCTCCATATTGATATGTAATTTAATAGAAATATATTTTTTAAAATACTGATTCTCAACAATATTGATTTGTTTGGCCTTATTGGAACTTCCATTTAAATCAATTACGAATGTTCCTTAATTATATATGATCTTCCAATCATATTTTGATACTTCAAAAAATAATTTGTAAATACATTTAAAATCTTGAACTTAAAAAAATTTTTATTTTCCGTTTCTCATAAACATATGGCAAAATCAAGAGGTATTTAAAATAAATAATTTAGAAATAACATTAATTGGACAATGAACTAAAAAAAAAGAGTTTAAATCTTCAATAAAACATTCGCGATTAGCAATATGTCAAATTCCATCGAGGTTGTCTTCTTCTACTGTCGTAATACTAATGTCCGTAAACTATATATTGCATTTAAATAATAATTGCATCAACTCTCTCATTATTTGAAGTAGAGAGGAAATCTTCTTTAGCTAGTTGTTTATTGAATAATGTACTAACCATTTAAATAACGTCCCCATAAATTTTAGATAAAGATTTAAATTCCCAAAAATATGAGCTTTCTTGGCTACGTTTAATAATTGCGTTGAATGGTGTTAAAATTGGTGTGTGATATGTAATTAATTGCAGTGATTAGGTTATTGCACATAGGAACAATTCTTCACTTCTCGCGTTACTTCTTTATTATATTATATATACAAGATAATATATACGAAATGACTGTGCATAAAATGTAACGCAACTTATTATACATAAATCAACACGCAACTCCTCATGTCCTCCTAAGGTTTTAAGGGAATTTTCATAAGGTTTTATCTGACAGTAAATCTTTTTTTTCAAAAAACCATATATATATACACAATTTAAATATTGAATTTAAAAGTCTTCTTTGTATTCCGGTCACTCCTCTTCAACATTCTATTTTCCATGTTTTCTTCTCCGGATTCTCGACAATATCCCTGATTTGTTAAGCCTTAGGAACTTCCTATTTGAATCAATTCACGATGATTCCTAATCAATATATATGATTTCTCGGATGTCTTTGATCACGGCTTCAGTGTCCCAAGTTTTGGAAATAGGGTTTTGTTCATAGAATTTTTCCCAATCTTGAATCTGTGGATCCCGTGAACAGACACACACTAGTTATTGTTTAATTCCGTTTCTCATAAACATCATTGAATCATTTTTTCATAAACATGAGGTAGTGTTGGCAAATAACCACGTTGTCTTCTACTGAACATCATTTGTGCCGGACTAAATCCATATATTTCTCCAAGCAAATAATTCCGCTTCTATATTTGTCTTATCTGTTTTCTTGATGATTGACTTGACTGCTTGCTCTACTAAACCATTACTTTGAAGATTATGCCGTGAACTTATATAATGGATAATTGTTGTGACTTGACGAAGTTGAGACACAAACTATTTAAAGGTGGAGATATCCAGGACGACCGAGAGAAGTGAGGAGAAGGAAAGGCGTGGAGGAATAAAACAACGGTTATTTATAAGAACATCTGTATTCTTATTAATCCAAAACCTACTCTGACAAATACATAAAATACACGATTTATACTTAAAACAGGTAAAACACTGTACTTTATACATATATATATATACAAGAAAATAAGAGAAGATAACAAGGGGAAAGAAAACACTAATACATTACACCAACCCCCAAATCCATGCTGTTGCTTAAACAGGTTCCCGCTCCATGAATAGAAGCTTATTGATCCGCTCCATCCATAACCAGACGCGGACAAACCATTTGCTCTTGTATAAATAAAATTTATCTCCATACACGTGCCGTGCTCTCAACACGAGCACCCGAGAAAGGAGAACTCTACTTCTCATAGAGGTTTTAGGAACGCGAGCACACTACCCGTTCCTAGGAGAAACATCGTTCACCCTTATAGAGGTTTTAGGGACACGAGCACCCTGCTTGTCTCTGGGAGACATATCGATCTCACTCGATGTACCCTCATCCAACTCTGGATGATCCAGAGGAGAACCCATTGCACATTCATAACCCAATGAGGTGAACGGGAGAGTAGGAACAACGGAGAACCAGAACTTCATAGGATGAAATCCACTTAGAATGATGTGGTCCATGACACAGACACACACTTCATTTCTTGTAAGTGACTATGGTTCTCTTCCTTCCTCCATGAGGCCAAAACTGAGGCACATCCCGTATTGCTCCACCTTCCGTAGATGAACGAGCGTTCTCCCTGTCGACGAAAAAGGGCTACCCAACTTCAGCAGGGCTAGCTTCGCCGACGATCCCACAGAATAGAGGTCACGTGATCCTGATTCCATCCTCGTCACTAATGTTGTGTCTTGACGAAGGTGAGGAGGTTCCAAATGCTTATAAGGAGGAATCCAGGATGACCGAGAGAAGTGAGGAGAAGGAAAGGTGTCGAGGAATAATACAAGGGTTGTTTATAGGAACATCTATATTATAATAATTACAAAAACCTACTCTGACAAATACATAAAATACACGACTATTTATACTTAAAACGAGGTAAAAGGCTGTACTTTATCCATATATATATATATACAAGAAAATAAGAGAAGAGAACAAGGGGGAAAAAACACTAATACATTACAATAATTGTATATTTTTCACAGAATTTATCAAATTCACTTCTTTACTGTGGTCCTCCATCAGTATGAATATATTTTAGGAATCCAAGCCAATGAAACCATGACAATAGAATTTTTATAACAGCATCTCCCTTATACTCAAATAGATGGGAAGCCAATGTGACATTCCATATTTGACCTCTGAATTAATGATTGGTTCATCTGGCTTACTTGGAAAAACTTCTAACAGGAGTCACATTTCTCTATCATGTTTTTGATATAATTGTTGATATTTGGCCTAAGTAGAGTTGTTGCAGAGTCTTCCTTGTTTTCACAATGCCTGCATGAGGTATATAAAGTAATTGTAAGATTTTTTTTTCGCTCGGACGAAGGAACAATAATACGATTGTTGTCATAAATGAGGAGTGGGTATTAATCATCATTAAATAGAGATAATTGATTCCAGATTGACGAGAGTTGTTTTGCTTGGTGGTTGATTGGAAATTTCTTCCTTTCTATTCCTGACCTAAATGTATGTAATATCATTTTATATTCACTGTTGTTTACTACGGCATCAATCAATTGTTGCGTCCTTTATCTCATGAAATTTACCTGGAAGCTATTCCAATTCGAAGTTGTAATCAGTTAATTTCTCCCTGAAATGTTGTAGGCTTTTATTTGGAATATCCATAATTGCTTTTTTGAACAAACCAACAAATGGACGACAAATCTTCCGTCGTACCTCACCTCCAGTACCCCTAGACTTACATGAGCAGCATCAAGTAGTCAAAGGCTCTAACTCGACTATGAACGTATGAAAGAAGAGGTTGAAACAGCTCAAGAACCATATAAGAAGTTATCTCTGGAGACAGATCCCTTCAGGATTTACTCTTCCTAAATCGCAAAAACTATCCCTAGTCAAGCCTGAAATTACGAGGGCCAAGAGCCTTGAAATCAAAGCCAGCCTTGAAATAGAAAATGACTTCACCTTCTAAGTTTTTAAAGACCATCACAGGATTATCACCTGTGCAATTTCCCATTGTCTAATTACAAAATCATGGGTAAGGTGTTACGAAAGTAATCAACATAGCTGCATATATTGGATCAAGGAGGAATTGAAGAACAAGGATTGGTATGATGTCATCATGACCCTCTTGCTTAGACTATTAAAATCTTCAGACTTGGAGCCAGCTCAATTATCAAAGCTCTCTTTTATCACAGCGCAGATGACGCTACTCAACAAGAGCTCCAAGGCTAGGAGAAACTTACCAGATCATGTCTCTGTTTGTCTGTTCGGCAAAACGTAGGCACAGCCCTCTATAACCAAATCTGTATGTCAAATGCTCAATTACAATTCCTAGAACCAAGCATATCAGAGCTCCGTCAAGTGAAGTGGCTATAGAGACTGGATTGCCTGTGTCAACTGTTAAATATATTGGAGCAAGGACAAAATACCTGAATAGCAGAGAAGTCAATGTTACTCTCATGATTGATGAAGTGTACTCAGCACAAACAGTTGAGTTTGTGAGAGGCAAAGTTTTTGGTTGTGAGGACAATCAAACAACCAAAATAGTTCTCACATTCATGATCAAGTCTGCTGGAGAAAAGTATATGGATGTGGTTGCACTTGTCCACGTGACAAAAATGCATGCATAATTTATATATAATCAATACACTCCCATCATGAAGACCCTTTATCAAATCGGGTTCATTGTTCTTGCTGTATCGGTTGACAACCGCCCAGCTAACACGAATTTCCACACTAAGTTCCTTTGTTGTAGTGAGCTCCAGACCTCAATACCTCACTCACACAACAACACTAGGAGGGGTTATCTCCTCTTCATCATAAAGTGAATTATATTTACTATACAGTTTCATATGACTTATATTTTTGAATTCTTACTTACTGTCTAGTTAAAGTATCCCTTATTTTAATAGTTCCTATTAAATAAATTTATCTTTGTTAATGGATAAAATGTTTATTATAACTTATTTCAGGTAATAAATCTAGTAAATGAAGAACTAGAGTTTATATTATTGAATGATAGGTAAGCCACTCTCTGATTTGCGCATTTTGAAGTCCGCTATCCATATAGTCGATACATCCTTGGTATAATCTTGTATTTCCATGAACCTTGGTATTTTGGAGGTAACAGAAGCAGAGGCAGGAATGAGAAGAAAGAACCTATAATATGGGTAACTCTAACAAAATCCACTATTCATTTTTTTCTAACTAGCGACTATCAGGAAAGCAACACATCGCTGAATATATACTATATAAAAAATTCAATAAGAAAGGCTAAAAAAGAATTTCAATGATATTGTAGGAAGTGTTGTAACAAATAATGCAGCTAATGTAAATTTGATGAGAGATTTGCTAAGAATATTTTAAGTGCCTGAGAGCTTTGCTTTTACATTTGGATTAGGGTGGAACTTATCTTTAAAATGGAGAAACTTTGAGCTCTGAGAGTTGTGATTTTTTTTTATCTCAGGCGAAAGATATTGTATGTGAATTTTGAACAGTCTTGAAAAATATTTGGAGGTAACTCAACGGCTCAAAAGTTTTGAAATTTTACGATTTAGTGTTTTGACCTGAATATCAACCCTTGGTGTACCAACAAATCTTATTACAAAATAATTTTCGCTGGATAAATTTACATTCTAAAATATGAAAAATATTTTTTACCAACGTAACTGGTCAAAAAAAGGAAAGATTATCATAATGTCCAATTTTTTTCTATAAGTAGATAATTTGCTCGTAATATAAACATTAATCATATTTTCAATTTATGTGTCTAAAATCATTAGCCATGGTCATTTTGTAGCTTAAAGTAGACGAAGCAGGTTAGATTTGACCTTTTTCTGACCTTTTTTTCTATAAAAAGCCTGTACAATCTAAATTTATTTAATACATATATCCAAACCTTCGTAGAAGTCGTAATAAAGAACAGTAATGGGGTAGTATTAATTTAAAAATATTATTTTTAAAGCAAGATTATTATGGGGTAAGCTTAAGAAATACCACAATGTAAAGAAAATATATATATATATTTTTTTCGATGATAAAACTTTCATATATTTTCTAATTTATTATTAATCTAAATTTTGAATATAACCTAATAAAGTTCTAGTAATGATTATGGCACAAATATTTTTAAATTAAAATTTTAAAAGTGTATTTTTCTCGGAATCAAGTACATATAGGTATCGATGATCTTCGAACACTTGGTGAAAGAATTAGAACAGCGAGTCATCAGTTGTTAGTAGACCAATACATTCTTTAATGAGACCACCTCTAGGGTAAGCAAAATCATTAGGAACTTTTAAATGATTCATAATAGCTTGATGGTAGTTATCTTGATCATTCCATAAGTAAGGATCTGTGTCAAAAATTGAATACTGCAATTTCAATTCCCGTACCATACTCAGGTCTATTAATGGATCGTTATTTTTTTTAAAAATCTTTTGAAAATTTGAACACCAGAAGAAGACGTAGATCTAAAGCATGACTGGAATACTGTGTTAATGATTGATTCATAATTTGTTAAGTAAAAGCACCTGCTTTGAATTTGATCACATATTTTCCATCATGAAAAATTATAACTAAATAGCAGTGCTCATAAATTTTATCTCTCTTTATAAATTGAAGATTGTTTAATTTATTTACTTATTGATAAAAATTTAGCTATTAAGACTTTTTGGATCAAGTAAAGGTCCGAATAAGTTCAATATCTTTACCATGAGTATTTTTTAATACCCAATGATGAATTATTAAATGCCTATAAAGTATTTTATTCGAAAAAAGGTCAGTTAAAGGTCCGAAATTTGATCAAATTTATCCTAAATTAACCTGATTTTTCTTTGAGTAATGAATTAAGAATAATTTGGGACACATAAATGGTTTATATGGATAGCATTTCGTTTGATGAACATCACTTGGACAGACAGAAAAAAAAATGCAAGTTATGGTAGTCTTTGCTCTTTTTGACAAATTAGCACAAAAACGTTAATGTCAAAAACTATAATATATTTTCGATAGCAAATTTATTGGATGCTAGGTTTCTTGTAAAAAGAAGTTTTTGAATGATATATTTCGTAACACTATTTTAAAATTTTAAAACTTTGGAGCTGTCGAGCTACCTCTAAATACTTTTCAAACCCGTTCCAAGTTCATATACGATGCTTTTAGCCTAAGAAAATAAATTTGGGACCCTCAAAGCTCAAGATTTGTCAAGTTTGAAAAATAAGCGGAACCCTAATTTATATGAATAAGTTTTGTGATAAATTTATAAATTGAACATAAAAAGGGATTTTTTTCGTACAAAATCGGCTTTTTAAAATTATTATTATTATAAATTACTGTATGCATTCATTATCTTCAATGAAACCATTCGCAAGTCACTGTTCTATAGAATGGTTGTGTATGAAATAAGTATTTTAGGTCA
The DNA here is from genome assembly GCF_016086655.4 of Lepeophtheirus salmonis. Lineage (NCBI taxonomy): Eukaryota > Metazoa > Arthropoda > Copepoda > Siphonostomatoida > Caligidae > Lepeophtheirus > Lepeophtheirus salmonis. The sequence continues at coordinate 2,174,337 of NC_052141.2, read as the reverse complement.
TGTCAGTGCACAATTTTCTACATAACCATTCATTTCTCATATTTATTGCTAAATATTACAATTAAATTTGAATGTTGTTTAATTCAATATTGTGAAGGTAGCGTAAAATCAATTACATTGGTGGGAAACCTTGTAATTATGTAATGTAGCAATTTTTGTGTGCCCCAAAGTGATTGATTTTAACAGGGCAGCATTATCAGAAATAAGTTTATCGTAATAAATGAGGTGTCAAAATTTTCTAATAAAATCATAAAGTTATTTTTTTGGTCCCAATCTTACTTAAGTGTATCTACAGTGTAAACTTTAGTTTATACACTATTTACTGTTTACTTTGTATTTTAAGCGAAAAAAATGTAACAAGGGGTCTATCTTTTATTTTAATACTATCTATCTTAAACAAAGTTTGTCTATCATTCTGAATGTGGAGAACACATTTTGACAAATGTGTGATGCTAAAACTCAGCACTTCATAACAAAAAAGAAAAGGTGCTTGTGTAACGAAAGCACAGTGCATCATGTCAAAAAAGAAGAGTATATATCTATTCTACTTATTGAATACAAAGTTCATCGATGCTTCATAAATCCGACCAAAGCAAGGTACTCCCTTTAGTACAATTATATTGACAAGCCCTGACTGTACTGGCTTTGTTGCCACGTCATAAAAAAGTTAGTTTTTATTGTTCCTAGAAAAAAATATTTCTCCATTTTTTTTGACAGTTCAAAAATGAACAGACCCGACCAAAAGACCTAAACCCATTAACGTAGTTATGAACGTTCCAAATCGCCCCATCAAAAGAAGACTGAGTATACTCGGTCCAAGTCCGGATGAACTCCACATTTTTATGAGGGCTGGAATAGGAAAAGAGAAGACAAGAAAATAGGTATGTAAGAACAATATAAGACCCTATACTAACAGCGAAACAAAGGTATACAAAGTGCAGAATCACATCGTCCCTCTACTTCACGCCGAGAGTATTTCGCGATGAGCAGAGCCTCTGTAGTCACTGTAATAAGTTGCGGACATTGGAGCACGACTTCAAGGAGTGCAAAAGAATGAAGAAAGTGGTGGAAGGTATTCTCTAAAATATTGGTAGAGCAACAACGCAGCACGAACTACTATATGTCTTCTTGCCGGACAACCAAAATGTGGTTTTGAGGATAGCGTCCAATGCAATGGCAAATTTGCAGACGATAATGGCGAAGAGGGCATCTTCCGCATGCCATATCTTAAGATAACTGGGCCAGGTCGCAATAGGTGAATTTAATTTTAATGAAGATATTGGTGTCGAATAAAAAAAATGAACAAATGAACAACGAACGGAAATTTTGAAAAACAAATGAACGGAAAAAGTTTATCAGTTTGTTCTTTCCGATTCCTCTACAAAATACTTCATTTATCCCTTCTGAATAGGAGAAAGACTGGTCCTACTCTATAAGGCAGGAGTTTGGTAACTTTCTTTAGCGTTACACGTAAAGAACTTGTAGTAAAATTAATTTACCGCAAACTAGTGGCATGATGTTTTTAGTTGATTCAGTACTCCACTGTTGATTGACTAAGAGATTTTCCAGTCAACTATTATTCCTATTTTATGTAATTGTTGAGTCTTTTTTGAAATTCAAAAAGTCATTTGATAGAATTTCATCATAATTCATTACAACAGATGAAGTCCTTTATAAATTCATTGTAATGTATTACGTCATTAAAAAAGTTCTAAAACAACAGAATAACATAGTATTACCAAATAAAAAATGAGGAAAAAAGTACTTTGATTGTTATTGTTTTATGGTCCTTTAAAAAATGTGTTTCAATGTTCCCTATATCTTGTATTCATTAGTCTAGTCTTGTACATTATTCTACGCCTTTCTATGTATCTACACAAGGATATACAATCTGCATGGATAATATATATGTATACTATTCATATAAGGAAAATTGCATGAATAAAACATGAGTTGTAAAAAAATAAGTATTTGAAGAGATGAATAAAAGTACATACATTATACATATTTAAATACCCGTAGCAGAGGCCTCTTTCTCTTCTTGATACATATATTAATATTTGTTTAATACTCAATGATGTTGAAAAAAAAATGTGAAGATCAAAAACTTACGTTTAAATATGGGTTTACAATACGATGTATAAAGATTCGTTGCGTGGCAAAACTTCATCAGGCCGTCATTAGACTCATTAACCTGCGTAAAAACCATCCCCACGTCAACTTGACTCTTGTAGCTTAGTGAACATACGAATACTCATTCATTTTCTTTTTCATTGACATACATTTGTACACATATTGTACAATATCAACTACTCTGCCAATGTAACTCTTTAGGTTAATTGAAGACCTCAGATCTAAATTTTTTTCATTTACAGAAAATATTGAAATAACTCTTGCCATAAAAGGTCTTTGTCCATTATCACATTCTAATGATCATCAGATTTCTCAGTAAGCATTTAAGTATCCTATCTTTAATTATACATATAATTTTACTCAGAATCTTAATTATAAATAGCTTTAAAAATTGTGTTTATGTTGAAAACATAAAACTAAAAATGGGTTAATAAAGTATGTAATTAACCAACACCGCTGAAAATGAATCTGAAAAAATGTTCTTCACCTCTTCAATGGGGAAAAAGGCTTTTTCTTGTCATTACCTTTGTTTAAGTAAAATTCTTCACCTGATTTATTCCAATTTGGTAAAAATATTTGCTTCTTTTTAATATTTGTTTCTAGCTATATATCATTGAATAGATAAGTAGCATTGTCTTCACAAAAAACGCTAAGAAACTTTATTCCCATTTATCCAAGATGCCTTATAGTAATGTTAAACAAAACAGAGCTTAATGGATCTACTCTGGGACATTCTCTCCCAATATCAATATTAACTCCTCGCGCTGCGATAATTATTTGTGACTCAATTAGGATTGATGCAAAAAGACATATTAATAATTCAGGAATATCTTAACTATGGAGTTGGTGTATAATTAAACACATAAACCAACTACATATAAAATTTATGATATTCTAGAGAGGCCACTCACCTCTATTAGACATTTAAGAAATTCAACATCAAAAGTATCTTGACGATTAAAATATAATCGTTACCCAACTTTTTTGATAACCTTGATCTATTTCTTTCTCCTTGAGACTCGTTAAACATCAATTTTTTGTATGTCTAATTTATATGAAACTAATTTTTAGACAAATTTATTTTTAATTTACGAATCCAATATTCTATTGGAAATCCGTTTTTTTTTAACCTGAAAAAAAGTGTAATTTTCACTGATTTCTTATTTTTCCTCATTACTTTTTTTAATTTTGAATAAATTAAGAAAACGTCACTATTCGGATTGTTGTTTTTTTGAGATGGCAGTCATTTTTTTATATACAGCTCCAAAAATATATTCAAATTAAAAAAAAAATAAAACAATATATGTTAATTTTTTTGACCATGCAGCCATAAAAGCCATTTATTGAGCCATACGATTAGATGTTTTTCCTACTTGCATTAGTTTTGTTTTTTGCGGGTTTTTATACTTATTTATAAAATAGCCTGGGTAATATATATAAATAAAAGATTTTACATTTTCTATCTTTTTTATAAATTATATTCTACTACACACAAAAGGTTTTGAACGGTTTTCTCTGTTTTTACTATTGATATAAAATATCGAACAAGCTTGACATGTCTTTCCATTGAGTCATTTATTACATTGATATTTTCGATACCTGATTTGGATGGCTAGAAATATTAGTTGTATTTGAAAAAGGGAAGCAGTTTGTAGAAAAACTTGTTTGTTTATATACCCAGTAAAATACAATATGTTAAATAAAGGCCTTTTTTGGTGAAGTAGGAGTCAGGAGTCGGAAAATTTGTACCGACTCTGGCTATAAAAATTAAGTTAATTTATGTGAATAAAATTTATTTATAGTCTAAGGCTTACATTTAGTGTTCGTAAAGTTTTTTCTTAAATTGTTATCATATTATGTGATAATTTATTAAACTTGAAAGATAACTTATTTATAAATTTTTTCACAAATAAAAACGTGCTTTATAGTCTTTACAATCTATACAGTGGCATTCAAAATACTGGACTCAGAGTTGGGGTCGGAGTCGGGCATTTTATCTACTGACTCTGCATCCCCGGGAAAATACCATAAATGCCTACCCAAACTTTGAAAGCAATTTTTCAAATGAATGGATTGACATTCTTATAATTCAAAATCGTCCTGTATAGTCTCAAATCAGACCACTAAGCAGTAGATGCAGACAGAAAAGAAGAGGCCCCTTACATTAAATATAGAAACAAATTTATTCTGGTTTGAAACCTGATCCTGTTTTATTAAAGATTTATTACAAATTAAAGATATTCCCTTCCCCAGTAGACATATGCTAATGCAATTATAAGGCTTTTGATATCCACCAAGCCAAATGCATAGCTCCTGGTTTATGGAGTTAGTCTTGTAATGTGATATCATCATCAAGAATAATTTGGAAGAGTTGTGTCTTTCCCTTGTAGTCATTTCTACAACTATAGAGTGACTGAGTATATTGTATCTAAGTTGTACTGGAAAACAATATGGTATAAGCGTTGTTTACTTACACTTATATTGGGCCAGACTACCTAAAGTCCGACCACCTTGCGATTTTAGTTTGGGCATGCCCTATTAGAGAACATCGATATGTTGAGTCTGAATTGTAATACATGCAATTATGTTGGAGATTCAAGTATAGAATAAAAGATCTGTAAAAGACTGTTTGTACTTCCATTTTTTTTTTAAATAATGCCAGAGTATGCTCAGTAATTTGATCACCTGATGACCTACTACTTGTAGGAACACATCTTGAATGTCACAACTATTGGCACAATCCAATTTTCTTCAAATTTATTGACAATTAGCGGTAGTACCCGGCATTGTCCAGAGTTATTGGGCGTCGACTAACATACAAAAATGATTTCATAATATAAACGATAACCCCCAAACAAATCCTTAGTGTTATTCTTTGTTTTTCAAGGGCACACTCACTCAATACTTGGATATTATCTCCCCAAGAATAAAATAATAATAAAAACAGATTGAGAGAAAAAAAAAGTGATTGGATGAGCCAAGGTGTCAAATTGTATCACCTCACTCAAAACTCAAATTATATCAGATGGTCACATTATGAAATCTTTTAATGTTGTTAATGGAACATCCTTCTAGATCAAAGGAAGCAAAAATTGATGTAATTGTAATAACCTGGAATAAAACTTTGTGTCATTTATAAACAAGATATCTCTCATTGTTGATCTTCTAGTCCTGCCAGCAGTTGAGTATGATCACCTTCTGAATCCTGAATCACTGCTTTGTTGAGCACGTCTATAATATCCATTCAAGTAACAACCATTACCAAGCAGTTAGAAAATGACAATGCCCATAAAAACTGATACGGATGTACATTGTGAAGGAGTTAGTCAGTGGTGACTACAACTTTTTCTTATTATCTTTACTTTGTCTCTAAAATCCCTTATTTCATGTTTACATTTAGTTTGTGTATCTTTATTCATGAGCTCCAGATTGCAAATATATTTTACAGGTCTTGTGTCAATACGGTTTGGGAATTCATATTTAATTAAAATTTAAGAGAAACCAATGTATTAGAAATTAAAAACGTTTCAAACCTATTTAACATAATGCACTCTCTTTACAGGAAGCGGGGATCAAATTGTCGCCTACTTCAAACCTTGATAACTTGAAGACGACATTATCAAATAAAAAACCGGTTACCAAATAGGAAAGCTATTCTCGTCAGCTGACCATACGTAGTTCAGTTAGCATCATGCCGTCATCATATGAGGAGATAAATAGCTATAAGTGGAACGAGGAACTTTGGAGGTGCGCCGTAGTCATGGTATTGGTTAATAATGGAGGTGAAATCTCCAGTTCAACAATTGCTTCAACCTTAGGAGTGAATTTACGGACTGTTCAGCGTATCTGTAAGAAGGTAGAGGACACCTGGGATGTTGATGCCACCATAAAGAGGGCACCCAAGGAGGAGAGCACCGACAGGAAGGTCAAGGACACAGACTTTGTCGACAAGGTGAAGAAGATGGTTGAGGATGACCCTACCAGGTCTATGAAGGCCATGGCGAGGGATCTGGGCTGCCATGAGAAAACAATAAGGGACTGTGTATCTGAGGATTTAAGATGCAGGAGCTACAAGATGCAGGTGGGCCAGATCTTGACCCAGAAGGCAAAGGACAACAGGCTGATGAAGTAAACGAAATTGCTCAACAAGCTCAAGCACCCAAAGCAGCCCGGATGCTGTTGTTTTTCTCTGATGAAAATAATTTCTGTCAAGATCAGAAGGTCAACAAGCAGAACAACAGGTGGATAGCCACCTGCACCAGCCATGTGAGGAAGGTAATGAAGACCAAGTTCCCTGCAATGGTCATGGTGTTCGGGGTGGTCAGCAGTGAAGGTCATGTTATGCCTCCCCACATGATTGAAACGGGTCTAAAGGTCAATACAGAGGTCTACCTGGATGTTATGGAGAAGATGGTTCTGCCCCGGATCCAAGGAGTGGCCGGAGACAGGCCCTGGGTGTGGCAACAGGACTCAGCACCCTGCCATGTGTCCAAAATCTCCATGCAGTGGTTAACCGAGAACTGTTATGACGTCGTCACAAAGGATTTGTGGCCTCCTAACTCTCTCAACCTTAATCCTTTGGACTATTTTGTCTGGGGCTATGTCGAGAGACATACCAAGAGACATCCCCATAGCACCAAGGCCCGCCTGATAGACTCCATCAAGGAGGTATTCGGCAACATGGACAATGAGATGGTCAGAAGAGCCTGCAGCCGGTTCAGAGGCCGTATTGAGGCTACAGGTTATTGATGCCAACGGTGATTATATCGAATGAATGGCTACTCTATACCTATATCCTCGTCATAGTTTTAATTTGCAATAAAAAAGTTAAAAAATGTACATTTTGTGTTTTTTTGTGAAAAATATTTGGGTGACAATTTGATCCCAGCTCCTAGTATATATATATGACGCACCGAGCTTTAACTGCACACGCTTGTTGCTAAATTGTTAAATTTAGCAAATCAGTAGATTGTTATTGGGAATAATAAAAAAGTCTTTATAACTGAATGAAAGGACTGAAGCTAATGTGAAAACTAACTTCATCAGAGGGAAGTTAAGGACGGAACGCTTGATATTGTGCAAGAAAGGGACTTTGAGGGATAAAGAAAGATAATTGAAAAAGATGTTGCTACATCGATACAGGGAAGACTTAATTCCAGTTACCAAGTATCAACTTTTATTTTTTTCCTTCTTCTTTAAACTCAACATTTCTCCCAATTCTATTTATGCAATTATCTGAAAGCCTGCTATTAATTATATGTATAAGCGTTGAGACAGTATAAATTATAATCTATCTTATAGATGGATCATTGGCAAGTCGTTACTTTTAATGTATTGTGCAAATTTTCCTCCTGAAAAAATTTAAAAAAGGCCCAAAATCACCTTTTAGTTAGTCAAATAAGTGAATCACATCAACTGTTGTTGATGTCTTGGGTACTACTCCCTGACTATAATTAGGATATTATGTATCTGATATTATTATAATAAATTAAAAATAGAGATATATAAATTTTAATCCTACATAGTATTTTATTCAATACTGTATTATTTAAAATTAAATTTATTCATTTAAATAAAAAATGGCGAAATATGTATACATATATATTCAGAAAAAAATAGCAAGGACAATAATATCAAATTAGATCATTAGACATGATGGATTATTCATATTGGACAAGACTCATGGATTGACAAACGAGCATTATCATAATATATTGAGAAATATAAAGAAAATATAAAGAGTTTTATATTCTTTGATAAATATCAAGGAAAACCCTTATTAGAACCGTTGTTACATATTCATATGTATCATACAGAGAAATTCGTTGTAATAGCCTATAAGTCACTTGTTATGATTCTAATAACTTGTAATGTTCTACGAACACCACCACACTCACGGAAGCAACGGACCGGAGTAAAGTCAATAAGAACACCTTTGGATTGGGGGTACAATCATACACTAAAACATATATTCTGTAAGGGATTACATTTAAAAGGATGTACATACATTTGACTATTAAAATATACCAACTCGTAAAAACACAAGGTACATTACTATCTATTTAAAACAAATCCCTACGTCATGATCTAAAAGTAAATAAAAGACAATACATAACATAACTTGACTTGATATCTATTGGAAGCATGAATTCACAGTCCTAGATATACAACTTCCAAGATTCGATTCATTTGGATAACAACGTAGTACAGCATGCTTTGTTCTATTTGGATAAGAAACAATGTTTATGAAGAGACGAAAACCATCGTTTCTATTTTAACTTCAGATTGATCCAACTGTTATGAGCTTCTCAGTTTTCTTTGCACTCTCTAACTGCAAGCTCCTCTAAGCTTCTGAGTGGTTTGTGTTGCATACGCATGTAAAACTGATGTTCATCTTATATTTTATAAGTATTCTCTTTTAATGTACAATATTTTATTATTGGAATACAGTTCTGTTTTAACCCTTTATCAGAATATTCCTTTCGTTCCTCCCGTCCCCTTCTTCTTGTTCCTTCCTCTCTTAAGTTCCTCTGGGTGCGTCCTGTCCTCCTGGCGCCCATCATCACGTCGGCGACGAGTATACAATATTTATTATATCTATTTATCCAGATACTGTCATACACAACAGTTTGTCTCGCCACAGCCATTCGTATTTTCTTATGACACATCCTGGATTATAACGAAATAGAAATCACTATTCTTGCAATGATATTATGGTAACGCTTGGTCGTCAATCTATGAATCTTGTAATATGAAGAATCCATCATGTCTAATACAATGACGACTATATATACAGGCATAACCAAGAGAAGAAACTACTTCCTTAATAGTATTTTAAATTCCCTTCTTTTTAATAGTTACTTTGCGGAAATAATATGGACTCTCGTCTCCTCTTGAGTTCCGCTGGTGTAATACAATTCCTAAAATATGTTTTGTCCCTGTATGTAGAGCAGGATATAAGAATGAAGAGAAGGATCCAGGTGTTATTCTTCATGTAATATAGAATGTAGAAGATCTTCCTTATGAATGAACTCAAGCCATCCCAGTATCTTATTGAAAGCCAAGTCAACATTATAAAAGTTGACTCATTGGTTTGATATCCACCCAAGTTGATGAAATAACACTGTCAAACAAAATTATACTTTCAAAATCGTAGGATGCAATGGTTCACAAAAAAACATTGGTTTGATAAAAGAATACGAGTGATGGTCTTTCAATACCTGTCCAAGATAACAAAGCAGACCAACAAAGTTTAATTGAAGTTCCGATCTTAAATAATGTGCATGTTGACGATCAAAATGGTAATAGTGATGAGCTCAATCCAGAAGAAAATGCAAGTGGTGTTGGATCTAGGTTTTCAGATTTTTTAGATAAAAATTGTGGGCTATGTTCAGTCGGAGAGGAATAAGAATGGTTTTTATAATCACCAAGCACATCAATTATTGAGTCACACGATGGGTACCAGTACTGTTGAGTTCAATAGGAAGGGAGATCCTTCAAAATTGCAAACTCTTCGTTCAGTTCGTGGTCAGATAATCAAAATTTGCTGCGACAGAGCGAGAAAACAATGCTTAAATTGCAATCGTTTTAACCATGCAACTAAGATATATACAGGGGAAAAGGTTTCGAAAAGAAAATATTAGGGATTTTTATCGAATCAACTTAAAGGGGCGGTAAAAGAACTGGATCCAAGACATCATATGCGCAGGCCCTAAAAGTTAAAAAATTACAGTTAACATCCTGAATGTTTCTGAAAATAAAGGAATTATCAAAAGGCTAAGAATATCCGATCCGGAGGACATTGTCATTCCAGTTTTACACAAACATAAAAAACAACGAAATTGCAGCCTTATGACTTAAGTACTCAAAACAATCTTTCAGAGGAATCAAACCCCATTAATGATACAGAGATTAATAAATAGAGAAGTGCTCCTAAAGCCGTTCCAATGTCTTATTCTATTAGCTACCGAAACAATGTCTGTAATATTGTAGAGGATTCCTCTTCAAGGTCTCCAACTACAGTGGCTAATGAAGAAGAATTCTTCATTAGGTATTCCATTCTTTCCTTCTGTAATTAATTTTTGTCAAAATATATTCTTCAGGAAAAGATCATGGTAAATCAGAGTATAGAATTCAATATAACTAATCGGCAGAATAATGGGTTTAATGAATTGAACAATATTATAAAGTAAGAGCTTCATTTCAGATAAGCCGTTACAGAATCTAATCATTCCAACATCAGTATTTATACTTTCTTTTAATAAAATTCAATCATTTGTCATCTTTGAGAGGCTATATCGGCTTCACCTATACATTAACTTTTACTAAATAACCATATAAATTAAACTACAGACTTTACACAAAAATAACATGTCTTGTTTTTGTGAATTTTTGAGAATAAGTGGTAAAATTTTTAGTTACAAGAATATCTTTTCCTTTTTTATGTATCAAAAATAGATAGAAAAATAAAAATCAAGTGTTCTCCTTTCCTTTCATTTCTTTAGGATTATCCTTCTTTGTTGTCATGCCACAAATGTAATTTTCAACCCGTTTAAATTTGTTGTCTTCCATTGTTATTTCCCAAGGAGCACGGAAACCTCCATGGATCACAGAGACCCGCAATTTAATGCATCAACCTGTAATGCATATACCCTTGCGGTGGAATATCTATCAGTTAAACATTTTATTCATCTTGTACACAATAATAAAAGCACATTAATAAATCTGAGGGTTTAAAAAAAAAGTAAGAAGAAAACAATCAAAACTAACAACAAAAAAAAACAGACAATAAAAATGTCGACCATCCATATAAACAAAATATAATAAAGGTAACAAAAATGAAGGGAAATAATATTTAGTTACAATATAAGATAACAAGCACCCATCGTTTTGAAAAACGTCCTCAAAGTATTTATTACCCGAGAGAATTCTGATAAAACTTTGCAAATCACTTTTACTCCAACGACCGTTTCACAATTTCCCCGTGCTGGCTTCTTCTTGCCCTGGCAAGAGGGTATCATTATGTCAGGAAATGGATAAGAGACTCTGATCTTTCTTTACGTAGTCATCATGAGTCCTCATCGACTACTCCCATTTTTTTAAATGTATTTTCATTGGAATGAGGGCAGAAACAAAGTTTACAATTTTTTTGAGAAAAGTTTTAGTATGTGATTGCAATTTCCATTCATGTGTAGGACTTGTAAAGAACCGTTTCCTTTGAGGGCAGCTTAGATCAATTTGTCATTCCTGTTCCCATTCGGCGGTTTTTAATTTTTTAAATTTCTACCTCCAACTTTGACTGTGGAACTTCTATATGCGATTGATAAGTCATTTGGTATCCCATTTTAGCCAAGGCATCCACAAATTCGTTCCCAGGGTTGCTGTCATGACAAATAACCCATTTTATACATTTGGGTCTTTTTGAAAATCACGTATCTTCTCAAATACATCGCTGTTGGTCTATAATGGGTCCTTTTTTCCCTTCTAAGCATTCAATAGCTGCCATACTGTCAACGTGAAAAATGGTAGGACCATAACCAACTTTGTCCACAGTCTTCGATCCATCTGTGACAACATTGAGGCAATGCGGATCCAAGAGTGTCTCATTTAGATACATTTGGAGGTAGAGAATAAGGTTTATGAAATTTCTAAATTTGCTGAGGCATCAACTTAATTCTTTTTGGAGTATTTTCGACGCTCCTTTATATCTAGAATGGGTCATTCACGATATTGGAACATCCTCCATAGTTCTCAGTCTTGCCTTAAGTACATTCTTTTTTATGCTTAAATGTAGTGGGTCCATTTTGAACATAATTTCCACGGCTTTTGTAGAGTAGACCTCATTGCTCGACACATCAAAAGACTGCAGGCCTATTAATTATCCTGATCCTTTGGATAAAAATATCCACCTCAATAACTCGAGGTACCCATATCCCTGTTCCATAACAAATAATAGGCTCCTGGCAGGCATTCCAAATCCGTTGAATATAGTAAGGCCATAAGTCCCACCTTTGTCCAATCAAATTCCTGACTGCAAATTAAACTTTTTTGGCTTTTTGTATAATATATTCAACATGGGTGCCCATCTGAGTCTGAAGTCTATAATAACTCCAAAATATGTGTATTTCTCTACCCATTCTATTGTTCTCTCATTGACTTTAATGTTTGGGTATATCACATTGCGGGCTAGGGTGCATACTATTCCCTTTGTTTTTGACTCACCTAATTTAGGGCAATTTCAGATGTGCCATTTCCTTTACTCGTCTTTGGATTATATCATCCATAGACTGTAGGTCTATGCCTATGATAATAACGGCGATGTCATCGGTAAATCCAATTGTAAGTAATGGACCTGGTTCAGGCCCAATTAAATGCTGAATTGTACAATTCCATACAAATGGGGAAAGCATCCCTGCCTGAGGACAGCCATTGGTTGGATGGAAATACATCTTTATTCCTTGTTGCGTACAAAAGATACCCCTGCTCTCAAAAAAATGTTTGTACCATTGAATTGTGGAAAAGTCAATACCATTTTGTTCCAAATGTGTTTCAATTATGTCGTAGGGGAGGTTGTCAAATGCTCTTTTAATTTCAAAGAAAACAACAACAGCATATTTTTTATTGAGAACGTCACTATCTACTAATTTGGCAATAGCAGAATCAGGTGATTTCCCTCTTTGGAACCCCAACTGGTTGGTCATTGGAACCCTTAGTTGTAAGGATTCGATATGCGAGTAAATGATTCTCTCCATTCCTTTGACTATTGTGTTTGCTAATATTATGGGTCGAAATGCTTCGGGGTTTGAATAATTTTCTTTATTTAGTTTTGGTAAAAGCAAAAAAACTTTTGCTTCACTCCATATCTTGGTAATATAAGAAAACTTCATGAATAATCTGTTTAAAAACCCTAGTCTGTTAAAGTATTCGTCTGACAAATTCTTAAAAATGATTGGGGCAAGTTCATCTGGTCCTGGTTTTTTTAAATTCTTGTAAGATTTAAAAACTTCTTTTACGGTTACTCCATCAATTTTATCCAATCATAATGAGTGATTCTTTACTTTCCTCTAATTTTCTTAATCCAATAAGTTTACCTTCCTTGACCCATAGAGGATGACGTTGTTGAAATGAGTAAACATCATTTTTTTCATGTTATCGTTGTTTCCTTCATTATTTCTTAAAATACCTAATGCATAAAATTCTCCCTTTTTGACGTTGAATTGCTGCTATTAAGGCTTACGGGAATCAGTTCAGTGCATCTCTTCTCCATTGATGACGTATTTCTAGTTCTATGACTCTTTTATACTCTCTTGTAGAATTATATAAAGCTTCACTATCAGTTGCACATTGTGTCTTTTTTTTTTTTCTTTCAGCTTTCTTGACCTTTCTCCTCAAGTTACTTAGCTCTTTGGTCCACAATGGTACACCTTTGCGTTGAATTGTCTCTTTCAAAGGAGCCACTGTTTCTAGTGCAATCTTTAAGGAATTTATAAGTTCATAGGAGATCATTTCAATATCATTCCGATTATCATTCACTTTCCTGACCAGTTTAGGCAGAATCTCTTAGAGAACGTAGTTTCATTCCAAATTTTGACAATTTAACAGCTTTAATTTTTTTAATAGGATTGGCTCATTTTGTAAGTCCAATTTAGACATAATATATCTGTGGTCAGACATTGTCGACTTATGAGAAGCATTGTCATACATATGGAAGCATTATGTCATTTGCAAAGGTTACGTCGATTATGAATATGATCCTACTCCGCCAATGAATGATGAGCTTGTCACCTCATTACAGATATTCAGTTGTTGTGAAGCACACATCTCCTCGATTTGTTAACCTCTGTTGTTCGTGTTTTACGACCCGCATAAAGAACCATGGGCATTTGTGTCTATTCCAATTAGTAGTGGTATTTTCCTTTTATATATGTCATCACCAACTATTCTAGTTCGGAGAAAGTACACACAAGAGTGATATCTGAATAAAAAGATACTAGAATTATTTGTTTTTCTTATAGTGGCAAAGTAATTGCGATCATTGCCGACTTAAATAATCAATTTACTCAGCAACTTCAAAATATCTTGACACAACGATCACAGTTGTACACTTTGTTGTGAAAACATTATAGCAACCCTCAACTTATTACAAAACGTTGTTTCTTAATGGTGGTTTCCTCTTCCCTAGATTGATCTGTACACAGTTTAAAGATGCAAATTGTACGTTTTTCTTTATGTTAATTGGAGTTTTCGAATGCATACGGACTGGATTCTCTTGAACGCTTTTTATCTCTCTCTTCGGGCATCCCAAGTTTCTTAGTACTTCTGATTATACTTTGTCTTTTCCCCATAGCCAATCATCTCTTAATTTATTTCGTTTGTTTCCTCCGTTTTCATTATTAACTACAATTTTCTCCTCGTTGTCTTCCTCACTTATTCCTTTTCTAAGGGTTTCTTACTCATTTTTTCAGTGTACTCTTTTTTTCATTGTTTTGATCAGTAAAGATTGATCCATATTCAATGATATCTTCCTCACGGGCTGCTTCTTCTATAATTGTTCTTTCTTTGATACCACCAATACGCAGAGGCAATCCCTATTTGGTACGAAAATATGTGACAAATTCATCATACCCGTTTGTTTGTAGGCGGGCACTTTGGCATTTGTGAGGTCAAATTTTTAACTTTTAAACACTGTGTCAATTATTGATATTAACTCTATCTTTCGTCCCGTATTAGGGCTGGGAGTTTCCTCCTTAGCTTTATTCTTAATTTGGGTTTTCCAAACATAATCCTGGAGAACTTTTTTTAATATTCAAACTCCTCATCATTCTTTGGCTCCAGCACGTGGGGGACATCTTCAACTTCCCCAACAATTTCTCCAAATTCCATCATAATCTCCTTTAGACAGGGACATTGGTTTCCTTGATTATTACTTCTATTGATTTTGAGATCGTCTGAGATTTTCCAATCACCAAACATAACACACAACACCATCTTTTACTTCCAATCTTGTAACAACACCTTCGAATTTTAAAATAACAGTCAGGGGATTCTTGAATGTTGTAAGGATGAACCCTGCCCCACATTTACACTGTTTACTCGTAGAATTTCCTCCTCGTAAATGGAGTGCATGAAATAATTTTTCTTATATTTAATTGTAAGAACAGATCCATTGATGTTTTTATTTTCCTTGCATTTCCAGTCAGGATATATTTTATGCCATATTGGATCAGTGCTGATGATATTTTTACGACGATTCAATTTTATTTTGCTGGAGTAAGAGGCTGAAGCTTCCAACGTTTAAATGATATATGTAAATATAAATAGAACACAAAATATAGTTCAGGAAATGAATCTTGTGTGTAAGCTGATGTAACATTGGACAAAAGTGCTACATGAGCAGGTATTGTATGCTTTCTATTTCATTCATCATGGCTCAAAATATTTCAACTAGAGCTTACAGGTTTGATTGTTATTTCCGAGTACTTAAACTGTAAAGAGATTATTGAATAAGCAACAATATGTATCAAAATAGACAATTCTGATGATTTATGGATTTCTAAATAGTCGGACTTGCAGAGATACTTCGGACTTTTTAATCTCTTAATAAGTAAATTGCTCTTAAAATATTTTTTTCCCCGAAATTTTCACATTATCTTATATTATAAATAAATTCAATTCAGTACTAGTTAATTTTAACGAGGATCTAATATCCTCTCCAATTGAATTGAGACTATTAGATCGTTGAAAGAAGTACATTTTGCTTAGTATATGTGTAGGATAATAGAGTAACCCTAAAATACTCGGATTCCTAATGAGTATGATGGTGTAGCATATGTAGACAGAGAAAGAAACGCAGAGGAATTTATAGGAGGATTCGATGGTGTAAAGAGGTCCCGTGGATTTGTTGGTCTCTTCCACAAGTTCAAGTAGTTGATTCCCTTTGAATAAGACGGATCCCCACTTATCTGTAAAGTAAAACGTTAATTAATTTTGCATTAGACGCAACTGTGTGCGTGTAATAGACAAATTCGAGCAAGGTCAACTTTTTAGCAGAAACAAATATTTTATTGCACATAATAGAAAAATTGAGTGATAGTGTTCGGTCGGTACTTATTTATTCGGTCGAGTTCATTCTAGTCTTTTGGTCTAGTCCTATTGGTTTTTGGGACCTATCCTTAGGACTCTCAGGACTAGAACTGATAAAAAGTGAAGAAATAAAGTTGATGACGTCATCAAAGACATAACTTTATAAATTTTTAGGACGGATATTCGGGACTATATTGTAACGAATCGAGACTGAACAGGAAATGACTGCATTTTTCAGTCCTAAATAAGGGCAAACACAAAATTATTGAGTGAAAGGGTGCAAATTATATTATGGTGATGTCATTTTCCTGCAAACGTACGATTTTATTATATAACAATAAAACTTATTCAATAAAAATTGTGGGTCTAATGTAAAATTTGATTGTTTAGTAGATATAACAGTTTTAAACAGACAGAAATAGTCTAAAAATACTGTGTATAAAGAGTATATCTTCAAAATCAAAATAAAATTATTTAATACATTTTGGATTCTGCATCAATCTAAAAAAATAATATTACTTTTTCATTAAACCACTATTTTAGATTATGAATTCCTAGGTATAGGAAGTACTTCATTTGTTGACTGAGGCTTACTGCAATACTTATATGTAAAACCACTGGGGAACACTAAAGTTATATACATCCAAAATATTAATTGTAATGTTGAGATGTGTGCAACCCCAGGAAAGCATTTGTGTTAATATTCGGAATGAAATGAAAGTAATGGATCAACTTACATTTTGACCAAATAAGAGCCTTTGTTTACATTGTTTTTAAAGTGGTCAGGCCAAAAATGGCGTTAGATATGACACATTTTGCGGATAGAAATGAAGGCTGTGGACATGCCTATTAGGTTTCTGCAACCTTTTCCGCACTTAGATCGGGTGGAGGAAATTGCACACGTGTTGCCTTTTTTATGTTGATCCGACTTTTTTGTACCCTAAAGACATGGGATAAAAATGAAACTTGTTAATTTTGTTTCAGCTGTTGTTCGGTTACCTAATGAAACCTCATAATAAAAAAATAATTTGTATACAATTATAATTAAATCCTGCTGCAAGTTTTGGTTCCCCGCTTTGAATAAGAAATTAGGCCACAAAATATATGACTAAATAGATTTACCTCTATTAAATGTTTCTATATTTTAAAGTATTACAATCACTCTTAGTGCGCTCGATCCATCGATTGATTTGTAATTTCAGTGTCTTGGTTATAGTAATCACGAATAAACGAGCTACAATGACATGAGGTTGAAATGTAATTAGCATGTTGTTAATAGATTACACTATCATAAAATATACACCTGTACTCAGGGTAGGATCTCCTTTGAATATAATCTTACTCATAATATACGTGATGTAAATGTTACTAAATTAAACAAAACCCTTCTTCACAGATGAGGGCCTAGAAAGGGAGAAACAATTATGATGAGTAGGGAATTGAGTAATGAGGTCCGAATGAGTATGACAAGAGTTTACTATATATAATACCCACCAAAACGTTTAGACTCATTATCCAATAGCTGAAGCTTTTTCATCAAGTTCCTCAAATCCATTTCTCCTTTTTTTTAAGTATCCCAAATTAAGTTGATCATTTCATAGCAGTAACGAACAGTTATATCCGTCGATGACACCATGTTGATTAAGATACAATTCCTAGTTTGATAGTATACCTAAAAATCATATAATATATAATTATAGAAAATTTCGATAATTTATTATATCCAATTTGAATATGTTTTTTTTGTTCCTTTAATTGGTCAGATGGAGTTGTACTGATTAAGTATAAACAAGTTTCAACGGACATGTTATCAAGGTAGCCAAGATGAGGCATGATGGAAAAGCATTCTCCAAGAATGCAGGAAGTGGAGGGATCTGGAGTTCCTGTCCAGCTAAAATAATAAGATCAAGGAATACCCCATTAAATCAAAGAATCCTCTCGCCAATGTTTGATAGGACCATCAGGAGGGCCGGTATTTTCTTTATACACGAATATGACCTTCTGACTCTAGGTCATGAAGGTAGTGAACATTTCCCTATATTTAGTTCTACTCTGGGACACTAAAATTAAAATTGTCTGTTTTTTTTATGTATCAATATATTTAAATTAATATCGAGGAACTTAATAATTATGAATAAATCTAACAATAACCATTTTAATATTACAATTTATGATGTTGAGTGTCTACCTAATAGTTTATTAACATGCTATATTTGTATATAAATCGGGTTAAAAAAATATAAGAGTGCAAATTTTCCATTTAATGGCCTATATATAATTTATATCATTCATCAATGAATATATTGATAATTTTTAATAGCTAATCACTCACCCTATGGTAGAATCAAAAGAAGAGCAAATGATTGCACAAATACTGTGACATAGATAAACAAGATAGTCACGAAAAGTGACTAAATTTTGAAATGCAACAATCTACACCTCCTAATTTAAATGGAAATATATTTGTGAAGGAAACAATGTTCCAAAATGAAGGGTTAGAGGCAGAGGGACTTCTAAACAAGAATTCGTCAAAGACAAATGGAGAGGAAAACTAAAGTTAGATAATACTTAATCAATTAAACGACGTACTTCTTAAGTAATGCTGCTCTTGAAAGGAGGAAAAAAGCTATTGGTGTACAGTGCGTTGAACAAAAAACACGTTCAATTTACCTGCTCACAATTAATTGGGCCCTGCGTCGAAACTCAAAGACCTACGAGGACAATTACATACATTATATTACATTTTTGATATATCACGGGACCTTGACTTATAAATGAATACAGAAAAAAGGCACAAAATCAGGTAGTAATTTGCGAATTCTTCCAAACTACTATACTATAGGCATTGTTCACAACTGAACAGACGCTAATTCTAATTCAACTAATTTGAGTCGGAGAAATCAAGTAAAAATATCAACAAAATTCATATAATTTTTTGTGTAACACCGTGAGTTATCATTACTAATAAAGGATATGCGTAAAGGAAACGTAAAGTATAACGATTTATTTACATAAATCCTCACAGTAACTCACCTACCAGGAAATTTATTGGTCAATACAAAGTGCACGTCTTATATACGAAATGGTGGACAAAAATAAATGAAATTGAGAAGGAGAAAAACTACATAGTCGTAATACCATATAATATTTGTTTTTAGTGTTATTTCAAGGTTAATAGAAATACAAGGTTATAACCCTTGGTAACACTGATAAGAGGGGGAAAAGCAGAACAAAAATCGCTATTTATTTTTGTGTTAGCCAAGTAACACCGTGGCATTTTTATTTACAAATTTAATATCATTGAAATATTGGGTTGTATGTCCATAGAGGAAGTAAAAACAAATTCAGATATTCTCTGGGAATATCAAAAATATAATCTGTTTATTCTCTCTGTTTATTTTAGCACAATTTTTTGTCCAATTCATTTTGGGACTCGTATTCTTAAAGACTGGGAGCAAATTCCCAGTACTCTAATCCCTAGAAAGTAATCATAAAGCATGGTGAAAGCTTTGTATGTCTGAATTTCGTTCATATTTATCACACTTAGAAACTCATTGCAAGTGGCATAGGATAGTAAATACAATGTATTTTTTAGCGTGCCAATGTGGCTGTTGTTGGCAACCTGGAATCTGTTTTTTTTTTTTTTTAAAGCCTGTTAACATTATTATTTAATTCCTGGCGAAATTAATTCATATTTTGATACGTTAAAGCATAAACAATTAGTTTCAAAACAAAACAAACCGTACCTTTCAAACAAAAGATCTCAGGATCTCACACGAGACTGTCCAGAAAGCTATCAAAAAATGGGTGGAAAGAGTCTTCTGAGGGTGGAGCGGCCACTTTTTACACCAGAAAAAAAAACATTTCCCCCCTTTCAAGACTCTTTTGACTGAGTCATTTTAGTTATTTTGAACTCTTATTTCGAACTTTTGGCCCTTCTACAGCCTGATGCAATCCACTTTCGACTAGATATTTTGGGTGCGTGTCGAGGGGAAGGACTACAGTGTCTGTATTCCAAATTCCGAGGCCCTCAAAGCCACTATTCGCCAGTATTAGGGCGCACTGACATATGACAGCATCCCCAGTGGGTGCCAGGTCTTCCGCTACCGCCTGGAAGCCATCATTGCTGGTAAAGGTGGCTACATTAATAATTAACAGACATTTATTTGTAGTATTAATTTTGTTGAAATTCTATTGTTAATTAATAAATTATATCGATTTGAATTTGAAAATACAAAGTGTACAAATTTTAATAGACGACTTGGTATACAGTGATTGTACTGTGATCCTGTCGGACTTAGCATTATGTATCGAAAACGGAGTCATTCCTGCCTATGTCCTTGCTTGATATGGATTAAAAATTTTGTTTATTTCCTTCATTCACCAGATTTTGCATTTAGCTGCTATAATGAAACGTCATGACAGCTTATCTACTCTCCTCTAAAACATTATTCATATTGTTTTGGACTATTAACCATGTTCATTTTTGGTTTACTATTTTATACAAAGCGAAAAAGCTTACGATTTACAACTATTCTCAAAAAGAAATAATTAGAACATTTTTTTTAAAGCTCCAATCAATGTGACATATACTCAGGACATTCACAAAGAGAAAATAAATAGCTTTGAGTTCGGACTTTTATTATTTGCTACAAAAAAACCTCAATCAATTTAACCCTCTCTGATGATTAATAAATTTGCATTTATTGAGATATTTAAATATATTTTACGCCATTTTCGGCAATATTTGACAAAATAACAGTGCATTGAAGGTTTAAAACTGTATACACTCTGGTCGGAATACTGAGAGTTACACCGAAATTAGAAAAAAATGCTGATTAATAACAAAGATATTATTTCAAACTACGAAAATATAGTTGAAAAAATTATAATTTATACTTGAATTGACTATTACTTCCAAGCAATGTCAGAATTTACAATATACCTCAACAGTCTATTAAACTGAAATAGATGTTTGTTAAGGAGATGACTGTTCGCACCTTTTTTTTATTTTACAATCAAAACCCTTCGAAAAATAAACAGTAGTATATTAAAGACTAAAAATCCTTCATGGTCATACATTTTTATGCACTGCCAAAATATGTTTCTTATTACATTGTAAAGTAACCTACTGCTATAATTAATGGTTGAAAATAGTTTAAGGTATTTATTGATTTAAAATAATGCAAGCTACACCCAGTGTTTATTTAATAATTACATTTTTAAGCATCCAAATTTTTTTATTTTTGCGCATAGTAATGATATATGAACAATAGGCAATCATAGCTTATGAGAAAAAGATGGAATAACTCTTAGTAATTATAAGGTATAACAAGACTTTTTCATCAACAATTGGTATCAACCTTGTACGGACTTTTAAATTTTTTTAAATACAACCTTTTATCTATTATTCATTCATTTCTAATTTCTAATGTGAATTCTTTGAATTAAATCATTGTTATTCAGAGATATATAAATATTTGGCAAAATTACCGTTATTATCCTTAAGTTTTATTTATTATTTTACCTTATTTTTCTTCATTGTGTTGAATAAATAATTTATAAAAAAATTTAAAGAAATTGATTGCAATCATAAAGAGTTGTCAAATACTCATATACGAGCAAAAAATGAACACCAACCACTTTTAATTGACGATTTTTTGCTCAGGATTTCTTGAACGTACTAATACTATGACCATCCATGATAGATCATAACTGTTGCTTCATCAGTTTCCTGAAAAGTCGTACCTGGTGTACTTGCAGTGCTTTGTGTAATCCAGAGCCAACATCTGGTAGCATAAAACTTTTAGCAGTAGACTTCACAAACCAATTAATACTGTTATCACTGTAGTATAAAAGATCCAAGCACATTCTTTCAATTCCAGACTTTTCAACTGCTTGGCATTGATACTGTGATGAAGAGTTTTAACATTTATTACTTACACAGAGGTTACATGCCTGTTGAGGGAAGCTTCATTCAATTTCTTTATTCTTTGTTCAACTTTCAACCTGACCCTAGCTTAAAACATATGCAAGAGTTATTTAAAAATTGAACCTTGTATCAAAATGATTAATTCATGTGAATAATATAATTTCTCATAGTTTAAGACAGCCAAGTTTATTTTCGGTTATGAATGTTGCTAAATTTTATATTACAATTAACTGGCTTTATTTGAAACCATAAAGATTTCTGCGTCTTTTATTAGATTGTAGCTCAAACAAGAAAGAATAAAGAAAACTTATTGAGACGAATCACATCCATAATATTTTGACGTCATTGTATTTGTTGTATCTGTATGATATATTTTCGTTATGAATTCCCCTATTCGTTCTTCATATATCGACAATATCTCTGATATCCGAACTTCGGAGCATGGATACGTTACGAGTTTACTCTCCTCTAAAAGGAATAAAGAAATATCACATATTCACCTTCAAATCTACTTCTCCTGGAGTGGTACACGTTAAAGAATGGTTCGATAGTTCACAAACTTTTCCTGTGAATATGTTCAAACATGGAATTTTGTTCAGCCTCTTTCGATTCCTGAAGAGTATATTATAAAGAAAAAAACTTATTGGAGGAAAGAATAGAATATTTAATGAAGAATGTTATTCCTTTACTAACTTGTAATGAAAAGAAACAACATTTTTTTAATCTATAAAAAATGAAACGAAACTCTCCAATAAAGAATTAACAAGTATTACTTTTCCTCAACATAATGATTTCTTACCTACGTTCACTTCTTCTCCTACATCCCTCACTTTATCCAAAGATTCTTCATTATTTTTATATTCATCATCCAATTGTTTGGGAGAAGATACTCATTCAACATTATCCGCTTAATTATTACAAGGTAACAGACAAAATTAAAATGTTTAATTGTATTAATTGAAATCCACCCCGTCTATATTATCAGACACAGCACGCTTTTTTGATTGTACAAGTAACTTATCAACCCATTTTAATCCAGAACAAGGACTCTCGCATAAATATGCAAATCATGTGTTCAAACCACATGGAAAAGAATGTGTCTTTTATGCAAAGGGTGTGATTATCACAGAAAAGATTTGAAGAAGTTGATAAAAAATGTGGAACTTTTAAACATTGCAGGAAAAAATATCCTACAAAATCCTGCAAAAATTTCAATGTTGGAAATACATATAGTTACATACATAGTACGTAAATATAATTATTTTCTTATGGAACTAAATTTTTAATTATTTTCTATTTGAAAACGATTTCTAGGGAATTATTTTTACATTTCGAATTTTCAAAAAATAGTATTTATCCCTTCTTATGAGTGTTCAGTTTTTTTCTCTCTTCATCTACGTATTCTAAGTCATTTCTAACTTTATTAAAAAAATTATGGATCACTGTCATATTTTTTCCATTGATCGACGATATTGCTTAAATGAGGTAGTTATTCAGGAGTTATTTATTTGTAACTTAAATCCATTGAGAGGCTAACATTGTAATGGAAATTCGTAATACTTTTAGCAAAAATCATTCGAGATATGATATCTCTTAACAACTTATATAGTTCTCTATGTCTAATGGTATTAAATTCATTGATAACATATGAATCATTATCAGCAATAACCATCATTTTTTTTAAAATAAAATCGATTCGCCACCACTCTAAACAACTTTTGGCTTGTCGTATGCAACAACCTGACACATTTTGAAAAAGATTTGGGTTTAAGGCATACAAAATACAGCTCGTGCAACAACGTGTACAAATTGTTCAATGATGAAAATCAGCGTTCTGTGATTAAAGCCGCCGGACCTTCGTTTGCGTCGTATGTTCAGTGAATTGGCTCTTAAACGTATTCAAGAAAATAATTTCGCGTTTTGGCCCCGTGAATTGGCCACCAAGATCGTGTGATATCACACCTTTCGACTTTTTTCTTTGGGGCTACGTAAAAGCAAAAGTCTGGATAAACCAGCGACGATTGAAGCATTGGAAGCAAATATTGAGGGAGTTATTCGTGAGATTCTGGTCACAATGCTCGAACGCGTCATCGAAAATTGGAGCGAAAGAATGGACCATTTAAAGGCCAGCTGCGGCCAATATATGAAGGGAAATATTTTCTAGAAATAATTGTAAAGGATTGTTTTTTCGGTTCATAATAAAGTTTTGACCATTATATAATATTTTATGTGTTTTATTTCTACAATCCAAAAACCGCTCGTTTTGAATCCCCTTTACAACATATCTGCTGAAAGATATCATTATTGATACTTTAGTGCTCCTTTTTTGCTAATACGTTTGAATTATTAAAAAAAATCAAAAAAAATCTATAAAAACACTGATATCTTGCAGGTTACCAATTAATACTAATATGCTCAAGAATTTTATATCCCTATCGATGAGGCCCAATTTCTACTAACATAATTAATTAAAGCCTCCAATAATAATAATTTTCATTGAGTTTGGCTATTAGCCCTTAAAAAGGGATAATTTTATAGGGCAGAGTTCTTTCCAACCTTTTTTTTGCAACCAAATGAACAAGCTTAGAATTACCAACGTGGGGATTTACTTCTTCTTTTTAGTGTGTCAAAATCCAAGAAGGAGGAACTATCATTGCTGTCTCTACACCAAATATACCCATCCCATTAGGTTCATTTTGGAAGAAACACACTTATGAGTGTTGATTGAGGGGGGGGGATTCTAGAGGCTTATATTGAAGTCAAGAGGGCGCCAGCCGGAAAAAGTTTGGAAGCCCCTGGTCTAGAGCTACTCTTGTTTTACCATACGAAAATGTCACTGAAATGAACTACGCTGAATAGAAGCTCGCCCAAATAAATACTTCCTCTCAAATGAATGTTTCTAAGATGAGACTCACTGAAACTAATTTTGCTCAAATGAATGCACGACATATTTTAATCACATTTAAGGTGCTGGCGCCATTATAAGAAGTGGATATTATGTGGAGACTATGTACTTTAAAAAATGTATAATAAATTAATACGCTAATAACTGTTTATTTAAATCAAAGCTTTGCAGTGTTTTCAAGCCTCAAAAGCATTTTAATGGTTGTTTTAGTACTTAGATAAGTCTAATTACATAGAAACAGAAGAATAAAGAAATAAAAAAATCTACCAATTTGTATACCGCAATATAAAATTATAATACCCATTGCAACTTGGATAAAACAAAACAAAAATATAATCATTATTTAGTTATAACGAGGATATTTTTACTGGGACTATATTCTTACTTTATTTTTATATGTGTTTTACGAGTTTATGTGTGGGTATGTGTTTATTAGTGGTGAGAGTAGGTCCAGTACCGTGTTTTTACCGGGTTGGACTTAAGTGATCTTTACTAGAACGACTTGGAATTATATTTTGGTCCAGGAGGCGATCTCAGAAAATTAGCCGAAATTATTCGTCTTCAAATCGTGAAATAATTTGTTTATTCTCAATCTATGGACCGATGTTCTAACCAATCCTGATTTAATGATTATACAAAGAGGACTTGTGCAACACATTACACTTCATATGAGATTAATGTGATGATGCTCACTACTTTGTAAAACCTATGACGTCATTTGCAAATCATTTACAGGGTTGGGAGCAAAACGTGGACCACAGAGGCTGCTTTGGAAATATTTTATGTTTTTTTATTTTCATAAATAGCACAAAATATAATCTTTTTAAACTTGTAAACAAGGTCTTTTGCCGAATTGTTTACTCAATATGATGCCCTTCGGTATCAATCACATCTTTACACGTCGCTGGGAGTCCTCACAGAAGTTGATGAAAAATTCCTCAGACAAGTTGTCCCACGCAGCCACTATGGCGGCCTTCAGAGAGCAGCTTAGTGGAGGTTCATGATATTTCTGTATTTTTTTGGTGGCCCGTTTTTTTGGAATTACTAATCGAAAGAATGAATTTTCTTTATCTTAGCTTTTGTCATTATTTAACTCCTGAGTAGTGAACTACCTATCCTACTATATTCGATTATATTCAAAACCTGATTGAACATTCCTGTCTGCTAATAAAAGACGAAGAGTAGCCAAGAAGATTTGTTGCAGAGTTTCCTTATTGATCTCCTTCCCCCCCTTCTCAAAGCTGATAATAGCTGATCTAATTAAACTTCGTTACAGCCAAACTGCTCTCCTTCTAAACCTAGTTCCATTTTCGGTGTTGTTTTTGTAAGGTTCCCAACATACAAACGGTTTAAATGACTACTGATATTGTTATGATGCTCTCAGTCCAGAATTTGAAGTAGGTGCATCCAGAGCTCGCACAACAGTGCATGTTATGATAGATTTGTCACACCTTGCAAGGTAGGTGGTGTAGCCTAACAAACGCGTGTTGCTCATATCATATGTCCTTTCTAAGTCGTTATATCAACCATTTTATACCGTAATAATTGATAGTTAAATTTAGGCCATATTTCAATTTATATTAATGCAACTTTGACCCTTATTACACTGAGTATGGACTAATATCAGCCCATTGAAGGTTTACAAAAAAAAGTATCGAACTATAAATGTTTTAGCGTATTAAAGATAAGTACAAATAATAGTTGGTCTACATATACCAACTTTTAAATGAGAGCAATTTATTTTTTATAAGACAGTTCCATACCAAATTTTTGGGTAATACCGGTCCTGACTGAACTTTTTTAAAGGCAGAATTAGTTATGTCCATTAAAAGTCATAATAGTATCACATTGGTCTTAGATTTTCAAACCAAAACTAACCCTAGTATTTTTGTATCAGTTCTATATAATTATAAGGATTTAAATTACTCTATAGTTCTTAAAAGATATAACGTGGCTAGGATATTTTTTATGGTTTTTTTTATAGTATATAAATATGTACATTTACAAAGTTTAATTGCTTGTGCTTTAGTGATGAAACCATCGTTTCTCCCTATGTACAAGAATTACCAAATAAACTCATTAAAGTACTACATTTTATTATTTCTAATATTCTCAATTTAATATAAATAGCTTATAAAAAAATTATATGCGAGATCATGATTATAATTGCAGGTATAAATTATTTAAAACAATTCAACTAAAAATATTTAAAAAGATATACAACCATACCCGAAAACCACATAATGGTCATTCATCACTGTTATTAGACATATATAATACAGTTTGTGTGTCTTTTAATTCTAAACCATATTGTAGCATCAGATCAAACTTCATTTAGGGAACGTATTTAATTACTACTAATTAGGATATATAATCCAATTTTTTCCACTTAACTTTTTCTAACAATGTCTAGTTTAAAAAAATAGTGAAGCTTTTCTGTTATCATGGTGATGAATTGCAAAGTATTTTTCATTAGCTGATTGCAAATTCTACAAAATTGAATTTTGCAAATTTAATCAATGTCTAAGGCAATTAATGTATTCAGCTTTGTGTAATAGTTTAATCTGGAATATACATATTGTTTGCTAATATTTTGTATATGGGTCCAAATTGATTACAGTTATAATTAAACCTTCCAAATAAATAAGGTAACTCAGAAAAAATATGTTGGTTCAACTGTCGAAAATCAATTGGAGGCTGCCATGAATAAAAATACTGCCTCTATTTTGAGGCTATTAAAACAACCAAGTTTAAAAGAAATGGGACACAATTTTATAAAAATTGAATGTATCATTTTAGAACCCCAGGGATTGCTTGTTTTGCTTTTAATAAGCTACACCCTTGAGGCTCATTTTTATGTATTACGAAACAAAAAGGGCTTCATATATTAATGAGTATTTTTTTAGGTTGGACTTTTTATAGTAGATAAATATTAAATGAATAAATAAAAGGTCAAAAATGAACGATTAATCGGAAAAAAAGAACGAATGAACCCCGAACGTAATGTTTTTACAAAATGGAAAGAGGGTGAACGGGTACAACCCTGCTTTAAGTACATGTTTAATCAAAAAAGTTAACTTGTGTCTGACCCTGATTGAGCTTCTTTAATAAACTTGATGGTTATTTTTTATTGATATTCAGCTCATATTAAACATCGTTTGGTGTTTTATAATTGTTAATTATTTAAAATTGATTACACCATCTTTTAAGAGCTAATGATTTTACAAAAAAAAAACGTACAGATAAAAAAAATATTAGCGCCAGAGATTAGAAAAACTTTATAAGAAATATTCATATCATTTTTTCACGTACTAATTATGAATTCACATGCAGTTTATACAAAACCATTATATAGAAAGTAATTGACTTTCCTAGTTCTCCATCTTCAAGTTCGAATCCACCATGAGGTGTCGAATTTGAAAAATGTACGTATAGAAAAATTTCATTCTAATTCATTATTGTTATATTCGTGACTTTTTTCTCAGATTACAACCCCCCTCCAAAAAAAAAAAAAAATGTTGAAGAGGTATTTGGTGCCTATTTACATAAATGAAAGATATCTGATGTAGATTACCCATTACCAAATATTATCTAGTGAGTAGAAAAAAACTTTATTTGGGCATAATAACAATATTATAAAAGATCTGGCTTTCAATTAATTACATAGATACGTAATATTTGCCTATTACGACTACGAGTACAAAGAAAAAGGACACCTGGCACCAAAGAATGATAATGTCAGTAAAAAAATCAATATTTTTTCGCACAGATTCATGAATTATTCACAAGGGACTAAAATTGAACGGATTTTGAATATTTTACTTTTTGATTTCAATAAATGCTATTTTACAGTTTATAGTTATGCCTCTTAAAAGTTTTTAAGCCTGAGCCCCCCATTCTGGTTGCTTACTGCCTTTGCAAACCCAGTAGGAATTCAAATGGATCACATATATATAAAATTAGTTTTTATAGTCTAGAGTTCATATAAAAAAACCCAGTAAATTGGCGTTGGGTTATGAACCGGCTACATGCCCTACTGGTGTATTGCACAACCTATGGCCAGAAAAAATCAATAGAGTCTCAGGTTCCTTTGCCAATAATAATGATTTGGAAGTGGTTTATAAAACATATTGCACAACTTGTGTGCTGATGAAATACAAATGTACATACACATGACACATACAGACACTTAATTATTAATTAAGTTTGATACGCTTTAAGAAAAGTGTTGTTTTATGCGACCATTGGAGCACGAACCATCAGTAATAGCATTGATATTTTTCGTCTTCGTAATCTTAAGATATTAGTTTTTTTATCAGAGCTTCGTCAGTGTCATAATATTATCTATGTGAGACATGGTCATTTTTTTTGTCGTAGCTATCTTTTATTTCGTTTTGGTCTCGTCTTCGTCTCATCTTAGTCTTGTCTTGTCTTTGTCAGTTTCGTCTTCGTCATGATTTTTTTCAGATTTTTGTCTTCGTCTCGTTTTCTGTTCTGCTTCGTCATTAAAAAAACTTCTTTGACGAAATGATTTCCTCTCGTCAGGCTTGACGAAGTTAACACTGTACTACACATATATGGAAGACTTACAATACAGGACAAGCTTAGATCCCTTTCGTATAAGTTGGTATAACTTTGAAATATATAATCAGTTCATGTTAGTAAATCCATGTTGCGTGTTCCTTAATTAGTAACTCTGATTTCATCTTCAAAATGCCTTCAACTCAATCAAAGGCTATTTCCCCTGAGTGATTAACCCACAATTTGCCAGCACAGTCCTCCTGCTATCCAAACAACCTACGACATAAAGCACTCTTTTCAAAAAAAAAAATTTTATCTTTAATGCAAAAAGCAATTTTAACTTTTTTGTTTTGTTTAAGAGACTAATATTGGCCTGTATATGACCCCTTTCAAAAAAATATGTCAATTCTAAATAATAATTTTAATTGAATTTAAAATGTACTCTAATGAAATCTGAAGACTTAAAATGTACTCGATCAAAGTATTGATGGACTTGGATTAGTGAGAGAAGACTTGATAATCAACTTAAGTTTGTAGTACAAGGACTTTTTCCACCTTTGATTAAAAATCAGTCAGAAGAAATGAACAACATCCTTGATGAACTAACTCTTTTGAGTGGCAAAAAAATACTTTTTTCAATCGCAATTTTAATATCACACAAGATTTATTATTTCCAAGAAAAATGATCTTACCAAAAGGTTTTACCATTTTTTTTTCAACATTCTGTGTTTGGTTTATATATTATATAGAACAAAGCCGGATAAACCGGAACTATAGCTTATAATTAATGCTCCGGGGCAGAATTTCAAGCAATATTCTAAATATCAATCTTTAAAAAAACAACAGTAAACATGCAAATTAAAAATTATGATAAATATCTGATAAAATTTCTTAAAACCCTTTTTAAAATACTTTGATGATTCCGTGAAGTTGATGGAAGGTACCAGATTTCTTCCCCTGCAAAATTCCATGACTCACATCCTGATGTAGGAATTTTCATTGTGAAAGAGACATAGCGGGATGAAGTTGCCAAGATGATACCTCTCAACTCATCTTCCCGAATATGCTGATAGTTAGTCGGCTGGTGATGAGGGCTTTAAAATTAAGAATTGCAAAGTCAGAGCCCTTGTTAACTCAGCAGTTCCACATTTGAAATTCCAAAAGAACAAGACTTTTAACATATTTTTCTTCCTCATTCGTCAGCCCTTTTAGATTTATAGATACAAAATATTTTAGGATATAGATGGTAGGGCAGTCCACAAACGCATGAAGTGTGTTATTATATATTTTCCACAGTCCTTGCAGGGCATAGTATATTTAATACAATCTGTGGAGATTTGTAACTGCACGGTAAACTTTTCATATTGATTTTTTCTTTTTCATGGGAGGCCCAAACGCTTAATTAGAGTAATCATAGAATGGGACCATCGTGAGTCATTTCTAAATTTTGAAAATTAACAGGGAAATCTTATTCTACTATCGTGAGCAATTCTTCAAATTTAAATTATCTTAAAATATCTTGATTTTGCTTTCTTCTAAAGCCCCAAACTGGAGAGATCAAAGATGTAATTTTGTTGGTCAGATTGGTCACCACCATAAGCCAAATGTACAGTTCTCGGTTCGTTATACTTCTTCTCCATTCTACTGCTGGATTTCTTGAAATATTCACAAAAATTTTGGAGTAAATTTTCAGGACAATACGAAATAGTTGGTCTACTCCACCACCTATATGGGATTTAGGTCTTTTCCTGGCTTGGATATAATTCTTATAAAACAAATAATTGAGCCATTTGTCTTCTTTCAAAGTAGCTTTTTCAGCTAGTTGCGGACTTGATGTAGCCTTATATAAAATTAAAGGTATTACCAAATTGTTATAAAAGTCAACTCTTTTTGAAGGTTGAATCTTTTCCCAAAAAGAAATCCGAAGGTCCCGAGGTCCGAATGTCGTTCCAGTTATCTTCATGAATACCACTGCTATTCCATTTGATGCCCAAAATTTCCACCATTCTTCTAACTTGACAATTTCCGACTTTAAGATCCTCTTCAGGCTTCCAGGAGCCCAAAGGTAAAATAGAGGTCTTATTTTTTTTCACATTTAATCCTGTTTTTCTTGAAACCTCCGAAAATAATTAAGTAAGACTTTTATTCTGACAATTAGCTGAGACTCAGAATTCGCCTCTACGGTTAAAGTTACATCATCTGCATACAAATCAATAATATGCTTAGATCCCTCAATGCTAATCCCAAAGCCTCTGTACCTCTTTGTAACACCTAAAACGAGTTCTTCAATTGCAGCTATGAAAAGAAGTGGAGCCGAGGGGCATCCCCGATGACAGCTCTTTTCTAAGATGATTGACTAGCTTTCTAGTCCATCCAACGAGATCGTTGAATTGCCGTTATATAGCAAGGCACGAACGGGGTTAAAAAAGCGTTTTGGAAGTAACTTTTTTACAGATCTAAGAATTTACCTATGTGAAAGAGAGTCGAAAGCTCTGAAGATGTATATTGCTATTATTGCTCCAAACTTCTACCTACTTTCCACTGTGTCCATTGCAGCTTCAATATTGCGTGCAACATCTGAAATTTTCCTATTCTTTAAAAATCCTTTTTGTTCAATCCCAATTTTTTGTTTGAGAATTGGTTGCATCTGTTTAGCCAATACTCCAGAGATAATCCTATCTATTTTAGTTTCTCCTTTATGAATTTTCTCCCTTTTGTTTGTGATTTGGGTAGTCGTCCAAACTTTTCTATAGAACGTCTAATTTTTAAAAGATACTGAATAGATACTTCATCACTAAAATTCGCATAGACTTTACCCGAGACTCTATCTAGACCACAGGCTTTATCATCCTTATAATAAATTCCTATAAAGTTAGATATAATATCTTTGGAAAAGATATAATTCCCTTGAACAGTGGAAATTGCATCTCTCTTCCGAAAGTTCCCTCTTTTTGTGCCAGCAATGTTTTCGAAATGGGAATTAAAGTAGTCTAACACATCTAAAAGTTTAGTTATAACTTTTCCTTCATGAATAATTTTTTTAACACCTGGGGCAGAAAATCTGTTTTTCTTAAAAAAATTCTTAAGTCTTCTGTAAGCAGAATCTGCCATCTCAATTTTTTCTTTTATTTCGGCCTCAGCCATTTCTGCAGTTCTAAAGAAAATCAGATAATCCACAAAATAAATGCACGCAAAAATTGATCACTGAACATTATCCACTTGACTGGTGTATAACCTTGTTTCTTTCCTATTTTCCGAAAGAACCCGTGAAGTCGTTGAATGAATTATTTTTATGAGCTTTTGAGTTGCTGTATTGGATGAAAAAACGTCATTAAAACCTCCTAGCAAATCTTTTTTAATTTCAATTTGCATTTATCGTCTTCAATCAACCATTTTGGTATACTTAATTGAGAAATTTTATAAGGTTTGTGTAATTCCAATCAAATCAATTTATGATCAGAGGAAGGTTCAGGTTTATAAAATGCTTTTTTTACCATATGAGTCAATGTAGGAGAAATCAAAGCCAAGTCAATTCTGGAAGACTGATTCCCTCTCCTCCAAGAAATACTTTCTTCCGGACTGATTTTTTTTGTTAAGTCAACAAGATTGAACTTAAGAATTATATTTTGTAGAGTAGTAAGGTTTGGATAGTGTGAATCAAATTTATGGAGATCAACATTTAAATCCCGAATTAGCAGGAACGGAGTTGAATCCTTTATTTGGTTATTAAAAATTGCTTGGAAAAAGGAAGTAGACCTTTCATTCGGGCCATAGGCATTTATAAGACTGAAACTCATCCCATTTAAAGAAATTCGAATTTTATGCCAATTGCTTTTGTAGGAAAACTCTTTAAAACAGGAAATATTTATGATTTTCTTTGAAATAAGAGTCAAGACTCCTCTATTAGATCCATTTCTACTAAAGAAACAATGAAATCTTTTAGGTAAGCAAATGGGACAGTTATTATATCAAGAAGAAGAGATCTTTGATTAAATATCCTGAAGACAAACGATGTCAGCATCCAATGACATCAAGTGATTAATTATTACATGACCAGTTCTTCTATCTTTACCCCCTCTTGTATTTAAAGAAATTATTCTATTGATGCCCTCATTCAATTTTTGGTCCTTAGAATTTTTATTTGGAAAGAAGTCCACAATTTGTGTCTGTATTTCTCTGTTTGATAGCTTCATTTTATAATAATGTAAAAAGTAAATAAAAGAATAACAGAAGTGGTCCAACAACTATCAAGAAGCACCAGACTCAGAGCTTTTCGACTGTTTCTTCTCCCTTACAGGGGAAAGGTTTGAGGAAGCACAAGTACGACTTTCCAGAATAGTATGGTCGTCCAAATGAGGCTTGGATTGTTTTTTGGCTTTCTACTTTCTCCATCATTCGTCTTATCATTTTCTAAAAGAGAACATGCGTTTCCTTTATCCGAATAATCGATATGCACTTATTTTACATCATCATTTGCCGGATCATTATTTACTCTGGAAGACTTCTTTTAATCTTTTCTTTCTACAGTTCGGGTCTCAATAACCTCTTCAATTTGTTTTTCGGATAGAAGATCATGATCAATTCTGGAAGTCTTATCTTCATTTTTGTCTTCTACCAATTGCCCCTCCTTATTCTCTACAATTTGTACTTCTGATGGAAGACGTTCTTGTATGGCTTTTTTAGAGCCCTTTTATATTCAAAAGTTGTATGTCGTTTTCCAAGCAATATTGCTTCAGGTGTCCAAAATTAAAGCGTCTTTGACGTTGAAGTTTTTCCAGAAAACTTCAGCTTAATTAAATTTCCTTGGACTAGTAAAATTAGAGGCATAGACGAAGGATCAGCTACAACTTCCCAGATGTAGTCACTGTCATGCCAAATCTCCTTATAACATTTATATTTTCCCTCCACTTTGTCATCACTTAGGTTTTTTTTTTTTTTTTTGGGATAGTGGTTTATAATTTCCCAAAATTGTTTCATCCATTCAACCACATTTGCCTCGTTTACTCTTTGAAAATTTGAAATTTCTTATTTTTATTAATATTAACATTGTCAATTCCTTTTATTTTAAAAGTGACATCCTCGATTGAACCGTCCATATTTTTTATTTTCATCACATTGTGTTTTTTTAAGTCATTAATTCGACCCTTAACGTCTATAGGGAATCTAGTATAAAAACAAGCTTGAGCCAGACTAAATCTAGGATTAGCTCGCGCAATTTCATACTCACTAAAACCATATTTCATTGCTATTTCGTATATATCAATGTGTTTAACATTATCTCCTCTAAAGCATAAACCATCTGTATTTTCCATTGTGAGGACTAAAGTATCCCATTTAAAGTTATTGTCCAGGTTCAATCTCTATGAGTGCTTTTATTTCTCTTCAAGACATTTGATTAACCTCCTCCATCAATCCTAGATGATTTCCTGATATTGTAATCGAGAGGTTTAGTGGGTATATTTTTAAAAAGTTCCGACTAGTTCTTTATAAATAAAAAAAGTTATATTTTGTGTATATATGAAAATAAAATATAAACACCCTTCCCAAGAGAAAATGAAACCATCTAAAACAATTACTTGCTTTATACTAGGGATCTCAGGAGACAATCTTCGACTCCCAGAAACTGACCTTCTATACACTATATTTAAAAAATAACGACAGAAAAAGGGACTTCTAGCACTTAAAACACTTTTTACACATATAAAAAGGCCAAAATACCCCTAGAACTCACTAAATCTGAATTTAATTTACACAGCACAAAAAAGACTTCTACACAAAATACATAAACAGGCCATTTCTGCTCAATAATTGAACGCCCTCTTTTCACCCCTGGAAAGTTTACCTCACTCTTTTTCCCCCAATACAAGTTCATCCCGAAGTATGTTCATCGCAAGGAAAGTTAATCCTAAGATAAATTAACATTGAGGAAAAATTATCCCCGAAATTACATACAGGGTGTCCACGATAAATTGGAACTACTTTAAACTTCATCCAGATCCATAATGTGGATATTCGGGGTTAAATCATACTAATATAAAAGGTTGCATGAACAATACACTATAACTTCTACCACAATTGTTTCGACAACAAACAGTAGTCATCATGGAACAAGCAAGGAGAGACGCCATCCTCGAATTGGGTCGCGCTGGACACAAGCCCTCCGCTATCTACAAGATTCTTAACTACCCCAAGACCACGGTGTACCGGGTCTTTAATGCCTGGGAGGTTGACGGGAAGGTCTGGTGCAAGGCCCACAACATGAGAAGTACCGAATCCGCACCCCCTTCTTTGAAGGCCTCTGAAGTCCATCAAGGCTTCGCCGGGGACTTCCTTGTCCAGGTTGGCCAAGAACCGTGGAGTGAGTAAGCAGTTGGTCTCCAAGGCTGTGAATGAGGACCTCGGGTACAGGTCATACCGAATGGCCAAATAACACATTCTCACGGCATCCATGAAGGCCACCAGGCTCACCAACGGTAAGCGTCTCCTCAATGACCTGAAGAGCCATGGAGGAAGACAGAAGCTACAACGTCCAGAATGACAGGTGGCTTGCCAAGGAGAGAGAAGAGGTCCCTGCGGTCTTCACCACAAAGTTCCCGGCCTCCCTGATGACCCTGGGTGTCATCTACAGCACAGGTGAGGTGATGCCTCCTTTCTTCTTCAATCCCAAGGAAAGGGTTAACGCGATAAGGTACTGCGAAGTCATGGAGGAGTTCGTCATCCCTGGATGAAGGATACGGCCGCTGGGAGAGAGTTCATGAGGACCACTAACCTCTTCAACTCCCACGACATCACTTTCTGGGATCGCAACACCTGGCCCTCCAACTCACCCGACCTCAATCCGTGTGATATCTACTGGTAGGGGAAGTTGGAGAGGAAGGTGTGTAAGGTCAGCCACAAGAGCATCGCGGCCCTGAAGGACTCCATTACGAGGGAGTAGAATGCTGTCAATTCCGCGGAAGTCATCAGGGCATGCAAATCCTTTAAGGGCAGGATGGAGAAGATGGTGGCTGCTGAGGGAGGACATGTTGAATAAATTTATTGTTTAATATCATATCTAACTTTTTCATATAAACAAATACACTCCAAATTCCATTTTTATAAAGCAGGTTGAATTTTAAGATAGTTCCAATTTATCGTGGACACCCTGTATATTTGGAATTTATATCTTAATAAAAAAAAATCAACAATGATATAGTAGTTATTTTACTTATTAATACAAAGATTTAATTATTTAATTATATACTGGTTATCCTCGTAAGGAAGTTCCTAATTTGAATAAGAACTTATCCTGAACGAAATAAGTTTATAATCATATTGGATCATTTTCATTTTATTGCATAATATAAACAAACGTATAATGTTTAATATTTTTGAATAATTTATATTTTCTTGATATATAGGTTATAATCAAACAGAGTTCGATACCATCTTTTATTATCCGATTGATGTTTTCGCTGGTTTGGTAAGGAACTACAACAAACATCAACTACTTGCATTATGTTTTTAAAGTTTATCTCATTTTTGGTGTGGATACAAAGTCATTGCAAAGCTTCAGTCCCCTCTCTGTGACATTATTTACAAAAGATTGCTTATCCACGATGGATTTTTATTTATATTAATACTGTTTGATTTCAGGTGTCTTTAAAATTCGGAAATGATATTTAATATTCGAAATAATACCCAACTATCTGGCCCAATGAATTTAGAAAAGTTAATTGTATTTTCTATATTTACGAGTGGATATTTTGCTTATCAAACCCAGCTCCATGTCTGTTTAAGCATTTCATTGGGTTTTCTATTTTGAGAATTTTGCATGTAATCCTCATTTTTGCGGTTTATCAATTTACTCACTAAACAATGATAAATGGTAACAATATTTCTGTAAAATATCACATATGCAACCCCATTGCTTTAATAGCAGCTTTCTGACAAAGTACATTGGACATTTTTATATTCTAGGATAGTTAAAATTAGATTTCAATAATTTATGGAAGCAGAAGTTGAAGATTGGTCATTTTTCCACCAAAAAATAAAAAAATATAGAGAGAAATGTACAAATTGATTTAATTTTTTCAAATTGTTCAGGCCAAAAAAAAGTTCTTCGATGCAATAAATTTATTCGACTTGTTAGTAGTGTTTAATTGAGTATAGTATTTTTGTCATACACTAAGCATTGTCAAGAGCTCAAGTTCTATAATTTTTTTTTTTTTACTTTCAGAGGGGGATCACCAAGATAAACGAGTGTGACCTGAATTAACTTGAATAGTCAAACTCCAAAGCTTGCTTGCAGAGTGAAACTTTAGGACTGCAGATTTTCCCTTCAGACTTTTCAGCATAATTTCCTCAAAATTCTCGGGGAAGAATGACATAGTTTCTTTAATTTTTTCATGGAAACACAAAACCTTTTTGTCAGGAGATCTTCTATCAATTTTTGTCGTTATTGTCATGGAAAGATATAACATTTCTTGCAATGCTTTTTTTAGATTGTCAGTATTCTTGCTTTATCATAAAATCGTTTCATCTGATTCGTAACACTTGCAACTACTCCATATTGAACTTTTTCCACTACTAAAGAAAAGTTATCAACTTTAAGACTTTTAATATTTGCTAAATAACATAACAAATCTTTCTTATAGCTTGGTAATTTTGATTCTTTAATATGTACATACTCTTCACTAGGATACTCTAATAAATTTTTTTAGGCTTAGTTCTTCGTGTTTCCATTGTGTACTAACTAATTATTAGATTACTGATGCTACTAACACTATTTTATTGTAAAAAAAGTATGATAAAGAGAAAATAATGAACAAAACATTTTTTTTGCGAAATAACACGGATCGAAAATAAGAATGTGCCAACGCTGCATATTTGCCAATTCTTATAAAATTCTGGATTTAGCCTAAGTATATCAAAACTCAAAACTATGCAAATGACCAGCAAGATCAAAAGAGGTTGGGTGGAGTGATCACACTAGAATGGCAACAAACAATGAACCATCGAATTGAAAGATCCACATGTATTAATTTTTAATCTCATACTATTTAATGCTTATATCAGGATTCTGTAACTAGTTTTTCCGTATCAAATTTTATTTCCATGAATTTTCGAAGTGTATTTACTATTTTTATGGGTTTGAGACAACTATTGAAATACAAATAAGAACAAAATAATATTGCCACTAGACTAGACCTTTTTAGAAACCAATACTCTTTCGTAAAGGAAACATGTATTATTTACGCTCAAATGAACTATATTGGCGTAAAAACAGTTTACAAATTGAAACTTTATTTCTTTTCAAACACAACCCGTATAAAATGGTGGTTTTCAGCCTTTCAGTAATATTTTCTCAAGATTAGATGAGGCTGCGACTATTGTAGACTTGAGCAACACTGCTTGTAAGAATCCCCATTTCCTAACGGAATTGTTCCATTATAAGAAAGCCATTGAAGTAATCCTATTGATTGACATTCCGAACAAATTTATTTGTACTGCATTTAGAGGAAAAGGATGGTTGCATCAAAATATGCGTAGAGACCATTTAGATTGGTAAAAATAATTGTGCATATTTCAAGTTTATTGTCAAGGCACTTACTGCTAATGCAAAATAAAAAAAATAAAAAGATGAAGGATGGACAGAAGACTAAAATTGGTTACAAGAAGGTCTTTACAGAACACCGAATCCCAGACTATAGATTGAGTCTCTTTGAGATCGAGTCTGCCATAAAAAAATAAGTCGAACAATTTTATACAAATCCTGAGATGGCCAAGGATGAAAAGGAAACGAATTCTTCAAAAAGGGAGATTTCTCAACTGCTATCAAACATTATTAAGAAGCTATAAGTAGAAATCCTGATGAATGCAAAATCTATTCAACTGTGCTTTTGTCCTTTAACAAAACCATGAAAAAGCTCTTGAAATTGATCATACCTGTTTAGAGGCTTCAGAAGAGTTTAGAAATTCTAAGGTGCAAGCCAAATATGACACTGAAGAGAGACGAAACAGGGATGTAAAGGATCCAGAGGTGATGACAATTCTCTCTGATCCTGTCTTGAAAATGATTCTGGAGCAAATTAGATCCAGCCTCTATTTAAGAGCATCTCAATAATCCTCATGTTCCTCAAGCATTCATGAAACTCAAAGATTCTGGACTTATCTCAGGTTCGTTATAAATAAAAACTTTAAATATTTACGGTTCCATATAACCATAAAGGTACTATTTTTTGTACATCTCTTTTTTTATTTTTGTGTATAATACTTTTTACTTTCTGTATATATTACAGATTGAAGGGTATTTAAGCTTAAAAAGATGAAATACATACTCATTTCTAAGAAGAAAAAAAAGATTAGAAGATTGCAAATAAAATGTCAACACATATTTAAAACCAGCATAAAATTTTGAAAGGAATTAATCTTAATTTCCTGCGGTGTACTGTTTATTTTTGTACACAAAAGTTGTATCCAACCCATAAAAAATATAAAAGAAATTCAAAGGAAAAATGATTGTATTCCAGATATGATATGGAAAAATTAATTAAAGAAACGTAATCAGCTATCCTTGTAACTAATACAAACAACAAGGGAAAAATTCCTTTTAAATTCGAAACGTATTTTAAATGTATCAAAAATTTTGGTAAGACTGAGGAATTGTTGAACAACTTTTTTCATGTTTAAAACTTTAACAAAGTTGTTGCTGGGCAATGTATTTACATCTATGAAGAACAAAATGTGACCAGGTGTGTAAGTGTGATAAATAATATGCCTAATAATGCGAAAGGTGTCAAATACAAACATCAAAGGAATGTATTTTTTTAACATTACTCTTCATATTCGGTAAAGATAAAAACATGTGTTGGTTCAAAAATATAGGTCAACACGTTACATAAGTATAAATATACTTTGAGTATTTATTATTTCCATGGGCATTTATCAATTAACACAATATTAATCCTCATTTTATAATCATTGTTTCATCTCTCAGCTTCTCAATAGAAAAATGGAAAACAAAGCCAAGGTAACATAAGATGCAAACTTTATCAAAAAAAAAAATTGTCAGTGAGGAAAATATAATTTTTTTTTTCCTGACCATATTGAAGGCATTGAACAGAGATATTTTGTACAAATAGATTGTAACATTTTATGTATATCATTGAAAGTATATATGGTTTGGGCATTTTGGAGGCCTAAACAATCAAGTTCTATTTCAAGGAATACCTTTTTTTTAAATTAAAAAAATATATCATATATTCATTTCATTTTAGATTAAATATTTTGTATGATGGTGTATTTATCTAAAATACTATACAACAGCATTTTCGCCGTTCACCGACCACAACTCATTATTGTTATACAAACATTAGAAAAATAGTCGGTTCAATACCTGAATTTTCTTGCAAAGTAAAAAAAAACGTTTTTTTAAATGGACTCAAGTTGACTTTTATTAGGGAAAATGTTATTTTTGATAAAAATAATACAACTTAAAAACTTTCAGAAACTTATATAACCTCTAAACATTGATGAATATGGGTCAAATTTTATATTTCTTCATTTTATGTAGAAAGAATGATTTTTGCACTAAATCTTCCCCCTCTCCCAACACATTAAAATGCATAATTTGAGTTCCATTCTAGTTTTTGTACAAATTTATAGGTTTAGACTTGTCCGCCCATTATTGCCTCTCTCCATGTAAGGGCATAGCTGGATGTACTCATAAAAATATATAATACTTAATGGAGATTTGTTAAGTGATGGTGAGATGCCTTGGGTTGCATTTCTGGTATTGAATTAAAGTACATCTTATTTTCAATGTGGAGGATCTATCATCAGTAGACAATTTATTTTAACTGCCGCACAATGTTTAAAAGGAAAGATAATACCTAATTTAGAATTTTCGTTCGTATACAACGAATCATATGTAAGTATTTGAATATTCTATACCTTTGAAGCTGTTAATTGTTTTTCTTACACATTTTTAAAATGTCTTTGTTGACTCTGATAATATAAATATCGGGAATGAATATTTCATGAAACGAGATTCAAACATCCTGATTACAAATTGAAAGAGTTTAATGGTAAAATAATTTGTGAAGCTGATCTTGCTGTTGTGCAAGTAGTAAGACCTGTTCAATTGGGAGTAACTGTTCAAATTATTTGTTTACCTTACAAAGGGCACCAACTGCGGGATTTTACTCAATTAGTTGGTATGTATGTATATACTATAAAATGGTTATGTTTATGCTTTATTAAATCGTAAGCATTTTTGTTAAGTAAAAAAGTCGGATTTGTCCTGATTGGCTAAATGTCAGCTAATTATGTTCCATTTTCTGTTTCTTATTGTAAAATAGATTGCGTTACATAATAAAGGTAACAACCTGATTAAAAACGTCTTTAAACATTTGAAGTAATATTTGATAGCTAAAGTTGTAAAAAGATAATTTTGGACTTGTACGAGACATTTTGTAGTTCAACCTGGAAAGGGTGATTTTTTTATTTTCCAAAGTGTTATCATTAGTTATTTAATCTTCAAGAGAAAACATCGAAGTTCAATTTACACTGAATAATATGATAAGGTCCCAATCCATTACATGTCCGCAAAACAAAATTTGTGATTTTTTAATTATGAAATTTCTTTGAGAGG
This sequence comes from Lepeophtheirus salmonis, assembly GCF_016086655.4. Taxonomy (NCBI): domain Eukaryota; kingdom Metazoa; phylum Arthropoda; class Copepoda; order Siphonostomatoida; family Caligidae; genus Lepeophtheirus; species Lepeophtheirus salmonis. The sequence continues at coordinate 2,132,130 of NC_052141.2, read as the reverse complement.
TGTAACCAGTGCCGAATAAATAATATCCTGTCATCAAAAGCACCTTCAGCAACTTCTGCAGCCACGTGAAAGCCGTTAGTACTCCCTATGATGGGCATAAGTCATATGCAAGCAAATACTTCTTTTACTACAGGACTTGAACACTAAGAACGAGGGTCTGCATTTTACAAGAAAAACTTTCTATTCATTTTCTGATTAGTATGTAGTCACAATTTAATTTATATCGACTATAATATAATATATATGTAGTTGTACTAGAACGGATCCGTATTATATATTTTATTTCAAATTATTTGATTAGTGCTTTTAATAACTCCAGAATTTAGAAAAACTTGTTGATAGACAACATAATAATTATAAATAGAGCCTAAGAATCTCATCTGATCAGTATGAAACATAGCTCTAGGTACATAATAACACAAGTCTGAACAACTTTTATTTTATGTCTAAGACCTTTATTTGTCTTTGTTTTTGAAATAAATACCCATGTTATGCTTTTTATTAGTAGAATAACATCTACTAGAATATAATATTATTATTATATGTTTGTCGTAAAATTATTAGTTTGTATTTTTAAATATACTGATACTATTCGCAAATAATTAAGTAAACAATATTATATTACTATTATGTTTACAAACTTTCTGAGGGTGGTTTTTATGAATAAGTTTTCTTGGACAAACAATGATAAATAAATGGAAAGGAGCAATTTCAAGAAGGCACCAGATACTATACTTGTAGTATTTGATACATCGAAAATAATTCATTAAATTTTTACAATCATGATTATTACTTAATTGTATTTATTGTATCTATCCAGAGTTTCATAGAATAAATCTATTAATATAATAGCATGTGTAAGTTATTTTCTCCAACAAATAATGTATTCATCAATAAAAAAAGTGTATAGTTTTGTTTTTTAAGTTTAGGTATCTGTTCCTATTAATAATGTCTTGGCTTACTTTGTAATGATTTTTTTATGATTATACTGTCATTTGGCCATTTTATAATCTATGATAATGTAGTATTTCATTTAAAAATATCCTTATGCATTTGCACAAATAGAGAATCAAGCGCTGCCCAATATTAACATAAACAACACTATTAAAGATGCCAAAATGTTAAAAATGTTAAATGTTAATGTCTTTAACATATCAGGATATATAGTAAGGTACATTATAAAAGTGACAAAATGCAAACATTGTTATAAACTACTACTATTTTTGTCTTATCCAATGATGTGCACAAGTTGATGGAGCTAAACCATTTTCAAGAAATTTTATAAAATAAAAATAATAGCTTGGCTGATAAGGTTCACCTTCTAATATAATTTATTTATCTTGTGTTATCACTTTAAAACTTTGTACGGAAATTACGAAAGATGATAAAACCAGGGAACTATATTTTTCTTTCAGTCAACCAAATGACTTATCTTCTCTTAGTTTTTTAATTTTTGTTGTAATTTTTCGTAGGGATTTGAAGTACTTTACATTGAGTGGATATTTGAGTTAGATATTATGTTTAACGTTACTGGCTGCAATCAATGATAGTAGTATTTCTATTAATCTTGGCTGCAATGTATTTTTTCAATGTCACTTACATGTCGGGGCTTAGTTTTTAAAAAAACTATTTATTTTTATCAAAAATACACGAATCATATATACAAAGGTTCCATCACTTATATTTATAAAATGACAGGCAAGATTTCAAAGAGATATTACGGTCAATTTAGACATTGAACTCGAATTTCTGAGATAAATTCAAATACCCAAGATTGTGAACTTAAAAAAAATCGTTTTCTCTACTTGACTTAATTTGACCTAATATTGTCTTAGAAATATAATTTATTAATTCTATAAATGTGGCAGTGAATTTTGACTACTGTAAGTACAATTAGTGGTGACTTAAAAGGATCAGAATCATTTGTTCGTTGAACAAATGAACTATAATTTGATGGAAAAATTATTTCATGTTCAATTTTGAGAAAAATTATTCCAACTTCTTTTTGGGGTGACATGCTACAAATATGCAATTTTATTACAATGATTCCGTATTATTAAGAGTTGGTCATAAGTTATATATAATAGATTTTAATGATTTATTATTTCTTAATGCATCTATAATTACAAATGGGATTAAGAAGAGATCGATATGAATCACAACGGGCATAGCTATTCTACTTCTGTGAAGAAAAAAAAGATTGTTACTTTTGAACTTTTGAACTTTAGTTTGATTATTATTATTATTTTTTATGATTTCCATTGGGATTTCTGACAAAAAAAAAAGCTTTGGCACTCCAGACATACTTGAAAGCGTTCACATTTTTTACATTCAATTTAATTTAGCAATTTCATTTGGAGTATCCGACTTTTTTATGCCCCTAAAACTGTACAGCTTCATATAACGAGTGCGCAAGAATACAAGCCTGGTACTATCTAATAATTGGTACACAGAACGGAACAAGGAACGGAACGAAAATAATGGCTGAACAATGAACGCTGAATGAAAAAAGAAAAATGGAACAGAACGCTTACAAGCCTGAATATAAAGGGAGCGGGGATCAAATTGTCGCCCAAAATATTTTTCTACAAAAAACAACACAAAATATACATTTTTTAACTTTTTTATTGAAAATCAAAACTATGACGAGCATATAGGTATAAAGTAGCCATTCATTTGATATAATCACCGTTGGCATCAATAACAGCCTCAATACGGCCTCTGAACCGGCTGCAGGCTCTTCTGACCATCTCATTGTCCATGTTGCCGAATACCTCCTTGATGGAGTCCATCAGGCTGGCCTTGGTGCTATGGGGATGTCTGTTGGTATGTCTCTCGACATAGCCCCAGACAAAATAGTCGAAAGGATTAAGGTGGGGAGAGTTAGGAGGCCACAAATCCTTAGTTACGACGTCATAACAGTTCTCGGTTAACCACTGCATGGAGATTTTGGACACATGGCAGGGTGATGAGTCCTGTTGCCACACCCAGGGCCTGTCTCCGGCTTTCATGGACCTGGTAGGGTCATCCTCAACCATCTTCTTCACCTTGTCGACAAAGTCGGTGTCCCTGACCTTCCTGTCGGCGCCCTCCTCCTTGGGTGCCCTCTTTATGGTGGCATCAACATTCCAGGTGTCCTCTAGCTTCTTACAGATACGCTGAACAGTCCGTAAATTCACTCCTAAGGTTGAAGCAATCGTTGAATTGGAGATTTCACCTCCATTATTAATCAAGGCCATGACTACGGCGGACCTCGAAAGCTTCTCGTTCCACTTATGGCTCTTTATCTCCTCATATGATGCCGGCATGATGCTAACTGAACTACGTATCGTCAGCTGACGAGAATAGCTTTCCTATTTGGTAACCGGTTTTTATTTGATAATGTTGTCTTCAAGTTATCAAGGTTGAAAGTAGGCGACAATTTGATCCCCGCTCCCTGTATATATATATATATATGTACGAGTATATATAATAAAAATAGGTTGTAACAAGTATCTTCCATATTGTTGGAATCAGAATAAATGATGTGAACTGAATATTTAAACTAATAATATTTTACAAGTATGTTAATTAAATGAACAACATACTAGACTATGACATTTAATGAAATAAAATGAAAATCTCATATATATATAAGAGATATATATATCAACAAACACTTTGTTTTTATTCAATTAGTAACCATTTTTTAATCTAAGCCATTTACTATTCGAAAAAAGTTGATTTTGATGTCACCTTAATATCAATTGTCTACCCAGGTGTAAATTAATTCATAATAGTGAATCCCATGCTTAGGGATTATTCATGTTTTCCACCACTCCAAAAATGTGTCTTAGTTTTGAGCTCCCCCAGGACTTCATTAAAATAGACTTTAAATTTGAAATTCTCTTTTACTTTAATTTCTTCTTTGTATATTAATTCTTTATGTAGTGACCTTAAAGCAATCGTTGGTAGGATAGAGAAGGATTCTGATGATTTCAGAGTGAATTAATGTATATTTTATATACTTATAAGAGATAAAAATAAAAAATAGTTGTAAATTGATTAAGACTCGTATAAAACCCTGTTAAAATAAATTATTTTTTTTCCTGTAAAATATAACTACATAATTTAATAATAAAGAAAAGATAAAAGTAAAGATCCGATAAAAGAGTATAAAAGATATAAACAAAATAATATTTATTATAAAAATAATTTTGCCATAAATTATTTTATCAGATATTTATATATTTTTTCCCTGAGGAAAAAACAAGAGTGGAAAGTTGTGTAAATTATGTGCTGAACATTAGAATAGATCTATATTATTTATTACATACATAAAGAATTAGTTTTATGGCTAAGTGTTTTAGGTAATTAATAAATATACTTAAAGAAAACCATGTTTACGTTATTTTGCATGGAGAATCTTGATATAATTATTACTAAATTAGGAAGGTAGAGGTTGCGTGGCATAAAAATAAAAACTTGCGATAATATTTTTCTGATGGTTGAACAATAGAGCCATTTCATATTTTTAATCCGCATTTTTTATGTCGGCCATTATGGGGGCCTAAACAATCAAGTTTTATAAAATTGATAACCCTTTTAATTAATATTAAGAAAAGTAGGTAGCTATTAAATGTCAAAATGGACTTAACCCTTCTTTGCCGTACCTCATCAATCAAAAGAAGTTATAATAATTGTTCAAATTTATACTTTTTATAGGAATTTTGAGTACATGTTACTTTCTTTAGATTTATATAGCAGTGTTAATCATTGGTATCATCTAGTATTCAATGCAATTACTAATTTTTTATTTATTCTAAAAGCAAATTTGATGGAATTTAATTAAGATTTTTTGAAAACTTGTTCAATTTATGCAATAGAAATATCTACTTCAAGCTCCCAAGATGGCTTCCCTTTTAATTATGATGTTATTCATGACGTCAGTGAATTATTGTGGTTACTATTATTTGAGGTTTTATAAATAAAATTAGACAATGATCATTTGGAATCTGCTTGCTTACACTCTCTAAACTTATCAATTCGTGATATTTAATTAGTTTAAATTGTAATCATTTGACATTAGTTTGTCATAATAAGTTCAATATGCATTTTTGTACATCCCTCTCTCTATTAAATATTTTCTATTATAACGCATTCATTATTTAGTAGGTTACATCATGTGATCAAAATAGTCCTAGTCCAGATCTATAAGTACCCCCTAAAATACATCTTGGCATACTGGATGATAAATAATAATTTATATTTTAGAATAAGTTCAAACTGTTGCTATCCATCTTAGAATTCAAAATGCTGGTCCCAGATTTGACTTCCTTGTTCAAGAAAGGGATTAAGAAAAGGGAATACGAGGAACTCACTGAGCTTGACACTCTTGAAAAGAACTGTTCCAATCCGGGAAGAGCCCAGCGTGATAAGGACTCAGCGAAGAGTCATCGAAGGAAGTTTTTAAGAAATTTTATCATATTTTCGGATCCAATAATGACTCTGGGACATCATGGTTTTTAATATCTCCCTACATAAACTTTTATTGATGAATAGTTTTTATTTTATTTTATCTTTGTTTAAATATTAATTATTTTATAGTATGACTGTCAAATATTATTTAATATGTTGCTTTTATTCTTCAATTGTAAAACTTTTTTATAAAAAAAAAAAATTACTTTTAAAGTTCAGTTTGAATCTCATTTCTCAATGACATTATTTTAAAATATCAAGCTTCTCTAATGAAATGTCTCTATACTTATTCCGTATGGAATAAGTAGACATAAAACAATTTATGTTCATGGCCGGCCTCATCAGGTAATGTTGAGAATTGGATATATATTTTATAGATATGCAGGGAGGGGTTTTTTCAATCAGGAAAATTTAAGGATAATACATATTACAATTTATGTCACAAAATTCATTTAGTAATTCCCAAATCTTTTGATCTTACATGCAGGGGTTCGTAGTGAAGTCAATAACTCAAACCAGCCACCTTCAGCTTCAACTACAGCCTTCAAACTGGCCCAGCCATTGAAGATGAACTCCTTGTCCATACTGGTAAATGCCTTGAGAGTGGAACCCTACAAGGAGTCAACAGTGTTTTGTGAGCGTTTATTGGACTTTCTCCCAAAGACGTCCTACTCATAGTATTCCAAGGTGTTCATATCTGGGTAGATTTCTACAAAAAGCCTTTAGGAAGTTTGGATTGCGTTTTTTTGCACTCCAAATGATCATGCCTCTTCTTTGGTGCTATTCCCGACCCATCATATTCCTACATCGTAAATAGTTGATTCGGACAACTTTGTAATAATATCCTGGCACAGAGGCATACAATAATGGGTGCATGGCGTTCGTATTCGGAGAACATCTCAAGGATTTTGTAGTCCTTCTTAGAGTTTTGTCAGTTAAATCTGACGAGCAGACTTTTATAAACATCGATCTCAGAGTCGCCAAGACATTAAGGTCTAAACTTGTTCCGGATTTAAAATATAGTCCCTGTATAGGTATATTTATTTATACTTAATTAAACAAATTTAACGTATATATATTAGATTGTACTGTAATGGTAAAAGTTGGAATTCGATATCGCCGATTATTTTGTATTTTGCATTTTGTTCCTCTAAACAAGAAAATAGCCATAAAACGTTCAAAAAAAGGGTCCTTCATGGACACGATTTGATTTGAAAATCTGTAAAATGTCGGGGAAAAAATGAAATTTTGATGTTGTCCCTTTAAAATTATCGATATTTAACATGTTGCCAAAAATAAATATTATCTTTTGGTACTGCTTATTACTCGCATTTATTTTGATGTATCTCTCATTTTTATGACTAAAATCTCATTTTTTGATAACAAGTTTGTAATATAATTTTATCAAACATACTTTTCTTGTTCAGTTATGTCAAATAAGACATTTTATTTTACCAATTCATAATGTTGGACTACAAAAACTGTCTATTAAAATTTAAAAATACGACCTTTCATATTTTGATCCTTAATTTCTAGGATTGATTTGTCTTATTCAAGCATATTTTCATTTTTATATTCCATAAGTTTGATATTTTTCATTTATTATTAATATTTAATTCCTTTTTTTTATAAAAATAATCAGTTAACTCTTATGAATGACTACGATGATTAAAGACTATTGGCGTTGTTCCAATCCTGGATATTAATGATTGAAGTAGCACCCTAATTTAGGTTTGGTGAACAATGTGGCCCTAGACTAATAACTCCCAAATTGCTTTGATCATTTAGTTTTCTTCTTTTTGATATCCGTAATTGTCAATCTGGTTGCTTAGAGCTTGATAGTGAATATAGTAGAACAAGGTCTGAGTCGAACTAATAGCGAAATTTTTGGTCCAAAGACATGTTTGAATAGTTTGTATTTCATACTAATGATTTACCTCAATTTCACAAAATAACTGATCTCAATGTTACCAAAAATGGAGCTACCTTTTTTCAGGTGTGCTAGATTATATGAGTAATATATATAAACTTTATTATGAGTGTATAAATTATAAATAGGGAAACTTGATTAAATGGTTTGTGGTAACGTACACGACTTCAAATTTAATTATAAATCCAGAAAAATAATCACAAGTTTCCCTCAGCGTGAAATGTCTGAAAGTGTCGTTGATTATTTGTGTAATGATCAATTTTATGCTTATCGCATTACAAAAATGAATATCGAAGGAATAGTAGATGAATAACTTCTGAAAATGAAAACCGTCATTATTTCACATTCAATATGGCTCATAACGGCAAGTTGTTTTGTACGACTTTACATCTCAAAGCATGGGATGGCTGGAGATAAGACAAAATAGTTCCTCGTTATAGTTGAGTTCATTTCGAAATTAGAGTAAATTCAAATATTTAAACGGGTCCATCACATTCGTTACATCAAAAACAATTAATTCAGAACATGACAAAAAAAGATGGACATACAAAAAAAGTTAAAAGTTTAGACATAAAATTTGGGGAGAAAGGTTTCTTGGCATGTTCATTCGAAGCATGTTCTGTTATCTTTACTATCAAGCTGTAACCAAGAAGATCGACAATTTGGGATATGAAAAAGAAGATAAACAAATGATGGAAAGGATTTGGGAGATATAAGTATAGGGTCATATTGTTCACCAAACCTCAATTAGGATGCTACTTCAATTTTTAATATCCAGGATTGGAACAACACCACCGAGTCTTTAATCACCGTAGTCATTCATAAAAGTAAACTTATTATTTTTATAAAAAAAGGAATTAAATATTAATAATAAATTTTAAAAATATAAAGATAAAAATATGCTTGAATAACAAAAATCAACCCCAGAAATTAAGGATTAATAAATAAAAGGTCGTATTTTTAAGAATTTCATCGATAGTTTTTGTAGTCCAAAATTATAAATTGGCAAAATTAGGTGTCTTATTTTGCATAAATGAATGACGAAATTATATTTGATAATATTATATTACCTACTTGTTATCAAAAAATGAGATTTTCGTAATAAAAATGATGAGAATCATCAACATAAATGTGAGTAATAAGCGGTACCAAAAGAGAATATTTATTTATTGGCAACATGTTTGGAACTAAAATACTCATACTATGAGGGAAGGTAGAGATATTTTGGTAAACTATTGTAACAATAAATATGTTTAATCTATAATACTTAATAACATAAAAATCCTATAACTTGATTCAAATAGATAATATTCAATAAACAACGTGAATGTTTTTTCTCGACATTTTACAGGCTTTCAAATCAAAATGTGTCCATGAAGAACCATTTTTTTTGGACGTTTGATGGCTTTTTTCTTCTTTAAAGGAATAAAAATGCAAAGTAAAAAATATCCAGCGATACCAAATTCTCAACTATTGTTATTATGGTACACCCTAATATATATGCATGTTTGAGACTCGGGCCAAGACCGAGTTTTTTTCCGTTTAGTCTGACAGGTGGGCGTTAATAAGTTTGCACATCTCCTGTTTTTGTTGTGTACAGTTTTTCCTGACACATTTTTGTTTATATTTAACACAGCCTTTCAATGTTTATCTAGTCAAATGAAGGAGGAAAGATTATAGAAAAAAATGAAGAATACTTCATAAGCAGAAGTGAAGGCTTACTTCATTGAGAGTTGCGCCCCACTTCTACTTTTCTGCGATTCTTGGTATTGTTCCGGTAATAACTGAAGCGTAATTCAAGCCTATTCTAATAAAAATCAATATATAATTACAGTGAAATAAGCAATAACAATTACAATTAAATTAAATCACGAATTTAAAATGATATAAGGATTCAGTCATTCTATTCCGCTTAGAAGAATGTAGAATCCTCATATTAGTAGTAAAAGTAGTTGGAATTTGTCTGTAATATGTGTAGTTCCATAATTCCAAGATGTGTGTTTGTATAGAATTATTTTTCTGTTTTTGTCTCTCCTATTTTTTGATTGTTTTATTCAGTAGGGAATGAATCAAAGCGACAGGAGTTCCTTGCATGACAGTCCACAGATTGAGAACACCAGCTCGAAGTTGTGAGGAAAATGACAAAGAGAGCTCCATGAAAAGTCTTTATCCAATACTTTTTTTTTTTTTTTGATGAATGATGGAATTTAAGAGTACTTTATTTATTTTATACAATATGTTTTGAAAGATGTTGATGCTGCAAATGCAATGTTAAATAATTAATATAAATTAACAACCATCAATAAGAAGTCATTGAATACCCTGTGGCCTCCATATTTTCTTCTTACACGCATTACGTCATCAACACTCTATATCATCAGTCTAGATTGAATTTTTTTAGTCCAGTTCAGAGTAAACCTACTTAAGCCTTCGTTAGTGAAGGAGGATTTTCTGTAGGAAATTTTAGTATGCTCTTAAAACATACATCAGAAATAAGGAAATGGAGTATTATAATCGAATTTTGAAAGAAATTTATTTTTTCTCCTTGTCTTGAATAAATGCAGTAATTTCAATATTTTAAGTAAAATTTTCGAGTGCAGAATAATTTAAATTGTCAGGAAAATAATACAAACTGAAATAGCGTTATTTTGAGTCTGTGTGAGCTGTATATCAACTAATACAATTTGCTTAATATTTGGGGTAAAAAACACCCATCATAACAGTCTCAGACTGGTCTATGATTTTAGACTGGATGACAACACTAATATAACGAATGGTACATCAAAATTTGAACACTTTTAATTTGAAACTACAACAAGATACAATTTATGTATATCATTGATACTACTAATAGATGATTGTCTCCGCTCTCTTAATCATTAGTTTACCCACCCTTAGCCCCAATGATGTTTTCCAGGCGGCAGCGGGGGAAGGCCGTGCATCTGATACGGATGCAGACCTCTGTCATAGCGTTGCTGATAGTGGCTTTAAGACTCTCAGTGTTTGGATGAAGGACGCTGTAGGGCTTCCCTCGATATGCACCCAAACGGTGTAGTCGAAGGGATTGGCATCAAGGCTGTAGGGGGACAAAAATGTCAAAAAAAAGTTCAAAAGAACTCAGGAGACTCATTCAAAAGAGTCTTGCAACAAAAGAGATGGATTTCTTTCATTACTGGGTTCAAAAGTGGCCTCTCCACCCTCACAACGCTCTTTTCATCTACTTTTTTATAGCTCTCTGCACAGACTAGTTTGATGGGTTCATATGGACTTGAGGGGATTGGCCTTGACTGTTTTCTTTAACTCCACCGGATCCACTTTGGCATTTTTGATAGAGCCCTTCTTCCTTTCCAACGTTTCCGAATTGGTGAAGGCGTGGTACTAAAGATGCCTTATTATTAATGAAAATTCGTCGATCACGTTCAAGTGTCATTTTCTCGACTTGTACGTAAACTAGACAGGTCAGATTTGTTTTGTTTTGTAACTAATTGTTTATGCTTTAAACTATCGAAATATGAATTAATTTCAATCACTTTTCCTTCATTAATTATTTAATTAGTAAGTGTTCAGATTTCAATTGCCCACTTGGTATACCAATATGCATACACACAAACTCTTTAATCTCTTTAATCAAATAAAGGCTCTGAGCTATATGTAAAATTATTTGGTATTTAAACTTATACCACAAATTTGAATTTAAAGCCTATAATTGAGTCAAATATACTAATCCAATATTGTACAATTAGCAGAGGCAATAGACATGTGCCCTATAGAAGAGTAACCAATGATATTTTGTATATCAACTTGTGTAACACAGAATGTTATAACTAAAATTTCCCCTATTGACAATGCAACTATAAATTGAAAAAAAGCCCTCTCAAGAAAATAAATAATTTATACGAATAAATCAAATAATACTATAACCTCCTAATTTAAGAAAAAAATTCCCAAAATGATTGACCCTATTTGAGCTATAGCTAGCCTTGAGGTAAGAAAATAGGAAACTTCATAAAAAAACAAAAGTTATTATTAGAAAAATAATAAAAGAGGGCCCCTCTTTTAAGGCCTCGTTAAGGCCTGATTTGTAGAAAATATTACAGGGTTTGGCAGCAAAACTTAGACTGTTCATTAATTTTAATTTTCTCATTAATATAGGAAGATTTAGGGATTATATTTTGACATTCTGGTTCAGCCATCCTTTGTGTATAAGCAAACTATAAAAAAACATTTCGCTATTATGAGTGAGCAAAAACACAAAAGGGTTGCGCATCTCAGATTCTGGATATGCTGAAATTGAGGTGGCAAGGGTTATGGACATTGTGAAGTGCTCCAGGAGCACTAAGATCATCAGGAGGGCCTTGAAGGGTTACTTGTGATTGTCCTCATACATGGATACCCTATGGCACCTTCCGATAGAGGTCATGAAGGCCAGGCGGAGAGTCCATAAGATGTAGCTCTTCCTCGCCAGATTTGAAGCTACTGGACTTTGTTGTGTGGACCACTTTGGAGAGGGAAACAAACCAAAAAAAACACCTCAATTCCCTAATTTTGTCATGTATTGACCAACTAGGTATGAAACAAGATGTATAAGCAACAAATTCTTAAATGATTACTACGTCAAAATGAAAATAAAAGTTTTGTCACTGAAAAACTACTCATAAGTATTGATTTTATTTTTTGAAAAAATGTACCCTTAGTCTATTAATCTCTCGGCAGACGAAACACACCACTTGGGACAGAGAAAAAAAATCATATGTAAAATATCATATCGCATTCAAAAATATTGTTTTTAATTATTTCGTATCCGAAAATATTTTGATATATGGTCATGTCTAGTGGAGACCAAATCATTCAAGGCTTTAACAATAAGGCTTTTTGGCTTTGCTGTCATTTAAGAGTAGAACACTCAATTAATTCAATTATCAATATAAATCAATTATTTTAATAAATACCCATAAGAAATGATTTTTGTCAACAAGACTTTGACATTTCTATCTCAGTATTGTTGTATTTGTATAAATCCCAGAGTTGGTATAAATCATTTATTCAAGCTGTTATAGAAATTGCAGCCCTTAATCTTATATATATATATGAGCTATTGATACGAATATAGCCATTTTTTATAAGCCTATTTTTCATATTTTTGTAAGTTCAAACTACCTTCTGAACAGTGGTGTTGCTAGGCCCTACTGTGGGGCTCGATCTCCACCTAAAAGTTTCTGAAGTCCTCAAAAAATAGAATACTATCTAATTAACGTTTAATGATCTATTTTTGGTGTTATCACTCATGGAATCCAAAAAGGTCGAACAGATCAGTCTGAAATTTAGCAAGTAAACGTATAAAATAACCAAGTATATTCCTATAATACTTTTGTGAGCCTACGGATAAAAAAGGGAGAAAAGGATAATATAATTTGTATCTTTCCTTTATGAAAATGTTAAAAAAGTATGCGTGCTATACGTGGGTCCTTAAAATTTCCTAACTTTTTTCTCCTTTTCTGTTCGATAGAACAATTTTAGAAAAAAAAAATTTCAACGTTTTTTATTAGTTAAACAAATGTCTATCAAAATTATTTAACGTAAAATAACTTACCAGGGCGTCAAAAAGTTTTGGGACATGCCTTTTATTGCGTTTGGAGATATTTTGGTTATTTTTTTTGCAAAAGTTGCGTTAACAAAAAAGGAAGGGTAATTGTTTACCTTTTTAACGCGTAATTTACCAAGTATCTCGAATAAATATTAAGGAAAATAGAGCAAAAAAAGAAGAAGTGGCTCATTTAGTCTGAGCCGGATTTAGCAATTCTGATATTGTTAAGACCCTTAATGTCTGCAGAACGACCGTCTGGAGGGTCAGCTTTAAGGTCAACAATGGTGAAAACATCAATGGTCGTCATAGAAGCGGAAGAATGATAAAATGAAAACCTAAACTGCAAAAAAACCTTTTTTGAAAAATCCGAAGATGACCATGAAGAACTTGGCGAAGAAGCGGTCAGTGAGCCGTTCCAAGGTGTCCAATGCTGCAAAAAAAAAAAAAAAAAAAAAAAAAAATGGTAGCAAGTCTCTTTGACATATTGAACGCCCCTTGCTCACTCAACATCAACATCAATTACGTTTTTATCGGTGTAAAAAGATTTATAATGACCGTAGGTATCACCGAACCCGAATTTTGTTCTTCTCAGACGAGAATACATTTACAGTGGATCCCATGTACATCAGGCAAAGTCATCGGGTTGTATGTTTTAGAAAAGTCAATTGCAAACTCTGTGAAGTGTCCACCACCAAACATTCGGCCTTAGTAAATATGTTCAACATTGTTTCATCTAAAGGTCAATAAATGAAGTCAATTTGGGTTCACCGTTGGATGCAGATGCGCTACCAAGGATTACTGGATGATTTTAAAGACAAATGTGCTTCCCTAGGTTCGCAAGATAACAAAACAGTCAAAGAAACCCGATTATTGCTTTCAACAGAACGGAGATCCTGCACATATGGCCAATATCGTGCAGGATTGCATGACAAAAAAAAAAAAAAGTTCTTGCCGAAGAACTTCTGGCCACCGTCGGATCCCGACCTGAATCCCATTGATTAAAGCATCTGGTGGCAAATTGGAAGCAAGGTCTGTAGACAACATCACAGCAGTATTGATTCCCTAAAGCAATTGGTTGATAAAGAGTGGCGATCAATCTCGAATCACTTCGTTGTCAACGTGTGCAAACCACCGTTCCAGTGTCGTGTGGAGCGTGTAATTGATACTGAAAGCACTCAAATTCATAAATAGTCTTATCTTATGAGTAATAAACAAGTTCCAATTTTAAAAAAAATCTCTAGAATTTCATTTAAAGCTGCTAGGTGTAATTAATTATTCAACGTTCATTATGTTCCTAGACTTTCTGACGGACGGTAAAGTGTATTTTTAGTATTTATATTTTCTGAGTAAGGTAGCTTATTTATACTTTGATTATTGTTTATGAACAGATACACATGTGATTACACTTTAGATATTCTCTCCTCAAGAGAATAAAATAACAATGATAACAGCTTCAGAAAATATAAAAACACTACTCAGGCTGCCAACATTATAAAAACTTACACGCTAAGAAATACTACAGATTTACAACCTTATATATTTAACATCTGAATCAAATATCACGAAATTATTAAATTAAATAATCATATCATTGTTTGTTTTCATTTTTAGGCACATGTGTTGAGGATCATGCATTGGGAAGAGTGTTGATAGTGACAAGCCAAAAGGAAAAAAACAACTCTTGGCTTCTTACATTGTACATATTCAAATCCTATTAATCTTTCGACTTATTCATGACTGACACTGAAGTAGATTGTTTTGAAGCAAATGTGTAAGAGCCCCCAAGTGGTAGTGAAAAACAACAGAGATGATGAAGCAAAATGGTTTTGTTTTTCCTCTTTTTAAATGTCCCGCTCATTCAAAAAGGATGATGATAAAGCAGCAACAAATGGGTCTGGCTTATAAATATCTGCTATAGGTACATAAAAGTTGTTGTATAATAGTGTTCAGCGAACACAAAACGATTTTGAACAAACATCAAGCTTAGATTTTCCCCCCATATTACAGATTTGATACCTAACCAGAGGAAAGGACAACCTCACTATATCAAAGGGAGGATAGACGGACCATGGACTGGGAAATCATAGGCGACAATGTTCTTCCCTCAGGGCAAGGCACTGAAAATGGGCTATGTTATGGGTCTTAAAAAACGTCTATTTCCTAAAACATACGGTCATGGAAACAAAGATGTGGCCAAAGAAGGAGCACATTAAAGTCATACTGTGTCTTTCTAGTCTCTAGACCTGAATATCCCAAGAAAATTTTATCAGTGGTCAAACTTACAAAAACTAGCAAAATATTTATATCCTTCACTGTATATGAGGCATTTCACTAGGGAAATGATTAACTGAAATTTGTTATATGGCTGGGGTGTCCATAGACATTTTTTTCAATAACATATATGTATACTATTTGTTATGTACAAGTTGCATTGTCTGTACAAGTTGCAACATGAAAAAAAAACATATTGTACAATTTGCAATTGATATGTGCCAAAAATGCATTATTTAATTACTACTTTGTTCAATCTAATTACCAACTATGTATTCTAGCAATATTTTAATTAGATTTATAAAAGTTACAAAGTTATTAGGTTTTTATTAGTAAATATAACTTTGGTTATTTCAACTTTCCCACAGATTACTTAAATTTGACTAAATTATATTGAAAGAACAAGAAATGATACCATTGATATGTTGAATATCCATGGAATATTCAATTATTGGATGATGCGTATCCAAAGTATAGGTAATAAGTCCTTTATCCCACATTATAGTTGCACATGTAAAAGTTGCTTATCAAAGTTTCAACTTATAAACAAAAACTCTATTAAAAATAAACAAAGTAGCACTAGTGGATTTTTATTATGGATATAAGATATATATAGTCATGATTTGAAAAAGTAACTGTCACCGTCAAAAACGAAGAAATAGTTGACAAAACCATTCGAATTGTAATAGTTAGGTATTTTAAATAACTATATTTTTTTATTATATTTGTTATAATAATTATAATTTATGACCATAGTTATATAAATTTAGAGATGTCAATAGTTTAATAAAGTATTTTTGAACAAATTAAATTATTAAGTACATATATAGATACTTTATTACAATTTTTAAATTGAAATCAAATATTATTTAGCATTTCAAAATATTAATAATTTATGTGCGAGATTATTCTGACTTTAGTCAATTCAAGAGTTAATAATTATTGACTCTTAAATTGAATACGAATTTTGAGTATGCTCCGAACTTAGGTCCTTTGACTCATCTCACATTCAAGTTTTCCCAAATGATATATAATTTATACACTGTTAGTAAAATATAACACTAATACCATCGACTTAGTCTATGTCTACTATTTTTATGAGAGTAAACACAAATTATTTATCCCAAAAAAGGATCATTCAAAAAAGTATTAAAGATCCTCTAAATCTATGATAGAAATATTCAGATTCCTGATAGACCTAAATAATAAATTATTCCTAATATTAAAATCCTTATGCGAAAAAGTATATATTTTCCTTTTTGGGACATTCCTCACTCTATTTCTTGATTTGAATACCGGTTTCTTGAATCGTTTCTTGCTCGGGGTAACAATTTTCATGAATTATCCCATATTTAGAGAATTTGGTTAAAGTTGATGCACTGGAGGTACAATAATATCGTGGCAATGTATACGGTGAAACTGTTCTGAGTAAAAAAATGTTTATAAGTGGTATAAACTCTTCCAAGATAGCTAGGAAGATAGCCCATGATGAGCCCGCTCTGGACGCCCATGTACGTTGAAAATGGTGAAGCTGTTAATAAAATTCTTGTTGAAAAAGTGGAATGACTATTCGATAAGTTTGCAGAGGATATTGACATATTGGGTGGCTCGTACCATGAATTTTCTTTCGATTTTTATGGGGGATGAGATTATTGTCAGAGAAGTTTGTTCCGAAATTGCTTGATTTTAAAATAATTAATCATCGTATGAGCATTGCTAATGAGCTGTAAAAAGACATCTATGATGATCCTAATTTGCTCAAAAGGATCAAAACAGATGATAAATCATGAGTTAGGATAACGAAACCAAAGCCTATTTCTTCCAAAGGAAGAGCACAGGTGAGCCAAGACCAAAGAAAGCACACCAGCATCATAGTCCATCAGGAGTTCTTACCACATTGTCTTAGAGTCAATAAAAATTATCATCTTAATTGTCAAGTATGTTAACTACCTTTTATTAAACCCTTTCGTACCTCGGAGACAACAGTGTCCCATAAATTCAATACTGCTTACTGTGTTTGTTTTTAACGGAATTTTATTTTTCTGTTTTATAAACCTATATTTCATATTTTATAATGATGCTATCAAAAGTGAGTTTTAAATGTTTTGTAAGCAGCTCAACATCATCTTTTTTCCTCATATATAAAAATAAAAAAATACTTTAAACCTCCATCATCTTTATTTTTTATTTATGAAGGAAATTATTTCATAATCAAATATATATTTATAAATTAAAAAGGTTTTTTTTTATCAAAGTATAAAATGGTATATTATAGTTTACTTCTGAGTAATATTCTTTATTGCGCCGATGATATTTAAACAAGGTTGTGCCTTTATCGGTCCAGCGGTTCTAGTGGTTCAAGGAGTGCCGGTTCTTGAACCCCCTAGAACCGGAACCGACAAAGTCGAAGCGAGACTGCAATATATTGCTGATCAGTCTCTGTTCTTGTGCTTTTGTTCCTATATAGAATATATAAAGAAAATATTATATATATGCATATAATAAAAAATAAATTAGGGGTAATGTAGATTATGGATTCATGTCTTACTAAGCTTGCAAGGAGCCTATAATATGATGAAGGGGGTTTAAAAAGTCCTTGCAAAGTCCGAAAGATGACAGTACTGGCGCATATTGTGGTTATTTTTAGTTAGGAACATCTCTTGGAAGAAAAACACCAACTTTCAGCCAGATCAGTGTATTTCTTTCTGTTTGGCATTCGTTTGAATCGAAGAAGTGGAGTGATTTTCAAAGAATGGATGAAAAATATTTTCGTGTGTTAATTAACATTACTGTATGAAAGGCAAAATGCCTCAAGAGACTAAAATGAATCTTGATAAACATTATGGGTACTTTGCACCTTCGATTAAAACAGTTTATAAGTGGTTTCAAAATTTTTGGATTAGTCATATGGGCACAATAGACGCAGAATGTTCTAGACGCCCCGTTGATGTAACTACTCCAGAAATCATTTATGAAATCCGTAAAATGATGACAAAAGAGTGAAAATGCTTAATATGATGAATAATATGGATCTGTAATAGTTTTACCCTTTTCCAGATGGTCATCAGGATTATTCCTTGCAAATGTAAAGGACAGTCGCCATAATTGTTTCGACCTTTTCCTCAGTTAAAACAAATACCAAACAGATATAGTCAAAGCGATCGGTCCGAAAGTTGGTGTGTATTCTTCCAAGAGATGCTACTAACTACACTTAACCTCAATATGCGCCAGGAGTGCCATCTTTCGGATGGTACAAGACTTTTCAAACGACCCTGATACATTTACAATTCCACAACAAACCCTCATTGTTATATTCTGTATTTCATAAGCTAGTTATAAGTGTATGTCTTTGTTGGGCTCGTAATAGAATACAGCTGATGAAATCGTTAGAAAACAAAAAAACCTGACATAATAATTTACTGAAATTTAACTTATTGCAATTTAGCTACTGAGTTTTTATTGGTGTGATTTATAACAATCAACTAATTGCTTCAATTTCTAATATAAAAATAAAATATTTTTTTAATTGATCCTAATCATTTTAAAGTTGCCGAATAATGAAGTTTGTCCAAATTGATTAATTTTAACAGGGTTTATTTGGGAAATCTCATATTTTTAGAACCTATGTAACGTTGACGATAAATAATTACCTAATGAACTAATAATCTATAAGTATCAGATATGTTGTTAATTAAATTTAATAATGCCGAAGAGCTGAACTGAAGAACTCAAATCTGATGTCCTGCAAGGATTCCTAATTGGTCCTATTTGCTTAAATTAATTAATAGAAAACCAAATTAATTCCGGAAAAACAATGATTTAATGCTCTTTTTAAAATGTCCCTCACTAATGATCCACATGTATAAAAACAATATGTCGCTTATTGACTTTTGCATCTTTTTATATGAAATAACATCCTTCTAAAACCTTTTCATGAAAGTTATTTAATGAGAAACAAAAAAATGAAAAAATTACCAGGTATAAAAATACTAAAGCTTCTTTTACTCAGTGTATGGACAACGGGGGACGTCACTTATCTGATATGATTATAAAAATAATAAACTTTATATGTGTACTATTATACTAAAACATAATTAAAACTTTTCTAATTTATAAAAAAAAAATTTAAAACAACTTTTGTGAAAAGGAAGTTATGTAATCAAACTCGGAATAAGTTTTATTTAATTTTATATATTCCACCAAAAATTAGCTTGTTCATCACATACTATTGAAGTTTTTTTATTGCCAATAACAAAATTCCAGACAATGGGACCTGACGGGTCTGACACAAATTATGAAAAACAAGAGACGTGGGAATACCGAGACAACTGTTGGTATTTATTCAACTCTATAATGCAAATTTTGAGAGGTTAAGAGTAATTTTTTTACGATGTTTGGATTAACAATGTTTAGAACTAGCTGTGAATTGCTAAGAAAAACATTGTCCTAGTAATACTGAAGCTTTTGCACAAATTAGTTGATTTGGGCAGCTTCATCGACTCAATAATCTCATTGAGCATACACCCGGTACGGAAACATACAATGATGGCCCCACAGCGTTTAAATTTGATGTAAATCTCAAGAATCATGTATATCTTATAAACAATTTCGTCAGCTAAATTTTATGAACACACTTTCATACTTAAATATCTCAGGGCTCCCGAAATATTGAAAACTTGTTCTGGATTTAAAATCCCAAATCTGAATATATCTTACTTTACTCATAAAATATGATGAAAAAATACCTTTCATTCAATGCTGTTGATTAATGTTCCTTGCACAATTTTTTTACACCTAGCGTAAGCGAAAAATGAAGGATTTAAAAACGTTGTGGCATTCTATTTTTGAGCATAAATCTACATAAGTATGAATTTTTCGATAGTTTTGGTTGGATTCAAGTATTACTCCAACCCCAACCAAAAACTCAACTTTACTAAAGCTGACAATTTTCTATAGAGACTCGAGCTCGACAGATCTCAATGTAATGGACTTCTCCATATAGTCAATTCCGAAGAAAGAGGTGAATGTTACTTCCAACGGCAGCGTTGACAACTTGAAGGCCCTTATAGTGTATGCATGGGACAATTTGTCGGAGTACAGCGTGGGTTTTTTTGTAGTTAGGAATCTGAACAAGCTTTGTTACAAAGCCATACACTAGAACGACGGATAGTAACGACCCCCTTAAACGACAGTGGATATCAAAAATGATACCCATTTATTTTTTAATATTTGTAACTTTTAGTGGTTGATAAAATTAAAAGTAATGTTTTAATTTTTATTTTCTCCGAAGATTTATTATTTATTTAAAAAAATAAACATAACTTTTATAATAACACATATAAAGAAATTAGCATTTTTTACAAGTTACAATTGTTTTTTCAGTACCAATACAAGGCTTGCATATGAATCTCTTACATTTACAACAGGTTTTGCTTGCTAAGCGCCGTGATTTTCTTGTACAATTGACTGTACACCAGGTTTTATTTTTAGTTGAACAGTTTGATTGTGATTGAAATAATTTATTTTTTTCCATATCATCCTTTGATTCATCATCTTCACCAATAAGTTCGGTAATCAAATTATTCAAAAACTGGCGACGAGTTATTTTCTTACCAGTCACTTCTCTGTACAAGATAACAGCATTTATACCAGCAAAATCCAAAATATTATAAAAAACTTGTAAAGGCCATCGGCGAGAGGACATTTTGGTGGAATAAAGTCTTGCCATTTGATCTAGAATATCAACTCCATACTTAGTTTCATTATAATACTGGATTGATTCTGGTAACCTTTTTCGTACATCTAAAACTTTAACACTTTTGTGAACAGAGCTCAAAATCAAAACATTTTTGTTTTTTTTCCCTTGATAAGAAGTCAATGTTTTGCCACTATTTACAAAGATTAAGCTTGAAAATAGTGCTTGTTTGGTAGCTTTTAGTTCAGGAGGTATTTCTTTGCGAGCACGATTCATAGTTCCTAAAATAGTCATCCTATTTTCCAAAAAATTTAAAGTTCATTTGCAAGAGACAATGACGTAAAGAAATTATCTGTTGTAACATTCCTCCCTTTACCCAAATATGGTTCCATTAGCTTCATTACGACATATTCTGATAAAGATTTATTTGCTGGTCTTTGAGAATCTTTTCCCAAGTAAGGAAATCCATTTACCAAGTATTTGGACGATGCATCAACTGCTAACCAAAATTTTATACCAAATTTATCAGGCTTTTTAGCCATATATTGGGTAAATGGATATCTAGCTTTTGTTGGGAATAGTTGCTCATCAATGGTAATATTTTCACCTGGCCTGTATGATGACTTACAATTTTCGACAAATCGATCCCATACCATTGAAATCAAGGCAAACTTGTCGTTTTGAAGTCTTTGTGATCTTGTGGAACGAATATCAAAGCGGATATATCTCAATAATTCCTTATATCTGTCGCGAGGGATAGTATTCCTAAAGAGATTGATCCCCAATTTTCTTGACCAAATGACTTCTGTCGGCTGCCCTTTGGCTAAGATTCCTCTCGCATACATTATTGCAATCAGTTGGAGTATTTCTCGTTTGCTGGTTGTCCATACATCATTCTTAAGTTTTGAACGAGCCTCAACTATTGTACATTTTACAATGTGATCAATAATATAATTATCGATCAAGAGTTCAAAAGCTGATATTGTTTTATCTGTAATGATGTTACGTTTTGCAAATGATGATGGACCTGAGACTTCCTTCAAAATGTTTTCTTGGCTAAAACGGGCTGAAATTTCTCCATTTCCTATTTGTTTGTGCCAGATTGTGTTATCCTTGCCAACATACATTGACTCTTCTAATAAGTCGGTTGATTTATGTTTCTTAGAAGACGGGAATTGAGTCACTTGATTGCATCCTGGCATTTCTTGAAATGTTAAATATACCAATTAGTTGTTAATAAATACATCTAGTATTTAGGAAAACTAATAATGGTATTCAAGAAAATTACTTACCGACAGGCTTGTCAAAAACATCAGAATAGTCATCAGAATCAGAAGAACTTGATTGAGGTGGTTGAACATATTCTTCATCTTTTTCCAATTCGAAATCCTCACCTTCTGAATTGGAGTACGATGTGCACTCAAGATCTTACATCCCAAAAAGTCAACTCACGCAACACAAGAATCCATTTTTTATTTTTTTTTATGAGACATTTAAAACGTCACATTTTATACAACTTCAAAAAGTTATATATTGTTCTTCAACAGAAAAAACAATATTTAACAAAAATCAAGAAAATGTGGAGATAGACAAATAATATATAAAGGGACAAAGTATTCAAAAGACTGTTCCATTCCATTCAGCTGTTAACTTTGATATGCTTACCACAAAGTATTCCGCTGAAAGAAACATAAATTTAATAGATTGGTTTGTTTTCCCTTGGATTTTAATATATTATCTACTAGTAGACCCCCAAAAATACCTGCATCAAACTTTTCGAAATCAGAATACTTATTCTCTGTCTGCCTAACTAAATCCAGGGGCCAAGTAAAATCCTTGTCACCTCAATATCTTTCTTTCTCTATAGTTCGAATCACTGTAACTCCTAGAGAAGAAAATATATTTATGAACATGTACTTCAAACATAATTCTTATGCTAGATACAGGGAGCGGGGATCAAATTGTCGCCAAAATATGTTTCTACAAAAAACAACACAAAATATACATTTTTAACTTTTTTATTGAAAATCAAAACTATGACGAGCATATAGGTATAGAGTAGCCATTCATTCGATATAATCCCCGTTGGCATCAATAACGGCCTCAATACGGCCTCTGAACCGGCTGCAGGCTCTTCTGACCATCTCATTGTCCATGTTGCCGAATACCTCCTTAATGGAGTCCATCAGGCTGGCCTTGGTGCTATGGGGATGTCTGTTGGTATGTCTCTCGACATAGCCCCAGACAAAATAGTCCAAAGGATTAAGGTCGGGAGAGTTAGGAGGCCCCAAATCCTTGGTTACGACCTCATAACAGTTCTCGGTTAACCACAGCATGGAGATTTTGGACATATGGCAGAGTGCTGAGTCCTGTTGCCACACCCAGACAACTCTCATGGCAGCCCAGATCCCTCGCCATGGCCTTCATGTCGTCTTCAAATTATCAAGGTTTAAAGTAGGCGACAATCTGATCCCCGCTCCCTGTATGTAGAATACTTGTAATACTTTCATGTTTACTAATACTGAATCACTGCAACTCTATCTGACCAATGAAAAAGAAACATTAAAAAAAGGTAAAAATCCCAATTTATGTGCTTACTTCATATATATAAATGTACAATCCCAATATCCAATAAACATATTTGAGTCAATTATCGGCTTATTATTCAAATTTGTGGGATGAGTTACGATACCCAATAACTTTTGTTATTGATTACAACATTGAAGAAACTTAAATTGGCTCCAATATAGCCCTTTTAAAATTAAATCTATCAATTTTTGATTTTTTAATTGTGACCATCAATTTCGGCGTATTTAAGTGGAATTTGCCACATACTTAAAGGGTTCATAATTTAGATATAGATGTTGAGGAATATTCCTATAGGAAAATAAATTTAATAAGCCACACTCAATTTTGATAACAAAGATTCTAGATTACTTTTGTTTAGACTGGTCACATATTATATTCCAAGTACTCAAAGTTGGTACTGATGCGATAATAATATATATTTAAGTTGATTCCTAGATCAAATTAAGGAATGATATAATTACGTTAATCTTATATCATGAAATAGTTATAATGCAAAATTTCCCGGGGAACGGGATACCGGAAGAAAAACTCTTCTACATATTTACTTTATAACAAAATACATATATGGGTATCAACAATAAGGAAAGGTGTTAGATGAAACATGGATAAGGATTAAAAGCTTTTGATTAATGTTCATCATTAGACTCTCTGACCATTGTTACGTTTCTCCTACGCTACCATTCGTCCATACATAGTATGACACAAAGAATAATAATAAAAACTCACCATCACAATATTTATGTATACGTTTTTAATCCTCATGGAGTGTCAATCAAAAAAAGAGTTTCTTTTGGGCTTGATATATATCTTGATAGGCTACAACAAATACGATCTAATCCATTAAGTAGCAGCTGAAAACATGAAACGAATATAGTTATATGTATATATACATCAACAGAAAGGGAAAAGAAGTTTTCTGAAAATAGATGACGTTTCGTAGATAACGAAAAGAATCTCTTCCATTGGATGTGGGAGGGACGAGTTAGAGTTGTATACATTATGACCTCTACGTATGTTAAAAAAAGAAACCCTGACAATTTGAGAAATTCTTGGAAGGAGACCAGCTTATCCCTAATAACATTTCATTAAATCAGCTACAATCATCTATGAGAGGAAAGAAATTAAGACAAGTCCCACATCGTGTCTAACAAGGCCATAGGCAGAAATTACTCCAAGTTGATCTTGGCGATTCTGCAAAGGTCTTAAAGATGTTGAGTTTCCCGAAATAAATCCGTTCCAAACTACTTGATTTCGACTAATTGTAATAATCTAAAATTCTTCTATGACACCGGATCGGATGGAATAAAATGTAGCTTTGATTATTGTTACTCATGGAGTTTTTTACATTCAAAGAACTTTGCAAATTCAAATTATGATAACTGATTTCAAAAATCGAACCAATAAAAGCTAAGGGTCTAAATTATTGTTAGTTTATTTTTAGAAAACATTATCTGTAACCATTTTTTAACAACAGTTATTTCCGACACCAAACTCACGTTCCTCGCTACTCCAACATATGATAGCAACTGACTGTATTTAAAAGAAAACTTTAGACCAGGGATGTCCCACCTTTTAATATAATGGACGTCCTTGTCATTTAAAATATTTTAATGGGCTACAGAACCCATTAAATTTAATTTCATGAAAAATGGCTTTATAAAACAAAACTATTAAATACATATGTTTTTCAAATTTGGCCAAATATAAAAAAATACCAATCTAATTTTTTAAGGGCAATCTGGTAATCCTGTTCAGGGGAGTCTGCAGGATTACATTGGGGTGGGAGTTAGGGGAGGGATAAAAATACTAATTGATGTGATAATGGTTAGTGGCCCGCACTTCAATATTAAGGGGCCGAAATGCAGCTTGCAGGCTAAAAGTTTTACATTCCTGCTTGAAAGTATATACTTTAGAATAAAAACACTCCCCCCAATCCGCTAATAGTAATTTTTACAGCCTCATTTCCACGAATTATAAACAAGGATGCATTGTTGTCATACCCAGTACAAAGGTCGTTTGAAAAGTAAGCGCAAAGTCCTAGAGATGGAACTACTATCGCGTATCGCGGTTATGTTTAGTTTGTAGCATATCTTGCAAGAACACAGACCAACTTCCAGTTAGATCGGTCTATTTCTTTCTGTTTGGCATTTGTTTGAATAGAGAAGAGAGGTGATTTTCAAAAAAAATCGACGAATAAGAATTTCGTCTTTATCGAAGACAAAATCCCTCAGGAGATTAGAACAGCTTGTGAGTGGTTTCAAAATTTTCAGAGTGGCCATATTGGCACAAGTCACGCTGTACGTTCTGAACTCCATGTTGAGGTTAATACTCCAGAAATCATAGATAAAATCCATGATATAATGATGGATAACAGAAGAATGAAGGTGCTTGAGGTTGCTAGTGTTGTAATATCTCGAAGGAATGGGTACACAATATTTGCATCTCCATTTGGATATGACTAATCTATCTGCAAGATGGTTGCCGCAATTGTTCATGCCTGACCAAAAACGAAATCGTGTGAAGTGTTGCAAGGACGGTTTGCGGCTGTTCCAGAAGAATCCGCTGGACTTTAAGCCTCGTTTATTCACTGTGGATGAAACATGGATACATCACTACACTCGTGAAATCAAACAACAATCTAAACAATGGGTTATCAAGGGGGAGTCTGTGGCAAAAAAGTTGAATACCGTTCCTTCGACCGGAAAGGTGATGGTGACTGTCTATTGGGATTAGTAAGAAATGTTCTTCATCTACTATCTGGAAAAGGCTAAAACTATTATAGGTGCATATTACATATTCATCGTTATTGAACCGTTTGAAACCCCAGCTGCAAGAAAACATCCACAATTGGCCTATAAAAGTCATTTTCTATTACAATAATGAATCAGCTCACACCTCAGCAGTTGTGCTTGCAAAATTTATGGAAATAGGGTTCCAACTCGTTTCACATCCCCCCTATTCTCCAGAATTGGCTCCCTCAGACGACTAATTGTTCCCCAATTTCAAGATATGATTGGCTATTTTTATACTTGGAAAAATCCTATTATTCCGAAGGGTTTATCAAACTAAAACAGTGTTGGACGAAGTGTATCACACTTAAAATAGATTATATTGTAAAATTTATAATTTTTACACCAAACAGTTAATTACTTTTTACTTTTACACGGGCTTTTGAAACGACTATATGGATAGGAGTAGATTAAAATATATTATATTTACTAAAAGTATTAAAAAAACTACTTCAATTTTAACAGTTCTTATTTTTTACTAGACGGACAACGTTATATAATAATTTGATTTCCAGGATACTGCATATATGTAGACATTATTCCGGGAAATGAAACATTTTTGTACATACATACATATTATATGAATGATTCTTTTTAACAATCTATATTTGGAAATTCAAGAGATAAAATAGTTAATTTTTATTATTTTTCTCCAACTGAAAAATGATTTTTTTTTTCTTTTTTACTTTCCCTTCATTCAAAAATACAGAAAAACAATCAAAAATAAAACATGTAATTTTCATTCCTTCATAAAGTAATTCATTCAATCAATATTGATAACTTTTCTTCAATTTGATTCACATAGATCCTCTCTCCCCACCCCCTTCTCCCTCCTCCCTATTCCTAAACAGCAAGTGATACGAATCTTAAATATTAATATTTTGTGTTTTTAACATGATGAGAGCAAAATATTTATAAATGTTTTTATGTTTTAAAAGTTCATTTCTATGAATGCTTTTATCAAGACATGAGCGGAATGTTAAAGAGTTACTTTGTTCATTCATCGTTTGTGAGAAATCCTAAAGGGGATTTCTACATTGTTGGAAAGGGTCAGTTAAGAAGTGGTCAAGAAAAAATTATCAACTTTATACAGTGTGTTTAATCTGATTGATACTTTTTTTATTGTAAGATTTAAATGAACTTCACCAAGAACAACATGTAAATAGTATTTCGAGTCCTTTTTTTTTTTTTTAAATTATACCTTAAATAGCCTCAATTATTTCTCAAAATGTCCTGAAGACTTTGCACGCCTTGATGACGTAATCATTGTACATATCACCTACTCCTTTTCCACAGAGGCCTACAGGAAATCAAAATTTACGTGGGGGACTTTGCATGCCTTTCTCACTGTGAAGCCTGCCTCATATTCCAGTGGCGAGTAGTCTGGTGATGAAGAGGGCCACAAGTTTGGAGGCCAGAAATCGGTAAGGTTTTCCTTGCACCAAGCTTGAGTTGTTATGACCCGTTCTATGACAATTGGCTGAAGGAATATTTGCCGAATGGAAATTTGCCGAATATACATTTTTCCAATGGATATTTTTCCGAAGGACAATTTGCCGAACGTACATTTTCCTGAAGAATCATATGGGACATTTGGCCAACAAATGATACTTAATTTTTTTATATATACGATTGTACATATATTATAATTCAGTTTAAAATGGTTAAAATAGGGATTGTTCTTACCTGATATAATGATTGGTCGTCAATCGTTGAGTATTTTCCAATATGAACAATTCATCTTAACGAATGATAATCAATTGATAACGGAGAAGTGATTAACACTTCTTCCATAAGAATCGTTATCGTGTTTGTTTATTGTTTAATTTATTTAAAGTACTATGATAGTAAAGATCCAAACTACATTCGAATCACATACAACTGTGTTGTGTTTGTATAATGATCATTATTGAATATAGTTAATGAAAATATTTTTCTGCCAAATCCCAATAATTAATTTACCTATATGACATATATAGTATATGACCCAAAGCTATTTATCATACATAATATCATTTTAAATTGACTTAAAATATATACAATCGTATATATATTAATAAAGCCGATCAAAAGTCTCCAGGCCCATAAACACAAACCTGAGGATGAATTATACCGCCTCTAAAAAATAAAGGCCACCCGAGCTGTCCATGGACGAAAATTGGTGATTGATTTTAAGTCCCATGGCAACAGAATCTTTTATTTGGATGAGAAACAAAGGACAATCCACAGATCCAACAACATCCAAAACGACTTTAAAACCATGTTTCTGGGCAGAATAATGACTGTTGAAATGATTTGGATCAACGGAAGTGTCATACCCCCCCCATGTTCTTTGAGCAAAAGGAGAGGGTGGGAGCCGACAGATATTGTAAATTCCTCTCTGACCAAGTGACACCATGCATGAAAGCTGAGGCCAATGGTGTCAATTTCCTGTTTCAACAAGACTCGACTCTCATTCACAAGGCCTGCAATATCCGAAACTTGTTGAAACAAGGGTATGTGTCATTTCGACATCTCCACACCTGATCCTCTAAATTCCCCTGTATCAATCCCATGGAGTATTTCTTTTGTGTGAAAATAAGGTGAAGCTCTTTGTTAATTAACACAACAACATTGACTCCTTGAAGGCATCCATCATCAAGTACTGTGTAATAAAGTATCCCCCACGGACGTGGTCCAGGCGTGCAAATCTTTTAGGGATCGTATCGAGCAAATTATTGGATAAAACGGCAATCATATTCATATGACTTATTATTTTGTATTATTATAACTATATGCATTAAATACGGCATTAATTTCTTATTTTATATTAATTAATGATGATACACATTATTCTAACCTATATAAAAGATTTACAAAGTTTGAATCAAAATCTTCCCTATGGAGTAAAAAGAGAGAATGACCTAAGAAAAATTTGTAAAAGTGTAAAAATATGATGCGCACTATACGTGGGTCATCAAATTTTCCTAAAAAGAATTAATACATTTTTATAGGTTTGAAGAAAAATTTCTATTAAAACTATACGATGCAAAATAAATGAAAATGTATTCTTAGAAATTATATTCAATATGAAAAATGTTTTTGAATTTTTTAATACTTTGATCGATATTTGCAAACTAAAAATGATCTAGTAAAAAAATAAAATTTTGTATAAGTTAATTTTCAAATAACTTTATACCCACTACGATGAAAATTTATTTCAAGGCAGCTGTTGCATAGAGTATCATTAAATATGATCACTTAAAAAAATAATTTTAAAATTGGCCAACCGGTTAGTATGATATAGTCCTTCTTAAAAACTTAACCCCTAGGTGATGCTCACATATTGAAAAACTTTAATCACTGATTTTAGAGGTCATACTTATCATAGAATTATGATTTTGGTATCAAATTATATGTTTACCGGGTTGATGAGCTTGAATTTGATGGTTTAATCAGTTTGAAACTAAGGGAAAGCAATAATTTTTAATGTTTTTATATTTCGAGAGGTATATCTTTGGGACACAATTTGAGGATGAAGGATTGCACGAAATTTTGAAAAGAAGGATTTCTTCAAAAGTTCCATATTCCACTAAAAAAATTATTTATGCTCGTTACTTCCTTC
Source organism: Lepeophtheirus salmonis (assembly GCF_016086655.4). Classification (NCBI taxonomy): domain Eukaryota; kingdom Metazoa; phylum Arthropoda; class Copepoda; order Siphonostomatoida; family Caligidae; genus Lepeophtheirus; species Lepeophtheirus salmonis. Next base: position 2,102,211 of record NC_052141.2, on the reverse strand, counting down.
AACTTTAAGTCAACAATACAGAGTAATGTTATCATTGGGTATTTCCATTATATTCCAACACATGTAATATACCCATGGTTGAATTATGTTACAAAATATTCAAAAATGGCATGTATGGAGTTAAACTTACACTTTCAAAAAAAAAAAAAATTAAAATCGGACAACCGGTGCCCGAAATATGGTCCTTTTTAAAATCTTAACCACTAAGTGGCGTTTACATATTGAAAAAACTTTAAAAACTGAATTTAGAGGTCATATTTATTATATAAGTATGTTTTTTGTATCAGATTATATGTTTTCGGGCTGAAGAGCTTGAATTTGATGGTATAATCAGTTTAAAACTAAAGAAAAAGCAATGATTTTCAATGTTTTATGTTACAATAACATAAAATTTCCACGGTTTGAATATGTGATAACTTTTTTGCACTACCGTCATCGAAATTCGAAAAAAGGCCAATCAAACCGGTCTAATATATTGTCCTGCCCTTTACAAACTAATTTATACTAAATTTTCTTTAGTAGCATTTTTTTATTTTTTTAATAATTTATTTATCATTTTAGGCCTTAGATTCTTGGAATAAAACTTAAAAAATATAGTATCCATACACATGAACAATAACAATTTTTGTAAATTTGGAACAGCAGATGATTACTTTGTATCATTGGATTTACATTTTTACTTTGTCTGTTACTCGTTTTCTGATCGGATTTAGACATTTTATTATTAAATTAGATATTGCCAGATTCATTGTAGTAGCTTATAATAAGTTACTACATATTATTCAATAAAAAAGTAATTTCGATGTATTATTTATTACTTCTCCTTGATATTTTGTAATTATTCATCATAATACAGGGTTGAGCTTCTCTAGTAGTACACTTAACTTAAATTTTAATAAATCAGAAATTTATACGTTCATTTTCCTCAAACTCGGTTGAAAAATAGGTTTTTGTGACTCAAGATTCATAATGTAAGGTTTGGACTCAATCAACAGCAAACAAACAACGAGAACCCGCAAGATATGTAAGCAAAGGAATGACATTTTGAAGCTTTTCTCACGCGGCATGTCCCACATGCACATATCCAAGGTGCACAGATGTCGGTTCAGTGAGACATGTCTTCAGAACAAAAAATCCAGCAATAACCATGGCCTTGTGTGGTATAATTAGCACAGGTGAAGTCTGTATCTTCTTTCTTGTCTAGAGGAAGGAGCGGCTCTATGCAGATTTGGGTCAGACTTTGGGCCAGAGAAAAATATCCGGACAGCTTTGTTTTGACTCAATAAGGATCTCCATCTCATCGCGCCGCTAAGGCCAAGACCTTTCTGAGATACAACTTTCCGGACTTTTTCGACCTCAATATATGGCCGCCCTCAACTCCAGATACAAAACCCTTGGACTACTATATTTAAGTGCGTCTGGAGGAAAAGGTGGGGCCTACTCTTCATATGAGTTTTCAGTCTTTAGAAGCTTCCATCAAGAAGGAGTGGACCAAGCTACAGTCTGACTAGATAGTCAATGTCTGCAATGGGTCCTATTTGGGCCTTAAAATTATTCGTAGATTGAGGCCATTATTAGAGTTGAGGGGTCACATATTGAATAAAAGTTGTGCCGAGGACTGTATATGATGATGTTGTAAAATTAAATTTAAATTTGACTCTTTAAAAATAGAAAATAATAAAATGTGTACTTCTACATCAGATCAACCCTGTATACTCTGTAAAGCTATTTTTTTTTTTTGTACCTTTATTTTATCACGCAACTTTTCCCTGGAAAAGTAACAGGAAGTTAGTTAGTCTTTTTCAACTGTGGAATTTTTATTCAATCATTGTAGGAAATCTACCTCCTGAGTTTTTCCTAGTCCAATTTATAAAAATCAGTTAATTACTTCAATTTCTAGAATACCAAAACCATTTCTTCGATTCATTAACATAATTTGAAATTTGCAAAAATTTTGAACGCAAATAACACCTAAAATATTTATGTTAAAGAGCTTTTTGAAACTGAGTAAATTCTAGAATAATAAATATTTTCTATGTCTTTGTCAAATTGCCAATAACTAATTTATTAATAAACTAAATATCCACAACCACCATTTAAATATGTAGCTAATTAAATGTTACATCTTTTTGATAAGATAATCATTTAGTTTAAAATAAACAAAAAATCAAAGCGTATTAAAATATCAAAGATCGGTTTATTCAGTAACTGGACAATGTGGAGCATCACTTACACATCTCACATATTTTTTCTATGTAAAACAATTCTAATTCAACCAATAAACGTTTAAAATACTGATTAGGATAAAAAAGCAGAAAAATTGAGAGTTGCCAATATAATCCACTTTATATTTTCGTGTTGCCGAAGTAACGCCGTAAAGTCGTCCTTGAGACGCTCTTACTTTTATTGTACCTTGGAACGATTCCTCCGAAAAGAAAGAGAAAAAAAACACAAAATGAGAATTCTTCCAAGCTATTAAATTATTATTCAATAATTGTTGGAAACTGTTCATAGCTTAAAAAGAGCATATTCTAATTCAAGCAATCAACGTTCAGAACACTAATTAGACGCAACCTTTATAAGTAGTATAAAAAAGGCCTGAAATCATCTGGTAGTTAGCCAAATAAGTCAATCATACCAACTGCTATTTTCTTTTATTTACTCCCAAACTATCATTGTCATATTATTTCTTCGCAATTTTTAAAATGAACTCCATATACTTCCCAATATTGAAATCCTACATAGTACTATATTCAATACTGTATTGTATGAAAAGTGTATCTTTACATTTATATTTCCATATGATAGCCAAAATTTATCCATAGAAATAAGATAGCCAATATATATATTCATACAACAAGGAACCAATAAAAAACTATATTTCTGTCCTTTTGGAAACGAAGAATATGTCTAAAACAGAAATATAAAATAGCCATAACTTTTCAAGTGAGATGAGTAAATCGACAGCTGACAACAAACTCCATATGGTATTTCAGTGTTAGTAAGGTAACCTTGTGAAGAAGTAGAAACATTGAAAACTGACAACAAATTACACTGTATACTTTAAGGTTATTACACCGTTTTAATTCTTTAATTCAGAGGAGGAAAATTCTTTTTTTTTTTTGACAAATTATTAGATTATTAATATATCTACAGGTAAAGTTAACTATCAATTTCAAAATGGTATCTGTTGTACTATTTTTCTAATCAATTCTTTGTTCATTGGCTATGTAACGACTAGACAAAATGAGCACTCCTTTTTAGTAAAATTTTTTAATATCTTACTTACCTATGTATAAGCAAAAAAAAAAAATGTATAATCATAAATAACTTTTATTAGTGAGTGTGTGTGTGTTTTTTTCTTCTTCAAACGACTATTGTTATAACAAGGTATGAATATAAATGATTTAATTATGAAGGCATAGTAAAAAGTAATAACAATAAAAGATATGTCTTTACTTATACAAATAGATTTTATTTTTTCTTCGACTATTATTGAGAAAAGAATATAAATACCCAAGTATTGATATGCATCATAACTTATCATTTGTAGGGAACAAATATCTTTGTTCAAAAATGTTCAACATTTTTGTAGGAGAGAGAATGGTCTGGATAAATAATTACTCGTTCTTACTTTCGGTGTAAGATTGATTTTTTTTTCCCAGCTCGGCCTAATGTGATATAGCGGTACAAGAAATTTCATCTTAAGACAAGTTCATTCTGAGAATGTTCATCCCAAGACAATTGCAAGGGAAGGAAAGTTCATCCAAAGCAAATTTATTCCAAGGAAAGTTTATCCCAAGACAAGTTCATTGCGAGGACAGTTCATGCCAACACAAGTTTATTGAAGAAAAGTTTATCCTAAGCAAAAGCATATTACTTATATTTTAATTTAAAAAAATATATCCCTAAAATATTAATTAAAAGTCTAGATTAATAGAGACGATTGTCAGAAGGAGTGATTCTTTTAGAAATATATATATACATTCAATTTACGAAATTAAAATTTGTTGTCATCGGCAGTAAAAGGTGAAATAAAGTGTTTCCTTAAGCATAAGTTCTTATTTAAACTAGGAACTTCTTTACTAAAAATATTAATAAAAATTGTAATTAAATTCCACATCTTATTTTTTTTTTCATGAAGATAGATTTCAAATATATGTATTGTTGGGATAAATTTGCCTCAGGATGAATTTGTCTTGGTATGAACGTTCCAGGATAAAATAGCTCGCTGAACCTTTCTAACACGCCAATTAGGATATACATTTCGGTCCAGACACCGATCTTGGAAATTGAAACAAAATTTAACTTTAATTACCTTCATTGTATCATGCAAATTTTCCTTTAAAAAGAAATAGCATAAACGTGTAAAAAGAGTACAATGTCAGCCAATACTTTAATAATACCAACAGCTTTTATTTTTCAAGTAGTCCCTGAGTCTTGACTACCATTGTCCTTTTATTTCTCCTCAATTTTACAGGAATTGCATACACTTATATTTTAAGGTCCACCCTCTATTTCAGAACCTACACCATGCTTTAAAAAAGATCCTAAACCACCTCAAGGGAGCCTGTAAACTCATTGTGATCTATTAAGATTAGACGGCATTTACTGTACCAGAGGAGCACCCATATATCTCCACCACCACCAAAAATCCTGCTTCAGTGATGATGAAAAGCCTGGTTGCTTCGAAGGGGAAGGCCATGAACCCCGTTTGGTTCTCTTTAGAATACAGGCTGAAGGCTGATGAGTACGTCAAAATTCTAGAGACCAAAGTTATCCCATGGAGCCAATCCATTATTGGCATTTCTTCCTGGGCGTTCCAATAAAATGAAGTACCTACGCACACTGCAAAGAACCCCCAAGTGAGGCTCCAGACCAACGTGCACTTCTGGGCAAATGATATTTCTCAATCCCCCTAGACTATTCCATTTAGGTGTACGTGGATTCCAAGGGCTCGAGCAGACTCCACAACAGCACCGGCGCACTAAAGAACTCTGTCAACCAGGCCTGACCTCCATGAGCGCCGAGTATATCTAGAGGGTATGCAGAAGCTTTCACCAGCACCTGGAGCTCACCAGCAATTCTGAAGTCGGATATATTGATTAAAATATGTTCTTTGGGTTTCAATTAATAATCAATAGTTAATTAACTTGTTTCTTAATTCATCCAGGATCCTGCCATGGACTTCAATACTTTGAGGGTTATAAGTGGAAAATTATAACGGGTAGTCTGGTATATCTAAATTAATAAATAAAGTCTCACCCATAGTTATTTATTCTAACATCAACTTTTGCTTACCTCAATCAAAAAGGATGTTCCATCAAGGTGTTTAGGTTGTGGGTTCAAGAACCCCTATTTGCCTAATATTTATGTAACCTATATTAGCAATTCTTCTCGTACATGTTTTAGCAAGCAGAGACAAAAGACTTTGAAAAACAATACAAGAGTACTTAGAGTTATGAGTCTAACATAAAAAAGAAAGGAGAATATAATTAATTTGACTTAATTACATTTAAGTAATTTGTGAGATCTACGAGAAGGGTACGCGTTACATGCACGTCTTCTTTTGTACTCTACATATTATGTATATAGGTATTTACTAGTGCTGGGTCTGAAAATCATGGACCGGTTTGAAAATATTATAATTTTTAGTGAACGAAAATAATTTGGCCCTATCAAATGTTCAGGCAGGATCAGTCTCAAAATTATAGTCAGTTTTGATTAGTGTAAGTAAAATTTGAGCTTACATACATTAAATTAGGTCTAGACCAAAATATGAAGAGTACGGACCTAAAACTTGCAATGGGATTTTATTACGATTGCATTTTTGTTATTTTTAGTTACAATATTTCATTACGCAACCAAACGACAGCTGAATTAAAAATAAACAAGTTTAATTTTTCCCTCACTGATAATTTTGGTGAATTAAAGAAAAAAAGTCATTGATATAGGAGGACTAAAACCCCTCTAGTCCACGCTCTTTGGGTGCCCTTGACACTACCTAACACTTTTTGCACGTTAACAGATGGGTCAGTCAAAAAATCATACTATTTTTTATTGAAAGTTTGTTATTTAAGAATTGTTTTTTCCCCGTTTCTAATTACTAATAATAGGCTTCACATTCTTAACGGGCTCGGTTGAAGCAGCTTTCTTCCTGTTGTGGACTTGAAGCTTTTTAAATCCGGATATTAAAGATTTGCGTTTTTATGATTTACATGATTTAATATTATCAAAAAAAAATTGTAAGATAAATATAATTTTTGACGAGTTACTTATAATTACACGTAAATTAGACATACGAGCGTGTTTTTGATGTCTGTTTTTGTTAAACAATATAAAACTCGAGGGCTAATTTACGAGTTTTGCTTGTAACACATCCCTAATAATTATGTTACGCATTCAAGAATGTTTTGAGAACAATGAAGTACATGGAATTTTTGAAAGTAAAGATCTAAAGTTATAAAGACTTTTTATATGATAAACCATGATTTCTACATCATCTTTTAGCCAGGATCTACATCCGTAAGCTTAATGGGGGTACTCAATATAGAAATTGAGGTGCTCTTTTTTAAGCAGAGATGTAAATAGTTAATGGAATCCCGGAGAGTGTTTATTTTGCTTAATGAGTACATAGGTATGTGGTTCTATAAATCATTGAGTGTTTTTACGTGACATCTGCATTGTTGATGCATCTTCTAAAGCTGTTAACAGTTTGCAGTAAATATTGAATAAAAATGCCATAGTTATAAAAGAATTGACTGACTGGCAAATGATTTTGGCCTTTCCTCCGTTTTTTTCAGAAGAAAGATTGAGGATACAATCAAGGTAGCAACGTGTGCGGTGTAATTGTTTATATTAATGCCACTCCCAGCAATAATGAAGATACATAGGTAATATCATTTTTGAAAACTATGATTAAGCAATACTATAAGGTTTTTACGATAAAAAAATCGGATCTTTTTTAAGATCTGATAAGTTCGAGTACCTGCATCCGGTTTGGGACTCGGATCTCATATCTTTTCGGATTATACTGTTTTTCTTATATTGAACTTGGGTACTTCAGATACATGTCTACGACACATCCCATCTCTAGTTATAAGCAAGGTTGTGCCCGGTTTGGGTTCAGCAGTTCTATCAGTCTCGGTTCCAGTCTTAGGTCTTGATTCTTTTTTACACAGGTTCAGTTTGGTTACAGGTACTCAGAACAAAAGATGATGCTAGAAAATTCGGTCCCAGAAAGTGATATTTGATACAAATAGGGCCACAGCTACCTTATACGCAGAGTGCGTTGTGCCCCAATTTCCTATTGAGCCCTGAAAATAAAGATTGCTTAATACAATGGCTTACAATGTAAGGGCCGTGTGGGGAGTCTATGGGGGGGGAGGGTTGTGTAGCTTTCAGTCTACACATACATCGTACAGATGTTTTGTATAAAAGGGGCATCAGCTAATAATGTATTAGTGAAGGGAGCCTTGGCATAGTAAAGTTTGGGAAACCATTGCTTAAGAAATATTATAGCTATCATTTTTAGGGCCCCGACACACGGTGTTCAAAAATAAGGGTCCTGTCAAAAAAAAATGAAGCAACATCTCATATACATTTTTGATATCTGCATGCCCATAGGTATCCAAAAATGCAAATTTAAAAATTTACGATCTATATCCAACCAAAATATGGGCTTATACTTTTTGGACAGCGTTAGTGTAATAAATAAACTAAGATATCTTTAAAAAACGAACTTTTCAATAAAATTTTGCGAAATGTTTTGGCCGTAAAACCATTTCAACTAAAAGTAGAGGGTTTTCACTCATTTAAAACCACAAAGTGCCGAATTTGGTTAAGATGTAACGAAGTTATGATCAATTTTAAAAATTTCAACAAATTGAATTACAACACGCAATAACATAAGGGGAAAAGCACTAATTTTTCACAATACTACAGTTATTTATCATATTTTTGTATAATTTTTTTTTATACAAAATAGTTTAACAATAACACTGGATCATTTTGAAAGGTTTTTCAAAATCGATATAAAATACAATCATATTAACCGGACTTTTACTGGATTTTATGTTCAAATGTGATATGCATTATAATGAACTAATGCTTTCCACAGCTGGTCAGCATAGTCACAGTGGTTACTATTCCTTGTGTATCTCATCCAGGTAACCTTGAAATTCCTGTGGAGAGACTCAACAGCTTTCTCGATGTAAAATCCTAGTTGTTTTTAGTTTCGGTCAATTAATTGTTTGATATGAACAATCGTACAGTGTACCTTGGGGTAATTGTAATTGCAATTTTGCAATAAGCTCTTTTGCATTTTTCAATCATTTTGCCATTATTTGAATCAACAGCCTTGCCAAAACACCCCTGCCTTAATTCGTCAAACAATGGAAGGGTATCAGTATGTCCAAATAAATCTGTGGGTACAATTTGCTCAAGAGAATCCTGCTGGAAAGCAAAAGTACACATTTGGGGTTGTTTAGTTGGCCTCATTGATAGCCTTCCCGAACTATTCCATTTTCGAATGCCCATTTAAAAGCCTTGTTGTAAGTAAGTGTATCGTTGAGGCTATCAAAAATCCCATTGAAATTACCACCAAAATAGATGTAGTTCTGGTGGAGGAACTAAATCTAAAATGAGTACAAGAATAGCTTTTTCATTTTGGGGTTCAGGTATACAGTTTTTGAAGTCCCTGGCAGCCTTTAAGTCATTTTTTCCCACATAATTAAAATCATTATAGTTTACTTTTATGTTGTCAAGAGTTCTCGAGGGGGCTTTCTCATCTGTTCAAGGTTTATTGACTCACACCAGCAGCAAGAGAAGGTAGCTGCATATTTCTACAATCCAAGTAGAATATTTAACAATTTAAAATAACATACTAAAACATGAGTGGCACTTAAATTTTCAGGATATTCCTACACAATTGCAAGCACAAACAATTTCTTCTCCCTGGAGTGAGTCTTTTTGGCCTTTTCAGGTGGAGGGGCTGGTGCAAGCTGGATCTTGCTCTTGAATACTTATGTATACTTTGAAAAACCCTGGCCACTATCCATACAAGTTTAAGCTTAGGCTTCTTGCATTGTCTTTTCTCAATTATGTATTTGATAAAATTTGGTATTTCAATGAGAAGACACACCTTTTTTCTATTGTTTTGTACTTAGGGAATTATTCTTGGAGCTAGAAAAAGAGTCAGATTCATCTTCATCCACATACTTGCAATAAAATATTAACATTTTGGTCTCAAAGAAAGAATAAAGCTCATGACCTTTCTGTATAACATTTTTTTCTAAATTAGATGCAAAAGATACTGTAACAGATATTGTCTTGGAGGTACTTGAAGCAAAGAACCTGATTTGATGATCTTTCTGACACTGAGATTATGTTCAATGGCCACGTTGATGAATAAATTTAAGTTACGCCATTGGTTGGCAGTATTCTTTGTCTTTCTAATTATGGCTTCCATTTTGCCACCTTGGCTTGTTTAAAGAAAGATGAAGGCATCTTCATACGTTTCATATTTGTACAAATAGTCAGACAAATAATGGTCATGGCAGTGGATTAATGAGATATCCTACATCAGCTGCATTTTTCCTTTTTTTTTTAGCAAAAAGCATTTATCCATGATTCCTCCTATTTTCTCACGAGCGCATGCCCCACAGGCATTCTGGTCTGGTTGAGAGGGTGATTTTTTCATGGGCCTTCCTATTTTGCTCTTAGGCTTCTCCAAAAAAAGTGAGGGTTAGAGTAACCTAACTTTGGCGGTTGCAATTCTGGATATTTCCTATTTGTACGGTTGATCCTCTTTGGTTCTTGTGGATGGTGGAATTGATCTCAAGGAATTATCCAACTCATTGAACCATGGAAAAGATTATGAAAACAAGTCTTCTTAAATCAAAATTTAAGAACTACCCAAGAAACAACTATTATACTTGGAATATTTCTTGGGTAATCATAGTTTTGAGATCTCAAAGCTGTGTAACAATTGTTACAAATAGCACATGGTATAAATCCTTCATGAATGACCCCCTTTTCAAGGCAAAAAAGGCAAGTTTTTCTCTCTTCTCCTCGTGACTAATCTTGAAGGAAAGTATTTTTTTAAAAAGGGTAAATAAATTCTCTAAATTAATAATAAAATACATTTAATAAGTTTCCTTAAACTTACCTTATATTTAATCGAAATATTATTGTAAGAATAGATCACCTTGTTACTTTGGCGGAATAAAGATTGAGTACTCAACATTTTTGTCAATATTTCGCCCAAATATATAAACAATAATTCAAAAATGATTCTGATTGGCTATGAATAGTCCCAAATCATACTGTTAATCCAATAAGGATGTGCGTGCCCTTTTGCTCACATCATTTGATGAAATCATTAAACACTTTGTGGGTTTAAATGGGTAAAAAAAAAATAGTTTTATATGAAATGGTTGTAAGGCCAAAATATAATGCAAAAATTTCTTTTCTTAAACCTATTTTATTTTTTTAATCAAACTACCTCTGCCTCAAAAGTCCAAAGCCATATCTCTGGGCTTGAATGCAGATCCCTGATTTTTAAATTTCCATTCTTGGATATCTATGGACATTCAGACTTCAAATATGAATATGAGATGTAGCTTCATTTTTATTTTACTTTATCTAACTCTTATTTAAGAACACTGTGCGACAAGCTTAGTAGCAGACCTGGATCCCCCAACCCTTCCCACTTTTATTTACAGCGGCTGGTACCTAAAACAGCTTTTTCAAATCTATAAGAAGCCCTTAGCTATTTGGAACTCAGATGCATCTGTATCACCCTGTCGACGTACAAAAATCATGGAAAACGTTGAAATAGCACATGCAAAACTCATAAAATTGACTTGTTGATTAAAGCTAATTTTTTTTAATAATATATGTATACAAGGACGTACCCGTATTATGTATTTTATTATTACATACTAAGAATTTAAAACTTGCTAGTGTCCGTAAAAACATACAAACACCTACTATAATATTATATTATTGTAGATAAGATGTACCCATTTTATATACTTTAAACCAAGATAAACTTGCTAATCCACATGACGGCTGGACATTCTATGAGAGAATACGAGAGTAAATTGTATTTTCTTTAATATTCTATACAAGAACAAAAGCAAACTAACCAAGACCGATAAGCAATATATTCTGGTCTCTGTTAGACTTTATCTGTCCTGGTTCTAGCGGTTCAAGAACCAGAACCGTTTGAACCGCTAGAACGATAATGGAACAACTTTCATTATAAGACTTAAATTATGAGTGTACTAACTTCAATGCAAAATTTATAAGTCTCTTTAATAAGGGCCTTCAAGTAATATATACAGAAACGGATCTTCGATACAATAATAAAATTTCAATATGTTGACTTCCTGGTACTTGACTCAAGTATTTACTCCTTGGAGATTTGACAATATCCATCTAATAATTGCTGGATACTTGAAAATCAATTAAAAGGTGATTCTCTTAACGTTCAATAGCCGAGAAAAAAAGTAAAAACGCTGCTGCGCCTGTATTTCTTACCCAACTTTATTAAACACAGAACACTGATGTATACCTTGGTGTTTACCTTCATGCCCTGCTTCAATATGAAGGGTGGCATAAAGTGGCCTTCACTTCTAACAAGGCCAAGAACCATAACTTGCTGTAGGTACTTTTTCCCCCAACTATCTATTCTTCATAAAGTTATGCTACTGTGTATGACATAAATTTTTCTCATCTGAGAAAAACCAGACAAGATCTTTCACGGGAGGCTTTTGTTTAAGCTTGACTGAAGCCTTGGTTCGTTTGAATATTTTCTCCCTGTTGGATGGGGTTATAAGCTGTTTTTTCCTAGTTCAGTAGATGAGATACTCTAGGTCTTCATTAATGACACAATTGATAGTTGAACAGGGCTTTACGTTGATGCTGTCGATTGTATTTATCAATTAGCCGGAGTTCTCCTAATTTTTTTATTTATTTTTCTCAGCGAAGCAGGAATTTGGACGATTTTGCCCTATTCCCGGAAATCATCGTCAGTGTATCCTCACCATTCTGCTGGGCACGTTTCCTGAATTTTTGGACGAATCAAATAATACACCCAACCCCTTTATCCAAAAACGCGTTGTCTACTTTACAATTTTTAGTACCCAAAATGCACAAAAGTGTACAACATCTTTCTTCCTGATTAACAAAAGACAAGGGTATGTTATTGTTATAAATTATATATTGAGCAACTGACTTGGTAGTGTGATATTCCTTCCAGACTTACTCTCAATTAGTTTGTGTTTGTAAAAAAACCCTGTTTCTATGGGGATGGGATGAGGCCAGAGAAAATTGCGAACGTTTAAGAGAAAATTTGGGGATGAATATTGATGTACCTTTAGATAAATAAAGAAGGTGAGACCGATATATTATCATGCAATCAAATATAATCAATCATTGTAGTTTTGTCTTGAAAACTGATGATATCATGGGGGCATGATACCGTTGTTGACTCACAAAACTTTTTATCCATTTTTTCTTATTTAATCATTAATCAATATGAGAGTTCATGAATTTTTAAATATGTAGTTATGGGCCTTTATCATGGAGAATGATTCGATTAAATTGATAAGTTATATATTATTCAATAACGGATCCTGTAGTGTTTGTTTTCATAAAATAACTACAAAGGATTGTACAGGCGTTCAAAAATGAACAAAATGCATGGGCGGAGCTCATTTTCCAATAAATATCCAAATTGGACTGTAACATTATGAATTTAAGACTATTGGAAGGACGTATTAAATATTAGAGACAATGCTCAAAGCTTAACAAGAGCAAATTTGAATGTAAGCAATCAACGTTTAGAACATGGATATGAGGAAAGGAAGGAGAAAAATCGACATTTGAAAACAAACTAAAGTGTGCATTGTTAGGTTATTGAGGGGATGCCCTGATAAATACTCGCTTTTTTAAAATCCCCAATCATAATATCCAATAGCATTTATAAAAACAAACAACATAGTACTCGGACTCGTCAAAATTTAGTGGAAGTCATTTTTTCTGTTTTGCATTATTCATAAAGGTTTATTAAGGACCCCATCAGTCGGGTGTTGAATAGTCGGTTTTTGGATACTAACAGGTAGTTGTATCGGTAGTCTACTGAATGTAATCTTTTTCTTACGAGCGAACTGGGACATGTACAAGTAGATTATTTATTATAAAACCAGCTTCAACCAAAAAAAATCTGAACTTATCAGGACAGAAATTTAGGTATTAGTAAGAATACTTTACAATATTTTTTTGTGCATCCGAAATTTGAAGGATTCCATCCCGAAAAAAACTCCTCCAAAAATGATGAAAATCGGATGGAAAAAAAAATGTATTAATACAAATGAGTTTGAAAATAAAAACTTATTTCTTTAATAAAAACGATTTTTAGCTAAAAACATGTCAATTTAGTCCAGTCATTTATGGAGTCCCTGTGCTGTACCTAATATAGTGATACAATGCACTTTGGGTAAAAATTCTTATACTAACTGTATTTTAAAAATAAACAACCGAATTCAGTACGAGTATAATTTTTTAATAATTTTAAATTCGGTCTAAGGAAATTTTATAGATGAACTGTTGATGACGTCAGTTTAGTTTTAAAATTGATATCATCGCCTACAAATACATCATATGAAGTTAAATGTGTTGCATAATCCATATTTGTACAACTTATAAATCAGGATATTAGGGGAGAAAATCGCTCCATACACTAAGACGGAAAAGTTTGGACTTTATCCCTCCGTTACTTTTATTGCAGCATGAAACCTTTTCTTTGCGAAAAACCCTAAAGAAAAAAACCCGTTATCAGTTTGTAGTTAGCCAATTCTTCCCATGCCTAACTATGGAATTGTAATTCTATAATTGTTTAGAATAATTGTCAATAGTTTAAAAAGAGATTATTCTAATTTAACTACCAATCAACTTGAGAACACTGGTTGTGAGAAGCAGAAACAGTCTTGACCGACATATCAGACTAAATCCCCTTGAAAATTAACTTAAGTCCAAGCCGAAAAAAAAAATGATCATAGTTACTGCTTAATTTCTTCTCTTTTTTAAATATATTGACTCGACTCAATCGTTTCAAGTCGACTCAACATAAGCTTATGGCAACTTTTTTATTATTCAAGACAAATGCACAATACGAGGATCGTTTGAAAAGTCCATGCAAAGTTGGAGAAATGGCACTACTGGCATGGATATATTATTTAGTAGCATCTCTTGAAAGAACACACTCCAACTTTCAGCCAGATTGGTCTATTTCTTTCTGTTGGCCCTTTGTTTGAATCGATGAATCGGCCGGAAACATTATGGCGACTGTTTTTTGGATTTGAATGTAATAATCCTCATCGACTATCTGGAAAAGGGACAAACTATTACAAGTCCATATCATTCATAATTATTGTACTGTTTGAAAATAGAGCTGGTAGAAAAACGCCCAAGATTGGCCTACAAAAAAATCCTTTTCCATTACGACAAATCACCAGGTCACACCTTAGTAGTTGTGGGCGCAAAATGAATGGAAATAGGCTTTCCTACTCGAGATACCCACAGTACTAGAAATCTCACGCACCTTCACTCTTCTGTCATCCATCACCATATCATGGATTTTATAAATGATTTCTGGATTAGAAACTTTAACTACATATGGCCACTCCGAAAATTTTGAAACCACTTATAAACTGTTCTAATCGAAGGTGCAGAGTCCCCATACTGTTTATCAAGCTTCTGTTTAATTCTTGATGCGTTTTGCCTTGTATAAAGTAATGTTTAATCAACACACGAAAATATTTTTCATCCATTTTTTATATATACAAAGTAGGTTTATTATATATATACATTGTACATATAAAATCTGATTACTAAACACGTGCTATGTTAGTATATCTATATATATATATATATACATACCTAAGTGGCCATTGACCAACTGTTGGTAGTTTTTTATTATTATTAAATGGTTAAATATTTATCACGTATGTATCAGACTTGATTATTGTAGTATACATAAAACATAACTTAGTATGTATACTATATACCTTCCTGTATACATATAAAATAAAATAGATATTTGAATAAAAATTATTAATGATATGAACCTATGTTTTCTTTGTTCGTATATTGTCTAATCTATGGGCATTTGTTTTGATTAATGGGAAGTCTTTGTAGGCATTGAAATGTCATGGAGATAATTGGTTGTTTGCCTTACAATTATTTGTCTGATGAGTATCGCTCTACAGATGTATACTTACATAATTGGGGCTGTAAATAATAAGCGTTTCTTAGCGTGTGAGTGGGTTTTTTTTTTTTGGAAATCTGGACAGTGTGGTTTTTTCCATAAAATTATAATTATGCTTTCATACTTGAGTAGAGAAAATCTAAGAATTAATTGTAATCAGGAGTGTACGTACTCATTAGTATTGTGTCGGTTCATATTTATTCGGTCCAGTCCATTCTTAAGATCGGTCCTCAGGACTGGCAGTCCTTGTGATGTGTCCTTAACTGTCGGTCCTAGAAGCTTTCATTAAAAATCTCGATTCTTTATTAGACCAAATTAGATATATGAAATATTTATTAATAATATTTCAGTATCTTGCAAAAAATTACCTCTGTACTTATAATGTAATTCAATAGGAACATCTTATAAATATTTACTTCGATATATAATTTATTAAATGATATGACAGAATAATCAAAAAAAGGGAAAAGACACTCCAGAACGTCACCAGGGATCGATTTGATCTTTTTTAAGGACTTTCGAGGTGCTCAGAGCTGAATGGGACCGGATTGGACTGGACCCCAGTTCTAAGTCCTTAATAAGGACTGATATAACAATCGTGCTCATTTACGATAATGAGTAATGCTGAGGAGATGTAAGTGTAAGGCCTTCTTAATCTCAAAGAAGTTGAGGATCGACAATGTAGTAATTCTTTTTTATGTTAGGAAACGAAACGTAATGAAAGCTTAGTTTCTCTCCTCCAAGATTTTTTCAGATTGTCGGGGTTACAATCTTCATTTTCGGTTTTTTTTTTTTAATAAAGAAAATGTTTATGATTTACATCTGCATATTCTCAGTTAATCATTATTACTAATAGTGTACAGGTTGCGCTTTTTAGAGCCACGGACTCCACTTTTTCGAATCCTGATACCTGATCTCATTGAAAATAAAAAACTTTAAGAGAAAGCAATGAAAGAAATATTTTAGGGTGAATCTGGAGACTTTATAATGTGAAAATACACAACCTGACTCGGAGGCTAAAAATTAGTGTTGTGTCGGTCCTTCTTTATTCGGTCCAGTCCAGTCTTAGGACCTGTCCTATCGGTCCTGTGGATCATTGGAACCGGACTGGACTGAACCACGTTCCTTGGTCTTAAATTAGGACCACAACAACATTACTTAAAATGAACTTGGTTTCTAGTTTCCGAAGCTGTTATAATTATTCCTCCATTCTTGAGGAGGGAACATTTATGTATAAAGTGGTTGTGCTCATAAACGACAGAGATTAAAAATGAGGATTTCTGAGCGAGTTATAAGTGTTTGTCCTTCTTGAACTAACTAAAAGTAGAATTGAGGATCGATGTTGAGTATTTTCTACCTATTTTCTTCCTAGATTTGATGAGGGATTTGTGTTTATTTCCTTCCTTTAACAGCTGCGTGAAACTAAAAAATGAGGCATCCTGATCTCTTCTCAGCCATCTTTAAATTGTCTGGGTTACTATGTTACATTTTGGTATCGTTTATTATACATACAAAAAATGCTTGTTTGAAAGATAGGGAATGTGGGAAAATCCATTTAAAGTTTTTAGATATTTTTGACATGGTCATCATTAATTTTGATAATTTTTAGTCAGGGTGTCTATCCCAAAAATGAAACAACACGTGTGAAATTTTATTCTTGTAGATGCACAAGGGCCTCTTTGTGAGTCCTTCAAAATTTACGCCGCTTCGAAAGACATTTGAGCTTGGATAAGCCATAACCTTTATTTTTTGGCATATGTGCAAAAAATACTACTATGAAGACATTATTGCAAAATATAAAAATAGTGTCCCATTCAAGTTTCATAATTGATTTCGCCAATTCTTCGTAAGAACTTTAATCTTATTCATATTCTATATGTGTGCAAAAAATTAGAGTGGGATCTCAATGAGATCACTTTCATGTTGGCCTATAACTGGGGAAGCTCATAATCGCCATAATAGTATTTATTTATTTTTTAAATATATAATTCGCTGTTAGTCTTCTTTTCTATCCCCTCTAAATTTTAAACATTCATAATCTTGTCATAAGAGGATAAAGTTGAGGGACTCCAAAATGACCCTCACGCCTCCGCAAGTCTCAAATTTACACATGTTGTATCTTTAATGGGATAGACATCGAAATTTTTAATGCCGATGGCAAAAGGAAGAGTACACTTGACATGGAATGTCCCATGAATCACATAGTTTTTTTGTTCAGTTTATCAAAGTGTGCATTTATTTTAATTCTCACCCTTTCCTTCAAAAAGAGAACAAAAAAATAACCATCAACAATTTTGTCATTATCTACAATCGTTCAATAACACTACTCAACAAGATTACAACTTCTTTTTTGCTAATTAATTCAGACGGTGCGCTCCTGAATACATAAAAATGACCATAACTCAAAATTTCTGATTTTATTGCTTACAAAAAGTGTTTTTGTAAAAAAAAAATTTTTTTTTTAAGAAAAAGCATAAACGTTTGTAGATATACAGGGAGCGGGGATCAAATTGTCGCCTACTTTAAACCTTGATAACTTGAAGACGACAAATAAAAAACCGGTTTCCAAATAGGAAAGCTATTCTCGTCAGCTAACGATACCTAGTTCAGTTAGCATCATGCCGTCATCATATGAGAAGATAAAGAGCTATAAGTGGAACGAGGAGCTTTCGAGGTCCGCCGTAGTCATGGCATTGGTTAACAGGCCCTGCGTGTGGCAACAGGACTCAGTACCCTGCCATGTGTCCAAAATCTCCATGTAGCGTTTAACCGAGAACTGTTATGACGTCGTAACCAAGGATTTGTGGCCTCCTAACTCTCCCGACCTTAATCCTTTGGACTATTTTGTCTGGGGCTATGTCGAGAGACATACCAATAGACATCCCCATAGCACCAAGGCCAGCCTGATGGACTCCATCAAGGAGGTATTCGGCAACATGGACAATGAGATGGTCAGAAGAACCTGCGGCAGGTTTAGAGGCCGTATTGAGGCCGTTATTGATGCCAACGGTGATTATATCGAATGAATGGCTACTTTATACCTATATGCTCTTCATAGTTTTGATTTTCGATACAAAAGTTAAAAAATGTATATTTTGTGTTGTTTTTTGTAGAAAAATATTTTGGCGACAATTTGATCCCCGCTCCCTTTACATGTTTCCAGATTTAAAAAAATATCAGAACTAATATAGTATATTTATCTAAATTGGAGAAAATACAAAGAAAGTACTAAAAAATTGATCCATGCTTTAAAAGTCTGATAAATTCCTCATTTTTTTCACAATGAACAAAATTAAAGTTCTTTTGTAAAGTGAAGCGAAACAAATATATATATTTAAAAATAGCACCTCAAAAAAGTTAAATATATGAAAGACCTACGTTTTATACTGAATAATTTTAAATATAGTTAAAAACCTTTATATGATTGTAAGTACTGATATTGAGCCCGATATAACTATTAACTTAAAATATATCTATTTCTACTTAGCTCCGCCGACAAAGTTGACCAACCGTTTTCTTTTGTTTGAACATGTCTTCGTTATAAATTTTATGCCATGATTTTTATAAATTCATGAAACATTTGGTTTTTTGTAAACAAATAATCCAAGATTGATTTTCCGTCCATTGAAATCTAAGCACTTAGAATGCTAAACTTCAAGAAGATATAATTTAGGTACCAGCGGAAGGACTTGCACACCCTACGGATAAAGTCCTCTGTCATGGCGTGTCAGTGCTGGCTGACAGCGGTTTTGAGGACCTTGCTGTATTGCTTGACGGACACTGCAGGTCTTTATCTCTACCCAAAAAAGATGTAGTCGAGGTGTTGGTATCAGGGCTATAGGGAGGAGATGGTGAAAAGTGTCAAAAAAGAGTTCAAAAGAACTCAAAAGAGTTTTGCACCGCAGGAGATGTAGGACTTTCTTTCATTGCTTGTATCAAAAATGGCCTCTCCAACCTCACTTGGTTCTTTCCGGCTGTACAGTCTGGTGTGAAACCATCAGATCTCTTACATGGGCCCTGATGCACTTGAGGGGATTGCCCTGGGCTGTTTTCTATAACTCCTCCGGCTCCATTTTACTCTTTTTGTACGAAGGCCTTCTTCTTCTCCAACATATTGGACTTGCTGACGGCGTAGACGGTGATCCTGGAGACGTTCAACTCCTTGGAGTACCAGAATGGGAATTTTTAACTAATTGTTTATGCTTTAATATTTTGAAATATGTATTAATTTACATCACTAAACCTTAATATATTAGTGAATTTGTGATTTCAAGGGACTGCCCGGTACAGTAAAATTATAAATTTCAAAAAAGCACCAAAACAGAAAGAAAAATCAAAATATATTTTCCGAAAACAATCAAAGAATTAAAAATATTTATATTTAATTCTCGAATTAGAATTAATTTCAAAATGTATATTTTTTTAAGAAACCGAAAAACTAACACTCATTCGATCACGTGTTTTCTTTTTATTTTGAAATCTGAATATGATCACTCTCATTAACTAAAAACAGATTTTGTCGGCCCCTTGAGATATATGGATCTAAAGTACTATGAATTTTTGTTGTAATAATATTCTCTTATAATCTCTATTTCTTCTTCATGGAGAACTTATATTGTCCCTTCTGTTTGTTTTTTGTTTGTTTGTCTGTTGTTTATCTGGAATACGGCAAAAGTTAAAGATGGATTTTGACCAGACTTGGTACGAGAATTATATATGTTCATGATAAGAGGCTATTAAATTTTGATAGGTCAAGGTAGCCAAAAATGTTAAAAATACATCATCGACAATCACTTTGGAATATATAAAGGTAAATAGCTCAAATTTATGTCATTCTGAAGGCTGAATAAAAATGCATCACATAGCAATTTATCCAAGGTCAAAATTAATTATCAAAGTCATACAAAAAAAAAAAAGGTAAAAATGACATAATCGACCAACACTTTGGAACAAATTGAGATAACAAGCAAAATAATATCTTTCATTTTTTTTTTTTTTTTTTTTGGAAATAATACATTTATAACTCATATTAAAGTATGAATGTAATAGATAATTAATTCAACATGGCACATTTTTGATCTAAACAATGATTAGAAATAATATTTCATTTATGAAAAATAAACGTAAGTGGAGGTTTGCGCTCTTCTGAGTGTCCAGTCTAGTTATTGTATTAGAACAATCAATTTTGGGTGCTTTAGAAGATAGCCATTGAAATCTTAAACCTTACTAATCCATTAATTAATCAAACTTGATTGATTGAAATTAATTGTACTTCTGATATATAAAAGCTGTAAGAATTATTTACAAAAAAAAACCAGAGCTCTCTTGCTTAGGTACAAACCGAGAAAATAACACTTGAACGTGATTGACGAATTAACATTAATGCATTCTTTGTCGATAGAAATCCCCTGACAGAAGTCTCCAAGCTGATGGGTGTCACATGGACCGCTGTTAGCAAGTCCGAAGCGATGGAAAGGAAGAAGGGCTCTCTCAAAAAGACAAAGTGGACAAAGAGGAGTTAAAGAAAACAGTCCTTGAACAATCACATCAAGTCCATGATGGTCAAAGCGAGAGATCTAGGGATTTCACAACAGACTGTCCATAGAGCTATCAAAAAGTGGGTAGAAAGAGCCTAGTAGGAAGTGGAGAGGCCACTGTTAACACCAGCAATGAATACAATCAATCTCCTATTTGCAAGACTCTTTTCGACTCTTTATTGTTGTCTCTACATCCCTGATGCACACATCTTTGACTACGCCTTTTTTTGGTTCATGTCGAGGGGAAGGGCTGCATTCTACGTTATCCAAACACTAAGGCTCCCTAAACCACTGTCAGCAATCACTGGGACGCTATGAAAGATGAATACTGCTGGAGTAGGTACCAGGCTACCTCCTGCATCATGGAAGCCATAGTTACAGCTAAAGGTGGCCACACTAATGATCAAGAGAGATCAGACACGCATCTATTTATAATATCAATTTTGTGTAACTTCTATCGTTAATTCAAAAATAATATCTTGTTAAAGTTTAAAATTCAAATTGTTCAGACTCTAATGGACCACTTTGCATCACACTCCATTGGTGAATCCAAATACTTTGTTGAAGGAAAATACGTATATTTGTCAAAAAAATACAAATGTAACATCCATATATTTTTGAGAAATATCTTTCTAGCCGTATTTTGTAATAACATGCCAAATATGTATTTCTACAGAAAATATCAATGCATATTCTGTCAAGATAATTCTCACTCTACAATTGATCCTTATAGCAAAGGGTTATCAAATGTCAGAACTTACATTCATACATTGTAAATGCAAAATTCCTTCACCTAACTGCATCATTTTTACTTAATCATCTTGTAGCAAATATTATTTCAAAGAAGTTGTTAAAAGCCAAATAGATTCAATCATTAAATGAAAATATGTTGATCATTCTTTTTCGAATAAGTATAAAAGTGGGAAATAGAAGTATATCAACATCTTATCAATAAAAAATAATGTCAAAATACATTTTAAAATGAAATAGTTTTTATTCATTCACATTCATCTTTCAATTCATCTTTGGTATTTAACTCTGTACATATTTTTATAAAAGGAAATTTAGTCTTGATACGTTAGTTCCATAGTAAGTAAAGACATTTACACTTTTTGGCGTATCCTAAACATAAAGTGATCCGTAAAACATTGATATTCATGTAATCTGTGTTCCATCTCACTGTGTCAGACTATGCTAAAAAATAGTAATATAATATTAACGTGGTCCCCTTGATAATTTCAAAAATGTCCCACTATGTATATATCAATGATATATGTAGACAAAATTACTACAGTGTAGATCCTAAATTCTACTCCGAGTCCAACAAATACTTAGTGAGGATTTGCTGTGGAATTATAACTGTGTTCCGGCTTTGAAGCAAAAATAATTACTTTACTTTTGATCCTGATTTATGAGTTGTACAAATATGGCATATGCAATACTCTTAACTTCATATGACGTGTTTGTGAAATTGATGTTATCACTTTTAAAACACAACTGACATCAAAAACAATTCTCCAAAAGAATCAATCTAGATCTAATTTTTAATGTGACCATTTTTTTTTTTTTTTGTAAGACCGATCCAAACCTATTTTTTGCAAGTTTGAACTTAACAAATCAAAGTTTGGAATGCAAATAATGGTCAGAAATGGTAGAAAAATCGGTTGATGACAAACAAATACCTAGAAATGTTGAGACTATGTTCAAGATTAGGGGATCCGTTCTGTAAACTCCCCGGATAAAAATATTGTCTTTTTTTTTATAAATCTTTATTTTAACAAATAATAACTGTAATGATAATAGACCTGCATTAAAAAATGCAGGTAAATCCATTGAAAATATAAGTTTATTCCGTTGAGCAGGCAATACATTTGACTCAAGGAGGAATAAATTGCCTTCTGAGCAAGGAGAGAAACCAATTATATAAATAATTTCAATTTCAAATTATTTACAAATAATTATAATAACAATTATGATTCATTTGATTATTGACGTTTTTTCTTGTTAAGGGCTAATTTGGACGTTAACAATAGTAAATCATTTTCTTGCTTATTTATGTAATTCCTTTATCCATAATATCAATAAGGAATCCGAATCGTTCAAAAAGCCTCTTATCATGAACATGTGTAATTCTCGTACCAAGTCTGGTCAAAATCCATCTTTAACTTTTGCCGTATTCCAGATAAACAACAGACAAACAAACAAAAAACAAACAGAAGGGAGAATATAAGTTCTCCATGAAGAAGAAATAGAGATTATAAGAGAATATTATTATAACAAAATTCAGGGTACTTTAGATCTGCATATCTCAAGGGGCCGACAAAATCTGTTTTTAGTTAATGAGAGTGACCATGTTCAGATTTCAAAATCAAAAGAAAACACGTGATCGAATGAGTGTTAGTTTTTTGGTTTCTTAAAAATATATACATTTTGAAATTAATTCTAATTCGAGAATAAAATATAAATATTTTTTAATTCTTTGATTGTTTTCGGAAAGTATATTTTGATTTTTCTTTCTGTTTTGGTGCTTTTTTGAAATTTATAATTTTACTGTACCGGGCAGTCCCTTGAAATCACAAATTCACTAATATATTAAGGTTTAGTGATGTAAATTAATACATATTTCAAAATATTAAACCATAAACAATTAGTTAAAAATTCCCATTCTGGTACTCCAAGGAGTTGAACGTCTCCAGGATCACCGTCTACGCCGTCAGCAAGTCCAATATGTTGGAGAAGAAGAAGGCCTTCGTACAAAAAGAGTAAAATGGAGCCGGAGGAGTTATAGAAAACAGCCCAGGGCAATCCCCTCAAGTGCATCAGGGCCCATGTAAGAGATCTGATGGTTTCACACCAGACTGTACAGCCGGAAAGAACCAAGTGAGGTTGGAGAGGCCATTTTTGATACAAGCAATGAAAGAAAGTCCTACATCTCCTGCGGTGCAAAACTCTTTTGAGTTTTTTTGAACTCTTTTTTGACCATCTCCTCCCTATAGCCCTGATACCAACACCTCGACTACATCTTTTTTGGGTAGAGATAAAGACCTGCAGTGTCCGTCAAGCAATACAGCAAGGTGGTATCGATACATTCCCAGTAAACATTTATTTGAACTCGACTGCATCGCTTCTTCTGCAATGCTCCTTGTAGAATGAATTAGGGTTTAGTCCCCTGAATTCTAATCTATATAAAATATCTTAAATTCATACAAATTTGCAATTATTGGAAGACATTATATATATTTTTGTATAAAATTCTTTTTTTATTTATTTTTTAGCATACGCAAAATTATATATAGTTTTTTTTTGTAAATATGATTTATTAGGTGATAAAAATTTTATTTGTTATGTTTGTATATTTTCATTTTCTTCATTGTAATAAGAAATAAAATTCAGAAGGTGGAAACAGGAACACGATAAAATAATGATGTTATATACTCACATTTACTGAAAAAATGGGAAAAGTGTTCTCATTTTTCCTGGTCGTTAAATAAACGATCATTCTATTTACTAGCCTTTCTAGAAATAGGGCCACATTATCCTGTGGTTTATTTATTTATTCAAATCAACGTCCATTATTATTCTCAATTGTTATTCCTGATCATTTTATCGTTTCTTGTAAGAATTTTCATTCAAAAAGAGAAATCATTTTTTATTATATGTTCTTTTAATTGGACAGATGGAGTTACGCTGACAAATTGAAAGCTTCAATAGCTGCAATGGCAACTCCAATTTCGTGTTTCAAATTGTCAATCGTCTCTGGATGGTTAAGGTAACATTTACCCTTGACGGTTCCCTACAAAAAATAGTCCAACGGAGTCAAATGGCAGCAACGAGGTGGCCAGTTGACGTTGCCGTTTCGGCTTATGATGCGATAGTCGAAGACAGTGCACAAAAGATCCACTGTAACGTTGGCTGTGTGGCACGTAGCGCCATCCTGTTGGAACCAAATGTCGTCTATGTCTTCCTTTTCTATTTGGGGAAACAAGAAATCTTCCAATATGGCTCGTTGGCGCTCACCATTGACCGTAACAGCAGCTCCTTGCTTGTTTTTTCGCTTTCAGCAACAGTAGCAATGTTTTCGATTGATCACACTGGACGAACACGGGAACGCGTTGTTTTATTCATTAACGAACCAGTTTTGCACCCACGTTTCACAAATTTATCCACAAACTGCCTGGAAGGCGCTTTATTTCGACCGACGTAATTTTCTTGCAGTTTCGTTTGAAGACTCTCCATTTTGGAAGTAAGTCTTGAGTATTTCCCAATTTTCTTTGAGCGTAAACTTATCTATTTCGTAAACCGGAGACCTTTTACAAAATATTAGATACAATCAGAATGTTACTACAACTGTCAGACGTCAAATAAATGGTAGTTCAAAATGCAACTGCTAGATGGGTTACCCGTTATTAAAAATGGGGTAGAAAGGCCACTTTTGACACCAGCAATGAAAGACACACCCATCTCCTCAGTTGCAAGACTTTTTTTGACTGAGTTTGAATGAGTCTTTTGAACTCTTTTTTGTCGTAAAGTCGTGATGCCAACCCACTCGACTACACCTTTTGGGTACATGTCAAGAGAAAGGCCTGCAGTGCCCGTCATCCAAACACTGAGGTCCTCAAATCCACTGTCAGCCAGCACTAGGACACCAATACAAGGGACTACATCCACAGCAGGTGCCAGGGTTCCTCCCCCCCTGCACCTGAAAGCCAGTATTGCCGCTCAGGAGACTACATTAATAATTAGAAGAGCTCAGACATACATATATTTGTAGTATTAACTTTGTTGAAATTATATTGATAATTAATGAATTATATCTTGTTGAAGTTTAAAATTCAAAGTGTTTAGATTTTAATGGACCACTCAGTTATTGTCTTTGAAGTCAATATACATAATCAGAGGTTTATAAACTGTAAAATATGTTCTAGAAAGTAGAGTCAGGTTTTAATAGTTGACAATATCAACACGCTTATTTTCAGTGATTTTATCATTATTTTTTTTGAAGAGAAATCATCTAAATAGGAAGTAATAACTGAGTAATGAACTTTTTTCATACTACATTCAATTATATTATGAAATTGTTTGAACATTTGTGTGATTTGTTGCGGAGTTGTTGTGTTGATTGTAAGTCCCCGTTGGACTCGGAGTAGAATTGATGTCAGCCTATATCTACGTTCGTGCTATATACGGAGTGGGGTTTGTGTTTATTTGCTTCCTCTTACAATCCTTGTAGCTGATCTAATAAAACGCTATTACACCTAAGCTCCTCTCCTCTCTAATCTTCTTCAAATTGTCAAGATTAGCAGGTTCATTTTGTGTTGCTCGTATTTACATACCAGCAGAACATAATTTAGGCATCACTGTAGATATTCTAAATATATTTCCTTCTCTTAGAGTGACCGTGAATCGAACTTACTTACACACAGTTTAACAGATTAATTCCGCGCGAGCATGTTGTCCACTGAGCTACGTCACTGTATCAAAATATGGAAAATTACTTAGATCATTGATTAAACCTTTGGTTATATACCTTCTAACTCCAGTTTAAAAATGTAATTTCCATATTTTTATCGAGGTACAAGCAATAAGAAATACAACAACTAAATCCAACGCCAAAAATAGGTGAAATTTTATAGACTAGGGTAACTACATAGTTGGTTAGAATTGGCTAACTACTAGACTTTGTGTCTATTTTCTCCTTCTTTTTGAAAGAAAGGTTTTTGAGATAAAATATGGAGAATGACATAATACTAGGTAATTCATAATAGTTTTTTTAAACAAGATATGAATTCGACGTCGGGAGAATCCCTCGATTAAGAACCGCTACTATAGACTCAAAAATAAATTATTTTTCAAATCTTTTCTTTCAATTTAATACAAACCCATGACCTCAAGGGTGGGGGCTGACTTACTGACCTGTTGTCAATTTTGTCAAAACAAAAAGTTATTTGACAATTATTTATTTTTGCCATATAAATTGTATCTTAATTTTAAAAAAAAAAACTTTTTTTTTTTTGTGAAAATGATAAAGAAAAATAATCGTAAAAAATTGAAATGTCAAAATTTTCATAAATAAGGTTTTTCGATCAAATTATTTTCTCGTCCAAAAATTTTCAAAACTATAATTTAAAAAAAAAAAGTTATTCGTCAAATTTGGGATGTTTATGTCAAAATTGTCTCTAAAAATACCCCCAAAAAAAAAAAATCCTAGTGACGACTCTTGTTTTTTATATTTTTTGTAAAAAATAGTCTACAACTTATTTTTTTAATCTATATATAGTTACAAGCAAATATATTTTAGACATTTTGTTAGAATTTAAGCCAAAGATTAATATTCTTTTATTTAGTTAAGAGACTTTAAGAGGCCCTATATGGCCCCTTTCAAACAAAATCTATCATTTTATCATCTTTTTATTATGACCATTAATTTGTCTACTTTAAGTGAATTTCGCAAGACAACCAAAGGGTGAAGAAGAATAATTTGTTCATAGAAATGGACAATAACTATTGGTCGAAAAATACAAATATAATGCACATTGAATTTGAGAAAAACATTTTAGCTAGCTTATGTGTTAACATGCTACACTTGGTCCCCCTTTGTGAAAATTGAAGTTTGCCGTCACTACTTAATAAACTAGGAAGCAATAAAAGTTACTAACATCTTAGCTGTGGACAAGGATGGATTATATTTGAAAATAAAGTACCGGACCAACTGTTATTACTTCCTCATCTCTTTTTTGAAAATTTTGAGAGGTTAAGAGTCATTCTTAGAATGTTTTGATGAACAATGTTGTAGAACACATAATTAGTTGTCGATTGCTAAGAAAAACATAGGGCTAGTCGCTGCCATGAGCACAGAGTACGAGAAGAGGATTGAGATAGCAGGGCTCCTTTGGCCAGGATTGTCCCAGAAGGTCATCTGGGAGGAGACTGGGTCTCGAATAAAACAATTTAGTTTGTGTTTATGCGCTTTAAGGTCATGGAGGACCTAAGAGGCTCTCCAGGAGCAGGCAGAAACCCCTCCGTATCATCAAATGCCTGAAGTCGGCCTTTAAGAAAAAGCCAAATTTCTTAATCGCTGACATGTCCAAGAAGATGAAAAAGTCCCCATCAGGTAAAAGTCTGTGTGGAGCGTGCAAAATAGATCTTGAACCACCATAAGGGAACCTGTAGATCCATTGTTATATTTTCTGATGAGAAGACCTTTGCTGTTGAACCTGTCTTCAACAGTTAGAATGATCGAGTAGTTACATTTGGGGATGTATCAGTGGAGCACCGATATGTCTCTACCACCAAACACCTTGTTTCAGTGATGCTGTTAGGCCTGGTTGTATCCAATGGGATGGTCATGAATCCCGTGGTGTTATTTTTATTTGTATGATAAAGGCTAAAAACTGATGATTACGTCAACATTTTTGCATCAAATCCATCGCTGGCAATTCTCTCTGCTCACATCGCAAAGAAAATCTGGGAGTGGCTCCAAGCCAACATGCACTTCTCGGCAAAGGACTTCGCCCCCCCCCCTCCGCAGAGCCCATACCTCAACCCCCAAGACTATTCCATCTAGACGTACATGTAGTCCAAGGGCTGCAGGAGACGCCATAAACGCATCTGTACCATGAAGACCTACATCAACCAGGTCTGGGGCCTCCATGCGAGCTAAATACACCCAGAGTGTCCGCAGCAGCTTTTGACACCACCTGGAGGTTACCACTAATTATGTAGGAGGATATATTGACTATAACATGCTATTTGGAACCAATTCATAAATAATACAAACATGGACTTCAATACTTTGTGTATTAAAATGCGTAAATAATCACGGTTAGCCTGGTACATAATAAATTAACATAAGACGTTTATATTCCCTCCACTTTAATTTCAACGGCTTCATGTCATACATATTAATGATATTATTGTATAAACCTCCTACGACCAAAACTTAGTTTGCATCCCACCAATAAACTAAATGCATATTTGTAATTAGCTATTGCAACTGCT
Source organism: Lepeophtheirus salmonis (assembly GCF_016086655.4). Classification (NCBI taxonomy): domain Eukaryota; kingdom Metazoa; phylum Arthropoda; class Copepoda; order Siphonostomatoida; family Caligidae; genus Lepeophtheirus; species Lepeophtheirus salmonis. Next base: position 2,073,402 of record NC_052141.2, on the reverse strand, counting down.
AAATTAGCAATAACCATTAATGTTAGAAACAATACGTATTGCTAGTACCTAGTATTTTTTAAAGGCCATTAAGAGTGTATGTATTATTTGTTCAAAAGTTAAAATAACTATAAATGTATATTTGAGTTTTCCTGGTAAATTAAAGAGCTTTTACTGGATAGAAACTGTTTTTAGTATTTATACTTTTTTTAGGACTTAAAATACATATACAAAGTGGGGACAAAAACTTGAAGTAGCATTTAGTTATAATTTTATTGACATTATTGTTCATTACAATATTTCAGTAGTCAACCAAATGACAATTGAAACAAAAATAAACAAAGTTTTTGTAATCCCATGTCTCCAAGTATAAATATGTTGGAGTAAGAACAAAAAAGGTAATGTGTCTGTGATCTCCTTCGTTCCGGTATCAATGGTGAGAAAGCTCCAGAGACCACTGGCATCTCCATTTCGAATGACATCAATAAGTCCATTATAGCCCCATATAGCCAAGAAGAACCCAGCCCGGAACGAACTTCTCTAAAGGACCAGTTTGGTACACTAAAAATGATAAGATTCTGAAATCTTCTTAGGATTTTAAGACCAAACCCAATGCCAGTATAGTACCGTTGTCATTGAGTCAATACTCTGGTATTCCGAACACAAAACTAGTACACAGGGTCGTCCATTAAAGTTGGAACAAACTTTGACACCTTCCAGATCCTGAGCAAATACATTTTTACGGTTTTATTTTTATTTTGTTTTATTCAATAGCATAGATGATAATAGCATATTAATTTTTAATATTACCTCAATTAGCATCAATCACTGCTTCAATTTCTCAAGGAATGTTCAGTAGGGTTTGACGATGTTCACAGAGAGGAGTATTGCAGCCACACGCTTGATGGCGGGATTCATGCTGTTGTGTGAGGTGGCACTAGCGTGCCTCTCATCTTAGAAGAATTTAAAGGCTGGCGTTGACATCCACTAGAATCTTTTCAAGATATTCCTTCACTTTTCCCATCTTATCTCCCTCAAAGCTGATATCAAGAAGTGGCCCTTGACCCTCTTGTATGAATACAAGCTTTGGATAGCCCTGCTGATGGTGGTGCGATGTACAGAGTGTTTCTTTAGCAGCACAGAAATGGGATCCCTGGATTGGCCTTGATGAATTTTTTCAGCCCTGCCTTGAAGTTAGGAGTCGTGTTCTTCCCCAGAGACTTGGGTTGGACTTTCCTGTTGATATTGCTGGAGGTATCCAGATTTCTAACGATCCTCTAGGTAATGTTTTTGGGAGTAGGTAGTGAGTTTGCCAATGGTCTTTGCTTCGTGACCCGCCTGGAATAATCATGTTTCTTTTACTCTGCTTCACCTGAACAACTGACTCAAAATGAAAACAATGGGAGATGTATTTTATAAGTAACCTAACCTCTTGTATTATCACAGGGAAAATCGGCCGTGATGAACTTATATATAGTTTATTTAGGACAGAAGACTCCAGTCCCGTCCACTTCATTCTCAGTCCCGTCCCGTTTAGACTTTCAAATCAGTCATAAAAGCTTATTTAGTTCAGATCTCGATAAAGTTTACTCCACTTTATTTTATATTTATTTAATCAGTTATCATACTGAGAGTCTGATGCACCGACAGTTGTAAGAACCGGTATAAGGACTGAACTGGGCTTTACCGAAACAATAACTACTCACACAATACTACTCATTCGAGATATGGACGAAGTTAAACTTTGTTTGAATTGTAGACTTTGATCCTGTATGATCATAAAAGAGTTTTAAATCATAGCAACTCAAAATAAAGAGACGGGAGCAGTTAATACTATTTATCCTCATGAGACCATCAACCAACCAAAACCTAACTTATGTAACGTAATATTCTTAATTGTCTAATTACATCACTTTTTCCCCTTTAATTACCAAACTGTCAACATTAATTTTTCTACATGTTATATTCTTTTAAAAAAACTAGTTAGAAATAAAGATATCAGATATGAGATGTGTTTTTTCTTCAAATCTCTCACGAAATAATTAAAGGAAATTGTTTTAAAGATGTACATACATACAGACAAACATACGTACATTCTACATCGAAATAACTTTCTAGGTGATGATTTTTTATATAAAGGTGTATATTTGTATGTTTGTTAAGAAAAGGAAGTGTGAGAAAGATTGTTCTGAGCTTTGATCTACACATGTGCATATTTATACCAAAAAGAAGAAGATTTTTTTGCAATGCAGTGGCGTCGGAATCATAGGGGCCAATGGGGTATTGCCCTTCTCTTACTTTTGGGGTTTTAAAGTAGTAATCGCAGTAAAAAAATGATGTGAAGAAAAAAATTTAAAATTTCACAATTTTGAGGAAATGGTTATTCTTTAAAATTTATTATCTTTCTCAAAATTTTGGCTCTAAATCTTAAAAAACTTGTATATTTTGAAAAAAAAAATGTACTGGAACCAATTGCATATTTATAAAAAAATATTAAGTATAAATTGTCAAAAAATGCCCCCTCCAAAAGAAAAATCTTAATTTCGACCCTGCCCCTCCCCTCCAAACAATATTTTGCGGACACCCCTATTGAAGTGACTACTATGTATATAAATTTGCCCCTGCTCCAAAATATGTTAAAAAACACATATGTACAGAGTAGTGGCCCAAATTTTAAGTAGCATTTAATCATGATTTTACCCTGCTTATTTTAATTAGAAGGTTTCATTAAACAATCAAAAAACATATAAAACTAAAATGAGCAAGTTATGTTTTTGATTCCATATTTGTAAGTATACAAATGTTCGAGTAATACCTCAAAATGCATCTCCAAACGGACTGATTACATAATTAAAAAAGTCAATTAGAACCTCATACAGGCAAGAAAAACCAAAACATTTACATCAACAATATGACTGACTTCTGGTCTGCCTCCATGATGCCCCCCCCCCAAGCACTCAACTCGAACCCAAGGACTATTTAGTTTGAGGCGTCGTTTGAGAATGTCTGATTTGCCTCCCAAAAAAAATGGATCACTTCTGAACTACTCACATGACAACGTGGAATGCCATGGACACAGCCTTCTTCGTCTAAAGGAATCTATCTGTTCGCCGGCGTGTGAGGCAGTTTTTGTTTGTGAAGGAGGACATATTGAATAAAAAATACATTGAAATATATTATTTGAAATTTTTACATAGGGATTTTTATCGTAAATATACACACAAAATGATCAAACCATCTTTTAAAATAAGCCAGTGAGATATTTTAAATACAATTGGAAATCCAAATTTGTTAGGAGCTGTGATTGCCAATGATCCTATCAGAGCTTACTTTACATTTTTAATCATCGTAGGTAGTTTTTTTAAAATTGGCTTTGAGGCAATTCTTTGCTGAATACTTTTGAGTATTTAAAATACAAATACTTCTCGTCTGTTGTTGAGCTTTTAATTAAAATGGAGCTAAATCCCTCTTCATCCATCGATTCCTAGATCTGCCTCTGGTTGGAGCAGTCTCTTGAACCATTAGCTTGTGTTATTTGTCAAATTCAGAAAATACGAGATGTGTTCGAAAAGTAAGGTGACTTTTTATTTTTTGGAAAAAGTATTTATTTATTCATCAATATTTATGTTTTCCCCTTCAATGTAATCCCCCTAAGATACAATACACATGTACCAACGCTTTTTTTCCAATCCTCAGAAGCAATTTATGCTATAGTGTTTAGCTCTTCCTTCGATTCAGTCTTTATCTCCTCAATCGTTGCAAATCTCCGTCCATTCATAGGTCTCTTCAGTTTGGGAACAAGAAAAAGTCATATTGAGCCAAATCAAGTGAATATGATGGCTGAAGCAATAATGTCTTGTTGTTTTGGCCGAAAAATCTCTCCCAAGTAAAGATCAAAATTAAGCAAAACTTCGCTGCCCCCGTCTCATGCCCAAAATGTTCGAAAAAATTATGGCACGAGCCAACCAAAATCTAAATATCCTAACGGTTTTCAAAAACAATTTTCTTCACTGCTTCTACGTTTTCATCTGTTGTTGACTTGCTTGGGTGTCGAGAGCGAAGCTCGTCATTGGCATCTTCCCGTCCCTCTTGGAAGAGTTTTTACCATTTGTAAGCAATTTTTTTTTTAAAACTCAGAACAGTTTCACCGTATGCCACTGTTAACATTTCAAGTGTTTTGTACAACTCAATTTCATTTTTTTACACAAAATTTGTAGAAAACTCTTTGATCCTTGTTTTTCAAGAGTAAAAAATTACCAAACACGATAAAGAATTCTTACTGCTATGCCTCTCACTAACAAACGAAACATATAATATTGCTGAAACATTAAATTTATGCTTGTGGCGAGTATACTAACATAAAAAAATGCGTAAATATACCTTGCTCACGAAATTTGATAAGTCACTACCCTACTTTTTGAAAAAACCTAGTATAAGAAAAATATGAAGGCAAAATTGTCAAAAAAGCCTCCTCCCTTTAAAGAAAAATCATAGTAACGGGCCTCCGGAATAACACCCCTGATAACATGACCATTATATTGTTAAAAATACCTTTGTATGTTTTCATTTATTTAACCTAAACTGGCCAAGTATTTATGACCCGTTTTTTTATCCTCACATCTAATTACATTAAGGTGTGGATCCGTTTACAAAAATAATAGTCTAATTAGAAGGACTTGTGACTTAATGATGTAGTTTAAAATGGGATTGATATATCATATTTCAAGGAATAACGAATAAAAATTATGTCCACATTCATAGGTTTTTATTGAGTCTTAAATTTCTATCATTTTTTTATGTTTTCTAAATAATTGCTAGTTGAAACAAAATTCACACTTAAACATATTATTCACCTTGTAAAAGTTATATTTAGACGTGTTCTTTTTTTTACAATTTTTAGCACCTATTTAATGACGTAGTTAATGGAACTTATTAATTACTAGTTAATGTGAACTCTAATACACATTTTAAGGTAGATATTTCTATATGTTTGATCAATGGAGCAAATTGAGACAATAGAGGTTATTGATAACTAATTATAGAAAATATAGGGGTTTTAGCATTAATTTTGACTAAATTTAAACTTCTATATCTCACTTATGTGAAAATTGAGGGAGCTGCAGTTATCATCACGTAAAAGATTGTAAGGAACATTAATTATTGGTATCCCAGTTTTGTTTATCAATCTTAAGTACAAGGTAAATGATGCTCATAGGAAAACCATTATGTGAATTTGTCCTTGGTTGAACCCCCTCCAAATGGTATTGTTAACCTTACAAAGTATGTACAGTCGATGGTTTATCACATTGTGAAGGAGTTTTACGCCAAGTTCATCTCTTTGTAAAATAAAAATGATAAATTCATAAATAATATTATTTTATAACGCGTTTATATTTTATATCAAGCTTTGTTTTTTGGAGAAGTTGAAGTTCATTGGTAGAGGAAAAAAATTGTTACAGAATAAAATATCGAAAAAAAACTTGAAAAACTACAGAAATTTTATTAAAAAACATTTTAGAAAGTACTGTTCTGAACTGCGTACGGCGTCCCAACCCTAATAGCTATACACTGACAAGCCAACATCTTCTAACTGTGTCCATGAAAGATAACCCAATATTGTATTGTCAAATTCTGCTGAATAAGGATGGTCTACAAACTCCAAATCTGCTACTATCTACTTTTTTCTTTTTTTTTTGTGTGTGTGGGGTGGGGGGGCGAGAGAGATACTGGGGAACAAATATTTTCTAATTTATAATTTATACCAAAAAGGTTGGTTTTAGTCTCTTCTGATCCCATGATCTTCTCTCAAGCCTCATCAAAATTCTTCATTTGAAAACTTCACACTTTTTTATCTGTGAACATAATGGGTCAAGTGCTTATTTTTTCCACTGTACTTAACTTGACAAGTTTGCTTGAAAATCCAGTCACCCAATAAGGACCGTTAAAGTTAGTGATGATATTTATTGATGATTACAATAAACTATGACGTCATAATATTTATGTTTCCTTTTTTTATGTGATTGCGTTTAAGGAGTAAAAGAATACTATGTTCAAAAACCTTATTATATTAATACATCACACAACCTTTGAACGTACAGATTAATTTCGAAAAGGATGAAAGGTTGAGTTATTTTTAATATATTTTCCACATTCTTACTTAAGTGTTCCTGACTACTGTGTTTGCAAACTTAAAATAAATAAAATAGAATATGCTCAAATGTCTGAAAGGAGGGGAGGAAGTCCAGGGGCATCTTCAGGGTGAGGGCTGCCGGGGTTAGCCCCCCCACCCCCAAAAAAGTAATTTTTGCATTTACTTTTTTTCAAAACATTTAATATTTGAAATTTAGTTTAATTTTCCCAATTTTTTTTTAAATTTATTTTTTTGTAAATAACTATAGATTTTTGAAATTTTTCTACATAAGCTTATTTTTTGAATTTTCTTTTTGAAAAAATTTTATAGTATAAATTAAATCATTCAAATTTTTTGAGAAAAGCTTGTAATTTTTGAAGTTTTTTTTTCAAAAATTCGAATTTTTTGTGCATAGCTTTGGATTTTTGAATTTTTTTTCAAGAACTTTATTATAATAATCTTAATTATTGAAATTTTTTTCAGAAAAGCAGGAGATTTTTGAAGTTTTTTTTTTCAAAAACAAGTATACTATCCTGCGGACTCCTCTTGAGTCCTCTATTTTCAACTCTAAGAACTATATTCTGGAATTATTTTCATTTTATGAGTACTCAATCTCCTACAGGGACTTTTGAAACTCGATACCTACCATTGTATCGGTCACAAATTTTATAAAAATGGACATTCGATCTTTTTTTTACCTGATACATCTCGAGTATATAGCTCTAAAAAGTTTTTTCATTTTTTTTAATTTATCTAATGTTATTTGGCTGTCAATATATTTTTCGATTAGAAAAAAAAAACCGCATGTAATCTACTTGGAATTAAAAATGATTATAAGTTATCAAAAAATGCACCATAATAAAATAATATCTGCATTTTTTTGAAAGTTTTTATGATAACTTAATGATAAAAATATGACAAGGTGGAGAAAAACATTTCCATAATTTCATAATTATTTAGCAAAACTATTGTTTTCATTTTACAATTTTGCTTAAAGGAAATGTGTTTTTCTAGAATGTACTTATTTAATCTTTGACTCTTTAAATAAAGTAGTAATCTTTAGTATGAGTTTTGAGGAACAACAAAAAGTGTTTGTATATTGAAGCAAAATAGAAGTGAGCGTATTTGGCTAAAGCTTGTCTCTAGCCTAAAAAATTTCTGGCTCAACACATCATGTAAACAAATAGTTATTAGGTTTTTTATTAGTCTTTCATTCTAGAGGAGAGAACATAGAAGTAATGAGTAACTACGTGTTCATTAAAACAATGAAGATTTTTGTGAGAGTTATCTACTATCTTAATAAAAAAATTGTATCCTTTATCGCCTAACTACTCTGGGCAATGCCGGGTACTATTGATTTCTATTTAAAAAGGATTACCCGGAGTTTCTCGGACCAAAGAGGAAGCAATGGTCAATGTCATTTCTTTTTAATGCTAAGACTTTTTCTGTGCGGACGAGTTTTATAATATATGTATTTTTATTCATTAAAAATACATATATATGTTATAAACATCCAATAATATATCACCATAAATCCATAGAAAAAAATTTCTACATGAGAAGTTCATTTTATTGTCCATTTTTATTTTTATAATAAAAATTAGAAGGAAAATTGCAAAAAACTTTTTTGCACTAATTTTGCAAAAAAATTAAAAATTTCATTTATTTGAATTGGAAAAAAGAGGATCATAAACTTACCCAGATTTTTTCCCTTACATGCAAAAATAAAAAAGTTATTGAGAATAATTTTGTCGAAAAAAAGACCCCTCGATAACTGGTTCATTTTCGCAAATATAGTAAAAATTATGAAATAAAATGCTTAGAAAATTAAAATTTGATTTTCAAAATGTATGATTCTTTTTGTAGCATTTCTTCTTTAAAAAATTGAAAATTGACGTTTGATGAAAAAAGAGAAAGGAAAAATAAATGAAAAAAATGTAAAAATTATGTAGAAAATTACAGATATTCTAGTTAAACAAAAATTGTATGTGAAAAAATTTTATGCAAACTAATATCCAGACAAATTTATACTGACTTTATTTATATCTACGAATCAAATAATTCATTAAAAATCCCCTCTTTTGTATCCAAAAAACGAAACCACAATTTTCACCGATTTCGTTTTTTTCCCATATATACATTTTTTTTTTAATTAATTTATAAAACGGTCTTTTTCATATAGTTTTTTTGTTTTTTTTTTTTTTGACACGTCAGGCAATTTTTGATTCATAACTCAAGCCCCTATCTATTCTTATTATGCTCGAAAAACAGTTTTGGGTATAATATAAGCCCCTTTAACCCCCTCCCCCCCCCAAAAAAAAAAAATCTTTACCCCCGTTAAAGTCTTACTAGGTTCAAAAAATGCACCCATTTAAAAAGTTTCAACAGTCTAGGCATCTCTGAAGGACATACAGAGCGACACAAACTTTAATGTATTTATATATATAGGTATGACCATTTGTATAGAGTACGAATGAGAGGTAGTAAAGGTTCTCTTCTCGACTGTAGCACAAACGGCGGAACACTATTAGGAGTAGATCCAAATTTTTGAGAGATCATGCTTTAACCAAGTCAACAATTTCTTGCATAACTTGACCCGGTTGACCTTGGCTTCTGATGAAAGCAGTTACCGATGTCGTTGTACATAAGAAGCCTTCCGCAAATCCTCCACATGCCTCATCACAGTCAAGTCACTTACAGAAAGAGCCTTAGCAGTCTGGTTTCAATGACTTGACCGGACTTCGGGTGACTACAGTGCTCACATCCTCCCTAATCACGGCGCCTAAAGCTACTATCCTTTAAATCTTGTTTTAAAAAAATGACCAAGATCACCCTACGACCTTCATGATATCCTCAACATTAATTTAGGTATTGAGAAAATTAGACACTCTTTGCCTTTTCCCCCCTATGCTCAACACTATAGATTTTGAAAGATTTTTTTGAAGTTTATCAAGGGGAATTCTGCTTAGTTTTAATGACACCACCTACTATCTCAAAATATTCATGAGAAAGAGATCCAGATTGATTTGAATACAAGAAAAAGATTTTACATAACACACTCTACATATGTATGTATAATCAATTATATATAAATTAACTAATATTACTTTATAGTATTTACTTTGACAATACACAAAGCAACTTTTGCAACTCCCGGTAAGTGCATGTCTAACCAATGACATAAATAATAATTAACTATAGTATACATTGATTAAATTTGTTATTATCATGTTTGTAAAACCAAGTGAATTAGCAAATGGTTAATTGAAGCATGAACACTTGCACAGAAGTGCATAAATAGAAGTCTTAAAACAGATAGAATTACCTTCATTGACCATAAATGAAGATACTGCTAATTGTGGATATATGTAGGTATGTTATCTAAGATAATACATTTTAAAGGAACGAATTGAAGCCTATGAAACAGTATACGCCTATTTAAAAGAGGCAGGATTGTCTTCTTGAACGAGGAAGGGATACATCACTACGTTCCTGAAACCAAACAACAATCTAAACAATGGTTTTATCAAGGGATAATCTGAATCAAAAAAGGCAAAGACCGCTCTTCCGGCCGGAAAAATCATGTTGACTGCCTTTTGGGATTTGCAAGGAATAATTCTCATCGACTATCTCGAAAAGGGTAAAACTATTACATTACATATTATTTGACCGTTTGAAAACTGCGTTGCAATAAAAACGGCCACAATTGGCCCACAAAAAAGTCATTTTCCATCACGATAATGACCGGCTAACTCTTCTGCATTTTGGCCGCAAAATTAATGGAAATAGGATTGTAACTCGTCTCACGTCCCCCCTATTCTTCAGACTTGACTCCCTCAGACTACTAATTGTTCCCCAATTTGAAGATATATGGCTGGGGGGATGATATCATTCAAACGAGGAAGAGATTGCAGAAACAAATGGCTATTTTTCATATTTGGACAACAAACTAGAGCAGCGTTGGACAAAGTGTATGTTACGAAAGGAGACAATGTAGAAAAATAAAAAAGGTGTTTATTTTTTTATTTTTGACGGACTTTTCAAAGGACCTTCTCATACTGATGTTGAGACTCGGTTTAAGGTCGATTTTTTTGTTTGGTTCGGTCCGAAGTAATTTTTTCTTGACCGATTTGTACTACAGACCGAAATTTAATTTTTTCAAATCATGGACCGACTTTTTTGGGGTGTAAATCTAGGAATAGTCACTTAAGCAATATTTTATTTTTTTTAAATCTTTGTTATTAATGAAATAATGTTTTGGGTTATCAATTATTTTTGTGCCAAAGGAACTTATTTGAATTTGTTAATATTTTATTGAAAAAATAGATTGTGGTTCTAGAATGTCCAGTATAAAACTAATATTGTGAAATTTTCTTCAGCATAAATAATCTTTATGAAATGCAAAACTTTTTTCAAGATATGATATTATGAATTAAGTTATTTAATTATTTGGAAATATATATATATATATTCAAATTCAAATTTGGAAATCAATACGTTTTGTATAAATTATTTAATCAATCTCTTATTCAGTATTTATCCAATAAAATTTAAACACAAAACAATATTGCCGCTGATCAAAAACTTTCTGATCGTACTTTCAAATAAACTCCATTGCCGTAAAAATAATTAACAAACAAGGGTGTTATTTATTTAATATAAACACATATTTGAAACCAATAGACTATTTTAACAAAGTAAAATTAACTTAAATGTGAATTATGATAGTTGTTCATTTTAAAAATTTTGCCTCAAACTTATAAAAGGGGGAAAAATGCTCAAAAAAATGCTGATCGAAAATTCTCCAAAAGCAGATTTTGTATGAAAAAACTAATTACAGATTTGTTATTAAGTATACAATTTAAATCATATTTTTTTTGTGTTATCTTTCTTAATGAAGAATTCAATCCAATTATTAAAGTCTATGCAAAAACATCGTTGTCTCTAATATAATTTAATGAAATTTTGAACCTTTTTTCTACAAACCACAAGAAGAGGAAGGATTCATTTACCTTGATGGAGCATATTAATAATTCCTTGTAAAAAAAAATGCATTTTTCTACCGAGGTGATGTCATTTATGCATATATATAGGACCACTCAATATCTTTTCTATTAAAAAAATCCCACCTAATAAGTTTTTAAAGAGATATTTACATCCATGATTCATGTACAAAAATAGAGTTTTTAAAATTTTGGGAATGGTATGGACACGTTACCTCAACGTAGTGTTGATGGGTGTATGCCTGTACTAATACTAGAATGCTATTAAAATATTGTTGCATTAAAAACTGTACCATAGTATGTGCCGGCGAATCAGTATCCATTTTTCCCAAGCTCATTTTTGTCAAGATTCTCAAAAATTATGTACAAGTTTTAAACCAATGAGATATATATAAACATTTAAATCTCAAGGTTGCCACACTTTGCATCTACGATGGCGTGGATCAAAGGTCTGAAGGCCTTGTAGGCTTTCTTAACGTATTTCTCCGACATGACATCCCACTCCATCTCTACAGCAGCCTTTAGGACATCCACATGGGGGGGTAGCACAGGTCTTATTTTCGATGACATTCCATATCCCATAGTCAAGAGGGTTGCAGTCTGATAATGACTACATTCAACTGGCCAATAAATTAGCCAAGTTGTCGTGCAACTACTTTTTTGGGATGAGGAGATAAGATTTATTTTTTTTGTATTATGTTGTAGATAATACACATTGCATAACTTAAACAATAGACAACACTAACATTACTGTTAGACTTGGTATGGATGAGATAAGTACGTAAATACAAAGAAATTTACATTTTGAATGCAAATACATCAAATCTTTTTAGATTAAAAAGCATCTTCAATCATATATATATTTTTACAATTTTTAGTACTTTTTATTTAATTAGGAGAAACATTAATAGAATTAATTACAATATCATGCAAGCCAGGACATGAGGAAACATTGATTGCTGAAGACTTTTGTTTAACTAAATTATTTAGAGAAGATTTCTCCTTATAACCTTAGTTAATACTGATACTTTAACCTTTATCCTCCCCATTAACATCCACGTTCTCCCTCAGGCCTTGAATATCCTGCTCCACTGCCACGAGCATAGCTCATTCATTTTAAAAATCCAATTGTCCACAGGATGTAGGATGCTTTGATAGGGAATATCGTTTCTCTTTTCTAACGGAAAGTTAGAAAAAAGGTAAAAAATCGAAGTGAACACCAATACAAGTAAAAAAGTAAGAAAAAATAACTGATTCAGGGATGAGATAACTGATGGTATATCTTTTCTTTTAACATGGTGAGTGATGAAATTTAACAAGCCTCCATTATTGTCACGGAGGTGATTTACTCCATCACCTCCTACTCCTCCAAATTGTCCCCTGAATATTTTCCCAACCCTCATATCGAACTCTGTATCCTCCATCCCGTGATCAACGTCTTCACACAACTTTGAGTTTGTCGGCTTCTTGGCTTCCGAGCTTCCTCTCAAGCATCTTGTCGTCGTCCTTAACCATTTAAATCTTGATAATGATACCCTTGGAGTAGGGGACGGTGTGTGAGATCTCACCATGACTCATTCTCCCGTGAAGAAGCGCTGAAAAACGATTTCGTTGTGCCTCCATCTCAGTTTGCTTCATCTAAAAAAGAAATTTGTTTTACAAGAATTGTTTGCTTTTTTGTTTCTATACCTGTTGATACTACATAAAAAATATCGGTAAATAATTGAGTAAGTAAATGAAATCTTTCCAAAGTTTCATTCAGGATTTTCTGGGACTCGTTGTATATGATATTAACAGTGGAACGGGTACTTTTTACCTATTTCACTAACCGGATATTAAAAAGGATGTTCACTAACGGAAGGTTAGGTGTAATTTTTTCTCTTGTAGACAAGGATTTCAATATATATGTTGGGGAATAATACGTCTCGGAGCAGGATCAATTGTCTCGCTCTAAATATAAGAAATGATATATTCAGGAGCCATTTAATAAGCTAGTATAAAATATTGTATAATTTTAATGAACTTTTTAGCACTTTGTGGCTGAAACTAACCGATTTTTACGTTATTTAAAAGTACATATTTATAGTCGACCCAGGTAGCATTGCATCTGGTACTTCATGGACAAATTGATATTTTAATTTAAACTCATTTTCAATTGAAATCAAATTATCTAGGCTATGTAAAGGGTGCACAAGCTATATGTCCCGGAAAAAGAATTTTTTTTAAACGTAATTTTTTCTCCAACCGGTAATGAGGGTTTTAAAAAAACAAATAATCGAACCTTGATGGATTCTGATTTATTTTATTACACATCATCACTTTCAGCCTCAATTATAGTCTCTATACGAAGCCAAAAGCAGGATCAGGCCTTCACGACTTGGTACTCATGCAAATCCTGATTTGTGAATAAATTGGAAAAATGCCGGAGGAAAGAAGGTGCGGTGCTCCTTCTGTAAAATGAGAGGGAAAATTCAGGACATCTATTTTATTATTGCAAATACGTTACTCAAGTAGGGACTACGATTAATTCACTGATCCAGGAAGTGTACGGGATTAAGCCAAAAAAAATCGAAGGGCCAAAGATGGATTAAGATTGAGGCAATCATAGCGAAGGTGCTCTTTATAACGTATGGCGCGAGGTCTTCCGGGTCAGCTATGACTAGATGTTTGGAAGAGCTAGTGAAGATGAACATCGTCAATTTTTGGTGTTTTTGACGAGAGAGAAGCAACAGTGGGTTTGGAATTCTAAACCAATAAATAATAATGTTTATAAGAATCTTTTCTTTAGAACTAATCCTATCTGAATTTACAGGTTCTCCTTTTTTTCCCTCGTTTTTTTTGTTCTTTTTTCTATTATCTTTCCTGAGTAGTGGAAATGAATTGATTATTGTATGTAATACGTAAATAATGATTTAAAGAAGCTTTAAGATAGGTTGTGGTGGGGTATATACAACCATTTTTTTTTTTAAATCGCAAAAAGAACAAAATTTTATTATGAAAAAAAAAAAAACAAGGCTTATTAACTGATTTAATATTTCAGAACATATGAAAAAGGTCTCAGGAAAGCTCACCTTTGAAAATTTTACGTAGGACTCCTCACCCTCAGAAAATTTACCTTAAATAAAGTTCAACGGGTGGAAAAATTTGTCTATCTTTATTTTATATATAATAATAATTTCACAAATTTAATGACTAATGAGTTAGAACCAGAGAAAAAATAGATTATATTAATTAATAATAAATATAAGATTAAAGAAAAATAAACAAACACGACAGTAATTCGAATGGAAGGAGTGTTTATCCCTTAATTATCCTTTATCAAATTAGACTGTAGGCATGATTATTCATAACATCAGATAATTCTTGAGCAGGGATTTCCACTTTTTTATGACCCAGGATCAAAGTCAGAAGAAGATAAGGCAGTTCGACATGGTGAGGCAAATCACTGAGAGGATTTGGGGAGTAACTCAAAGGTCGGGTCGTAGAAGAGCATGAGGAAATGAAAGACCCAAGCGAAGAACTCATCAGTACTTGTGTAAATCCTGTGAATTTTTTAGCTGGTCCCTTTTATTGGAATTGGTAATTTATAATTATCTTTCTTTTCCTTAGCAGTTGACATTATTATTTAATTTCACAGTAATTAACATCCTTTCCTAAGTAGATTCCATTATATGCAAAACATGATTGAACATTGTGTGTGCTCATAAAGTAGGATTTGTTGGAGAGTTATAAACGTAGGTCTAAGTTGGACTCAGTGTAAAGTTGGGAATCGACATCGCAGTAATTCTTACCAGTGTCATTGTTTATTTTCTTCTTCCCCTCCTCCCTTGCCAGAGTTAATTGTATCTGATCTCCTCCAAAACATTCTTCAATTTGTCAGGGTTACCATATTGATTTTCCATTTCCTTTTTTTAACATGCAAGTTATACACAGTTCATTTTCATATCTGCTCATCAGTCATTACAAGAGCGAGATTATTATTTGTATTAAATAAACAAACGTTATTCTTCCGCCCGGAGAGCCTTGCCCACGGCGAAATTTCCCAGTGCGAGTATTCCCACGGCAAATATTGTAAAAGATAACTTTCCCAGATAATATGAAAGGAATACACGATGAACTGTAAATTTAAATGAATAAGAAGTATTTAAATATTTATATATTTTGGGGTGTATAATATCCCAGTTCCCTAACGGAGGTTTAAGGATATTTTGGTTTTTATAGTTTTAGTCCAATAAGTATGAAGTAGCAATATTAATTTTAGTACGGGAACCAAATTTTTCTGATTGTGTCAACACTTTATCATACTTAAAATCGCTAAATAAGTATTCCCTTGATTCGGACTGCACGTCGAAAGAAAAATGTACATTTTTGTATATAAATTGATAACTCCCTCCCTTCTACTTGTGACTTGTTCCTAATGGCATATTTATGCATGTGTGAAGTAGTCGATGTTGGCTCCATTAGTTACATAGCTAAGTAGTTCGGGAATATTTGCAATAGTTTAAAATGAAGGGAAAGAAAGAGAGAAAAGCTGCATTGTACTTATTACTTAAAGACCTTGAAACTTTGCTTCCTTATATTATGTTAATTTGTTTTAATGCCAATAGATTGGGGGAAACGTATTCAGAAGGGTCCATACCTATATACTTGACTTATTTGGTAACTATCCCGGTTGTCGCATATGCAAGTAAAACAGATGTGGATCTTGTGGTTAAATTAGTCTGTTGTTACGTACGGTAATATAGTTTTTTTCTAATCCTTTACTCGCGTACAACTGTTACTTTCTTTCTTCTACGCCCTTCTACTTATTCTATCCTCTCTTAAAGGTCCTCGCGGTGTATCTCCATGCTGCTGGCCCCTCATCAATTCGGTGACGACTAGAATATCATCTTATTTATCCAAGTATTGTTATACATAATGATGAAAATCCAGTGAAGAATTGGCATGTTGTAATAAAAAAAAACACGAAAATCAACAAGGTAACCCTGACAATTTGAAGAATGTTTTGGAGGAGAGAAAGACTAATGGTTATGACGTTTCATTAGATCAGTTACAATCAGCTGTGACAAGAGAGGAAGGATAAAAAAAGGACATTTGCTAAAATTATTCCAATGTCGATCCCCAGTTCTACTCTGAGTCCAAACAGGACTCACAATTATAGATATGCAACAAAACCTCCGTCTTTTATGAGCACAAACGAACGTTCAATCAGGTTTTGAATATAATAGGAAATGATGTTCACTGCTCCGGTATTAAATAATAATAACAACTGCTCAGGAAATGAAATTTCATTCTTTATATTACCAATTACAAATTAACAGGCCGGCTAAAACCGCAACTCATTTACATCATTAGCCATATACAACACCGGCACTATTATAGGACTGTGGTAAAGGCCGTGACTCCCAGGGGGAGGCTGCTTTACCTCTCTCTCCAAAAGCTCGAAGTCAAATTTGTGGCAAATAAAAATATTACTTTTTTTTATGGTTGTAAAATTTTGAAGAGTAACCATTTTTCACAATCAAACAGTATTTCACAATTCACGTATAGTCAAATCTGCATAACGGAAACTGCTATTTTCATATGAAAAATTATCGATGAGACTAATTCAATTACAAATGTGTCATTCCAAGCCAACTCAAACACTAAAAAGCAGTACAGTCTACGATTTTTTATCAAATTTGATACTAATTCTACTTTTTTAGTTTGAAAACTCAAAAATCCAAAATTCAGCTATTTTTGTCCTCTGGTTCAACACAACCTACCCTATTTTTAAATCGCTGTATTTATATTTTTTTTCAAGATATCGATCTACTTAAAAAACCATTTAATAGGGAGTTGTCTTACCCATTTGTTGTATTTTAATGTATAAGCCCACAAAATGAATTTTATACCATAAGGTCGCGAAATCAATATTTGACCTTAAGAAAATGGAACATGCTTATTTTCAATTTCACTCAAACTTTTATATGTCGATTTGTAATATATCTTAATCATAAACAATAAGTTTTTAGAGATACATTCGATTCATCTTAAATACTAAGGATGAAAATGTGTGCGTAGGTAGGGAAAATTTTTGTGTTTTTAAATAATAAAAAAATATGTCCCAAATCTGAAAAAAAAAAATGAAAGATGGTTAAAAATGTCTTTGTTTTGATTGATTTCACCGGGAATGCCCCAAATGCATCTTCATAATTATAGAGTTAGCCACTACCTTGGGAAAGAGAAGAGTCGATCAGGACTTGACCAAGTAGATAGAGCTCAAACACATTCGATCTAAGCTATTATTTCATCCAGATTGTCAATTGAATTTCAATCATTGACTCTTTCTATTCTTCAAACATTTTTTATCTTTCTAATTTATTTATTTCAAGTTTGTTATGATCTTTGTTACAAAGGTTCTAATAGCAGTTTCTGCCAACTTTCAAAGCATTCTCATAATAAAATGAATCAATTATTAATCAATTACAACTTAATCATTACAATTCGAAGCAAATAATTAAATATTTTATATATTAAAAATTGGATAATTAATTAATTAATTTAGTATGATTGGGAATCATAATTGTAGCATAAATCATTATGCAATGTATATATTATTATTTATTTTTTTTGGACAAAGAGGTCAATAGGCAATGTATCTCTCCGGCAATTTGGCATTCTGCAAACTGGCTGTTGGCAATAAAGTTTTCAAGAAATTGCCTCGGAACAGAATGAATCATCCGATAATGATTTTTTTGACTCACAATATCATATACATAATATTTACATTAAGACTTAATCGATATTGATTTTTTGGGGGCCGATACCAATTACTTTTTTCATCAAATAAATCAAAAAATTCCCATTATTTCAATTTTATCATTTATTTATCATAATATTAACAGGTATAAATTGTATTGAAATTTACATAAACCAATAAAACCGTGGTAATCCCTGGTTTTAACATAGAAAGTGAATTAAATATGCGTAGGAAATAGAACATACATGGTTGATACTGCTCATCAGATAATTATTTTTACTTACATTCAGTCAAAAAAGTACCGGGAATTGTTAATTCAAATTGCCTGCCCTGAAGGGATTTAAAAAAAAAATTCTAGGTCGGCAGCACTGTCTTCCATTATGATGCCAAGATGATCACGATTTGTATACCAATTTGCTTGCAACAACTGGATAAATCAGTTTACTGCACTGGTGCTCCACGATTCTTACAATAAACGAAATTATTGAACATAAAAAATCATACAAGCTTAATGGAGTTATCACATTGCCTTAACATGTCTCACGAGTACCATTCTGACTGAACATTTAGGCATGAGTCGCGTCGTTGCACGGCTTGTTCCAAAAGAGTAGATTTTTTTTGCAAAAACAGTACTGTGGACATGCTTGATTGTGCAAATTCCAAACAAAAATTTGGATTTTATCTTTTTCGTAATTTTTATTCAAAAATGTGTTAATGTTGACGCACAACTCGTAAAAAGTATCCTAAATGCATAAATTCCTCAGCATAAAATAATTGAAATTAGACGGAAAACAACTAAAAAGTTTGTCCTTACTTTTTAAAACTATTTACTCAACCGTCCATGAATTAAAAGTTGATTTTTAATAATGATATTCATTTAGATGGATTAAAATAGTTAATTCAGTAATTTAGAAAATATTACTCTAGTAAATATAATTATATGTCCCTAACAGAGAAATAAGCAATAAATAAATATGATTACAATGACTAAAATGTATTTTAATTGTAATATATTTCACAAATTTTGTAATTATTTTTTCAATTTGTTTCTTAATATTAATGGCTCTTTATTTGGGGTTCTCAATATAAAATTAATTTAATTTGATTGAATAGGCCCTATAAGAACTTGTTCCTAATCATCCCTTTTAATTTCACGGTTATGGTTTTAAACAAACCATGAAATGATAAGCGAGTCCTTAAGGGAATGGATCCCTTTAATCTATTCACAATTCCTTGCAATTATGACGTCATATATTTCATTAAATCTTTCGTTTTATATCGTCATTTTATTCTCACTTGTATTTAGTAACACAAACAATAATTCATAATTCTATAAGGGGGGAGTATGTATGAGATGGGCCGGAAGAGCTTGAGATAAGTAACCAAAAATTATGGCCTTGTCAAAACATTTCAATGGCAAAACTGGTAAAAAAGGTTATTTATTAAAATTTAGACTAAAGGAAAAATTTGAAACCTACCTTAAAAATAAAAATTTGCTCTGTTCAAAGAAATTATGTGCTCTCCCCCCTTCTGAAATAATGAAATCCTACAGACATTCCTATATAAATTTATTGTTCTAGGAAAATTGCCCTAGAGAAAATGACTATCCCGTCATTTACTAACAAAATCACAACATCTCCCCCAAAAATTGTTTTATGTAACAGCAATGGGACGAATGGATCCATAGATTCAAAATCAACCCCGACCCCTTGGGCTGTTTAAGACTACATCAGGGACACCATTCAGGTTAAAAACCACCACCACTACCACTTTACAATACATTTAGGCCCCTTCTAAAAGCTCCAAAAATAGACCCCGAGCCCAAGGGTTGATTAAGACTATAGAAAGGTCATCAAGCGATTTAAAAACCACTACCGACACTTCACAAAACATTTAGACCCCTCCAAATACTTCAAAATGAACCCTGCCTACATCGTTTTTAACCTGATCGGTGTCTTGCCATATCTTTTATCAACACATTGTTCCAGGGTTAATTTAGGAGTATTTGGAGGAGGTCTTAATGATTTGTGAAGTTTTGGGGGTGGCTTTTAGCCTGCATGGTGGCATATCCGTTATCTAAATCAACCGATGGGTTGGCCTATGGCCAGTGGAGCTCAATTTTCCCCAATGGCAACTTTCTACTGACAATATTTTCATGGGCAATTTTTCGTGAAAGTAAAATTATCTATCTTATGTTTTAATGATGTTTTTCAATTTACAGATAAAAGGTTAATGTCTATTGAGGATGTACGAAAGGGGTAAAAATATAGCCCAATGAGGATTAAGTTGGAAATGAACGTATTAGAATAAATAAAATATACTTTTATTTCACAAAATGATCATTTTTGTTCTTTTAGAATAGTTAAAATATATTTCTGACCATAGTCAGCGTTAGAAGAAGTCCTTTGTATTAAATTTTCTTAAAAGAGAAGGAAAACTTATTACGTTTTGCTTCGTTTATTGCATCACGCAACCTTTCATCTGAAAAGTAACGAAAAAATGCCCAAAACCAGTTGATGATTAGCCAATTCTTCCAGCTATGTAATTATTAATCCATAATTATTAGAAATTGTTCAATGCTTAAAAAGAGAGGTACACTATATAATTTTGCTCGTATGTTACATTTACTCGTTCAATCTCAAAATTGGAGACTGCGATAGCGAAAAGTGGAAATTGGATTATCACAATCTTTTAATAATATGAAATAACTTTGCTTAGTGAAGAGAAACGATGCGACGCGACGTAAAGCAGAGAATATGTTATCAGAGTAGAGGAGAGAGATCTGGACTTTTTTGAAATATTCTGATAATTAGACCTTTGGAGATGCATTAAGTAGATCAAAGTCTCAATATATCAAGGACGTTGTGAGTTTGTCTCTTATGAAGTATTCTGGGGAGAGCAAGGGACTCGAAGTCGATCCTTGGACTGAAGCTGAAGAAGATTATACCTCCACTACTATTTTTCTCGTATCTATTATGAGTTATTAAAGATTAATTACTTATATATATACCTTGTGCTGGAGTTGGATTGTGTAAATCTATTGATTTTCTTTGCTACACATAACAAAGTTATTTTCTAATTATTAAAAGGCTGTGATGTATTGAAACTTTCCGTTGTCGCTGTCTACAATTTTGAGATTGGAAGATAAATTATGACGTGCGGGCAAACTGTTACATTTAATCCATCAATCCATTTATTACATCCAAATAAAATGTATATTGTTTGTTAGCGAGGTACCTCCACGCTGAAGATGCTATTATATCCTCTCTTAAAGGTCCTGGCGGTGCATCTCCATGCTGCTGGCCCCTCATCAATTCGGTGACGACTAGAATATCATCTTATATATCCAAGTATTGTTATACATAATGATGAAAATCCAAAGAAGAATGGGCAAAAAAAAACCAAAAATCAACAGGGTAACCCTGACAATTTGAAGAATGTTTTGGAGGAGAGAAAGATTAATGGTTATGACGTTTCATTGGATCAGTTACAATCAGCTGTAACAAGAGAGGAAGTATAAAAAAAAGGACATTTGCTAAAATTATTCCAATGCCGATCCCCAGTTCTACTCTGAGTCCAAACAGGACTCACAATTATAGTTATGCAACAAAACCTCCGTCTTTTATGAGCACAAACGAACGTTCAATCAGGTTTTGAATATAATAGGAAATGATGTTCACTGCTCCGGTATTAAATAATAATGACAACTGCTCAGGAAATGAAATTTCATTCTTTATATTACCAATTACAAATTAACAGGCCGGCTAAAACCGCAACTCATTTACATCATTAGCCATACACAAAGCCGGCACTATAATAGGACTGGGGTAAAGACCCTTGACTCCCAGGGGGAGGCTGCTTTACCTCTCTCTCCAAAAGCTCGAAGTCAAATTTGTGGCAAATAAAAATATTACTTTTTTTTATGGTTGTAACATTTTGAAGAGTAACCATTTTTCATAATCATCCAAATAAAATGTATATTGTTTTGTATTAGCGAGGTACCTCCACGCTGAAGATGCTATTCATTTTTTCACCGTGGCACCCTCTATGTTTGTAGCATATGTTCTTATAATTATTATTTGTTGTTACTTAATTGTCCTCTATTTAAATAGAAAAGTATTTAAACCTCTCCAATATAAAATATTCCTCTTATCAAAGTCCTTGTCTTATAAATAATCCATGTAATGTTAATAAACAAACAAGGTTTTTTCACACTACATACATCAGATGTGCCTTGTATATACCTTTATCCATTTAAAAAGAGTGACTTTACGATTTCCTTCCTTGAATTTAAAGAGTCGTACTTGTAAAATTACATAAGTATACAATGACTTAATAGTCAAGCACTAACATCCCGCTCAAAGCTCTAAGCCATGTGTGCAAAAGGAAGACCACATGATCAATATTTGTACAAAGTTGAGTGACAACAATTGCAGTAGCCTTTAATCACAATTATTTTTAATTTAAAATATAGATAAAAATATACTTTAAACATATGACAAATGTGTCTTGAGTTATTTTGTCTTGAATTCGTAGAAATCAGTTTCTTTGTAATTAGGTCATGCTACTGCAAGTTTGAAATCCCCTCTTTGTACAGAGTAAAGAACGTTCTTATCGACACTTTTTTTATCTACTAAGATTCTTAAAATATTACTCGATAACTAACTACTCCGTTAATAGATATAAAATTCTGTCCGAAACCGAACTTTTTTGTACAGTTTGGTCAACTTAATTTCTTTCTAGACCCCTCTTTACCGATATTTCCCTTTCCGACAGAAATTTTCTTGTTTCTTAAAGGTGATAACATAAAATAAACGTCATTTTTTCCACAACTCTCTTTGCTGCAATAACGGGGCTTTTTTAAATTGTGCAACAAGACTGAACAGATTCGAAGTTGTACCGAATCAGTTAAAGTTATATCGATATCTTAGGGAGAACTGCAAATATCATTCATCAGTGCAGAGGTGGGATTGTGTTTATTTCCTTATCTCGTTGCTACATGCAGCTGATCCAATAAAACGTCATGACAGATATCCTTCTCTTCTGTCTAACTATTAGGATGACTATATTAATTTTATTATTAAAAATTAAATTTATTGATATGTCAATGAATTTAATTATATTTTTTGGCCAAATACACTAAATGGTCATTTTGGCAAATATATTTTCAGCCAAAAGTCCGCTTACGAAATTTGAGATATTGTAACACTAATCGTTGTTGTTTTTTTACCATACCAATATCCTTTGAATCTATGGCTTTTATAGCCAGTATTCTTAAAGAGAGAAAATATAAGTATAAAGTAATCACAAGTGCTAAAAAGACAAAGAGTAAGACCGATGATTTCTTACTGAACTGTAGGTGTAAATCCTTGTTGTACTCAGAGTATAATTGAGGATGAACATGAGAGTAATTCCAGCCAATATGTCCTTGCTATAAATGGAGAGGGACTTGTGTTTATTTCCTTTCTCTCATGGCGGATTGCAGCTAATCTTTAAATCGTCGTTACCTTACTATCACAAAGATGTTTCATATTTTGTTAGTCACCTGTCAATATTCCTGCATCTTTTTGCAAATCAATATTCTGACCGATGATTAGTTGAATTCGAATCAATTCATGTTAGGCCGTGAGCTTTTTCCACGAATTGTTGAACAATAGTTCCATCGTTGGGAAGAATTGGCTAACTAAAAATTAGTTTTGGGCCTTTTTAACTCCGTCCACGAAGTGGCAGCGAAATTATGATTTTTCTTCTGTTTGTTTGTCGGTCTCCTGGTCACCAGAAATACATCAAAAGTTAAGATCGATTTTGATTTAACTTGGTATGGAAATTAAATATGGTCAATGTAAGAGTTAGAGATTTGAAAGATCAAGTTCAAAGTAGCACAATGCGTCATAAATACATATTCGACAATAACTTTGGAACTTATTGAGGTACAGAGCTCAAATTGGTGTCCTTATAATAAAGATGCTTTATATAGCAAAAAAAAGCTTAAGATTAGAGGCTTAAGTCCCACAAATGGTCAAAAATGCTGAATGGACCTTCACTTTTGAACAAATTGAGATACAGGGTCGAACTCATATCAGTATCAAAGAAATAGTGCAGACTCGGTATACTGACATCATTACTGCAAAAAGGATATTGAAATCATCTTTAATGCAAATTGTTATAATTATAAGTAAGTATGAAAAAAAATATTATTTTTGAAAAGTAATGACGGATTTCTTTGCACTTTGTATCACAGAATACATATACATATGTAACACATATTAAAGTATGAATTTAATAGATATTAAACTTCATTAAAGTCGATATGTTTAACTTTCATGCTGAGAAGAAATGATATTTTATTTTGGAAAAATCAGCATAAACGAAGTAACGAGTGCTCATTGGAGTTTTTTTTTTTTTTTCATATCTTTTTGTACAAAGGTTGCGTGATACAATAAAATTAGTTATGAGCTCTTTATCACAGTTCCCCACTGTTATTTTAGTAAAAATCATATAATTTTCCAAGATCAATAAACAATTCATGAGATGAATAAAGATGAAAGCTTCATTTTGAGTTTATATCTAGTCTACAGCCTTTTACATGCTACAAATTTGTCAGATAATTGCCCTCGCCCTTATGAGAACACCTCAAGTCATTTATAAAATTATAGTATTAATGATCACAAAATCACAAATGAAAACAAAACAACAAAAACGTCAGTCCAAGTTTTTTTTTGTTTCAAGGCTTTTTTCTTTAAAAAAATACAGTTTAATTTATTCTATATCAAATCATAAAATAAGCCGAACAAACCCAGTAGATCTTTATGGAAATGCCTCTACATAAAGACTTAATAAATATATGGTCTCAACATGTAGTTGATCATTAATCGTCCCACAGTCACTCTATTAATGATATCGTTCATAATGACCCGACAACAAAGAATATAAATTACAAAACACTTTTTTTATTATTATTCCAAGTTCCTTTTATGTGAGAGGTGATCGACCCCTAATTCAATCATAGGTCTATAATAATTGCATAATGATCGAGTAAAGTACACAATTTATATGCTCATCAAGAATACAAAGATTTTGTTAATCAATGGAGCGTTTTTAACTGAAGTCAGCCTTTTTGTTGTCGGACATTTTGGGAGAGGGGGGGGGTCCTAAATAACAAAAGTCATTTTTTCATTAATATTAAGGAATATAGTGAACTATTGTATGCCAAAATGGGACCAAAAAATTAAAGGCTTCATCCTTTCTGTTTTTCAAAAAAAAAAAAAATCCCTTAATGGCTATTTTTATAATATATATCAGTCATTAAAATGTATTGAAAATATGTCAATACACTGTTATACAATCTGTTTTCCAACTATTACTATGGTAGGGATAATTATTCTACTTAACTTGTCCCTAATCGATCCCATAAAAAAATTAATCCTACAAATCTAGCAATTTTTAGGTTTTTAGTACATTCTATTTTGATTTAATTCAAATATCGCAGTTATAAAGTGATTTAGAATTCCATTATGAAGTCTTTATATATTTATAAAGTAAAATTACCAACTATGAGCACACAAAAATGGCGTGGCCTACAATTATGATGCAATTTATTATGTAATTAAAAACGTTCTATTAAATATAATCAGAAGTAGAAAATTGTATTCGTGTCGTATTTTGAAGACATGAGACTTAAATGGAGTTCAAAATCAAAGACAAACGATTTGATTTGTGATCAAAGGCTAAGAATTGATACAAAATTGTATCTAAATCTTTTCCATTTTTTCACTTGATAATTTCAATGGAAAGGAAATGATATTTTTCTCTAATTATCTTACTTTTTTCGTTCCTTATTAGCTCCGTACAAAAAAAAATTGATTGTACAGATCTAGCACGATTTAAGGTTTTAGAAAGACAGCCAGGTTGAAGGTTTTTAGGTGTTAGTTGATCCCATTTTAATTTTGGTTTTTTGTTTGTTCATGCCCTGTTAGAGAATCTAATACAAAAATCCAGAGCGTTGTTGACGATTTAAGGAATGCTCTTATGATGAGTGTTGATTGGATATCCTTTACTCATGCCCTAATGGAGAATTTACAGAGTGAGGACTGAAAAATAAGATAATTTTAATTGCTGTTTTCACTCCTTCATTTATTTTTAATCTACTTATGTAAATAAGTGTTTCTCAATGTGTGGTACTCGTACCATGGTCGATAAACGAGCTCCTTCTAGTGGTAAATGGAGATGCCTCCCTGCTTCCTCAATTCCCACGAGAAAGTCAACAAGGACGTCTACTACATGGTCCTTTTGTCAGTATATATTCTAATTCATTGCGATGTAATAAATTTTTAGCGTAAAAATGAATAAATTTCTAGAAAATCTTGGATGAAACTTCATCAAAAGGTTTTAAAAATAAAAACATGCTAAACAACGGAATTGGATACTACTTTAGACCAATGATAAACAGTGATGTTTGCATATAATGAAATTAGTACCCACTAATTTTTTTGTGGGGAACTGATAATGGACGAAAAAAGTTGGATAATTAGAGAAAAGTGTCTTATTACAGAGGAAAAAATTGAACAAATTGTGAGGAAATTGGGGAAAAAAGTGTACAATCTTTGCTTTTGAACCTAAATCAAATCTTTTGGATGAATTAAATTCAAGTCAAATCTTCAAAATATGGCAGGAGTCCAATTTTCTACCACTGTTTATATTTAATAGAACGTGTTCAATGACGTCATAAATCCCATCATAATTGAAGACAACGCCATTTTGTGTACTCATAAATGGTATTTTTACTTTAGAAATAAATAAAGACTGCAGCCTTACATTCAAAACCACTTTATGCCTATGATATATCGTAATATTAGTATTAAATCAAATTAGTATGTATTAAAAAAACCTACATATGGCAATATTTATAGAATAACTTTTTTTTGGGGGATGGATTAGGCACCAGTAAAGTAGAATAATTATAAAAAAGTATTTTATTCTTACCATGGTGTCTGACCTATCTTAATCAAAAATGTAGTGGCCCTAGAGCCAATGATGGCAGACGGTCAATCACCTGCTGCAAATGTATTCTTATGTCATAGCGTCCCAGTGCTTGCTGACAGTGACTTTGAGGGCCTTGGTGTTTGGATGATGAACACTGCAGGCCTTACACTCGAAATGAACCGAAAAGGTGTAGTCGAGGGGGTTGCCATCAGACAGTAGGGATCCTAAGTATAAAAGAAAAGTTCAAAACTACTGAAAAGTAATGTAGGAAATGGTTTTCTTTCATTTCTGATGTCAAAAGTGGCCTTTCCACCTTCACATTGCTATTTCCATGCACTTTTTTGATAGTGGACAGTCTGATGCGAAACACTAAGATCTATTGCATGGGCCCTCATGGACTTGAAGAGATTGTCATGGGTGCTTTCTTTCACTCCTACGGGTACACTTTGGCCTTTTCGAAAAAACCTTCTTCCTCTCCGACGTATTGGACTGGCTGACGGGGTAGACGGTGGTCTTGGAGACGCCCAACTACTTGGAGTGTTCGCATGGAAAATCGTCGATCAAGTTAAGGTCCATTTTCTCGACTTGTACGTAATCTAGAGAGCTCAGGTTTATTTTTATATTGTAAGTAACTGTTTATGCTCTAATGTATCGAGATATGAATTAATTTCAGTAATTCAACCGTCGTTAATGATTGAATGAGTAAGTATTTAGATTTCACTCGGGCCACCCGGTATAAGGCAAAAGTAAGAGGCCACACAATTTGGAGAGGTCAATATCAAAAGGTCAATGTAACATAAAGCGTAAAGAATGCATAATCGACTATTATTTTTGAACAAATTGGGATCAAAAACTCAAATTGATTTTAGGGGAGGTTTAAAACTCTACCTGGTGCCCACTCTAGTATTTGTTTATAAACGAATATATTTAAACAAACCTCTCATTTGTAATCTGAATGTTGATTGGTTGAACTCAAATTAGTGTTTCTAGAGCTGTGAACAATTTAAAATGTGGAGTAGTCTTACAGCGAGACATAATATGGAAGTAAAAATTGTTTTTTTTCTTCTTCATCTCTTGATGGAAAGGTACGGAGATATTATATAAGATTGCCATATGTGAAAAGACAGAGTCTCTTAAACAAAGACAAATGTATGTGAGATACGACAAAAATAACAGCATCAAACCAATCTCTCAAATATACAGAAAATGACCCTAAGGCAGAATGCCTCATGCGTTTAAGACAAACATCATCATAGTAAGTAAAAATGTGACCAAACGGGACTTCAAATCCCTTTTGACATGCGTCATTTTACGAGTCAAAATAATGACAATTATTCGAAATGTTTTTTTCCCATTTTTTTCATATGTTTACATATATAAAGATACTATAGGGAAAAATAGGTTGAGGGAAGGTACACATTTAATTTTACCTACGAACATATAGGTATATCAAGGCAATCTCTCTTTCTCAACAACAACAACAACAAAAAAAAACTATCTTGATATCATAATGAGTAGGCGATGGATCTCGTAATAATAAAGCCTTGAGGCTTACAAAAATATACTTATAAAACTTACTTTTATATTTGAATTAAATAAATCTACGCCCGATTTAACAAAAAAAAATATTTTATTTTTACCTTATCTTAAAAGGTTATTTAATATAATAATTGTAGTTAGGTAGAGACTATGACGAAGGTATTTCATATATGTATGTATGAATAATGGCCACTTAGCATCTTAAGAATGGAAAGAAGAAGAGAGGATGTTTGTACCACCTATTTTTTATGCAAACAATAAATGTTTGTAGACTAGTCATTTAAAAAACAAACCGAAGTACATTTATAATTGTATTTTTTTTAAATAAGGTCCTTTAAATATCCCAAAATGAGTGAATATTTGAATATTTACGAATACACAATGTATAACTACTAGGGATGCACCGATTCCATATTTTCAGCCAATTTCTATCTTTATGAACGATTCCGATATCGATCGCGATTCCTTATTATGTATTAAAATTTAATAAACATTTTTACAAAATTGTTTACTTTTTTAAATGTATAACTTTGTATTAATTATGGTTGGAAAATAAAAAACCTAAATATATCAATCAAAAGTTTTAATAAATTTAAATATAAAAAAGTTAATTACTCTCTGTGCTCAGAACTCAATTAATTTCTGCTTGGTTTATATTAGAGAGTTTGATGTACCTCCTTTGTTAAATATTTAAGTCAACCTCTTTGCCCCTCGGCCTCTGACATAATTTCAACTGTCTCACCGCTAAAAATATAAAAATACTTGCCACACTAACAAAAAGCTATTTTCTATTATTTTATTGATTCGGCCCACATGAGATGAAATGGTCTTGAGCTGTTTTCAGTTCCTAACTGAGTTGTACAGGGCTGGGCAGAATTATTTACCTATTTTTACAGAACATATCGCGGACAATAATGACATTTCGAATGACTTGAGAAACAATTTATTCATACATTTTTAGAATAATAAAATAGTTTGTGATCAAATTTAATCAATGTAGCCACCATTTGACTCAATGACACTGGTCAGGCGACGTCTGAAGCTGCCACAGGCTTGCTGGATGTAATCGGCGTCCATGGAGGCCCAGGCCTTGTTGCAGCAGCCTTTAAGGCATTTATGTTCTTGTGTCGTTTTTTGCAGGCCTTGGTCTCCACGTGCGCCTAGATAGAGAAGTCTAGTGGGTTCAGATCTGGGCTCTGAGGGGCCAGTAGTCATTGGCCAAAAGTTCATGTTGTCCTTGAGCCACTCCTGAGCTTTCTTGGAAGCATGGGAAGGTGCTCCATCTTGTTGAAAACCCCAAGGAGAGTTGCCGACTATTGATTTGATCCACAGAAGGACCTTGGACGCCAGAATCTTCACATAATCCTCCGCTGTTAATCTGAGCCAGTGGGGAACCATACCGGCTTCATGGCCTCGCTGACGTTGAGGGCGTTCAGTACGCCTCAGACTTTCCTCCATCCATTTTCAATGCCCTTGAAACAATTGATCTCGAGTCCCATCTCTGGCCATGAACACCTGCACTGCCTTTACTTGCCTTGTTGAGACAGGGCTTCCCTGCCGTTCACCCCCAGCATCTCCAAACATCTCCAAAGCTCACAACACGGTCATTTTTCCTGTTGAAAACAGGATCGACCGTAAAAGTTTTCTCATCTGAAAAAATGATGATGCGTCCAGATGAGCTCTTGATATCATTCAAGATTTTCTTGGCACGCTCAAGTCTGACTTCTCGCTGACGTTCAGTTAGTAGAGGGCGTTCAGTACGCCTCAAGGACTTTCCTCCAGCCATTTTCAATGCCCTTGAAACAGTTGATCTCGACGTTCCCATCTTTCTGGCCATGTCGGCAATGACCTGTTATTTATTTCGGTTCGGCTTTAAGTGATCCTTTAAAGACCAACGAGAACCTGTTCCTTAATATCTCTGACCATATCCTTTTTGTTTCCTGATTGGACATATATTGTTACTTCTCGAAGGATTTTTATTGTTTTTTTAACAGTAAAAATCGGGAACCCTCTTATTTTTACATCATCTAAATATACAGTGTGCATAAGCAAAAATCAGCCCGAATGCCAATTTTTATTTCAACTTTAACAAAGTTGTCAATAGTTCAAACGTGATTAAGGTGTGCGTGCACCTAAAAAATTTTAAGTAGTGAAAAAACACGTATTCAATTCTTAAATTGAAAATGTTCACCTTTAACCTCAATTGCAGCAGCCTCCCCATGGGGTGGGAAGTCATTTCAACCTCTGATTACATAATCATTAGGGGCCCATCCACTCCCACTCAATGGGAAATAAACAGGAAAATGCTCAAAAACAGTTGGTAGTTAGTAGTGTTGAGACAAGGTCCAGCAACGATTTTTTTTTAAGTTCGGTCTTAAATGATGTTTTCTAGACCAATTTGGACCGATTGTTCCGTCCAGACCACGGTCTCGAACTGTGTACCGATTTTTTTTAAGTCTCACTTTGTGGACCTATTTTTTTGTACTTTTTTTTTCTCACTTTGGTCTCATATTATAGACCGATTTGTTTGGTCTTACCCTATGGACCAATGGGTATCACTCTCATATTATGAGAGACCAAATTTTTTTTTCTATTCTCTACATCAACCGTAATTAATTTTTTCAAAAAAATCTCAAAAGTACATTATATATTTTATAAAACAAATACTGTATACCTATATTTAAAATGCATTCATTCGATTATACAAGCAAATCAGTTGAGTAATACTTAATAAGTCATATAAGTATTAAGAATCCGTTACCTAACACATAAGTTTATTTTATCATTAATAGGACTTGTATGTTCTCCAGGAGTAAACAACAAAGGAAAATAGCGGGAATCGAAGGAAGATACTTCTAACTTGATCATGGATCTCAAGTGATGCTCAATTCAAAATTCCGTATTCCACGCAATACGGTCAGATTTAAATTCATCCGAGCTATCTCTGTTTAAAATTCTTATGACGTCATAGTACTTGTAAATACATATGATGTCGTGTTATAAACCATTTATCTATAGAATCGGTCTAGACCGGGGTTTTTTTTTTGCACCGAAGTAGACCGAATTTTTCCTTTGGACCGATATAGACCGAATTAATCTTTTCGACCGATCTAGACAGAATTTTCAATATGGCCGATCCAGACCGAACCCCAAAATTAGTAGATCAATTCTTTAATCCATGGAATTATTATACAATAATTATAAAAAATGTTTCATACCATAGAATATAAGGAACTAATTTTAATTAAATAACGTCCAGAACACTGATTAAGAAAAAAGTAGCAGAGAACATATACAGCTGACATCAAAATACAGAGTATATTTTAGTGTCAGTGAGGTTTCACCATGTGGTCCAGACCAAACTTTGCGTACATTGAATAACTTTCTCTACACGTCATAGCTTATCAAAATTGGAGATAAAAACAGTGGAAAGTTGAAATTCAATTATTGCAACCTTTTAATAAGAAGTAAGTAACTTCGCTACGCGAAACGAAGCGACGCCAAAATATATTATCTCGATTTTTTCGATGTATGTATTAGGATAATTAGCACTTACAAGTATCATTTTGTGGAGGAGGTTGTGAGTTTGTCTCTTATGTAGTATTTGAGTGGGGGAAGAGGAGACTCGGAGTAGATTTGTGGGCTGAGGGATTAGGTGGAAGCAGATCTCATCTCATTATGTAGGACACTACAACCGTTTGTATACCTACCATGAACAATTACAGTATATTTGTTTTCATGAATATTTTGTACAAGAGACAAGGAGGGAAAACCTATCTTTCTATTTCACCATTTTTCTTCTTGAACTCCAATGAACTCGCTTAAGGAGGAAATTATATTAATATACGTGATTATTAATTAGAATTATTTAATTGTGATATGATTTATCGATCACAATTCCTCGAATAAGTTTGCACATAGAATTAGACTCTGAATTCCTATGTGTGTATGTTTGAAATGAATTTCTGTTTCAGACGTTAATCGATTTGATGGGGTCGACTCCGAGTCACTCCCCTTGAATACTCCTTGATCCTGCAAAGTGCTAATTGTCCAAATATCTTGGACAAGTGGAAATCCCTCTCCTTCAAAACGAAGAATAATATATTTTCGCTTTTCACACAGATTACAAAGACAAATAGTAAAAAAATGAACAGATGATAAGAAAATTGAGTTTACATTTATGTGTTAGTGAAGTAACAATATTCAATTCAACCCCAACTTCTTCAAAGGGCCGAAGTTCCACTAAAAATCATATCGGTCCTTTATCGGTATAGGATTTTTAGATCAAAGTCCAACACTAGTTTACATATATGTATATGAGTAAAGTAGTAACTCTATGGTTCTAAATATGTATGTGCTTAATTGCTGCATAGTTTTTGTAGCCATAAATAACTCATTGACATTCAAACCTCGGCTAAAAAAACAAGAAATATAATAATAATTAAATCCTCTTTAAAGAATCTTAAATTAAAACAACTTTTAAAAGGATTTTATGTTTGTGTAGCAACTTATGGGCAAGTTTGTAATTTTTTTTTTTTTGGTAGAAGAAAAAAGGTGTTACTGTTTAAATAGTAATTACATGAAGGTCGTTTGTAGTGAGTCATAAGTACACAAGAATGGTAAATAGATACTAACTAATTATTTAGTAAATATGAACTTAAGGATATGTATATAGTTATCAGACCCGTGACTATTGGAAGGGGTAGGTTCATTAGTCTTTATTTATGTGACTAAGTATGACAATATTTTATTATACATATATCTCAAAAACCTTTCCTCTGGAAAGAGAAAGAAAAAAATTACAAAAACAGCTGGTATTTTCTTAATTATGTCCAACTATAGGAGCATTCGTCGTTTCATAATTGTTCACAGTTTCCAACTCATAAGGGCATTTATTTAATTTTTGTAGATTTTGAAGGACTTATCAAAAATGCTGGAGGGAGTTAAGTCCGTATATTCCTTCTTCTTGAGTCAAATAAACAAAGTGCACCAGAGTCATTCTCTAGTCAGCTTTGAGTCACATATGTCAAGTCAGTCACGAGTGATTGAGTTATATATTTGACTCGATATTGACATGTTTATTTGACTTGAGAGGATTGGAGTCACATTGATCAAGTAGAAAGTCCAACTGGAGAGGAGTCACTCATTGACCTGAATATTTTGACGTTGTGATTATTTGATATGGGCTGATATTAAAATATTTTCCTATTCCATATTATTAAAGAATTATTTACTGATTCGATATTTCCATCCGATACTTTACAAATGATTAGATACTTCTTTATCCCGAGAAGATTTTATTTTGTTTTTTCGCACTTGGCTTGTTTTTTTTTTTGTTTTTTGCCAACATACTCATGTCCAATGAATACATTTTATTTCTAGCTAAATATTTATTTGTAGCTTTTCAGTGACAATATATATATTCCTCTCTGAGGAATATATATATTTGACCATGATAATATATAATACCGGGTTGTCCATTGAAATCAAAACACTAACTTATTCAATAATTCATTAAGGTTAAGTGATTGAAATTAATTCATATTCCGGTATATTAAAGCATAAACCCTTAGTTAAAAAAATACTTGAGCTCTTTAGCTACGTACAAGTCAACAAATGACACTTGAACCTGATGGGAGAATTTCCATTCCAGCATTCCTTGATGACGGAAAATCCCCAAGGGAAGTCTCTAAGCAGTTGGGCATCTCCAAGACAATCGTCTACGCCGTTAGCGAGTTCGAAACGTTGGAGAGTAGGAACGGCTCTGTCAAGAAGGCCAAACTGGATCGGGAGGAGTTAAAGAAAGCTACCCTGGCCAATCCCCTCATGTCTATGAGGGCCCATTCTTGGGATCCCAGGGTTTCACAATCAGAGTGTCAAGAGAGCTATCAAGAAAGTGGGTGGAAAGTGTTTGGTGAGGGTGGAGAGGCTACTTTTGACACCAGCAATGAAAGAAACCCATCTCTCCGTTATAAGACTCTTTCAAATGACCTCAAGAACTCCAAGGCCTTGGGTCATCATCTCCAGCGATGAGAAGACCTGGAGGAACAGACTGAATCATAGATACTTAAACTTTGGAGACATTGATGAATCAATTAGGACACTTAGTACCATACAACGCCCTGTCTCAACCATGTGCTTGAGGTTTGTTGTGCCTGATGTCAAGAACCTTTTCCCATGGGCAGTCCCATCTGGTTTGGTTCCCGACCCAAACTTATTTTAATTAGTCGAATAAAAGGTAAAAAGTACATGACATCTTGTTCGGCTATTAAATTAAATCATGATATTAAATTGGAGCTTTTCAATGACAAAAAATATATAGGTGACAAGATATATTTAGCTGTGAGATACAAATTTATTTGGATACAAAATATTTGAATTATAAGGCACAAATTCATGAATTTGTATCCCGGTTTAGTAATGTTAGCAATATGACAGTTTAAAAAAATTTGTATGGAAGAGCAAGCCTTGACAAGCCTTGCTAATAAATAAATCTTATCTTGCATTTTGTGTCTAATATAATTATCAAAAAGACAAACTTTTTTAAGGAGTAAGTCATAACAAATTCATTCCTTCATTCATCTAAGAGTGAGTACTTTGAGTATGAAGTATTTCCTGGCTACGAAAGTTGTACAACAATTTTTTCTCCATACCCTATTTTTTCTGATTGCAGCATCAATACTAATAAAGCAAAATTTGTCCGTCTGAATATATGGTCACCGGAAGGGTTGTAACGGGTGGCCCATCTAGTGGTTGCATTTGAACCACCACTTTTTTTACGTCTGGCAGCTGTAGTAACATTTTCATTGTGTATAATATTTTGTAAAAGGTCTCCGGTTTACGAAATGGTTAAGTTTACGCTCGAAAAAAATTGTAAAATACTAAAGACTCACTTCCAAAATGGAGAGTCTTAAAAAAACTGCAAAAAAATTACGTCTGTCGAAATAAAGCGCCTTCCAGGCAGTTTGTCGATAAATCTGTGAAGTGTGTGCGTGAAACTGGTTCGTTAATGGATAAAACAATGCGTTCCCCTGTTCGTCCAGTGCACTCAATCGAAAACATTGTTGCTGTTACCGAAAGCGAAAAAACGAGAAAACGAGCAAGGAGCTGCTGTTACCGTCAATGGTGAGTGCTATCGGGCCATGTTGGAAGATTTTTTGTTTCCCCAAATGGAAAAGGAAGACATCGACGACATTTGGTTCCAACAGGATGGCGCTACGTGCCACACAGCCAACGTTACAGTGGATCTTTTCTGCACTGTCTTTGACAATTGCATCATAAGCCGAAACGGTAACGTCAACTGGCCACCTCGTAGCTGCGATTTGACTCCGTTGGACTATTTTTTGTGGACAACCGTCAAAGATAAATGTTACGCCAACCATCGAGACGATTGACGATTTGAAACACGAAATTGGAGTTGCCATTGGAGCTATTGAAGCTCACACAATCGAAAATGTATTGAAAAATTGGGTCGACAGAATGGGCTACTGTAAGGCCAGCCAGGGTGGCCATATGAATAAAATGGTGTTCCATTATTAATTGAAATGTTGAGGCTTTCAAATAAAATAAAAAATATTGAAAAATATTTATCCGTCTTTTTTTTATAGCAATATCAAAAAAAAAAAGTTTTGTGGGCACTCTTTATATAGTATTCCATGATTTATATTATAAATATATTGTGATCTAAGAAATAACAATGCAGTCGTATTATGAAATATTGCAGGTGTGTGCATATAACATCGAATGTGTATACAGTGTGCACTGTATTTAGTGCTCCCTTATGTACATCATATGAATACTTTTGATTAAAGAAATAATAATTGAGTCATTGAGTCTTTCTGGGTTTTTTTTTTTTTTGTCATTGCTATCTTTTTTAAATCATAATTCATGTGCATTTTTAGTATATGTTCAGATTTGAATAAAATTAAACCCCTGAATGTAATAAATTAGCCATTGGAGGCGTTTTTTATTTAGCTAATGGGATAACTGATTTGTTTGTTTGTGTTAGTGAGCGCTCTAGAGATTAGATTACTCATCAGTCCCATCATATTAAATAAGATTTTTCTTAAACTCTATTCTTTATTCTTTCATTCTTGAGGAAAGGAGACGTCATGCAAATTGATAAGTATTGAGTAGTTACGTGGAGTGTGCTCATGAACACGGAGAGTACTACTGAAGATTTCTTGGAGAGTTATTTACATATTTTTTTTTTTTGAACAATTAGCATTTTAGCCGACGCAAAATTACTCCGGGCAATGCTGCCGGGTACAACCGCTACTATAAAGTATTGGTGTAAATATCAAAAACTTCTTTAAAACTATTCCAATGTTTATACGATGTAGATATTATATATTCTGCCTAGTATATTAGATATTCAATTTTGATGGTTGAATATATCAGCCCACATCTAGTAATTTAGTGTTGCGTAAGTCCTTATTTATTTGGTCCAATCTAGCCTCAGTACTGGTCCTATCAGTTCTTAGTACCTGTGCTATCAGTCCTTATGACCTGTTCTACAAGTCCTTAAGACCGGTCCTATCAGTCTTTTAAACCTGTCCAACAAGTCCTTAGGACCCATCATGTCATTCTTTAGGACTGGGCCTTAAGACTTCGAGTCCTTCGGACTGCCAATGATACAACTGATTAAAAAAGAACAAATAAAGTTGAGTAACATAATCAAAGACCGAACAATATCCGTTTTAGGGTGGATATAAGGGACTGAACTGGACCGGACTGAGACTAAACTGGATGGGATTGCATTCTTCAGTCCTGAATAAGAACCTACACAACACTAGTTTTTTTTTCGTTACATGTTTAATGTTTTAAAAACATATTTAAACCATTTAAAACTTTCAACTTCTCAAGCAAAACTTTTGAAATTTTAAGCCTTTTTTCCCCCTTTCCATCTCTAAAAAAAGTTGGTTATAGTGCTTTGATAAAACTTTATATCAAATATATATTCATACCTTGTTATCTTTAGTAATACGTACCTATATGTAGGGATATTTAATAAATGCCTGAGGACTTTGAAAGCTTTCTCCAAATGGATATTTAATTATGTACATCCATATGAATATTTCAACTTGAATTAAGAACATATAATAATATTATGAAGAGCAAATGAGTGTGTAGGCATTTGACAGGACCGTGTCTAAATATGTATTATAAACAATAATAAAATAAAATAAGAACGACATTAGAAAGAATTCAAATTAGTATGATATATTCACACATGAATAAGATATTTATCTACCAAATAATATGATGAATAATAATTAATTTATGCCCGTATGTTAGTATACATATATTAACCTTATCTGTCGAGGAATCTAATGTAGAACACATGTCAACTTAATTTTAATTCAACCCATGACATTTATTCTAATATATAGGGTGTGCAATCTATACATATATGCTACAATTTTGCTACACTCTCTTAGGTAAATAAAGGCACTTAAGTAGCTGATTTTTTTTTTTTTTAGATAGCCTGTTCAAATCTGCACCAGTTAAAAAAATGGAATCCATTGAAGAGTTGTGTCCCAAATATTTGGAAAAGGCACGGAGCCCTCCGTTAAATCTGCTCCAGGAGCGAAAACATGACTATTGCTCGAACACTGAGACTCAGTGAGACGTTAGTTCGCATGATTAGGGGGGAATTGCAAAGTCTCAAATGGTTCCATGACAATTTTGACAACTTTATCTGTACAGACTTTTGGACTCCAAACTCAACTTATCTGAATCCAATTGATTTTTTTTTTTGTGTGTAGGGTGTGATAGAACGACAAAGCCAACCCAACCTCTTGCAACACCAACGACAAATTTCACACTCAGATAAAAAGGGAATTCCAGGATTTTCGAATGGTCCAAGTGGTGAAACCCTGGTTGTGCTTTCGCCCTCGTATAGAGCCTGTAATTGAGGCTGAAGGGGATTTTATTTAATAGGATAAATCAGAATCAATCAAATTTTCAGAATCTGGTTTAATTTTTTTTTTTAATTTGATAATTGGTTTGAGAGAAAATTGCTTTTAAAAAAATTCTAGTACTTATAGCTTGCACAACACCCTGTATATGAAAATTTCTATTAAATATTTATTATAAAATGTTTAGTTAATATATCTTATAAAGAAAGGATTTGAAAGACGTTAATGTAGAAATCCATTGAATCTGTATTTTGAATTATTTGGTTTTTGTTCATTGAGGGGTGGTCAACACTTGCAAAATTTCAAATTTCTTAGTAGCTTTCCAAGCAGACACTCATCATGTTTCAAAAACCCAAATTGAAATGAACTGCA
Source organism: Lepeophtheirus salmonis (assembly GCF_016086655.4). NCBI lineage: Eukaryota > Metazoa > Arthropoda > Copepoda > Siphonostomatoida > Caligidae > Lepeophtheirus > Lepeophtheirus salmonis. The sequence goes on along the minus strand of NC_052141.2, from coordinate 2,034,735 downwards.
CCATTTTTTTTTTTTATTTTTTTAATGGTAGTGATACTGAAATGTAGGTTATTTCAAAATATCACTTATTTAAAGATTAAAGTCTGCGGATATTATCCTATCTGGTTACAACGATTGATATGAGCATATGTTGTTATATATAATGAATACAAGTTCTCAAGTTAAAATGTGGAAATTCTGGGTTCTTTTATTATATACATAGTGGGGACCCAAAACTTTCAGTAGCAAGACTACATTACGAAAAACGTGATTTTTATGAACCCAAGAGAAGAAATCTCAAAACCAACCCTTAAATGTTTAAATACTATATTTTTCTATTTTTGTCATTAAATATGTCCTCCTTCACAAGCAATAACAGCTTCGACACACCTGCGAACAGATTGGCAGCTCTTGGTGACGAAGGCCGTGTCTATGGCGTACCACGCTGTCATGATGGCGGAGCAAATCCATATTTGGATGAGAGTTGCGGTAGAATTTTTTCTCCAACACAAACTTACAAGTGTAGGGGCTTGAGGCCAGGGCTAAAGAAGGGCCACATGGTGGCAGTCCAGAAGTAAGCCATATTGTTGCTGAAGAAATCTTGGTTCTTCTTGGATGTATGGGATTGAAATGGACTACAAGATGCCGGAGGTAGTGCGGATAGAGATGCAAACGGTATCTGCTGCCTTCTTGATACTGACACCGGCGCGGAGGAGATCGAACGCACGTTTTCTTTTTTGATTTTGCACGTACGCTTTTGCACTTAAAGACATGAGATAAAAACAAAACTGATTTATTTATGTTTCAGCTGTCGTTTAACTATACAATAAAGTCTTGTAATTAAAAATAACAGCAATAAAATTCTAATTATATACTACTTTTTAAGTCGCCACACTGTAAATTTGCTACTTTCTCTTCTAATTTTTTCACCTACAACCCTAATTCTTATTAATAATGGCAACTTCTATAATAAAAATTATAGAAAACCTTAGTTTTTTGCTGACGATAAACAAGAAATAAAATGAGCTGTCCCTTTTTTGTTTTATTTTTTTTAAATATTAGTGATACTCAGAAGTGATAGATAGTTTCCACAGGCTGTACTTTATACAAGTAAACATCACTATTCTATCCTTTCAACCATAAAAATACCCACATTTTCACTTCGCTTCAAAAAATAGTCAATAACTATAAAATTGCGTGTATTATTAAGCGTACAAAGAATTACAATTGTACAATTTGCTGTTAATCAAGTTATTATATCCTTGTTATTACTTGTAAAACCAAAAGTGTCACTTTTACTTCTCTGGTGATAACACATTTAACGTATGAGGCTGTGAAGCAAATGGATGCCTGGCTGAGCACATAACATCCAAAAATACTCTGCCGTCTCCTTTCATTCTCATCCGGCCAAGATATCAGCCTGTTTTTTGGATAAATATTTTTGTACCGAAGGATTTATTTTCCCGAAAAAACGGCTAATTAAGGGGGCCCATGGGTGGCATTTTTACTGAATGAAATGTACACATTTTCAACAAATCTTTTACAAAACTTTATGAAATGTCTTTATGAGTTAAGAAAAAAGACTTAATACTTGCATTGAATACAACTTGATGTCAATGATAAATAGTGATATTCAATTATGATCATAATAATATGTACTGGAGATTCATATAAATGACTAGATTTGTACAATTATTAGTTTTTTGATCGATTAGGTACGAGTATAGTAGGATAACTATTGAAAAATATATTATTCTTTCCATTATAATAGTTAATTTTTATAGATAATATGGATAAAATTGTGTACCCATTTGCTTACATATTTTTAATACATTTTAGAGTCAGATAAAGGGTCGTTCCGGTAAATCCGGACCACCCTATAACTGCAATCCGATCAATAATAAGGTATGCAAGTAGAGTTTTGAAACTTTATTTATAAATTCTAATATTTGAAAAGGAAAATTAATTGAAGATGTTTGCCATTTTCGCGCATCAATCGCTCAATACGAAGCCTAAATGATTTGATCAGAGAGGAGTTCATAGAACCTGTCGGCACATTGGGCTCAAAGACAAGGGGGACATTAGCTCTCTCTGTAGCCAACCATCTGTCGTTTTGGATGTAGTAGCATCTGTCGACAGTCCATTCTTTTTAATCTGAATAAAGAATGATTTAGTTCCCATTGGACTTCAAATCGCTCAATAATTTTCTTCCATTTTGTCTGTAAGGATATGTCTTTAGTGTAGGCGGTATGGCTTCATGTTGGAGACTTTTACATGGTTTATTTTGTACTTTTTGGCAAGAAAGTTAATCGGAGTCCAAGTAAATGCATTCACGGACCGCTTCAGGCCTACAAGGAATCTGAAGTGCGTCTTTAATCACTCGGTGAACTTGTCGGATTTTCTCGTATATATTTTCTCCTCCTTCCAGGGGTTGTAGACATCATAGACTGTACTCTTTGGATACCTGAGCATCTTCTTGATGAACGCTGGGCTGTATCTCAGACAAGCCAATTCGATGATGGTGTTACTCCGGTTCTCCTACATCGTAAATACTTATTATGAATCAATAGTTGGTTAACTAACTTGAAGCTAATACTTAACCTCTCCCTTTAAAATTAGAATAAGCAAGTTAAATGATTATTATTGTTCAGGATGTAGTTGAAGATGCCCTGGATTTACTTGAACCACCCTGTATATCTAAAATAAAACTAGCTGTTAGAGGGATACATTTTTGATAGATAGTATAGTTTAAGCATTTTCCTATGTTCTTCCCATTTTGGCATCCAATATACTTCCATATATTGGCGTTTATTCTCATCATTGATGGTTATTTATGCCCCCACCCAATATGACGAACCTCAACAATGCTGACGTCACATGAAAACGCTTTACAGTACTGAAATAAGGTATAGTAGGTATTAGAGTTAATAATACTTGGTAAAAGATAATTGTTTTTAAAAAAAACAGTTTCAAACATTAAAAATAATTATTATCTACCCATAGGAGTATGTTTGTCCAAGGTGGATGGATCAAATTTCAGTACCTTCATTCCTTAGTAAACGAGTTTATTATAAAGTAGGTTGTTGAAATTCCTTCCGTTTGACATGACTACAAGATGCAAACAATGTTTTCCTGTAGCTGTATGCAACTATCTAAATGAAATGTTGAAAGACATGAGCTGTGGAAGTGTTGAGAGATGTGTTTAAAATATTTGCCATTCTAAAAATCCTTTAAATATTTGCACATGGCAAGAAAAAATAATTGTTCATATTTTAGACGGAAGGAATGTCAACTTATTTCCTTAAAATATCGACCATACTATGAGCCAAAAGAAATTAAAACTCAGTTGTATTCATCATTATTTTAGGGCATTACAGTTTAATTATATATTTCTTCCAGAGCAAAGTGATGTATAACTTGAGCACCGAGAGTATTGACAAATTTATATTCATAAAATGTAGTTTTTGTTCTTTTAAAAAAATTAATTTTTGGAGAAAACTTCTAAAATAATATGAAGAAAAGTTAAATTTGACTAAAAAAATTAAAAAAACTAAATATGACAAATAGTCACTGGCTCCGAATGTATCTGTAACTTATTATATAATGATGACATCAACAAGATAGCTTCCATATAATTAACTATTTTTAATGCGGAGGGGGGGGGGGAAATGGGGGTTTTTGACAAGTTTGACATCATGTTTTGGTTTTTTTATCAATGCCAAATTTGACGTAGACGTATTTTTTTACGATACAAGAAACTTTTTTCTAATTATAGAATTAAAATTATGGTAACAGAGTCAATTTGAATTTTTGAACTTTATTTTAATCATTTTTGAGTTGAAATTTTTATGAATGGATAAAATTTTGACGATTTATATATTTTTTTAGGAGGGACTTATAGAAGTAGGCTTGAAGTCATTAAAATTATGTGTATTTCGGGGAATAAAAAAAATAAAGAGATCGAAAATCAAGAAGGTAATCCTGGCAATTTAAAAAATGTTTTTGGGGAAAGCAGCTTAGCTGTTATGACGTTTCATTAGATCAGCTACAATCAACTGCGATAAGGAAGGAGGGTGAGAAGGAAATAAACAAAGGGATTTGCAAGAATTACTCCTATGCCCAATCGCAATTCTACTGGGAGTCGAACAATGACAAACAATTATAACACCACAACAAATCCTCTAAGCCACTCTCAGTTGTTTATGAGCACGCAAGAATGTTCAACCAAGCTGTGATAATGATATAATGTAGTAGAAAAGAAGTTCACTACTCAGGAAAAATATATTCATATTTCAGATTACCAAGTCCAAAAAAAAGAGTCAACTAAAGAAACGATTTGCATCACAAACCATATTGTACCTACATAAATTATGGTCCTTCTCGGCACTGGCATTGGCGCAGAGGAGATGGCACACGCGTTTCAACGATATTTTTGAGTTAAAGACATGGGATAAAACAAAACTTGTTTTTGTTTTTTTTAGCTGTCATTTGATTGTGTAATGAAACCTCGTAATTAAAAATACCTGGAAAAAAATCGTAATTAAATAATACTGCAAGTTTTGGTTCCCACTTTGTATGTATGGAGTTAACTTGTTTAGGAAGTCAATGCATGTATTTGCTTCTGTAAATTGCTAAAATAAATAGCCTAAAAGTATATTTTTTTATTACATACATATATATTTAATAAAACTTTTTGAAAAAATATGGGGTTTTTTTTTGTTTTGTTTTTTCAAATAATTGTTTACTTATAAGGGTCTATAATGCCCATTCTAATGGTCAAACTATATAGGAAGTTAAACCATTATGAGCAAACATAATTTTGAATTTTATTACAATAAAGGATTGCCACTAAAAAAAATATATTGAGTAATTTAAAAAAAAAAATAATGAAGGAAAGAGGAAAAAAAACTTGTTTAAAGCTTATTATTTTTGTTTTGTTTGATTTTCAAATTCCCTGCTGCTACAAGGGTACTACCATATTTCATCCACACAATAACTTTAAAAACAAAAACAAGAAACAAATAGATAAATCATTCCCCAAAAAAATTTCTTTATAAATATCGTTAAAATCTTTCTTTTTTTTGAGAGAGAGAAACAAATAAAAAATTATAATGTACAAAAATTTGCATTTGTGCAAAAAAGTAATAAATAAAAAAAATACTTACATATATAAAAGATTATCCTTTTGAGTAAATAATTATTGAATCAATGATAGATAATGTTGCTTTAACCCTTAAAAGGAAATGGTGGTGCGTCAACATAGAAATAATTTTGCATAAAAATTAACAAAGAGATATAACTCGAATTTTTTATAGATTATATAAACATACAACACAATATTTCATTGGTATATTTGATGATTTATAGGCTTAAATTACTTGGATGGGTTTAGATACACAAGAGTTTTAGCTATAGTATAAACTTTTTATTCAATTTGAAATATTTATATTGGCTCTGATAATAATTAAACATTTATTACTACACTTCAAATAAAACATAAAGTCAGTACTGGCATGGAATGTTTTTGAAAAGGATGAATATTGTTTCAAAGCTGTGTCCTCTCAATCATAACTTTAGGACATTCATAAACCAGATGAAGTAGCTCTTCATCTCTTAAACCACAACCACGTGGGCTAACTTCATGGTGCATGAGGTGATCATGTTGGCATATGAGCCAATGCCCAGTGATATAATTACCCAAGGAGCTCATTTTTCCTTTCGAAAAATCCAAAAGATGCTCTTATCTCCCAAGCCTAACTCTTCGGAGCATTCCAAAGCTTTGACAGCAATAGTCAAGGTTCGACCAAAGTGTCTGCCATTGGTCTACGTAATGGGCAGATATATTTTTCCTGTGAGATGACCGAGGGATTACAACAATTCGGTTTGGAGGTTGATCCAGAGCTCCACCTTTGGCTAACATATCATCCAGCTCATTTCCAGTGGCATTTACTGTGACCTCTTCCCCAGCAGAGGGAGAGAAGGACGTCACTAGCTAACGACCTAAAAAGAGTCTATTGTATCTCGGACAAGGGAACTCTTTGTATCTATTGACTGCAATGTTCCAATTGGTGCTTGAGAGTCTGACCAGATACAAAATCCTTTAGGACCCCATTTCTTACAATTGTCTTTAATCTAATAAAGAGACTCTTTTATGGCAATCATCTCGGCATCTCGGTTGTTTTGAGGAGTGAGGGTTGTGGAGGCTTCCCCCGCTAATTGATTACCTTTAGTGGTTACAAATCCCAAACCAGCGCCTCCAATACGACCCCTTTCAAATTAAATCTATCAGTTTATTATTCTATGATTGTGTCTTATTAAATTTTGACATCTACAAGTGTACTTTTCCATTTCCCTAAAAGTAAAAAATAAACTTAATATGTGGTACAGTAACATAAAATCATTTTTTTAGAAAATCAAGAAAAAGATAAAGTCCCAATTCATGTTTTTACTTTAGATAAAAGGTAGAAATTTAAACGTTCAAACTTATCTTTGGCCTCATCCCATCACCTTACAAACCGATTTGATTACAAAAAAAAACGATAATAGAGAATAAGTCCGGTACAAATGTTACTCTTCTACGTCATTTTCTCATTATGCTTCCTTACGACAACAAACTCCGCCTTCTTTTCATCAGGGACAAAAACGTTAGTCCCTTTGGGATATTTTGTGCAATTTAAATGGTAAAATAGACAACATTTTTTTGGCTAAAGTGGTCGGATGAAAAACTCGCTTTGTCCAACAATTCAGAAAACGAGTCAAGTAGGATGTCAAAAACTACTGACAATGATTTTCCGGAAGCCTCGTGACTAAGAAGCGCCCAAAATCGTACAAAGTACTGTTTTGTTGAGGAAAATAATTATTCAAAAAATTACAAGAATCCTGACCAAACGATCTTTAGAATCACTGACAACATCATCATAACGTCCCGTTCAACTGCTTATCGTGCCCTCAATGAAGACTTACTTTACCGCAGATATGCATGTTGTAAGTGACAGCTTCTAACCCCATCAAACATACAGATAAAGGTACCCAAACCTAGGCTTTTATCAAGCTAAAACAGAGGCCTCCTTTGAAATATCATGTCTGGTTATTCTCAAAAAATATTTCAAACCCAAAGGCATAACTCCAGGAACATTAGATGGTTGGGAAAAAGTCCTTATAACGTCTTTGTGACTATGAATGTCAAGTACTAGCAACAAAGGCATCGTTCTCGGCATTGTCGGCTGCGAGGGTCACGTTATGCTGCCCCTCACTTTCAAGCAAGGTCTTCAGGGCATCACCAAGGTCTACATCAGTGTTCTGTGCACCAAAGTCTTCCTCTGGATCCACAGAATCTAAAATAAAAAAAATAGAGGAAGACCAGATGAATATCACTCGATTTTCTTAATTTTGAGGATGGGATGTACGTCCCAGCTAGTTCTTAACCTTTAGACTATTTTGTTTTGTGCAATGTTAACAGGTTTCCAATGAAGATCCCCACAGAACATAACGAAAAAAGAACATTGAGAGTGGTCTGAGAGAGAAGATTGGAAGAAATCCTGATCAACATAAGCTTATTTACATCTTCGAAGAAACCAGCGAAAAACTCCGTTTGGTGCCAAAGTTTTATGTCAACTCCAGACACGTACTTGTATCCCTGCTCTCAACAAGCTTAGGTTTAGTCGAATATTGCTGGTGAATATATTGTTTTTCTTTGATTATGTATTGATGAGGAAAATTTGTTTTTATTATCGAGATCGTTATTAATTTATTTCCTCATTATTACTTGCATAAAATGTAAAATTATTTATTTATTAATTAATATATATTATATTTATTCAAGCTCCTGTTCCTTACTTTGGCTATACTTTTAAATCAAAACTATTTGTAAACTTAAAAAGTAGTATATAATCCACACTCAATTTTGCTAAAACCTATTCTAGCTCGCTTTTGTGTTGATGGGCTATTTATTTGTGTAGCACAATACTTAAATTGTAGTCCAATCTTGTTTTTTATCTTTTTGGGTAGTGTAGAGATCATCATTAATCATGAGATATAATTGATTTTTTCCATGTATATTTATGGGCATTTCTACTATGTATGGGTACTCATATACATAAAATAAAGTAAGGTCCATGTATGAATCTACACTTTAGTATGGCCCATATGGCCCAGGTGAAATATTTTTGGGGTAAAGTCAATCCATTGATTTATGACCAAAATACATTTACAAACAAAGATGCAGGTCATTCCATACTTGTTTTTGGGATCCAAAATTGTACAGTTAGATATTGTTGAGTCCTTAGTTCTTATTTATGACACTGGTGTGCTACTCTTTGTCCTTCATGAGCACACTCACGTAACTACTCAATACTTATATAAATTAAATTATAAAAAAAGAAGAATAAGAGTTTGTAAAAAAATGAGTACTTTAAGTATCTCGACAAACCTATGTTTGCTAAATACCGCCTGCTGGAGTTAATTCATTTTTTTCATAGCAGGGTTTATAACTTATTCAAATCTTAACCTATACTAAAAGTGAATTTGCTTATGAAATATATCATATTTATGATATACATAAGAGAGCTATCACACAAACAAATAAAGCATAGCATCCTTGATGATGCAGACACACGCAGCCAATATTTCATTAATGCAACTACATTATTATTTCTTAGATTAAAAATATTTACATGCTGTACATCAGAAAGCACTATATACAATCGCCTAGGCATACACGTTCGATCATATATGCACACGCCTGTAATAGATCATTAATAGCACTACATTGTTATTTCATAGATTATAATATGTTTATATTTTACGTCAGGTGGCTCTATATATAATGCACTCCGTGACTAACTTGAAAAAACAGACAGGCGACAGACAGATAAACTTTGCTCTACTACTATAGATAATGAAAATATAAGTATTTCTTACAAAATATGTATTATGTTCATAAAACATATCTTATATATTATATTTGGCTTAATAAACCAATGGCATTTTCAAGAAAAAATCAAAGGATCTATAGGACCGACCGTAAGAATAGACTGGACCGAATAAATAATTAATGACACAACACTACCATTAGAGGGCAAAAGTTTTTGGACATCTACTTTGTCATTTTTCTATTTGTCTTTTTTTAAAATTGAACGGGTTATTCAGCCAATTTTCCAAACAAAAAATGGACTGTCAAAAGTTTTTTTTTTTTTTTAGTTATTAGTCAAATTTTGTCTTCTGCCACTTTTCTCAAGTTTATCTGTCAAATTTGCAATTTCCAAAAAAACAAAACAAAAAAGTCTTGTTTGACAGGCATATTTTTAATGCTTTTACACTAATCCAACAATTAATGAATATACAACCCTATAGAGCCATCAATGATTTTTGATTAATCTTTGATAAGTGAACACGTAAATAGATTAGTGTTTAAATCCTTTAATCGTTCCTATCTGATAAATATTCAGCAATGATTCACCAGTGATAAAAAAGTTGATGACCTACACACCTGCTCATATGTAGATAGAGAAATGATCTCATGAGTCAATTGCTATAACATTAATGATGAATCAAATGGTCATTTTGAATTAAGCAATTATTGTGGTATTTTAACGAAATGATGTTTAACACTATAAAGACGATGGTATCACTTCTGATAACATGTTTACGTTATCTTACAAATAATAATATAATGTGTTCAAACCATGAAATTCTAGACATTTGTATTAATCACGTATGCAGTTTAGTCTGGTCTTGTTTATTTCTACTCTTGACGATATTTTTTTCCTTTGTCTTCAACCAATCCCTCCCATTAGATTCCCTTCATGTGGAAATAGAAATTCTGCGTGATTTTTCCAGGTCTCTTCAATTTCATGGTTCAAACTCAAGTCATCAAAAAATAATGGTATTTATCAAGCATGTGGGCACTACGTCTTTATAAAGTTTCAGCTTCTTAATTCTCCTAAAACAGCAAAGGTAAAATCATTTTTACACCAATCGATTAATATTTGTTCAAATATTCATATATTATGTGTCCTTACTTTATTGTATTTCTCAACCTTTCCTCTCAGAAGAACGATAAAAATACCCAAAATCATATTGTAGCTAGAAAAATATGTCAATCGTACCAACAGCTCTCTTAAGTATTCCTATACTGTCATTGTCAGATAATTTATCCATCACATTTAAAGTGAATTACATATATGTATATAATTTTATTATATTGAGATCCAACATTATATTCTATTCGATATTGTTTTATAATATTGCTTAGTGATACTTTATTAAAAGTGTAGTTATACCTTTGAATTTGTAAATGATTGAACAAATTTCTTCTCAGGAATAGTAAAATGGCAAATATATACAATATTCGAAATGGGATCAACAAGTAATTTAATCCTCTCCTTTGGGAAACAGACAGACAAAGTGTTTCTTAAGGATGATGTTCTTGCATAATATCACATCAGCTGATGTTTGGGGATTTATGCTTTATTTATATATAGTTTTTTTAATTTTCATGTTTAAAGGATAAATATATATTCCATTCAAATGAATTTCCCCAAGATTCATTTTTCTGTACTTTGTCTTTCCTTATTAACTTTTTCCCTATCAAAGGTATTTGAAGCGGCAATTAAAAAAAAGAAAACGAAAATCAACATGGTAACCCTGACAATTTGAAGAATGTTTTGGAGGAGAGAAAAATAATGCCCATGACGTTTCATTAGATCAACTAGAATCAGCTGTGACAAGGGAGGAAGGAGAAAAGAAGATCAACAAGAACAATTTCACTAATTACTCTGATTTTGATCTCCAATTCTACTCTAAGTCCAACAGGGACTTACAATTATATCTCTGCATCAAGTCCACAGGTTTGCAATCTGTCTTTTATGAGCACACACGAATGTTCAATTAGGTTTTGAATATAATTGGATCTTTTTAGAGAAGGGTGTTCACTACTCAGGAATTAAATAATAATGACAACTGCTCAGAAAAATAAAATATATGCTTCAGATTACCAATTCCAAAACAACGGGCCTGCTAACAAATACGCCAGATTTTCATCACTGTTGATTTGTATAATTTTGCATAAAGGATAGTGACCTATAAGTTTGTTATTTCATACTTGGACTTAAAACTTTTGGTTATTACTTAATATACAAACTTAGAATTAAAAATTTTGCTGATTATTTTAATTTTACAGTATTGAAATGACCGGACTAAAAATCAAGTAAATACCTGAACAATATTAAATTTTACATGTGTATTGTCCGACATTCATTATTTTACATCATTTATAATGAATAAAATGATTATATTGTACTTACTATACTAAAAAAACAAAGGTCAAGTATTAAAAAGTGAACATTGAAAATAATTTCTCCGTTTTTACAGGTATTAGTCTTAAAAAAGTCCCCGTACAACGCAGATTTTTAAAACCGCGGATTTTTTTTTGTCCCCAAAAACCGCCATATACACCTTTATATCAAACACGTAAAGCTGTTAATTACATGACGAAAAAAAAGTTTATTTAACAAGATTTTTTTTTTTACTTCATATACGAACCTTTCCGTACAAAAAGTGGGGATTGGTTTGGGGTCGCAGGTAAATTCACTTTAATACAAGGATTTTACAAGTGCCAACTTTTGATATGCCTAAATCTGTGATAGATCATTTTTTGGTTCCCGTGATACCCCTTGATATACATAATTAAGTGGGCGGACAACAACAGTGGACGTTAATTTGTAGGATATTAGCTCCCTCAAGCAATCTATACTTAACTATAGTGTGAATTTAATATGTTATTATGTTAAAAATGAATTTTAAATGTTCATGAAACATATTTTTTTATACTTAAAAAAAATTTGCTAGGCAAACTAGCTAATTTGCATTGCTTAAAGACAAGTGGGATCCTATTTCATATCAGAAGTTCGCCAAGGGACTTGCTATTAGTCCCGTCGTTCTGGTGTTAATCCATGATAAAACATCAATTTTTCTCTTTTTTTTTAATGCACTAGTAATTACTTTATTCGTAAATGTTCTCTCTTTCAGAGTAAAATATTAATAATAACAGCTTTTACAAACTAAAAACACCTATTTAGATCCGTACTACAATCCCTCTCACTCTAGTCAATTATCATATTTTTTACAAATATACTTATTTATTCATAGTGTATATGTATTTGGATTTCATTCAAAGCGAGCATCACGGATACAATCTAATTATAATATCCTGACTCTTTTATTTTCCTTACACAAAAATTCACATGTCAAGAAAACAAACAGAAAATCAACGCAGAATTGAATATAATGACAATTATCAATAACATGTGTTTGACCTCTGGTACACTACATACAAGGGAAAATGTCCCATGCTTCTTTGTTAGTTGGTCAGAGCACTTGTTCTACACACATACATAGAGACCACATGAGATATTTCACACGATATCTACATGATTTAGAGATGATGATACTAATAATTATTATAAATAGTTGTGTGTGGTCTTATTTTTGGGGTGTCTAATCAAAGGGTAACTACAAATCAATGAACTTCCGGTAGACATAAAACGTCACAATCTTGAGAAGAGGCAGATGATTGCAAAAAGGGGATTGGATTCATTCATTCGTTCCACGGGGGAAAAAATTGATTTGTTTAAATGAAAATAGTTGAGTTACAAATCTTATAAGAAATTTTAACTACACGGCAGATACTAGGATGTTGGTCTGATTGACAAAACTTTGACAGTGACAGTCTCAAAAAAGTTGACAACATATAATATTGTTCATTTTAAATTTGGGCAATTTTGACAAGAACTTGTCTTTTTGACACATTTGACAAAAATTGTTTTAGTCGAGAGGTATGACACCCCTCCATTTTATGGCGTCGAAACCATAAAGACCAAGCGTGTTTTGGGCCCCCATATGTTTAGACTAAGTGTACTATTTATAAATTAAAATTATAAGATTGCATGACTATGACGTCACGATAATATCATTTCCCCCTCCCCCAGTTGCAAATACACTCACCTGCTACTGCTCCTTATACGACCATTCCCCTCTCATAGTCACGTGACAAGGAGTCAAACTTTGACAATTTTAGAATGTTTTTAACTTATTTACATAGAACAGACAAATGATTTTTTTTTTTTTCATCAAAAAGAACTAATTTAAACAAAAAATCTAAGGATTAACAAAGCTTTTATAAATAAATAATTCATTACCTCCTGCTTTCGTTAGTGCTGTGTGCTTGTAAATGTCTTCCAAAGCGTGTACATTGACGGATTTTTTTGTTTAAGTTATTTTTGCTTTGTGTGTAATGCTTAAGTAGGTTTTTTTAGGAACGGATAAATATTAACTAAAATTACTATTTTTTGACGTGATCCTTGCTTCCTTCATTTATTTCTTATGTCATTTCTACCTCACTTTATAGTAATAGGCCTGCATATCTTTATATTTTACGTACATACTTAATAAGCACAGGCAGTAGTATAACTAGAAGGGGCGTTGCTAGATCTGTAAAAAAAAATATAACAGCGGAGGGGAGCGATACTTTCAGTATTTTTTATTTTATAAAACTGTTAGCATAATTTCTTCATTCTTGAAGAGATAACATTAAAGTAAAAAGTATTCACTTGTATGTACTATAAATGGATACATTAGTTATATATATTATTATAAAAAGCTGTCTCACAACTAACATTTATTAAACTTTGTATTATAATTTTTGTGAGAAGGACATATAAAACAGGTCAAATCAATTATGAAAAAAATATATTACGTTCACATAAGTTCTCATTGAATCTCAAGGAGTAAGAAATATATCAAATGCCATTAAAAAGTTTGGGCTGATTTGATTTATCTTTCAAATACACACAAACATCTAATGTTGAATTCCTAAAAAATAAGTACATAATCGATGTGGGCTATGGGTTTGTTTCATCAGAAATGTTATATATAGTAGTTTTAATTGTAAGCAACTTTAATGAAGATATTTAGAAGAACCATATCCTCCGAGAATTGATTAAAAATTCAGAAAGCAATCAATCATTATTTGCTCCAGCCACTACTCAGTAAATGGAGGTGGATATCTATCTTAATAAATATAATATCAAAGAAGATTTGGTAATAATCTCTGTAGCAAAGCAATCATCATTATTGCTCTGAAAATGTTATTTATTTTCACAAGAAATTTTGTTACATAATAGAGGGCTCAAGGTTTAGCAAAGTAATAAGCGGTGGAAACTTTGACAAAAAAGATTGTACTAAGGATCAAAGAAAAATATCAATAATGTAATGGTGTATTGAAAATATTTAATAGTACAAAGATAAGTCTAATATATTTAATAAAATATTACAACTAATCTTGCTTACCCCAGTTTTTTTAGGAATTTAATTACGTTTATCTGCGACAAATCGCAGTAGGCCTTATTATTGATGTCATTTACCGAAAAGTTTCCAATATATTCATATGATTTATTTAGTCTACGTAAAATGTTTCTTAGGCCGACTAATGTATTTAATTAGTTTCGCTGTTCTAGGGTACATTGTATAAGTTTGCACGCAGATCATACTTTCTTTATCTATTTTAAAACTTAGATATCGTGATATTATTTTTTTTTTCATTTTATTAAACTTTTTGGAAAATAAAAAAAAAAAAATTCAAAAATCCACATCTATTTATAAAAAATTGTATTTTTGAAAAAAATTTCAAAAATGTACGTCTAGTGATAAAAAACTTAAATTTTTTGGGAAAAAAGCAAATTGTAAAAAGTAAACATTTCTGAATTGGGGGGGTCAAGAGCCCTTTCAGGCTACCCCCTGTCGACGCTTCGGTTTCTTCACATAGTGAAACCTTCCATTAACTATCATTTCCCTCCCAAGTGCTACTTTAATAATATATGTTTTGGAAAATTATTTCCTTATTATTAAAAGGTTCTAATAATTGAATTTAAAGTATCTGTTGCCAGTTCTATCCCTTATTAGTGTACTCCATGCATAATAATGAATTTGAAAAATGATTAATATTGTATGTTTACAATATACCCATCACCCATAGGGACCTCAAAACAAAACATTCATTCTTATACCTTAATTGATCAATAAGTCAATTTTAATTAATAGTGTTGCAAGAAAAAGTTAAAAAAAGAAGATCATCAATTATAGTTTGTCAATATTTTTCTTTCATAAAAGTAATTATAAATTTATCACTCCAAAGGCGCCATTATCTGATATTTAAGATCTTTTGTTTATTGTTATTACGGAAGAAGAAGAAGATGTAAACACGTGAGGGTTATTAGATATCCCTTTCCGGTGTAAAAAGGAGTATTTAACATAGTATATGGGCCAACAATTGAAAATGTAACCCGAGATGCTCTATTGTAAATGAATCAATAAAGATGTTTTATTAATGGAGATACATATTCTAAGACCTCAATGTCTGTCTAATTTGTATTTATTTTTGAGGATGTCTTGTATTACAGGCTGTCCATGGTCAAATAGTATACTAAAGAGTTCAAGCCTTTAGTAAAAATCGATTGAATACAAATACTCCATTTGTGTTCAATACTATCCGGATGAAACTGGTATATATGTATATATATAGTACTGTCAATCTATTTGTGTTTAATAGTTTAAGACGTATGGAGTTGTATAAAATACGACCTCGAGTGTGTGGGATAATTTTTGTAGTTGTTATCTGAACAGGGGCTTTAATATTCTATAGCTGATATCATTATTATTTAATCCTTGAAGAGTGAACATCTAAGAATTAAGTAATGACTAGTACGTGTGTTTATTAAAGACGGAAAGTACCAATGGGTGTTTTAGGGTAGTTATAAGTTTTAAGTCCTTGTTGGACTCGGAGTTGAATTAATGATAGAGATAGAGTGTTTATTTCCGTTCTCTCATGGCAGCTTGTAGCTAATCTAATATATAGTCATGACAGCTGCTAAGCTGCTCTCCTCCCAAACATTCTTCAAATATATATATATTTATATTTATTTTTGAGGATGTCTTGTATTAGATGCTGTCCGTGGCCATATTGTATACTAAACAGTTGTGACGTCAGTAGCCATAGTGGGGGAGCTCAAGCCCTTATCCCACAAAAAAAAATTCCCTGATATACAGGGTGCGTGGACAAAATCTACCGCATTTTAAAGACGACAAATACAAGCTTAATTAATAATATTTATTGATTTTATCCTGAACAAAATTCTCATCAGGGAAGAACCAGAGCATGTTCGGTCTGAACCTTTTGAGCAGCCGCAACCCTTGAGTCTTTTCAGTCAGAAGTTTGGCTGTCTGACGCCTGTAGGACTTGCACATTAAGTCCTCCTTCACACAAGCCCTAACGGTCCACTTGGCCACGCCCAGGTCCCTCGCCATGGCTCTCATGGAACGCTGGGGGTCCTCTTCGATTATGTCCCTGACCTTGTTGATGAAGGTGACGTCCCGGACAATCCTGGTGCTCTTCTCCTCCTTCTTCTTCCTGTCAACAACGTCCATCGGGTCCGATGACTCCTCCAGCTACTTCCTGATACTTCTGACCGTTCTAACTGGCATTGACATAAGGCCAGAGATGTCAGCATTGCTTAATTTCATGTGATCACTAAGCATAATCTGAATAGCAGCGCACCTACGATCTCTCTCATTGAACATAATGATTTTTCTTGGGCACTTAAAATGATGCTATCGCTACAAGTGGTAAACAATAAGCGTAGCCTATGACCTGGAAACAATTTTAACATCAAAAATAGAAGGATCATACATCAGCTGAAGGAGTAATATTGTCTTTAAAATGCGGCAGATTTTGTCCACGTATCATGTATAAGGTGCACCTCCATTTAACAGCTAACACGATTTTTTGCAATGGATTTTCTCCTAAGCTAATCATCCGATTTTAATGAAAACCAAAGTCAAATTAAGCTTTAAAAAAATATTATTATTCAATATAATCGCCTTGGGCGTCCATAAAATCTTCAACTCGCTCTTGAAAACGGTAACATATTCAGGAATTCCTCCCATATACTGACATCAGCTCAGATTTTGTGTTGCAGGAGTATCAATTTGAAATTTGAAACAAATTTGATCAAATTGGAAATCCGTTCACAATCAAACCCGTACAAAAAGGTCCATGGGGTTGAGATCCAATTAGCTAGGCCAAATACTGGGTCCAATAAACTCAAAATAAATAAGTTATGACCTCGTCTTATGATCAGCATGTTTTGCTGATGATTCATAATCATCTTCAGACTCCTTCAGTTCCTTCCGGACTCTCCAGTCAAAGTACCTGTCCAGGCTTAAGAAGTTTGTAATCTCAATATTATCTGATCCGGTGCGGACCGCAGTAAGGACACTCTGCCTTCTCCACGATTGTGGAATAAATACATCCTTTATGGATGCAATTTTTTAACTGACACCAAACATTTCTGGCTAGCTGTTAAAATAAAAATTAACATCCTACCTGCGTATTTACAAATGTTACAAGGCGGCTTAAAATTTGTTGTAAAACAACATCCTCATACTTTCTATAATTATATATTATTTTTTTTCAACCAGTTGCAATAATCAAAGCCTACTAAGGTCAACTTGTATTTAGTGTATAGAAAATATAAGAATTATCATTCTGAGTATAATTGATGCATTTTAAGATAAGAATATAAAAATTTTAAAGAGAACGTAAAAATTAAAAAAAAAAAATTAACATTGTAAAATAAACACCAAATGAAAAAAGTATGTCCCACAAAAATAAACATTATTTGTCAATCTCATTTACAGCAACGAAAGCATAAATGTATAAAATTCTAAAGACTAGTCGATCTATAATAAAAACTATGCTTAAAAATGTATATACTTGGCTTTAAATATTATAAAACTATATGTCATATTGTATTTATACTTTTGGGTATAAGACCCCCCCCCCAAGGATAAAAGCTAGCAACGCCGTTGCTAAAGAGTTCAACCCTTTTTAGTGCAAAATATTTGGGTAGAAGAACGGTTTTAAATTCGAAAATTCATTGGCAGCAAATCTTCAATTTGTTCAAAACTATACTCACTAAATTTGTTTGATCCGGCTCAACCTTGTTAATAGTACTGTAAAACTTTTTGTCATTTAATAGTTTGGGTGTTAGATGTATAGAGATGTATAAAATATGATCTAAAGGGAGTGCAATACCTTTTCTAGTTGGCAGTCTGAAAGGGTTTTTTCATTTTCCAAGTTTATGTCATTATTATTTAATTCTTGAGAAGGGAACCATGGAGAGACACTTTGCCGAAATCTACATTACCGAATTGACACATTGCCGAATAACCACATTACCGAAAAAAAACCACTTTATTTTAAGATGATTTATGCTACAATAAATGTAACTATGATGCCATTTCATGTTGCTCCAATTTTTCAAGATTAATATAAAATGTTAACTATTAGCCACAAATTAAAGTAATTAAGTGCTCAATAATTAATTGAGTCATTAAAATATAATCTTACTCGCTCCCAAGTGAAAATGTTAGTCAGTTATTCATATGGCTTAGACGTTTATTTTTTACTATTCTTTGTTTAATCCTAATACAATTGCCTATATTTACTCTTTAAAAAACTTTTCCTGTATATTTTGAATGTTGTATGAGTTCCAATATATCATTTAAATATTTGTGTTCTCGGGCGATTTCGTACCCAAGCTATTTTAGGCCCTTAAATTGCTCAACCAAAACAAATTATAAATAGGATTTTTTTTTACAATAGTCATATGAGTAATATATTAAATAGTCAGTAAAATTGATCAACCAATTATATAGCTGGACATTAATGGGTGAAATATTGAAAAAGTTGGTGATTTTAATAGTTTAAACAGAAAAAATGTAGACTGTACGATATCACCCAGACGATTTGTATGACTCCAAACAAATTACTTTTAAATAATGTTGAAAGAAACTCTATGATGGTACAACATATATATTTTATGATTAAATGTAGCCAAAAAATTTACTTTCCTTTCAGCCAAATGGCGAACTTTATTTCCAACAAATATAAACATCTATACACACTCCAAAGCAAATCGCTTAGCACACAATGCAACATAGATTTTTAATACTAAGAATTATTAAAGAAAAAAATGGGTTAAAAACAATAATACGAATAAGAAAAATCAAAATAGAGATATAAATAACTGAAGAACAGTTAAAAATAAAATAACGTTATAAGCAAAAGAGTATTTGGTTAAATGAAAAACTAGTACATTCCTTTAATACCTTCGATTCATAATCTAATAATGGGCTCGTTCTAAGTCTTTTTAGAATGATTTAACTGCTGACTTTTTGTAATAATGCCATTAACCGGTTTTTTTCCACCTAAAAATTCATCTCCATATCAGCTTACAGTACTCCTTTAAACCCCACAGTTAAAGAGGAGTCTCGCTCGCTATATTGCAAAACGGAGTAGATAGATATTGTTCATTAGTGGTGACAAAAGTGGCCTCTTTAACCTCAAAAAAGCTTTTTCCATTCACTTTTTTTATAGCTCTCTGAAGAGTATGTTGTAAAACGACGAGATCCCTTGCATGGACCCTCATGGACTTGAGGAGATATGCCTGAACTGTATTCTTTAACTCTTACGGGTTCAGTTTGTCCTTATTGTAAGAGCCATTTTTCCTCTCCAAGGTTTCGTACTTGCTAAGGATGTAGACGTTGGTCTTGGAGACGTCCAACTACTTGGAGTGTGTGAAATTGAATTTTGTAGAACACGTTCAAGTATCCTTTTCTCTTCTTGTACGTAAACTAGAGAGCTCAGGATTTGTTTTGTTTCGTAACTAATTTTTTATCCTTTAATATATCAAAATAGGAATTAATTTCAATCCTACTTCATTAATTATTGAATTAGTATGTGTTCAGATTTCAATGGACCACCCGGTACCATATAGTATATGGGGTTTGTCCACACAAAAGCATACTAGAAATATTTTTATTAAAATTTAATTGTGGATTGTATTTGAACTCTCGGACGAATTATCGCCAATATATAATGCTCAATTGTTCTTATTAACCTGCCAAAGGATTATAAACGCCTCAATAGGACTTTAACTTACACTTAAAGTAGCAAAAATTGAACATCGCAAGAAAAGAATGATCAAGTGATGATTTTATTTGAAAGATTATATTATATACAAGTGTGTTCGTTTAAGACGAGACAATCATTTAAGGCCGGATAGAAGACCATAACCTCAAACGTGCATAGTTATTTAATTTTGTACTTTTAATACATGTCTCGATTAAGACTGACAATTAACATTCAATCCATCCACTGTTGGAAGCATCAATCTGTTCCAGCTTGTCCCTGCTGTTATTAAAGCTGTTATTGATGTAACTCGGGTCCAAGTTGGCTCAAGCGACAACTAGGGTGGCCTTCAACTGTTCCTTGCTATTGAATTAGATGCCACTGAGACTGCCCTTCAAATGTCCAAATATGGCGCACTCAATTGGTGCAACCATTAGTACTCTCCGTAGGTCCTCCTGGCCCAGAAGAAGATCTACTTTATCAAATAATTTATGTAGGTGCCTGAATCCAACTTCTCACTAGATTCAAGGTAGACGCAACCCCCTTCACAGTCTCATCTGACCTTGCTGGACGTGATATAATCCTCTCAGGAGCCTTAGAAGTCTCCCCCTTCAATGTTCGGTAGACATCCTACGAGAAACACCAAGGTCACGGCGGCTATATTGCCTCTGTGAGAAAGGGCTAAAATAGCACCCTTGGACTCCACCTGAGTCGTCGGATTCATGCTCGACAAGATGATAATCAGGATGAAATGGATACGCTAATTGACTCAAATATTTGGAAGGTCATATAGTGTCTAATATCAATCATTTAAGTAAAATACAGATTCTAAGCTATAGCTAACATTCTTGAATATCTCAGCATATCCCACAAGTTTGAGTAAAAGCAAATATTTGACATTTCATTCCTTGTCATCTCATCTAACTAGTGTTGGATCGGTTCTAGGACTGATTGCCTAATTAGTCTTTTTTTTTTTTTTTTCATGGTTTCCTTAGGACCGATACCTCGTTCCTTTAATCCTACGGTCCGAACTATCTCTATGGCTATTCTTTATTCATAACTATTATTTAGATAATAATAAAAACGAAAAAATAATTAATGATAGCTAGAACGTATAATAATAATAAGCCACAAACCTTCTACTTTAAACTTTAGCTCTCTTGTCTCTTGAAGAGGTTATGTTGAACAGCTAAAAGGATATATTTGTTATTGGACTCAAGAGAGTTAGTAACAACGTTATTTCAGCTGTTGTAGTTATCATAAAGAGCAATAAGGACCGGTGCTAGGACTGGCAAATTGTATTAGGTAACAGACTGACAGGCCTGTTATTTTTTTTAGCCTGATCGATCACTACTTTCAACACAATTTAGTAATGCATTCTTATTTTATTTTTTAACTTGAAACAATTCAAGTTTGCAAATACTGCATATTTCAAACTCTTTATCAAATAATACCTTAGTAATTAATTCCATTAATAATACTTGATTTTTTGTAATGTCTGTATTTTCTTACTTTAAAGAGATATCCATAATCATATTATGTACATTGAGACATATTTTACTAATTACTAAAATAGAAGTACTCTGTGGCACATTATAAAGCTCAAATGCCTACAGTTATTTTACTTATAATTAAATAATGACAATATAATTTTGATACATCAAAATGAAATGTTATTATCCTTCTATAGTTGGTAATTGGAATGATTAATTTGTAATTAAATAATGCATTTCAAGACGAAGAAATAGCAATTTGTACAATTTGCTTATACAAGTTGGAACTTGTACAGACATCAAAACTTGTACAGTATTGTATTAATATGAATTTGAAATGACACTATATTTTTGTAAATTTTGCAAACTAACAAAATTATAGAACTTTTGTTTTCAAATGATTATTTGACAACTCTTTTTTTTAATAAATTATTTTGCATAACTTGCTCCATCTTCTTTGAATTCCTTTTTGTCATTCTGCGCGTGGGCCATAAGGCAGGCACCCATTTTTGTTTTGCAAACTCTTTATTTTTGTTGTCATTACAAAAATTATAATCATAAATTTTGTAACAATATCTACTTCAAATGATTTTTTAGATAAAAAGATGTTTTACATTTAATTACCATCAAGATGTGTTATATGATTTTATGAATATGTTTATGATCGTTTTGTTTTAATTTCTTATACATATGTACATGAGGTCATAAACGTCTGTCCCATCTACTCTCAGCTGTCATCCATCTCGTAAAAAGTAAAATATATGTGGAGTGATCCTGTTCCTTCGATAAAAAAAAAACACAAAAATTGTATACTTCTATAAAGATAATAAATATTTCTTGTGTTAATCCACGAGTTAAAAGTGTTACAAAAATATATTTATAGATTGGAGAAGCCAGCTGCTCCCTTGGTAAATTGCGCTTCTGTTTTTTAAATCCACATACTTGAAATGTCATGGAAGTTAAAGTATAAATGCTTATAAAGGAGACATCCTTTTTTAAAATGATATTTGTTGGGAGTCGACTCTCTTAAAACGTTACACTCTTAAGAGATTTAAATAAATAGCCAACCCTTTAACAAATATAGCTGTTATTTTAGAAAAATAATTTGATGTCGCGGATTTAATAAAAATGGGTTCAGAAAGGCACAGCCTTCTTTTCCTTGGGGCCCATTTCCAGACTACGTCTGACTGGTGTTGTTATTATACTAACATTTTTGTATCAGTTCGTGTACCAAAATAAACCTGTGTACTTTGTTTATTTTCGATAAATTGTAGACCTACTATACATTGTGGAAAACAATGCCTATTGGACAATTCACATACGTATAAAGAGTGGAAACCCAAAACTTGTGGTAGCATGACTAAGTTACGAAAAGGTGGTTTCTATGGAATCAAGAAAAGACAACTCTACACCAATTAGTACTATGTCTAAATGCTATATTTAGTTATATTTTTATATATTTATGTCCTCGTTCCCAAGTAATAACAGCCTCGACACACCGGTGAACTGACTGACAGCTCTTCACGATGAAGAGACTATCCATGGCAGTCCTTACTGTCAATATATCAGTTCGAAGTGAATCCACATTTGACGAGAGGTGTGGCAGACATTATTCTTCAAGATACTCAAAACTGCAAAGTCCAGGGGATTGATGTACTAGGGGAATAGGGTGACATAGGGGTAGGCCAGAAGTTACCCATATTGTTGATGCATAAGTTTTCATTATTCTTGACTATATGGGTCTGTAATGGACTTATTGATGTTGTAGCCAACTGGGGATGCCAACTGGCTCCATTAAACCATTACTTCAAATTTTTCAAGGTAATAAACCATTTTTCAAATTTTTCAAGGTAATGTCTTCGATTTTTTTTCTAAATTTTAACCGTTTTTTTTTTGGGTATTTTTTTACATAAATAAAAAATTATCTTTGCCTAAAACCGTGTTAAATCTGCAAAACTAACTTGTATTTAATTTTCGTACAACTTCATTTTACTTGCACAAATATGAGTATTTGAGCATCAGCATTTCGTTTGCAATTTCTTCCCCTGATATGATTGCAAATACACTTTCTTTATATGAGTATATTTAATCACGCAATAAAAAGTGAAATTTTAAGAATCAATATATTTATTTTGTTAAAAACACCATATTTTTACCACTGCCTTATTATGGCTCATTTGAACTAGACCGTTGCATTTTTAGACCTTTACAAGTCTCTTTGCATCCCTTGAATGTGTGATATAATCTTCTTTTCATGTGACATGAAAACATTACTCAGAAGAGATGGAACGTGTTATAGGTGTATTACTTTTTTCAGATTGGAATACGGTTTGAGTTGTGAAAATATGCAATTGTCCTTTGAAAATGAAAGGACATTTATCCAGAACGTTTAATATGATTCGTTAATAAAATAATAATTGAAAACATGTCAAGCCTGTATGTTCAATTTGAATTGTACTGTTTCATTTCAAATTGGAAATGGTATATAAAGTGGGGCCTTGCAACTTGTAGTTGCATGACTAAGTTACGAAAAACCTGATTTTTATGGAATCAAGAAAAACAACTCAAAACCAGTTTGTTATACGTGGAAATACTATATTTTTATTCAATATAACCTCCTTCACAACCAATAACACCCTCAACATATCTTTGGTAGGTTTGGCGGTTCTTGGCAATGATGAAAGTGTGCTTGGCGTACAATACTGTCATAATAGCAGCTCAGAGCGAGTCCAAACTTGAATGAGATGTGCGGTAGACATTATTCTTCATGTCACCCTAAATTGCAAAGTCGAAGGGGTTAAGGCCAGGCATGTAGGGGGACAACATGCAGCCGTTGTTGCAGAAGGTTCTACTCTTCTTGGCTGTAATGGAGTTCTTGATGCTGGATGCAGTACAGAAAGAGACGCAAATAGTCTCTGTAGCCTTTTTGGCTACTCACTGATCAAAAATTGTTTAAAAATCTATCAAGTATATAATTGAATTTAAAAATTTTTTAAAAATTGTGTGATTCAATCACGTTATTACCATTTCATATTAGCGAATTTTTAATTTGTTTTTTTCATAATAGGTAATATTTTGTTTGTTTATAGATATATATAATTTTTTTTAAATATTTTCCACATGAAAATGAGTAAAAGTATATTACTAATTATAACTAATTAGTATTCAAAAAACATTGTTGGTCCAATTGAACAATTCATTGAAAATGTTGATTTGATTGCAAAATCTATTTTTAAGTAAAATTTAAGAGAAAATTCAAACTGTTGGGGTTCAGCATAGTTTTAAATAATTTGCAATTTCTATGGAAGACAATCTTGATAAGCCTTGGTAATAAATAAATCTTATATTGGATTTTTTACCCAATGTAATGACCAAACTTTTTCCGCACTCTTTCTGAGAAATGCATAAGTCATAACAGATGCATTAATTTATTCATCTAAGTGTTAGTACTCTGTTTATTAAGCCATATAATACTATAAAGTAAGTGGCTTTTGGAATTTTTTGAAAAAAAAATATTAAAAAAATATTTTTTTGAAAAACTTAAATTTTTGGTCAAAAATTCCGAAAATTAAATTTTATGTATTCAATTTTTTGAAAAAAAATTTCAATAGTCTATATTTATTTTAAAAAATAATTGACTAAATATATATTTTTTTAATTTCAAAAATCCACAGTTAGTTGTATAAAATTAAATTTTTTGGAAAAAAAATTCAAAACTGTTCACAAAAAATTTCAAATATAAAATTTTTATATTTTAAAAAATTCAAATAATAATTTTTTCAATAAAAAGCAAAAGATATTTTATTGGGGGAAGGCCTACAACCCCTCCACTCACACTCTGCGGAAGCTATCTGTAAGATTTTATGGAAAAAAAAATAGTATTTATTAGATTTAAATATATATTTTCAAATAATCAGGCCTTTGAAATTCATAAATCACTGTTTTTACGTAATTATTTAATTCAAATATCAAGCCAATCAATTACATGCCCCTTTTTTAGATATAGCCTAGAGGTAAGCCATTCGACTAATTCAATTTAAATTATAGGCTTGTTTTTGGTTTTTTCATGAAGATAGAGCAAATGGTTAAACAGCATTATGATCTTTTGTCAGTAATTTCTCAGTTCTTCTACCCCATTTGTAGCGGCGTGTATGAGCCTTCGCTTACAGGTATCTAGTATGTATAGTATTAAGCCTTGCATCAAAAATGGAACAACAATATTTTTTCCATTCCCTTCGTTTCTCTAATTGCAACTCATAAAATATCAGAGCAAATAACGAATTTTTTAATAATTTTCTCGGATATCGATACAATGCAGATATTGAATATTTTGCCTGGTATATTGGTTTTCAGCCTACGTCAATACTTTTATTCATGACTGAATACAATCAGATCCTTTATATTTTCTAAAAACAAAAATAAAATCACGACTTATAATTCAATTTTTTTAGACATTAATATTTTTTTTTTTGCATTAATAAAATATAACCACATAGAGAAAGAGCCGTAAATGGTCACTTACAAATTTTTATATAATAAAATGTGTGTAGTACATGTAAATTAGGGGTGTTACTTTTTTTAGTTCGAATTTATGTGGTCCGGACCGAAAAAAATTCAAATCGTGGACAGATATTTTTGGTCTTAATCTATGTAACGTTTTTCTCCACACTCCGGATTAATGGCTACTTACAGTAGTACCCGGGATTGGCCAGAGTTTGTGATGTTGGCTAAACGACAAATTTTCCTTTAATCCTTAGAGGTACTCTCGATTTTCATGAGCACACTTAACTACTCAATACAATAATACTTGTATCAATTCATATGACGCGTTCTCTACTCAAGAATGATATAATAATAATTAGAGTTTGAGGAAAAAACATTATATGTCGGGATGAGTGATAAGTACTTTAGTCTTAAGAAGGCAAACTAACAAAAACAAACAAAACTCATTCCAACATACCAGCGTTATCATTTTATTCAAGTCTTAAAATATACGCACATGACTTCTAATATACATAAGAGACCAATCACAAAAGCAAACACACTCTTGTTATACGCATTGTTAGTATTTGGACCAGTATATTTTTAAGGATGCAAGTTTGATCTTATCTAGTGGTCTATATTTCATTTTTTTTAACTTTGAAAGAGTCAAATTTAAACAAAAGTTTTCGATATAACATTTTACTTCATCAAATCATCTGGAAACAGTGCTTGACACAACTTTTATTACATATGTGAGCCTTCAAATCTAAGAATTGCCTCAATACGAGACCAAAATCTCTTGAAGACCTTTACTATATAGATAGTTAGACTCGAGCTTGGTCCACTCCTTCTTGATGGAATACTTTAGGGACTGGACACTCCCATGAGAAGTAGGACACACCCTCTCCTACACCTAGATAGAGTAGTACAAGGGGTTCGTGTCCAGAGTGGAGGGCCGACACATGACGAGGTCCCAAAAGTCTGGAAAGTTGACTCTCAGAAAGGCATGGGTCTTGGCTCTGTGAGGGCACGGAGCTCCATCTTGAGTGAAAACAAAGTTGTCCCCGAACTTTTCTCTGGCCCAAGGCAGTAATTTCTTATGCAAAGTTCAATATAAGCATCTGCATTGAGCCTCACCATGCTCTCCACAAAGCCCAAAACCATGGTTAAATCTATATTTTTTGTTCTGAAGACATGTCTACCTGAAGCTGAGACATTTTTTGGAATTTTGTTTGTGATGTAGCCGTTGTTGTTCTCCTTATTCCCAGTGGCATCAATGGGGAAATTTTTAGTAAACCTTCTCAAAATTTAGAATCTTCTTAGCCGCTCTTACAAACCGTCTCGGCTTGCTCTGTTCAGAGATAAGATTTTTTTTTTTTTTTGTCATTCTCCGTTATTTTGCACCAATTTCATTCCGATTGAAAATAATAAAATGTGTACCCCTAGTAATATCAACCCAGCATTCATCAAGTACACTGTATTCAGTGCACCCTGTACATTTGATGATATACATCATGGAGCACTACATATAGTGCACCCGGTGACTCGTTTTCTTTTATTTACACTTCTGATTAACAGACGTAGAGAGAGACAAAGTTTGCTTTATTAATATAGATATAAATATGATTGATGCAACACATTTAACATCGAATGACGTCATTTTAGTCCAAGAAAATCCATCCATACAGATTTTTCTTTGAGATCGGACCAGATTGAACTTTTTTGAGGAACGAATATGTTCGGTCCACCAAAAATGACAACGGCCTCAGACCGGTCTAGTATGTTCAGACCGAAATGCAAAACTAATTTATATATAGGTCTATGTATGCATTTCTTTTTAATACAATATTGTTATGTCATTTTTTAGGTAATAAAAAATTGGGTATTTTACCCATTAATCATTTGGTGTCTTTTCTTCGGCTCTATATAAATAATATAAAACCCTTTATGTAATTCAATTTGTTCTATGCATTTCTATTAATGGGAAAAGTCCATTAAGAAATAAAAACCTTTAAAAAAGGCTGAACGTCATGTAACTTTGAGTATCTGTTTTGTTGAGTACTATGTCAATAACCAAGGGGTTTCCATCATTTTAATTAAGAAATTCATATGATTTCAATATAAATAGAATCTTGAACAAAAATCAATAAAAGTTGAAAATCAAAAATATATAGGGCTACCCATAAGTCTTGAGACAGCAACTTCAAATTAATATTTGTACTAGACAGGTTTTTATTTTGCAATTATATTTAATGCATATGATTTATGCAACCTTCATCTTTGTTTGTTGTTAAACAAACTTTTTTCTAAAATGTGTTCTTGAACTTCTAACGATAACGTTATGAACTCAAAGCGCGCCATCATTTCGCTTCATTTTGAAGGAAAGAGCTGTATGCCTATTACGAAGGCCCTGAAAGACCTCAATGTACACCAGTAATCGGTCCAATACACGATCAAGCAGTACAAGGAGAGTGGGAGTGTCGATAACAGGCCAGGAGCGGTTACCCGAGGTCCATGAGTACACCCAGGTTGATCGAGGCAACGAGGTCCAAGATCAACCACAAGAAGAAGCGGTCCATTATAAAAATAGCTCATGTGGGTGGTGTTTCCAAGGAAAAAGGAGGATGAAGCCGTATCGTCTACAAAAGTGACAGTCCTTATCAAGGCCAGAATGACCTGAGAAAAGGTGCATCTGAAATTTTGTTTCTTCATATACAGGGTGCATTTTTACAATTAAGATTTTTTTTAAACCCGTTTTTCTTGGAGACCCTTAGTCGTAGAGCTTTAAAAACCAGTTTCTCAGATTCAGCAGACAATTTTGTATAAGTTCTGTCTAAAAAACCTTGAAAATGTCCTCCGAGTACGTCCCTCGTGAAGCGGTCATTGTCGCTCTCTGTGCAGGGAACACAAGCAACGAAGAAGGCAGATCGATCTGAGTCTAAAAAACGTACTCTGGCCTTTCCGGAGGAGCTCCACGAGAAGATACATGACGATCCCAGCATCTCTATGAGGAACCGGGCTACAAGGATGAATGTGGATGAGTAAACAATCAGAAAAGTTGTCCATGATGACCTCAGGTGCAAGAGCTACGTGCTCAAAGTACGGCAGATGCTTTCCGAGGCCATGAAGGCCAAGAGAGCAGAAAGATGTCAGAAGCTGCTTGTTTCTCTTAAGCCTTTAATTACGACAAAGAACTTTTGCTTCCTTTTGGTAGGGGGGGATGGTAAAAATCAAATTCAATTTTAGCCCTACTTCTGGGATATAAAAGCATCTTTTAAGCACTCTACAAAAAATATTTTTCTATTGCTGATCGTTTGAGTATCCGAAATATTTCGATGGGATACCAAAAATAAGGATTATATTTTTATGTATCACGTAAGAAAATGAACTTTAATGAAACTTTAGAAATTCAACAACATAGCTTTAAAATTGAAACTTCTGAAATTCAGCGACATAAATTTAAAATTGAAACTTCTGAATCCCTTTACAAATAGAGAAACGCGTTAAAAAATCATTTCCAAATGGCTCTAGAGGTCAAAAACACTCTTTTGAAGACTAAAACTATAGAAACAGACTAAAACTATAGAAACAGAACTTTTCTGCTAAAATACAGCAAAAATTTTATTTTTCATGATGACTGAAAAAAAATTGAAATTCAGCCAAATAAATTTAAAATTGAAAAACTTCTAAATCCTTTACAAATAGAGAAACGCCTTAAAAAATCATTTCCAAATGGCTCAAGAGCTTTAAAACTCGTGCTCAAATACGGCAAAAATTGAATTATCTGGTCACCCTAAAAATTACTAAAATAAAAATTTGAAAAGAGTTGACCTTTTGGTATTTTATTAACCTAAAATGTTGTATAACTATTGCTTTAAGCAGAAAAAGGCTTTAATGATCATTGACTTTATAACAAACCACGCAAGTCTTATAAATTTATGAGAGAAGAAAGTTCCATGCACTTTTTTGTTACTTCAGAATAGATAACTCATGAGAAAAACGTATTTCTGTAGCCAACAAAGTTTTGTTACATTTTATAAAAAATGAAGGAAATTTTCAAGAAGAACAGATGAACCGAAAAAAATTGAACAGGTCCAAGCCTAGTAATCTTTACATGGCAAGGTCTTTAAACCAACATGGTCTGTGCAGTAGAAAATAATATACTATTCTATTGACGTTACTTGGGGAAGAAGTCAGGAATATATTTCAAATGAAATAATTCTGAACATTGATAAGGAATTTTACGGTCTCTTGGTATTCCTTTGATATTTCTAAAAGCTAAAGAGTACTTGATTTGTCCCCAGGGTGCTATATTTTCTTAAATAATTTCTTTAAATACTAATTGTAAGATAAAAAATAGATTCTACTAGCAAAGGGTTAGCCGGCGTTGCTTGGGCCAAGGACATTAATAATACTCCATCATATTCCTTTATTTAGACCACTTTAGTGCGGGCGAGTATTATAATATAGCGCCTGTATGTAATGTAAAACGTATTATTTTAAATTTTAATGAAAAATTTTTGTCTGATAAAATTTCTAATAACATAGCAAGATATACAAGTATGCATGAAAAAAATTGTTTAGATGAGATGTCCATCTATTATTTTTGTCTAAAAATTGGTAAATCCAAATTTGCAAAGAAAATTGCAAAAAAATGTGTTTGGCACTATTGCTTTTCCGAAAAAAAAGTAGTAATTATCATTTATTGGCATTGTAAAAAGAAACACAAACATACCAATCTATTTTTTCCTAATTTAAAAACAAAAAAGTTATGAAAAATTATGTCGTCTATAAAATAACCCGTTATAACCAGTCTATTTGCAAATATGATAAAAATTATGAAATAAACTGTTTCGGAAAAATTTAAAATAGTAATATTAAAAGATTGGGTTCATTGGGTAAATTTAGAAAACGTACTTAATATAGTTGTTTTTTTTAGAGGTAAGTCACTCAACCTCCTATTTAGTCTCCTTGATCTTCAAAAAACATTTTTTTGTGTTTTAAATATATAATTAGGATCCTTAAATCATCCCTACCGAAAATTGGTAACCCTGTCTTAGCCAGACCAGGTTCAAAAGAGGCACCCATACAAAGTTTCAGCCTCTTAGGCCCAACGGGTGGGCACCCATCAAGGACACACACACAAACTGTATTTTATATCTCATTAATATTTTATTGATTATTAGTATTCCTTAAGTGTTGTCGTCCTAAGATGACCATTAACGTTAATTATAAGCATTACCATAAATTGTATTTTTAATTAACTAATTATTGTCTGTCATTGTTGATTCGCCAAAAATACCAAACATATATTAATGGCTTGTTTAGCATCATGGTTAATCAGTCAATACATATTCTCAAATCAAATGATGTCAAAAAATTGTCATAAACAAGTCCTATTGCTTTATCATCGTGGGTTGAAACTATCTTTGTTTGTCATCCATTGTTCATAGTTCACTATCTCTTCATTGAAAGCCAGTTCATCTAGAATGACCATCATTTACTGATTACATAACAAACATTTAATATGCCAATCAAATGGTAATGATTTCGCAAGGAAAGTAATCGGTGGATCTTTGAAAAAGAAATCTTTAGATATCAAGTCAATCATATGAAGAAAAAATACATTTTTTTCAAAATTAAAGAATACGTGATATTAAGTTAAGATGTAATCCTTATAGTCTGAAGTTAAAAAAGTATGAAATTTTAACATGGCACTCTTTAAGTTTAAATACTAGCTGAAAATAATAATTATTTTTATTTAGTACAGCTGTCATCATTATTATTGTATTGTTGAAGAAGAAATAATAAATTGGAGGGGATACCGATGCATCGGAATCGGCAAGAATCGGTCTTTTTGAAGTATCGGAATCGGCCCAATACTGCCTATTCCGGAGATACCTATACATATTTATTTATATAGATTGTTTGACTTATTTGAGCTCATTTTAATTATGGATACAAATCAATGAAATAGCTATATTAGACGACGTTGTTCAGACAAATTAAAAAAAATAACAAAAGGGGGGGAAAAATATAGAAAAAATTATTCAAATTTACAAGTTTGTACAGGAAATTTACATGAAAGTCAAAATTCAAAAACAACCACATTCTAAAAATGTGGTAATTTTTGAATTTTTGACAACATTTGACTTGTATAATGAGTCGTTCAAAAAGTCTGGGAGCTGGGTTTACTCTGAAATCATTAAGTAAATGTGTACTAAATATTTCTTTTTGTATGTTTGTTGAATAATATTATTTATAACAGAACTGAAGTCGAGTCCACATTTTCCGAGTCAAGGGGGAGTCATCAGTATCCTTCCCGGTCCATTAAAAAAGAAACGAGTCCAGACTCGAGCATTGTTTTAGACATATTTCAATTCCTAGGGCATGCATATAAAACTCAGTTAGGAACTGGAGACAGTTCATGACCATTTGATCTTATGTGGGCCGAGGCAAGAAAATAATAGACAAAACCCTATTGTCAGTGTTGTAAGTTTTTTTTTATCAGTGAGGCAGTTGAAATTAGATCAGAGATCCCTTGGCGAGGAGGTTTGCTTTGAGTATCTAACAAAGGAAGGGTGTCAAGTTTCCTAATTTGAGCCAACTAGAAAATTAATTGACTCCTGAGAACATAAAGAAATTAATTTTTTTTAATTTAAATTTATTAACAACTAATTAAAAGTTAATCATTAAAAAAAGTAATCAATTTTGTTATTTGTTTATGAAATTACTTTATACGTATTAAGGAATCAGTATCAGAATCGTCCAAAAAGATAGTATCGGAACTGGCTGAAAATTTTGTATCCGTACATCCCAACAATAAATATAAAATAATCACCTCTGCGTGATAGACGAAGAATAATTCTGAAGATAACATACAAGTGTTGAATATATTTGAATCTCTGTTAATAGTTCAAAAAACTCCATTCCAGTATTCATTATTTTTGCTCTAGAAAGTGGATTTAGAAGAAAAAGAGAAGGGCCTTAATGTTTTCAGACAAGGAATGGATTTTGATTGTATTTTTTTTAACGGAGTAGGCACGAGTAATGGAACTTTGGACTTAGATATAATCACATATTTTAATACTTGTGAGTACGTTTGTGTGTTGTTTAGACTTTGCTTAATTACGAAGAATCTTCAGGAGTACTGTATACTAAAACAATTAAGTAATGCACCTAAGTCACTGATGAGTGATCAGAATAGGCAACGAAGCAGAGGGACCAAGGAGTCATTGTGCCATTATTTAAAATAATTGCTTCTGGCGTACCCTGATGATGAGTGAAAGAAACAATTCTTAACTCTATGAGACAAGATCGTAAATATTTCATGCTAAGTTTTTACGACTTACGATAACGTCACAAAAACTACTCAGTCATTATTATTACTAGGGACGGATTTTTGTAGAGTGCGATGAAAAGGTGGGAGCGAAACTGATGATATTATTTAATTAAGACCCTTGTTAACAACAGAATTAGCCCAGGCAAATACTATAATTATATTTAAATTCACATATATTTATTTAATTATGCTTTTTAAAACAGTTTACCGCAAAAAAAATTGAATTATTGATTCAGAGAACGTTTATTCTACAAAAATCACACCTATTGTCATCATTTGTACATAAGAGTTCATACAAAATGCAACTAGGAATTAACTTTCAATATATCACAAATACATGGGTTTAAATGGGTACTTGCTAATAAATAAAGACGCTAATACTATTTTCTTAAGATAGACCAGCCAACAATTAATTAATCCAATATTACACTGTAATGCATTTACGAGTAATATGTCATAACTTTTTACATTGATGCTCGGAGGACGATTAATACTCGGTGCTATAACTAGTTTATGAGATACCACATTCTAATAAAGGATATCTTACAGAGTAATAAAGTTTACTGGGCCCCTAAAAATCAAAACCAACACGACTCAATGCATTTCCCCCCTTAATTTTTATCTGATTACATGGAGCATATTTGCTACACTAACACAAAGCACTAAGTAATATCACCAGATTTGATACAACATATTAAAAACAAAAGATTGAAAAAATTATCAGCATGAGTGTCAATTGAAGAAACATCTTAAAGCTTGACTTGATCCAACGAAAGTCAGTCTAATATAGTTTAAGAATAACTGAACTTGATATTTTTTAATTTTTGGACCAAGAACAGGTTGTGAATCCAATCTCCATAGAGCGTTTTCACTGACGTCATAAATGGCATCATAATGGAAGGCAACGCCATCTGGGGGCAAATAGTTGGTATTTTTACTACATAAAATGTACAAATGTAGACAATAAATCTTTGATAAAACCTTCATTAAATGGCTTTCAGAATTCAAAAAAAGACTTACTATCTGCAATGAATACAAATTGATGCGAATGAATAACATTGATATTTGAACTAAAAGAAAGTATCATATACTAAAAATTCCTAGAAATGGCATCTTGGTATCGATTAAGAACGGTTAAAGTAAGATAATTAAATAATAATATTTTATTTTTTCCATTGTATAGTTTGATTGTCCACACTATGGAAATAAAAATTTATTATAAGGTAATACCATATTTTTTATGAGATTTTAAGGTCAGATATACATATAATAGAACTTGGCAAAAGAAGGATAGATTTTGATAGACAATAAGGTGTGAGCCCTTTTATTTGTTGGTTCTTTTTTGAACTGATCCAATAGTTCACTATTTTCCTTAATATTTATGAAAAAAGAGTTTATATTATTATAAAACAAGGTTGTTTAAGCCCACAAAATGGCTGACATCAACAATGATGACATTGACTAAAAACGCACTTTTAAGTAGTGATCGGACGATCCAAAAAAAAAATCCCGATTCCTATGCGATAATTAAAAAATACACTTTTGCTATCATGGGAGTCCACGAGATTATATTTTATGGGGGTGGGGGGGGGCTTGGTTTTTAGATTTTTTTAGGAAAAATATTTTAAAGATTAAATTTTTGGAAAAAAAATTCAAACATCCCAGTGTGTGTGTCCTTAATTTTTTTTTTTTTTTTTTGGAAGAGTAGTCAAATATTTTATCCAATTCAACGTTTGTGTGACAGAAGATATTTTTTCTAACTTAATAAAGGCAAATATATTATTTAGAGCTTATAAGAGAAATAAAAAATCTTCCCCTGTTTTCAAAGCCGTGGAGTTTGCTCTATTAAATATTAAATCAATGATTGCTAAAAAGTTAACTATTGACTCTCCGTTACATGTGGAAGAATTAAGAGCTATAATGATAAGCGCAGTTGCTCGATATGCAGCACTTTCTATCAAAATCCCTCAGTTATCATCTTTGTCGTGGGCATGGACCGGAAATATCATCAAATTTGTTCCTTCGAGGTCCATGCAATATTTTAATCTCATCAAGTCAATAATTAGAAGACATCGTCGTTTTTATTAACGTTAGCTGATGTTTAGAATTTTTTTTTTTTTTTTTTTTTTTTTTTAATATTATATCAGGTTATTTTACTTCAGAACATTAAATATGAACTATGATGTTCATTTATGTTTTTTTAAACGTAATTGTCCTGTTGCTTTTTATTGATATGATCTACTTTTATCTTTATGTGTATTCATTATTTACACTGTTTGTAATGTAGAAAAACAATAAATTATTTTAACCAAAAAAAAAAAAAAAAATTATCATATAAAATTTTTATAAAAATTCAAATATTTTAATTTTTGGGGAAAAAAATTACAAAAACGCCAAGCTGTTATCAAAACAAAAAAAAATCCCCAAAAAATTTGAAAAATTAAATTTTCAAGTAAAAAGTAAAAATTCCTTCATTTAAGGGAAAGACTAATAGAAATAACACCCGATTCTGTCATCCCCAATTTCGATTAATCGTCCCATCACTACTCATAAATACACTTTTGTACCGCTTTCAAAATATCCTCTAGGTTTATAAACAAGTCTTTTTTTTTAATTATAACAAAGCATTTTATTAAGATATGTAGCTAAAATGTTAGAATCCAGTTTAATTAAATGGGATGTTTCTAGACTCATAAACGAAAGGTAACAAAACAAAAAAAAAACCTTCTGCAAAATACATAGATTCAATGCTCATTTTACTGTCCATAAAATTAAAAGAAAATATTTTCATAGCAATGATACTTAAGATTAATTTTTTTTACGACTGCATAGAATATACCTAATATAATATTATTTAAAAATATTGTATGATTTCACTTTTTATGATAGAAGCATTATTTCTTATTTCCTTTAGCATATATTAATTATGATTAGGTAATTACGCTCATATTATTATTTTATTAATTTAATGGGTTATTAAGTTCTCGATTGCATCATTTATTACACTATATATTCAGGTGCTTGTCAACACAAAAGCAAACTAGAACGCTTTTTTGTTATCTCCGACAAATATTTGTCAATTTAAACCATTATTAACCCATTTAAAGTGTCGTAAATTGCATTTAAAGTTGCCAAAATCGATAGTCACAATAGATCCAGAAATAAAAAGGTTTTATTCTTTTGAAAAGGGTCATATTTGGGGCAATATAAGTCTCTTAAATACAAAAAAAGTTTTTAAAGTATAGACAAAACTATTGGGTATCTAAAATCCTACATAAAATTTGAAAGCAATGTGTATGAAAGATTGGGCAGTAGGTACAGTGTTCTGTTGGTAAATTATGTCATATACCTATATAATTCCTGACATATTGTCTATATGAACCATTACAATCACGACAAGCATAGTTTATATTATTAGGGGTTCATCAAGTCATCAAAATATGGGACTTTATATCAATTTCGAGAAGAATCATCAATGGAGCTGTCTAAAAGAGCAATCTTCATTAATCTTTAGTGTGCCCACATCGCGATTGCGGAAAGGACCAGGATCACTGGATTCCATAGGACTACTATTTGAAGAATTGTGAAGTGTTGTGAATTAAGCAATTAAGCTTTTAGTTAAAGCTATTTTTGTAGAAAATTGCCTAGAATGATTGCTTCCTCAAATGAGGAAGAAAATTTCCTCGAAAATTTTCCTAATTTAGATTGGCCCTCAACCTAGTGATGAAGTCATAAATTAATTCCCCAATTGCTCATTTTATTTTGTAAAGTGTAGACTGTTCAATAATATTGAGTCAGCAGGAGAAAATGCCTATGGCATTACTCTACTCCTTGCTTGAAATTCATCTTCTTCCAGCTCCAGAGACACACTGAGGTTCTTGGAACCATATTAACACTTCCGCTCCAGCACAATGCAGCAATAAAGCTTTCTTTTTCCCCGCTGACATCTCCCCAAAGAGTGAAGGGTAGCTCTTCAATTCGTGTCTGTCCAGGACGCCCGTTGGAGACCTATACGAGCGCCACTTATGTTCAAGGGAAGAGGTTGGTGTATCCCTTAATATCCCGTAATCGATTGTCACGGCTCCTTATCTTTGGGAAAGGAACTGTATGGCCAGAGGTCGTAAAATGACTAGTCCTTATGGTCACAGTCACTTTGAAAAAGGTGGTTATGAACTTATCTACCAGTTTAGCCTTTTTATTTCCTTCTAAATTATCTACGTTCTCCACAAGTTTCATGCTCACACACGCATCACGGAGCTCAGCGAATTCCAAATTCGGTAGGTATTTGACTATCCTTGATACCACGTGTATCAAGATAAATACCTTATGTAAGTGATTATTTTAGCATTCCGACGTGTACCCTTTGGGGTGAAACTGTGAAATAGTTAAATTAAAAGGTAGGAAAAATAGAGTTTAGTCGTAGACTGTATTACATTCCATAGAATAAATTGTATCAACCCGCCTTGTCACGTCAGAACATGAAGGGATATGAGGTCCTTGTAAGTCTAAACAAGCTCTCCAACACACAAGGTTACCCAAAAACCGCACTCCTATGTTCCTAGACGGACTTGAGCTAACCATAAAGGCTAAATCCATGATGACCCCCAATGAGAGTTATACAGGGACGTTTGAAGGAGTGGGTCTGTCACCCCCCAAATTAAGGAATTTTTACTTTTTACTAGAAAATTTAATTTAATTTTTAAATTTATTTTCCAAACACATTTAATTATTTTTTTTAAACAGCTGTAGATTTTTGAGTTTTTTCTCGAAAATTTAATTACTTGAGAACAGCAGTTTAAATATTTGAAATTTAATTTTTGATTTTTTTTTTTTTTTAAATGTATTTGATTTTTGAAATTTTTTTCCGTAAATTGAATTTTGTGAGAATATTATAAATAGATTTTTGAAATTTTTTAGAAAAAATTAATATTTGAAATCTCTTTTAAAATTAAAAAATTTAATTTTTCAATTAGTATTCGACTTTAATTTTTTTTTAATCGAAAAAGCTAATCCCCTCTCCCCCAAAAAAAAGCACCTCTGCAGACACTTGAAGTGATCGGTGGCTGAACAAAACCATTCAATGAGCTATGAAAGATTTTGGATGGAAGTTATAATGTTAAGTAAAAAATAAACGAAATTTTTCTCATTTCATTGATTTTCGTTCAAGATTATTTTTCATCACATATTTACTTTTATTTAATTTTTCAAATATATACATACCTACTATATAGGTACTTAAAGTCAACCTTATAAAATGTACAAGTCAAACAGCTTACATAGAAGGAATAATTGAAGAAAAAGGAATCAGCATATTATTTGCTTAAAGTAATGGAAAAAGTTAATATATTGACGAATATTAAATCTAATATTTGTTTCATTTTTCATGTATGTTACATAAATCTTAAGTACATTAATATCTTGGATTAACCAAGGAATACTCTATATATTCAGAGTATAACAAAAGAAATCCCGCGCTTTCGATCTATCTACTTTATATTAACATAAAATGGTCATTTTTAAAGATTTATTCAAAAAAAATAAACTGAGCATCAGATAAAATCATTGAGAATATATTTCACTCAATCTATCGCACAGCTTACACGAACAATGTTATTCATTAAAGTCTTAATATAATTAAAATTAATCATGTCTGGTCGTGGTAAAGAGGAAAAGTTAAGGGAAGGCAAAGTCTCGTTCCAGGCGTGCTAGTCTTTAATTCCCTGTTGGTCCTATAAATCGTCTTTTAAGGAAGGGAAATTATGCTGAGCGTGTGGGTTCCGATGCTCTCGTCTACTAGGCTGTTGTCATGGAATGTATCGCTCCTGAGCTCCTTGAGTTGACCAGCAATGCTGCCCGTGACAACAAGAAGATTTGTATCCCGTCATCTCCATTTGGCCATCAGTAACGACGAGGAGTTAAACAAGTTGTTCCCTGTGTGACTATTGCCCAAGAGGGCGCTCTTTTCAACATCTGGCCCAAGAAAACAGAGAAGCCTTCATAACTAACTTACTTAAAGTCTCAAATTATTTCTCACCGGTCCTTTTCAGGCCCACCACTTGAATCCTTTCAAAGAGGGTTGTTTGAGCTTGTGATTATGTCTAATACACAGTATTAACTATTTAAAGTTAAACTCTCTAGATTGTTTCCTTGTACAAAATTAATCATATAAGTTCTACTTCTAGTGACTCAGAAAATAAACTTTTTATGAACACTGAAAAAAAAAAAGAGGTCCTGAACTACGTTCAGATCCTGGAAATTAAAGACTGATATAAATTCGTATATTCCAGGACGATGGAGTCAATCAGGAAATTAATAGTAATGTGAATACCTCTGTTGACCTTTGACCTTGGAATCAAGGTCAGTCAGGACAAAATAATTCATCAGATTCAGGTCAAGGGAGTAAGGAGGCAAAGTCATTGGACTCCTATTCGTAGCAAGAGCGTCCGGAGGGATGGGCTGTAGGGACTATCACCCTCCTCCCCCCCAAAAAAAAAAGTTTTTTTTTGGCTCTTTACTTGCAATTTTTTTTTTTTGGCTCTTTACTTGCAATTTTTGGGGGCATTTGGATAAATTTATGGACTATGCAGCAGAGTAAAATATTTAATATTTGAAAATTTTTGTTAATACCAATTGATTTTGCATATTTTTTGCAAAAAATACCCAAAATATCATTTTTTTTTTCCTTTAAAGTAAAGGATGTAGTCAAAATTAATGTATAAGCCCTTCGAACAGCTGACTTAAATTTTATACTAAAAACGATTTATGGACTATGCAGCAGAGTAAAATATTTAATATTTGAAAATTTTTTGTTAATAGCAATTGATTTTGCGTATTTTTTTGCAAAAATACCCAAAATATCATTTTTTTTTTTCTCCTTTAAAGTAAAGGATGTAGTCAAAAATTAATGTATAAGCCCTTCGAACAGCTGACTTAAATTTATACTAGAGAAGAATGCAAAACTACATTCCCACTTAGACATCTCAGACATAAACGATTGAACACAAAAAGGATTGATGGTTTTTGAGACAAGTTTGAACCTTATCAGACAAGTTTAATAAAGATAGTTTATAATTAATCGAGTGTTCCTTGTCAACCCGCCGTTTGAATTAACACGGTTTCTCTTCTGCATTTTATACTAAGGAGTTGTGTTGTGATAGCCCTTATTTATTGGTTCTAGTGCAGTTCAGTCTTAGGACTGTTTTTTAATACCTTCAGTCCTTTGTATTGTCCGTTCTTGAACTGATTAAAAATATATAGATAAGTGAAATCATCAAAGACCGAACTTATAAGTTCTAAGATTGAACAGGACTGGGCCGAGACTAAACTAGACGGGATTTAGGGTTGTAAACCGTCCCTTGAAAAACTGAATCGTCCCGTATAGGAAAAAAAAGCACCCGTCCCGTATTCAGCTGAAACAGGACGCACTTTATCTAGTATTACTTTCAGTTTTAAAAAAATGGTCGGTAAAATACCAATGGAAAATGAATAACAATCCGCAT
Source organism: Lepeophtheirus salmonis (assembly GCF_016086655.4). NCBI lineage: Eukaryota > Metazoa > Arthropoda > Copepoda > Siphonostomatoida > Caligidae > Lepeophtheirus > Lepeophtheirus salmonis. The sequence goes on along the minus strand of NC_052141.2, from coordinate 1,993,914 downwards.
TATATGAAATTGTCCAGTAAACATGTTCCCAGACCATGTCCTGCTCTGAATAAGAGCATATTCACACACGTGTACGATGACACAGAATACTCTGATCCCATTGGCCGAGGAGGAACTCTTGCGCACGTAGAATAACAAAGTAGCACAGCTGACAGTGTCTCAGACACCGACAAGACCCTACGCAGGGGAAAAGTTTCTAACAGCCATTCAACTCACACTCCTCTAATGAAAAAATAAAAAGTTTGCAAAAATACCGGGAGGAATGGGATAAATTTAAAATATGGATAGAAAATGTGCGTGAAAGCATCTATTAAGTGCACTTCACGGTATGTCGTCGAACTTTTTCTGTGGCCCATGGTGGCCTGACGCACCTCACCGCGTAAGGAAAGGTGAAGGTAATCGGTTTGTCCGACTCCGCCAATGAGGTGTCCCTTATTTTATAAGGTAAAAAAAATCTTTTTTTTTTCTATTGTTATAAAAGCAAAAGCTTTGCCTATTCAAAAAATGACTGTGTTTTATACAATACTAGTAAAAAGTTACCTGGCGTTGCTCGGGCTAAGGAGGGAGAGAGAAATCACATTCAAAATGGTCAAATTTATTGAGATTTTTTTTTTTAAATATTTGGAAAATACTTCTACATTCTTATAATTGTAATATGAATGTTTCGTTGATGTCGACAAAGATCCCGATAATTATCATGGATTCTTCACAATATATCAATCCGGTTAAGTAAGGTAACCTACAAAATCTCATCATCAGCCCCCTTCCCCCCCCCCTAAAAAAAAAAAAATACTCTTATTATTGCCTGTTGTAGCCTTAGTAGTAGCATTATGAAAATTTAAAAAAATTATGTGTTATAACCTTCCAATAGCATACCAACATATATGCCTCCAAGGAATTCTCTAGATGAGAAGTCTATCTTTATTTACTTCAAAAAAATCCCAAATAGAAATTTGCGAAGAAAATTGCAAAAAAATAGTGAATAGGGTTTATTAGAATTGTAAAGTAAACACAAACCTATTAATATTTTTTTCATATGCAAAAACAAAAAAGTTATGAAGAATACTGTTGTCAAATAATTAAAGGTCGATGATCACTGCTTCATTTTGTAAATATTGCAAAATTTTGTAATAAAATGTTCTGGAATTTGAGAATACTCCGATAAAGATGTTGCGTAAGTATTATTGTGTGCAAAAAACATCGTCTTATGGATTTTCTTCTTAAAAACTGAAAATTGACATTTGATGAAAAAATGAAGAAAAAAAAGAGAGAAAAAATGAAAAAAATTTAAAAATTATTCAGGAAATGACAGATATTTCAGTTAAAGATCAATTTTTATTGCTCAAATTTATATGCAAACCAGTCTAAAAACAAATTTCTACACACTTTATTCTATTTACTAATCCCATATTCCATTGGAAGTTCATTTTTTTGCACTTGAAATAAACGAAATAGCAATTTTCACGGATTTCTTTTTTAGACCATAACTTTTTTGCTTTTGAATAAATTTAGAAAACGTAGTTATTCGTTTAGTTATTTTTTTAAACGCAAATCACTTTTTGATAAATAACTCAACCCCCTATCTAGTCTCATTGAACTGCAAAAAACGGTTTTTGGGTTTTGGATATAGTATAAGCCCCCTAATAGGACCTCCCCTAAAATGGGTACAACATTCTTAGCCTGTCTAAGCTCAAAAGAGGGACCATGCAAAATTTCAGCCTCTTAAGTTAAATTATGTGGGAACGTATAAAGGACATCTACACACACAATCACAATCTTTCTTTTATATACATTTTATACAGAAAATATTCATAAAGTTAAAACCGTCACAACTATAAATGTTGCACGACCCTTTGTGTATTAAGAAAATTGACGAAAAAAGATCACACTAGAAAATTTAGGTAATATGTTATTTTTAAAGATTGTACATAATAAAAAGGATAACAGACATTTAAAATTTAGCTAATATGTTCTTAATCTAAAAAGATTATTATTTTTACATCTATGATATATTTATTTATTACGGACAATGTGAAAAATAGTGCATTTTGCAAAATGCCCGGTTTGGCATTTTAGCTTTTTTTAAAGCAGTTTGGCCATGAAAAATTAAATTTGGCATTTAATTATATTTAGTATAAAATTAAAATAAATTTGTATTTAATAGTTTTGTTTTGTATAACCATTTTTTTAGGAAATTTAACTTAATGGGATATGTGGCCCATTAAAATATTTCAAGTGGCAATGCAGCCCATTATATTAAAGGTTAGCCATCCCTGAGGAAGTACTTTTTTTGAAATTTATATAATATATTCAGGCAATCAAACTATAGTATGATAAGAAATTGGAACATTTTATTTTGCAAAATATTCCTCCGTAAACAGGCTTTGAAGGAGGATCAAAATCTATCACTACCACTATCTTGAGAATCAAGAACCTCTTTGAATATCCTATAATATAACCCAGCCCATGGATTGTTGAATTGAACCGCTTGTCCATATTACCCGTAACTTGATACTAAGACTTTGTTGTAATTTTGCTTAGCTTTGATTTTGATTAAAACCCGTGATAGCTCATTTTTTTGTACGCGTGAAGTTATGCTTTTCCCTCAACTTGTTTGTTTGTTAGTCAACAGGACTACTACAAAATTTATGGATCGATTTTGATCAAACATGGTACGAAGAATATGTATACCAAGTGGTACATTAAAATCGGAACTCTTTCAATTTAAACTTTGACAAGGAATAATTTATTAATTAACAATAGAATTTCTACCAAATTAATAATATGAATAGATGTGTGTCTGAGCTCTCATAATCATTATTTTAGCCGCGCTTCCAGACGGCGGTGGAAGACATAGCACCCGCTGCGGATGTAATCTGTTGTCATGACGTCCCAGTGATGGCCGACAGTGGCTTTTGAGGGCCTCGGTGTTTGGATGACAGACACTACATACTCTCAACATATACCCCCAAAAGCCTAGGGGGTTGGTATCAGGGCTGTGAGGGGCCTAAAAGTGTCGAAAGTGGCCCCTTTATCCATAGAAGGTTCTTTCCAAACACTTTTTTATATATCTCTGGTCACTTTGGTGTGAAACCCCAATATTTCTTGAGGCAATTGGTCTGGCCTGTTTTCTTTAACTCCTGCGTCTCCCGTTTGGCCTTTTAGACAGAGCCCTTCTTCCCCTCGAACGTTTTGGACTTGCTGACTGCGTAGACGGTGGTCCTTGAGACGCCCAACTGCTTAGAGACTTCTGTCGGGAGTTTTTTAGCATCAAAGAGTGTGCGAATGGAACTTTGTCGATCACGTTCAAGTTTCATTTTCTCGACTTGTATTTAAGCTAGAAGGTTCAAGTTTCTTTTGTTAAGTAACTTATTGTTCATTCATTAATATATTTTGGAATATGAATTAGTTACAATCTCTCAACATTCATTCATTATTAAATTAGTAAGTGTTTAGATTTCAATGGACCACCCGGTAATCACCGGTGAGATGCCATTAAATTTTGCGAGTCAATGTAACTGAATGCCCATTCTATTTTTTTTTATGAGATGTTAATGTTTTTTTGCTTTGTTTTTAACAAAGATTTATGAATATTTATGTTTCTAAGTCTTAATCTGTTGAAGGAATATTAAACTTTAATGTTTAATTATATTTATTCAAATGCAACTTCACTAGTGAATTTTCGATAAGTTATGTATATTATTTGCTATATAAATAATAATATTCTCCGTCCAATTCGATTGACATGGCATGTTCTATCTTATCCATCATTTCCGGAAAGCACAATGATTAAAAACTCTCTTCTTGTTCGTTTCATGCTGATCCTTAAATCCCAGAGCCAAAAAAGTTTTATCCAATACAGTCCACCAATTTACAAATTCTGAATAATAGAAGTATTTCTCAAGCTCAGGTGAATATTTTATTAGAATTTTCATTTTTTGATTTATTTTAATGACACTTTCTTCCTCCACAAGTCATTTCTCTACTTTGTCATTATTTTTGCTTTTGAATACTTTAAAGATTTTCCCCACTATTTCACGGTGTTGGTCATCTGCTCTGAAGGTACATTGAGCTATATTTTCCAATCCTTTATAATATCAAAATTTTAATGGTCCGATGTGATAGCTTATAAATGATTTAATGTACCCATAACCCATGTAGAGGGTGACCATAAGTTTTAGGAGAACAACTTCAACTCATTATTTCTCCAAGACGAGTTTATAGTTTTTAATTATATTTATTGCATATGATTTATGCAACTTCCATCTTTGTTTGTTGTTAAACAAAAAAATCTAAAACGTGTTCTTGAGGCTCTAACGACGACATCATGAACTCGAAGTGCGCTACTATTTCGCTTCATTTGAAAGGGAAGATATGTAGGGCCATTAATAACGCCCTGTGTCCAAGTCATCGGTTCACTACACGATCAAATGCTACAAGGAGACAGGGAGTGCTCGCCAGATGTCCACAAGGACATTCTCCTGAACAAGTGTAGCGTATTAAGGGGGTAAAAGCTGAACTCAGTGATGGTCTGGGCGAGTGTCACTTCCTGCAGGATAAAGTTACCCTTGATCTTAACTCCTGAGGGTGTGAAGGTTAATCAACTTGTCTCTCTGGGCATATTACAGTCCCAAATACTTCCTAAGATTCAGGAACAGCACTGGGAAGGGCCTTACGGCTTCCAGTATGACGGAGTACCTTCACATACTGAAAAGTCTGTGCAGGAGTGGTGCCAAACCACTTTCGAGTACTTTTGGAGCAACGAAATCTCAACGTAATGGACTTCCAGGGAGGTTATACGACTTCCTACCACAGCACTGATGACTTGAAGGTCACCATAGTGTCATCATAGGAACACTTGTTGGAGGAGACCATCATAACAGCGCTTAGAGCAGTTCTGATGCGTCTGAGAGCTGTAGTTCTGCAAATTGTGTCCATGTGTAATGAACTGACACAAATTTAGAAGGAAATTTCATTGTGATAGAAATGGTGTAAAAAGATGTTTTGATAAATAAATGTTTGTCTACTTTTTTAGCTGTTGAAGGTATCCTAAGACTTATGGGTCATCTTGTAGGTATTGAAATCTGACTTGGTATTACCTCCACAACAAAGGGGCGGTTTGTTTATTTTTTATTCACTAGGATTACGGCAAAAGTTACAAATTTACTTTGATCTAACTGTATATAAATATAATTAAAGAAAGAGGCTATTAAATTTTGAGATATCTTGGTCAAAGGTCAAGGTAGCACACAACTTAAGAATTGCATAATCGACCATAACTTTGGAACAAATTGAGATATACAACTCAATTTGATTGTAAGCGGAGGTTTTTCACTCTACCAAGTGCCCATTTTAGTTTAATATTAGGTCACTTGGATTTTGATGTCGTTCATACCAAAGACCATTTAAATTTTCTCATTTAAAAAAAGGAAAGAAAATTAACACTATTTGAAATGAGAACTCATTTATATCTTCTTCGCTCAATAAAAAGGAAGAACAATATATGAAGCACAAAGAAAAGCCTCCAATTTCCACATTAAAGAGATATAACTAATCTAATTACTTTTGTCTAGTCAAATTTTTTGCTTGGGTGGTCATACAAAAAAAAATAATGCTTATTTCTTCAAAATATAAAATAAGTAAAAGAGTTTTTTCATCTTTTTCATTTCTTTATTTAACAAAATATATATATATTTGTTTTAGAAATAGTTGGTGTTCTTTTCAAGAGGCTTTTATGATGCCTTAAAAAAAAGACATGACTTGGATAATGTCGCCCTATCTTTCTTTCTTTCTTCATAAATTTCAGTTGTTTTTTTTTCTTTTTTTTTTTTTTTTCATAAATATTTTGTTATATATAATTTATGTTAAAGTCCATACCTACGTGTCTTGCCCATTAATTTATCTAATTATCTCTCCGCAGTCAGAAATATGATAATTTCATGGAAATGTTGTGCGTGTCATATACAGGGAGCGGGGATCAAATTGTCGCCAAAATATTTTTCTACAAAAAACAACACAAAACATACATTTTTTAACTTTTTTATTGAAAATCAAAACTATGACGAGCATATAGGTATAGAGTAGCCATTCATTCGATATAATCACCGTTGGCATCAATAACGGCCTCAATACGGCCTCTGAACCGGCCGCAGGCTCTTTTGACCATCTCATTGTCCATGTTGCCGAATACCTCCTTGATGGAGTCCATCAGGCTGGCCTTGGTGCTATGGGGATGTCTGTTGGCTATGTCTCTCAATATAGCCCCAGACAAAATAGTCCAAAGGATTAAGATCGGGAGAGAGTTAGGAGGCCACAAATCCTTGGTTACGACGTCATAACAGTTCTCGGTTAACCACTGCATGGAGATTTTGGACACATGGCAAGGCGCTGAGTCCTGTTGCCAGATCCAGGTAGACCTCTGTATTGACCTTTAGACCCGTTTCAAACATGTGGGGAGGCATAACATGACCTTCACTGCTGACCACCCCGAACACCATGACCATTGCAGGGAACTTGGTCTTCATTGCCTTCCTCACATGGCTGGTGCAGGTGGATATCCACCTGTTGTTCTGCTTGTTGACCTTCTGATCTTGACAGAAATTCTTTTCATCAGAGAAAACCACAGCATCCCGGGCTGCTTTGGGTGCTTGAGCTTGTTGAGCAATTTTGTTGACTTCATCAGCCTGTTGTCCTTTGCCTTCTTGGTCAAGATCCTCAGATACACAGTCCCTTATTGTTTTCTCATGGCAGCCCAGATCCCTCGCCATGGCCTTCATGGACCTGGTAGGGTCATCCTCAACCATCTTCCTCACCTTGTTGACAAAGTCGGTGTCCCTGACCTTCCTGTCGGCGCCCTCCTCCTTGGGTGCCCTCTTTATGGTAGCATCAACATCCCAGGTGTCCTCTAGCTTCTTACGGATACGCTGAACAGTCCGTAAATTCACTCCTAAGGTTGAAGCAATCGTTGAATTGGAGATTTCACCTCCATTATTAACCAATGCCATGACTACGGCGGAGCTCGAAAGCTCCTCGTTCCACTTATAGCTCTTTATCTCCTCATATGATGACGGCATGATGCTAACTGAACTACGTATCATTAGCTGACGAGAATAGCTTTCCTATTTGGTAACCGGTTTTTATTTGATAATGTCGTCTTCAAGTTATCAAGGTTTAAAGTAGGCGATAATCTGATCCCTGCTACCTGTATATGTATAAGGTGTGAAAGCTATTTCTGCAGCGAAAAATTGTGTATTCTTTGAATACGCAACTTTCTCTCCAACCAGTTATAAAATTAAAAAAATAAAACAAGATTCTGAAAGTTAGATGAATTTTAATCCATATAATCATATCCAGTGTCTATTACAGTCTGTATACGATGCCAAAAACGAGAAAAGGCCTGCCCCATTTGTTATCTTGGCAAATCCTGGAATTCCTTGTTGATCCGACTAATAAGTTCGTCGTTGGTGTTGCAGGGGGTTCAGTTAGTTTGTCATTCGATTACGTCACACACATGCACACAAAAACCCATCAGATTTATATCCGGCAAGTTTGGAGGCCAAGACTACAGCAAGATGAAGTCATCAAAATTATTTTGGAGCCATTTGACACTTTTTTTATGTGTGACATGGAGCCAAGTCCTTTAGAGGCCTCATTTCTCTCCTAACCTTTCGAACGAACGTCTCACTGAGTCTTTGATTCCAAACATTTGTTATGCTGTACCTCCCGGCACAGATTTAAAAAACAACAAGAAAGTGTGTCAAAAATACAACATGCCTCGGAGTATGGTACGGACCGGTAGATAAATCTGCATTATTAACCCATTAAGACCGAATTGTAGATTTTGAAATAAATTGATTCACTTTAATCTTCTTTAAAATCTGTCATTTCTATCATTGTCCACTAGGGACGCAGTGTTTTAGTACTTGTAGACAACATGAAAGCAACACTCTGGCGGAACCAACACGAGTAGGTTGTAGAATTTGAGTTTGTTTACCGTATGTTGTTGGCAATTGCATTATTACTATTTCCGTTAGCCTTACACCCTCATTTGCGAAAGGTAAAAAAGGAGCAAAGTGGACACAGATTGTAGGACTTTCCAAGAAAAATGAACATTTTCTTATATGTTTGCATAAATGAGTGAAACCTCTGAGTACCTGGTATTCCAACACAAAGTTTCAATGTTTAAAAGACACAATATTCCGGCCCATTATGAAACTCAATAGCTTTCAGAGAACTGAGAAACCCAATTGCTGTGGAAGTCATTCAGTTGTTCTTAGTGCACCTGATGTTGAAAAAAAATAGTGTTTTAAAGTTCCATGAAGCTGTGATCAGAGATTTTGCAACATCCTTACTATCACTCCGATCAATTATTCGTAATGCACTTAAATATAGGTTTAACTGAGTAAAATGTTAATTAAATTTCACATACTATTTTGGAGTCTTAGGTTATTCATTAAAAGGAATAAAGGTTTTTATGAATGTTTCTTGGCGCTAATTAATAGTATTCGTGACAAATAAAAACAGAATAGAGTAGACTTATTGATACTTATATGTAATTTTGTCCGTCATCTATTATGATAGTAAAACTCGACTGGTGCATCCATTTTTAATATTTTGTTATATTGCTTTCAATGTATTTTTTCCAAAAATGTAAATTTTAAATACCCATTTCGATAATTCTTCAAAAAAGTCAAATTTTGAGGGATTCCAAACGGGCCTTCGTCCACGCATGAGTCAAAAATTTTAAACATGGTATTTTTTTGCTAGGATAAACACCCTCAGTAAAAATGATCAAACCGTGATGACCATTCTATAAATTTCCAACATGATTATACACTTGACTTGAAATTGAACATTTATTCTACAATAAGAACAATAAAAAACTAACTTTGGACAAAGTTTGAGACTTCTCAGTCTAATTTTGAGATGTATCACAGACAGGGCCGGTGTTATAATTTTTTTTTACAAATTTTGATGTTTTTTCTCGACTAATATTTACATTTTTGAATACAAAATAGTATATTTTATTTTTTCAAACAGCCAATCTAAATAGTAAAAAATTTTGAGTGATATAGCATTTTTCTTACTCATATACAAAATCCCCCTCCCCTACCCCCCCCCCAAAAAAAAAAAAGAGACTAACAGCGCCACTGACGTTCAATCTTCTTGTTACATTTTGTTTTTATTATTTCTCTTGATCATTGAAACCACAAATAATTGAGAACAGCTGAAACTCCTTAAATTATTATGAAGAAAGTGCACGATAAGTTTTTATGAAAAATATATAAAAAAGTTCAATTTAGGACGGTACACAAGGGTTATAAATATCCAATTACGACCTCAAATTACCATTTTTTTTTCAATAAAATTTATCTGTACTCCGTAAAAAAGGACGTGAGAGTCCTTAAATTTTGCAAAAATATGTTTTATATTGTCCCCATATAAAAAGGGTATTGTATGTGCAGAGGAGATATTTAACCGAAAACGGGGTAGTCTAGTATATATATAAATATGTATTTCATCCACAGTCAAGAACTGATAGCAAAGATGAAAAAGTTTTTTTTTAAAGGGATTTATGAGATAAGTTTTTGGGAGAGTTTTTGTCGTTTTTGTTTCTCCCCAAACCAAATATAATGTTCATATTTAAGTATTATGTCTTTATATATATTCGTTGTCTTTATTTAATGTTATGAGACGTGCAATGTTTTCGGAAATATTTAGTCATTTGTCACAAAATCACGTAATTTATTAGTTAGGTTGTATTAGTATTTAAAGTCAACGAGTATTTGAGAGGCACGTTGGCTCACACCTTGTTGAAGCAACTTAAGACATACAGAGTTGGGGACTCAAAACTTGCAGGAGTACTTAATTACGATTTTATACATACTTTATTTTGTTAGGACGTTCCTTTCTGCAACCAAACGATAGCTGAAACAAAAGCAATCAAGTTTTTCTTATCCCATGCCTCCAAGGTTAAAGATGTAGGAGCAACAACAAAAAGGTAACCCGTGTGCACTAGAGTCCTTCAGCACTGCCCTAAATTTCCCTTGACTTTGCAGTTTAGCGTCCTCGAAATGAATGTCTGCCTCACTTCTCAACCAAAAGTTCACAAGCAGTAACAGCCTCAACACGCCGGCGAAGAGATTGGCCTATCCATGGTATATCACAATGTCATGATGGCAGAGGTGTGGCAGACATTCTTCTCCAAGACTCTCGAAACTGCCAAGCTCGGGGGTTGAAGTAATGGCCAGAATAAAACTACATGGAGGCAGGCCAGAAGTTTTGATTTTTTTTAGTTTGTTATGAACTTATTTATGCTGTAGAGCCATTTTTCTCCGACATTTTTACCCTTAGAGAGTTTTAGGATAAAAAAGTAAGTTGTTATGCTTGTTTCAGCTGTTGCTTGATTGCATAATGAAACCTTGTAATTAAATGCTACGGCAAGTTTTAGGTCAGTAATTTGTATTTGATGTGTAAAATATTTTCCACCGGATATTATAGACAAATATTTATAAATATTGAGCCATTTTTTTATATCTCAGTTCAAAGATTGGTACTTTTTTTACAAAGATTAGTTTTATGCTCTTGTAACACACATTTAAATAACGAAAAAGTGAGTTCCTTAATTTAAAAAAAGTTTTTAATAGTATTTTTAAAAGTTTGACCCTTGGCTCAACATCACCAATGTTTTTATGTCACTCTGGAAACGACAAAATGAACAAAAATATAAGTATTATTAAATATTCTACTGGTAGTTAAATTCCTTTATATTTTTAGGCCCTCCTCTATCATAAAAAGGCCCTACTCATAATGTAGGTATATATAAATAAGTACCTACACTGTACAATAAACAACACTCATTCCACCTTTACAGCTGCTTCTCCAACCACAATACAACATATAACCATCATAAAGTAAATGTGATTTATGACTAAGAAACTATCCATTTGATTAGAATGGATAATCGTTTAAATACTAAGTATGATAATACAAAAATGAGAATAAATTAAATATAAAAATCGTTAAAGAGTTTTACATACCCGTAAAAAAAAGAGAATTTATAATAAAAAAGTTATTGCTTTAAATCTGCTTGGTACTATTGCACAGATATTTTTTTGCCATTCATAGAGAAATACATACAAACATAGGTGCATACTTTCATATATACCGGGTAGAAAATAAAAATTTACACAATTATACAGTTCAAAATTCATTTATCCATTAGCCGGCACGTCCTATTTTATTTGGTTCTTGGACAATTGATACAAAACATTATTTTAGAAGGATAATTTGCGGAATGAACCCTTTAGCCAAAGTAAATTTGCCGAAGGACAGTTGGCCGAATTGGAGTGGATCTAGACCCAACATGGGTTCTTTCTCACACATGCTACACCGTCTAAAACTACCTTAAGAGCAATTTGGGGTGGAAGGGATTTTGGTCAAAGGACTTCTAGCCGCAACAAGTCCTAACCTGACCCCCCGGGCTGTCTTGTGTGGACAAATGTGAAGCAAGTGGCCTGGCCCTGTCCTATCCAACATTTCAAATATGGAGACTCTAAAACAGCTGTCGACGTTCAATGGAACAACATTTCTGCCTGAAGTCCGTCTCTAAATCCTTCTGTCACCGTGTTGAGGCCTGCATCAGCGATAATGCTGGAGTCCTTGAAAAATAAATAGACGATACATACAACAGTATTACTTTTTTTTTTTTTAATATTGTTGTGATAGCAGCCTTTGCGATAGACCTTGAAAAATTGTATTAAAAAGTGTACAACATATAAAAAGTATTCAAGAATAATATGCAAAATGAGTAATCTTTTATTTTTCACCCGGTACATAAGTATGTATATTGAGAATAATTTTTAATTTAATAGTCATCAATGTCTCAGGTAGAGAAAAAAAAGGAATAAGTCACTCATATGACAATTTTAGGCTTCAAGAAGGCATTCATGAATTCAAATAGTTTATGCAGTCAAGCCCCAACATCTCATCTTTATAATAGTGTATATGTGCCTCGTCAACACAAAAGCAACCCAGATGATTCTATTCAATATTGAATGTGAATTTCATTTGTATTTTTTTACAAAGAATCGTTTATTTACAAGTTATTCTTTTTAACCCTTAGGATGTGTTGCAAATTACACTTAAAGTAACATAAATTGATTGCCACAATAATAAAATCATAAATCGATCGATTTTATTTAAAAAGGGTTATATTGAGAACTATATAAGTCTATTAAATCAAATAAAGTTTATAAACTATAACTAAAATTATTGGGTACTTTAACGAATCTCCTTAATTTAAATACGAAGCCTATAATTCATTCAAATACATATGTGAAATATAGGGTTATGTATATATATAAATGAGGGTAGTCTGAAAAGTTTCCAATCAACAAATACAAGTTATTTTTTCTGATTTTTTTTTTCTAAATGGTATCTGTGTAACTTTATCCACATATCCCAGCGATACTCCCGTCACAGTAACTCGTCCAAATGGTACTCGGCGTTTTTCTCTGCAAAATTATTGTTCACAAGACATTTTTTGGTTTACTACTCAGAGTTGGATTGACTTAGACGCGTACAATTTTTACAAAAAAAGATTTTATATGTCTGCTATTCTTTGCATCTATTTAAAGGTTGCACTTTCAAAAACAAATATTAAATGACAGTTCAATATTCAATTTTGTCCATTTTCACAAAAACATCCACATGAACTCCCTTAAACGATATTTACATAACAATTCTGTGCCCAAAAAGTCAGGAACTTTGATGAGTAACAGTCATATGAAATAAGGAAGGCAGAGACTTGAAACTTGCAGAAACACAGGCCTCTGTTCTCTTGGGAATGGGCCACCCTCACCTGCTAGGGGGTTTCTGTTTTGAAATTTTTTTGCCCTCTTCGGGACGGGGACTTATCTTGGTCTTTTAATCATTTTTTGGTTCCCTAAACAGGGATCCCTTGTGGAACATGTTCCCTATCGTTATTTCCTCTCTGCCTCCCTTTGTATATTCTGTTCTAGTACGAATATTTACATTCATATATGACAATTCAAAAAGTTGAGGCATATACATGTAAAATAAAATAAAAACAATATACATTGAAGTAAAATATGTCAAAGGGATAATGGAATAGTTTAATATTGAAAATAATAGTTTAAAACGGCATTGGCTCCAACTTGTTAATCATGCTATTAAACGTCAGATGGCCATCCGATAAAAATCCTTGGAGAATGTTTCAAAACCTATCATTTCTCCATTGTTTAAAATTATGCCATTCCATAAACCAATTGGAACCAAATATTTAACTAGAGGTTAAAGATATTGGGTTAGTAAATATAAAATTTAGAACTAGTATTTTTTTTTTTTAAATGAATAAATTAAACTTAACTATTCACTCACTTTACCCGCGCTATGAATTGGGGAGTAGGCTACTGGCTGAAAAAGAATATTACACTTAATTTTTTTAGACTAAGTACTAATGGGATCCTTTCTTTGATTTTTGTTTGAAATTGCTTTTATAATGATTCACTACATTTAAAAATCCTTTCAATAAAAAGGTACCGCATTTTATCCTCAAAAAAAAAAAAAAAGAATCTTAAAAATGTATTCTAAAAAAATTAATTCAATGGAGTGTCAAATTTGCAAGACAATGGGATTTTTTTTTTAAATACATTATCCATATGAAATCCCGTAACGAGTAAAAAAAAAAAAATTTTAAGGGCTCCAAAATTAATGTTGTGTAAATGCTCATGAATTGCATCAATTTCTTACTCTTTTATTGTGACAATCAATTTTGGCTAATTTAGGTGCAATTTAGGACACACCATAAGGATTAATAAGAGTAATTTGTTAATAGACATTAATTATAATTTGCCAAAGAATAAAATTAATTCTGAGAAAAATCCTTCTGCTTTGATTTTTTGTTTATCGGTCGCATATAAACTCTTATTTGATCAGTTCGAAACCCCTAACTTATGCTGTGAACACAACACATATCAAAGCAACAATATAAAAAGAATCTAATAGGAAAAAGTCCCATAATTTTTTTTTTTCATAAATAAAAGCAGCCCAATATTTCATAGACATAATTTAGTCAATTATAAGTTGTATTCAAATTTACGGGATGAATTAAGATACTTTAGAATTTAAGCTATAGTTTAGAACCTTTGTTTGATTTATGAGACATATATCGGCACCAATATAACTCTTTCAATTAAAATATGTCCATTTTGACATTTTTTAAATCTAAGTATTAATTTTAGAATCTTAAAGTGCAATTTGCGGCCCTCCCAAAGGGTCAAAAAGAGTCATTTGCTCATAGAAATTGAAGATTATTTGTCAAAGAGTACAAATGAAATTCGCACATAATATTGATAAATATCATTCTACCTCGTAGTCCATTGAAATCTGAACACTTACTAATTCAATAATTAATGAAGGTTTAGGGATTGAAATTAATTCATATTTCGATATATTAACACATAAATAATTGGTTACAAAACAAAACATAGTTCAGCTCTCCACCTTACGTACAAGTAGAAAAAATGACACTTGAACCTCATTGACGAATTTCCATTCGCGCACTCCAAGCAGTTGGCCGTCTCTAGGGCCACCGTCTAAACCGTCAGCATGTCCGAACCCTGGATAGGAAGAAATACTCTATCAAAAAGGCAAAACTGGACCTGGAGAAGTTAAAGAAAATATCCTAGGCCAATTCTCTCAAGTCTATGAGGGTCCATGCAAGAAATATCAGGGAGAGTCCACTTTTAACACCAGCCATCTCTTCCATTGTAAGAATTTTTTTAATTCCTTTGAACTCTTTTTGACACTCCCCCCTACAACCCTGATGTCTTGACTACAAAGGCCCTCATATCCACTGTTATCCAACACTGAGAGAGGAATAACTCCACATATGGCGCAAGGCCTTTTTTCCCACCTCGAAGCCATCATTTCAGCTAAAGGCGGCTACATTTATGATTAAGAGAGATTAGACACACATGTATTTAAAAATATTAATTTTGTTGAAATTCTATTGTTATTAATAAATTATTTCTTGTTGAAGTTTAAAATTCAAAGTTTTGAGTTTACGGCCTAAATATATAGAGGAGTGATAAATAGGGGTAAAACGGTTTGATTTTCAAATTAATTTTTATTATTATTATAATATATATTTCATAAATTAATAATAGGAATAATTATCACTATGAATATTTAATTACATTATTAATAGTTACAAGCCATAAACAAATTAATTTAGGAGAAATCAAATTAATCAAACTCTTTAATGTCTACCCAATAAAATATTTAAAAATAAGTAATTAAATACAAAATAAATGTTCCAATTTCCTATATTCTAAATTAACTTCCGTTTCCCACAGAGATAAAGAATTCAATCCATATTTGTACGTGATTGTTTCATGACATAATCTTATCATATTTAAGAAGAGAAATAAATTAACAAAAATTAAAAATAATTTCTATTTAAAATATACACCATTTCAAAAATAGAAGGTCAATGGGGTCATTAACTGTAATTGAAAAAATACACATTTTATTGCTGGATTTGCTGAAAAAGTGGGGAGGGAATTGTCTCCCTAGAGCCACCGCCCTAAGCATTGGATTGTCAAATTTTTAAATACGAACCAATATATTGATCTAGATGAGAAAAATGAAATTTACAACACTATATTAATAGAATAGAACGTTTTGTCTGACGTCATAAGTTGCACAATAATTGAAGGTAGCCATTTTGGAGTCTAATATTTGGTATTTTACTGCTTAAAATGGACAAATTTACAATTAATCTCGATACAACTTCATCAAAAATTAAAAAAGGACTTATACTTGTATTGGATAATGCTTGATGTCAATGATAAACATTGATATGAGAATTAAATAAAAGATATATGTACTGAAAATCCCTAAAAATGACTCGATTTGTACAATTATTATTATTTTTTTTTATTTATGGGTGACAAAAAGCGTAAGAAAATTAGAGTAAATTTAATTCGTTTTTACCATTGTAATAGTTAATTTTATATACAATATTAAAAATAGATTATATAACGATGTAATCACATAAATTTAATCCATTTATTGTCTGTTATACTAGGTGGTCGATTGAAATCTGAAACCTTACTAATTCAAGAATTAATTAAGCTTGAGGATTTTTTTTTAAAAGCCCAATAGGCATACACTTATTTACAATTCTGACAAACAAAAACGAACAAACATTCTAACTGAATATAACACACTCCTAAAGTATAAGTGATATGAGTTAATGAAAAAACAATCATAAGAAAAACAACAATAAAAATCACAGCTTCTTTCATTTTTTTCTTCCGTACTAGTACCTAAAATTCCGAATTAACGACCATTGTCGGAAAAAATTAGCTAAAACATCGATTTCTTTTCTCTATTACACCTTCCAAATTTGTTTGGTATGGATTTCTTGCTACATCTACAAGAATATATTATAACTTGCGCTTTACTGATGATGGCCTCCACCTTAAAAGCCCTGGGAAGATTCAGATGGGTGGCCACTACCTAATCAGTTTCTGACGTTAAGACTTGTAGTTTTTCGTTTAATTTTACTTGACACATCCTTATCAAAGGATTCATCCTATTACACTCCTAGAAAATGTGGGCTGACGTTTCTATTTTCTCGCTAGAGAATGTGAAGTTCATACTCTCATCCTCGTTATTCGACTTATTCGTATAGATTTGTTTTGGTAGCAATTCTGTAGTGGAACCATTTTTGCTTTGACGACGTAAAAGGGTTTTTAAATAGTATTTTTGTTTCGAAGTCAAACCTCGGGAGAGCTATTCTTTCCAACCGCTTGGTTACGAGCTTTTCTGCTGAGTTTTCTCCCCAACCTAGTAGTTCCGTTGGTATTCTTTTATTTTTTATGATCCCCAAAAGGAGTTGGTGGTCCAAAACGCCAAGTTCCTTTGTACTTGAGGACAAGTGAAGTAGTCCTCCTGTGATTTATAAAGTTTGGAAGGCCAACTCCTCGTTCCTTCCAAAGCCAGAGTTCTCCAGTGGTAGTAATATTTAGGAGTGAATAGTATTCATTCCTTAAATCCAGTTTTGGTTATAGTTGAGGGGTTCTTCTTAGTCTAGGATCTTGCTAACTTGCACAAATGTGTTTGACCACCCTTGAGACATTCTTTTCTAGTACTAACTAAGCTTGTTCGTCACTTGAAGAAGGTCTAACGGCCCTTTGAATATTTTTTCCTTGAAAATACGTCCTCTGGTTTCTTTGTCCTTTGACTTAATTAATATCGCCCAAAAATCTTTACTTGTACTAATTCTTTTGAGCCAGCTAATGTTCAAGGTTCTCCAAAAAAACAAAAAAAAACAGGTGGACAAGTCCTAAACCCCATTTTGAGGTCGAAGCAATCAATCTCGATTTGCAAATATCCTTCCTTCGTCCTTCCCATAGAAACTTATCCTAAAATGGACTAATCCTTCGACTACTTTGGTAATTATACTTACCACTTTATCCCCGTTTTCCTGTACTGATTCTTCCTCACAATGGCAGAAAATTATAATAGCCAACAGTGATACAGACTCAATGTATGAATAAAAGTTAATTTGCCATAGATTTAAATACTTGTGTCTTTGATAAGTTGACCTTTAATCCAGATTCCTTTCGGAATTGGACCTTTGATTAATGGGTTAGAGATCACTTTTTCGTATAACAGATTAATGGCTATAATGAACAATGAAGGCAATAGTGGGTCACCCTGCATGCATCCTCTATTTATTTTTTCTTATTGCCAGGCCAATCGAGTATTGAAAAAGATAATCTAAGAATTGTTCCCACTTTTGAAATGTAATTTGGAGATAAACCAGCCTTGTATAATTGGTTTAAAATAAATATATGACTTATAGAGTCAACCACCTTCTCAAGTAACGTTACAAACTCTTTATTGGTCTTTCTAATCCCTTCTATCGCATCTCGAAGGGATCTTGGTATGTCCACTGCGAATCTTCTTTCCATGAAACCCTTTTGAGAGGTGGACACTATATATGGTAAAACTTTCTTTAGACGACTGTTCAAAATACGCGTTAGAACTTTGTAGGTTGTATCAAGTAGTGTAATGGGTATACAGTTATCAATACACAAGGATCTTTACCATTTTTTAATTATTTTTTTTTGAATGAGAGTTATAATACCATTATTCATAAATTTGGGGATTGTTCCTTCTTCAATTATTTCAAAGAATACTTCCTACAGAATGGGGCTGAGACGTTTTACTTGCGATTTGTAGAACTCAAATGGGAGTCCAGACGGGCCTGGAGACTTAAATTTTTTGAATAATTATTTAAGATTGAGTTATTGAAATTAACTTATATTCCGATATATTCAAGCAAAAAACATTAGTTATATAAGAAAACAAACCTGAGATATCTAGCTTACGTATACGTCGAGAAAACGACACTTAAATTGGATTGACGAATGTCCATTCGTACATTCCTTAATGGTGGGCGTCTCCAGAACCACCGTCTACACCATCAGCAAGTCCAAAACGTTAGAAAAAAAGAAAGGCCATGTCAAAAAGGGCAAATTGGACCCGTAAGAGTTAAAGAAAACAGGAGTCATGCCAATCTCTTCAAGTCCATGAAGGTGTATATAAAAGATTTTGGGGTTTCACACCAGACTGTCAAGAGAACTATCAAAAAGAGCCTGGAAAGAGCCTTATGAGGGTAGAAAGGCCACTTTTGACATCAGCAATGAAAGAAATTCGTCCCCTCCGTTGCAAGATTCTTTTGAATGAGTCTTATGAGTACTTTTGAACACTTTTTCGTTGGCATGTCGAGGGGAATGCCTACAGTTTTCCTCATCCAAACAACAAGGTACTTAAGCCACTATCAGCCAGGGCCGTGACGTCATGACAGAGGACTACATCTGTAGCGGGTGCCAGACCTTCCGCCACTGTCTGGAAGCCACAATTCTGCAAAGGGCGTGTACATTAGTGATTAGGAGAGCTCAGACGCACATCTATTCATCTAGTAATCGTTTTGTTCAAATTATATTGTTAATTAACGATTTATATCTTGTTGAATTTGAAAATTTAAAGTGTTCAGATTTTAATGGATTACTCGTTATAATCAAACTAAGAAATGGATAAATAAATTATTTTTAGACAGAATGGTCAATTTATATGTTGATCTCTTCTTGAAATCCAATAGTTCACTATTTTCGATACTAGGAAAATTGCCGAACAGGAAAATTGACTGCGCAGAAATTGGCCGAAGAATAAATGGCGAAGGGGAAATTGACTGACGGATAATTGCTTCAGGAGAAAAATTAATCAAAGCGGAATATTGTAACCAAAAACCTTTACTTTTCGTTAGTTTTGAACATCCAAATTTACTTATGTATAACTAAAGCAATAAAACTATTGAAATTATCTTAAATCAACGAAGTTTTTTCTTAAAGACACTTAGGTTTTTTGAAAATGCAATTCATCAACTAAGATGAATATATCTGCGCCTCAATTGATCTTTTGTTCCATAGCCTACTTATTCAAAAAAAAAGTTATGTGGTTCAAAAAAAATTGTGAAAGTAATTGTGAAGTAATTTTAGACTGTGACAAACGTTAAACTTTAAAAAATTAATAAGTTATTGTGGAATGATTTAGAGGTTATCTAGGAAATTTGAAGTACCTAAGTATGTTTAGGAAGTTTTTTGAGAAATCAAAGCAATGATTTTAAGAAAGAGGCATTGAATATAAATAATACTTATAAAAACAACCGACAAATAATTTGCAATATGTTTAGGAAAATTTGAGACATTTTGAGTCAAAACAATTCCTACTGTTAATTGAGCCAAAAGCAAAACGTGTTGTAACTCTCCCCATTCACCCTACATTACTGTAGGGTAAGAATTTGAACTCAGTGCTAAGTTTAAATCTCATTATCTTGGAAACCCTGAGATCTATGTTTATGAAAAGTGTGTCCTTCAGACTCAATAGACAAAAAGGTACAAGAATATTAAAAAAATCCTTAAAATGTCCATCGAATACGAATGCCGTGCAGCTATGATTGTGTGCCTCCGTGACGGCCACACCAATATTGAATAAAAATCAAAAAATTAGATAGTCCCTATATATTTTTTATGTATAACCATACTGCCCAATACTTCAAAGACATATTTGGGTCAATTATAGGCCTATTATTCATATTACTGGGATGACTTAAGACGCACAAGAATTTGAACTATAGTTTAGATCCCTTATTTGACGTAAAATACTTATATGGGCCCCGATATGGCTCCTTTCAAGAAAATTTGTAAATTTCCTATTTTTTATTGTGTATTTTGGCATCTTTAAGAGTGGAAAAAAAGATATATGTTTTGTTCAATTTGGATTGACCACTAAAATCGAATGTCCATAGGACTATATATAGTGCCTAAACATTAAAACAATCTTGAAAAAAAATCAAGAAAAGGATAAAAAATCCCAATGTATATTTTTACTTCATATCACACAACCCAATATTTCATAGACGTATTTGCTTTAATTATAGGCCCATAATTCAAATTACTGGGATTACTTAGGATGCCCCAAGGTTAATAAAAATACAAGGTCAGACCATCATGTAATCGGGCTTGCTAGAATTTTCAATTTGATGTATCGTACCGACTGCTAGGTAAGAAAAACAAAATTTGAAAAAACACGCAACCACTCATGTACTATGACGTCAATATTAAAAGTGTGGTGGAAGTCAAACATCACGCGTTATGGTATAATCTTGTATTTCTATTAACCTTGAGATGCCCAAGAATTTAAGCATAACAGTGTTGACACCTTGTAGGCTTTTATTATCTAGGCAGTGGTCAAAATGGAAAAGGAGTTCTTCATCAAGGCCTGACCAAGGTTTAGGGGCTTGATGAAGGTTGTAGTTGAAGCTAGAGGTGGTTGGTTTGAGTGATTGACTTCACTTTAGATCCCTACATGTCAGAAAAAAAGATGACTGAATTAATCTTGGGAAAATAGTTGTAATATACATTTTCCTTAAACTTCCTGGATTTAAAAATCTCAGCCTGTATAATAGTTGATATTTAAAAAAATTGAATTATAATGGTGCTATGAATTGAATTTGCAGGGAATTGTCGGTTCGCCATTTTTACATTACTTAGATTGATGAAATTATTGATCATGCATTTTTTGTAACATGAAGCCATTTATTTGCTCATGCAATACATTGTCTTTCTACCTATTGATGAAAATCCAAGATAAAAATATGACAAACCATGTCTGATTATTTTTTTATCTATAAATTTATAACATTATTTTTTCCACCGTATTATTTTTTCAAGTCCAAAAAAAAAAAAATGCAATTTCTCTCAAGCTACATATACAGAGGATTTCCTTATTTGATCATTAAAGATAATGTCTCTTGTGGTCTCAATGCCTTTTATCTCTTGAGGGACAAGACAAAAATAATCATTATAATCAATGTACATATATCTAGAGAGAAAAAACATGAAGAATCATGTTTCTTTTAATGTCAGCGAGATAATTAATTAACTATACATACGTGTACTTTGATAGGTAATCTTGAAATTAAATGATAAGTAAACATGTCAAAAATTGAGTAAAATCGGGTGTCTTTAAAGTATTTGAGAGTCAAGACTTAATATGTTATCTTTTATTAAATAAAACATTAATAAGGAAATCTTGCCAAATGCGTAGGATCGAGCAAGTTTCTAGAGAGTTTTTAAATACAGTCTCGCAACCTTTTAGAGGATAAGGGAGGATTTATTTGAGGAAAAATTATAAATTTTTTATTACATATGTAATATTATAATGTTATGAGTCTGTAATTGATTCCTATGTAATTTCTTGACACTTTTATCTTTTACATAAGGAATTGAAACTCTCGATATCTGAAATATAGACTGCATTTTTGGTTTTCTCATAGGAGTCCATTTTTCTTTTGTTGTGCAATTATTATGTACCTTTGAAAATGTTGTAAATCTTCGTGAGTGTAAATCAAAAAGAAAATTATTGTCTGAAAACTTTGATAGACAATATATCTTGTTACAGAGATCGCAAAACAACTACAGTGCTCCTTCCTGTCTTCTCACAGCGATTCCTACTTTCTTGTCAGCTGTCGATGCCCTTGTCTCACTTGATACGTCATGGCTATTTCATAATTTATAATTTTTGATAAATAAATGAAGTAATAAGGGATATCCATCACATATTCACATCGGAACCAAGAAACATGGAACGGAACAAGCTAAGATCAATAGGGACATTTACGAAGAATTGTTGAATGCATGACGTCATTATTCACCTAAATTGGTACATTTGCTGTGGCATGTACAACTGGGACACACCTCCATTAACGAGGATATTTATAAAATGTTATTATAGACATTTCTGCGAAGATTGGTCTTACTCACACTTAATTGTTTATTTCCTATAAACAACCAACAAAAAGGCATCTAAATACAAGTTATATACTAAGTACTGTAAATATATAAGGTTTATAAAAAGAAAAAAGATCTATGACTCAAGTGGAAAACAAAAATGAGGGGAATGCCGTCAATAGACGTCCATGTATTGTTGTGTCGGTCTGTATTTATTCGGTCCAGTCCAGTCTCAGAACCGGTTCTTTTGACTCTCAGTCCTTGGGAGAGTCAGTATTAGAATTGATTAAAGAAAGAAGAAATAAACTTGAGTGACGTCACACAGTGCTCTATTCCTTTAAAAAAGCGCCCCAAAACTATAAAACTTGATATTCTATATATTGTTGTTTACAATTACAGTTGAACTTTAAGTTTTATATTACTTATTTATGAAAAATATATTAACTTCAACGGATTTCATATTTTTTTTTAGCATTCATCTTTATATTTATGAAAATAATTGAATTATAATTTATTTATTGATACAGGGCAAATAAACACAACCATAAATTTGATCTTTTTCATTAAATCATCGTTATAAATATTGATTTAGAATCTGCCCATAACTTTATATTTTCTAAGGTAAAATAACAGGGGACACTGCTTATCAGAAGACGGTGAATCTGATCTGTAAGGGTGTTAAATCTTGATGCTTCTCCACCTTCTACAGAATAAAGGCCAATTGGAAAAACAGATGATTCAAGTACTTGTTTGCCATGCATTAGATGGAGGCATAAAGTATATAGAAATATTGTTTTACAGACTCGAGGAGGGGAACATGTTGATTACAGAAAGTATCGTCCCAAAATAAAAATTGAGATAGGAAAGATTTAACCATGACAAAAGTTGTGTCTTGGCAATAGAAGTGAACATACCGGTAGTTGCATAAATACGCGAACTATTTGTGGCAAATAATTAAATTGTATTATAAAATTCGTATGACGTATTTTTTTTTTAGAATTATATAATACAGAATTTATTCTGCTATAAAATTTAATATAATTACTGAATATAACCCCATCAGCTGCTCTGACACCCTCCAAGCCCCATGGAAGGCCTTGCACACATTGAGGATGTAATGGTCTTCCATGGCTGCCCATTGCTTATTGACGCTGGCCTTCAATGAGTCAAAATCTTCTCAATTTGCCACCACACACTGTAGTCAAGGGGATCAAACCAGGTGATTGAGGTGGCCAAATGTTTTTGTGAAGGCCTCCTTCACCTCATCCACATTGATTTTCCGTGGTTTGCCGGTCCGAACACCCTCCTTCAGATATTTTCCCTCCTTGACAAGCTTCTGGACCTTCAACACAGTAGTCCTGGATAGTCCAGTTTCCTTGATTATCTCCTTGACAGACCTACCGGCGCGGAGGAGAGTGGCAACCATATGACGTTTGGCCTCGTCATTCATCGTAAACGAATTTGTTTGATGCGCGTAAGAAAAACAAAAACAATGCCAAAAGATTTACCGAGTTGTTTGTGTTGGAATTTTTTATTTCCGGTTACGGAACCTCGAGATATAAGCGTTTAAAAATTAGTCCGCGTATTTATGCAACTACTGGTATATGCATATATTTTTGGGGAACCTACTTTTTATGTCAAACAGTGCGCGCACAAGCCTTTATTGCTTCTTGAACCCTTGGAAAATCCCTTGATAATTTTTTTAACTACATAAGGTATTTATTATAAGATAATACACATATTTTTTATAAATACAGTTTTTTAAATGACGCATGACCAAAAAAATTTACTTCATAGGGAAACCGTTGAGCGTCAAATTGGGAGGGGTGGAGTTTAGGGGTATCCCTCAAAAATATATTTTTTCTACTTTCATTTCAATTCTCAAGACGCAAATTTCACCACAGTTTTGTTTTGATTGATACCCGCTATAGTGCTCAATCTTGTAGCACACTATAAAGCAAAATCCTTATTTTGGAAAAGTGCGCAAATATGGGGAGATTTATTTTTATTTTATACCCTGCATTGATGATGTGTCTAACTAACCTCATTGAGTTTTTGTTGTGCACACTTGTTCTTCTATACTAAAACATTAGGTATATAAATAACTTTATATATTTAATTCATAAAATAGTAAAATTTTCAAAAAACAAAAGAGTATTTTTTATATAAACTAGTATGTATATAATATAAAACTGACAAAAAACTACTGTAAAATAGTTATTTTTAACGAATGCAATGAGCTATTTTTATTAAAAAATGTATTCGAAGCTCTAAATAACCTTCAAAACTTAACTGGATTATAGAATATTATTGGTATATTCTCATACGTATAATATACTCTTGAATTAAGTTATATAAAAAAACAATAATACTTTTCTCTAAATTGTTTTTTAATGCCTGAACAACAAAATATAGACATATTTTTATTTGATGTATACAAAAAAATCTAATTCAAAAGTATTAATATTCAGGGGTATTGACCGTTTTTTCTGTAATATAAAGCATTATACGCATCAAGGACCGAACTTTACCAGTTTTTAGGACGGATATACAGGATTAAAGACTGAACTAGGGGGGATTTCAGTCTTTAGTCCTAAATAAGGAGAGACACAACATGTACTTTTATGTATCTAGAATTCTATGAGTAACGATAACGCTCTGCAACAAAATTAAGGTTTTGGAACACCCACCGGCTAAAACAAATATTTATTATTTTTAATTTAAGCCATAAAATGGTCATTCTAACTTTCAATCGCAGTAGGTTTGACATTTAAATCCTTCTTTCAAACACCACTTTTTTCTGTATAATTTCGATTTAGAGTCATATTTTAAAATTAAATAACTATATAGATGAAAATTTAATGTAATAACAAGTGATAAAAGACATTCCAACATTCAAAAGATAAATCCTTTTTAGTGAGGTAAGGGCGTGTTTTATCAAGAAAAAAAAAAGAACATAATTCGTAAAAATAAAATGTTAACTCATTTTTTGAAAGAATCAATTAAAGTAACCACTGCGAAAAATTTTAACATCAATTTTAAAAATCATTTTTGATGAGGACTCCTTCAAATATTTCAGTACCCAAAGAATTAGATAGTTTATGACATTAATTGTTTTTCTTACAAGTCATTTACAATCCTATTCGAGTCTTGAACCTCGATGTAAAGACGTGTCAAACGTATTACCATATTTTTTTGTTTCACATTCTCTAAGGCGTGATTTTTACACTTTTTCCAATTTAGACAAATTTATCATACCTTCTCATGAATAATGATCAGTAACACAGAGGATTTATTATAAAGTTATTAGTAGAGACGTGAAATTGTCAAAATCATTGTGAGCGTAATCAAAAAAATCGGTATAAGTCATTAAAGAGAACGTATATTGTATATTAATAGAGCAAAAATTATCTGCATATATGCATCTTTGAACCAAATGACGGTACTTCTGTTCTAAATATAAGATTATAGTAAATCTAGATCTTTCAGTAGTTTAGAATATAGCATGCAGCGTATACATAGTGCTCCCTAATATATCCCTATAATATACAGGGAGCTCTGTATAAAATGAATTAAATCTTGCAACGTTCAGTTCAACTTATACTAAAAAAGAAAAAGTTGGAAGTACTTTATATAAAATTTTAATAATTTCAAAAATGAATGTGACTTTCGATAAGATTTAACAACAAGTTAAAGTAAAGGCTCTTTAAATCATATTATTAAAAAAATTATAAACTGCTATAGTTATTTTACTTTTTACTTGAGGAGAGAACGTTTATCTATTGAGTGAGTCAAGTGTGTTCATAAAAAACGGAGTCTAACACCCAGGATTTGTTCTATATTATTAAAGCAAAATTTGTATGTTCGTCGACACCTTATAACTCTGGGGCAATAAAGGTATTACGGGTAGTATAGTTACAGATAAGCTGCTCTCCTTCAAATCTTTCAGGATTACCATATCAATTTTCGATTTCTTTTTCTACATACGCAAAGTACGTATGATTTACAACTCTACTCATTCTCCGAAATGTTTGAGCACAAATTAACTATTTGTCTATGTATACAGTTTGTTTTACTCTAAGGATCCAGGGTATTTGTGGGCAAACAGTCCATAAAAATATATTATTCATTAACGATCCAATTATGGTTCTCATTCTATGTACGAGACGAATGGAACTAAATATAATAACATAAATATTTCATATTTAACAGAGGGCTGTTTAGTTACACAAACAAAGTACTTATGTATTTATGTACATAATATTCTAATTGAATGTTTCTTATATTTACATATATAGGTGCCTACATGTATGTGTAACCCCTTTGACCTTGACTAAAGGGGTAAACAGGCTCAATATTGACTTATTCATGATGGAAAATAATTCATGAGAGTCGTGTTCGCTCATGATTTCATTCATAATAGCAGAGAAGCATGTTTTACGAACATGGTTATTCGGAGGTCATCTGGTATACATATCTGCATTTCTCAGCAATCCTAGGAATAATTGAGAGAAGGACTGGAGACAGAATTGAGACAACTGTTAGCTGCAGGCCTCACATTTCATACTTATTGTTTTATGTCTGTGATTGAATGGTTTGTTCAATGAAGTTAAAGGACTTAATAAGGCGTGTGGAGCCAAAACTTGCCGTAACATGTCTAAATTAAGAAAAATGTGAGGAATCAAGAAAAGACAAGTCACAAATCAATTGGGGATATGTTTAAATACTATAGTTATATATATTTTGTATTCAGTATATCTTCCTTCACAGGTAATAACACGCTGGCAAACGGATTGTTTATGTACAACGCTGTCATGTTGTAAGCTCAAAGAGAATTCAAATTTGGATGAGAAGTGCGGCAAACGTTCTTCTCTAATACACCACAAACTGTAAAGTCCAGGAGTTGAAGTCAGGCCTGGAGGAGGGTCACATGGAGGCGGACCAAAAGTCAGTTATGTTGTTGCTGAAAAAGTTTTTGTTCTTTTTGGCTGAATAGAGCTGTAATTGAATTTTTGTAGTCGTAGGAAGTCCAGTTGGAAATTCCGAAGGTCTCTGCAGCCTTTTCACCACGTACTCTAGCCAGGAGAAGATCAAACACGGGTATCGGGATTACCTCTTTGTTATTACTCCGATATTTTACGCTTAAAGACATTGGATAAAAACAAACTTGTTCACTTTGTAATCAAACCCCGTAATTAAATTATAAATTTTAGTTTTTGTATCACTCTGTACAGTCAACAGCTAATTCAAGACAAAATTACGAAAAAAACGTGATTTTGACTGAATCATGGAAAGACAACTCACGACCAAATTGGTGATATGTTTAAATACTATATTGAGCTATATTTTGTATTCAATATGTCCTCCTTCATAGACAATAACAGCCTCAACACCCGAGAGCAGGTTAGGAGTTGTTGGTGATGAATGTCGCGTTCATGATGTATCCCCCAGTCATGATGGTAGTTCGGATCGAATCCAAATTTGAATGAGAGGAGTAGCTAATATTCTTTTCCAAGACAATCCAAATTGTAAAGTCAAAAGGTTTGATGTCAGGCTTGGAAACGCGCCACATGGAGGCAGGCCAATAGTCAGTCATATTGTTACTGTAGACGTTTTGGTTCTTGTTGTCTGCAACGGGCTTCTTGTTGTCGTAGGCAGTCTGGAGATGCCTTCTTCGCAATGTGACAGATGAGTTGTTTTTTGTTGTTGCTCTAACATTTTTACAATTAAAGACATGGAATAAAAAATCTATATTAGCTGACTTTTGGTTGTGTAATGAAACATCGTAATCACAATTTGGATGAGAGGTGCGGCAGAAATTCTGCAAGACGTTTTAAACTGCAAAGTTCAGGGGGTTGAGGGCTGAAGGAGGGACAGATGGAGGCAAGCCAAAAGTAAGCCATATTGCTGCTCCAGAAAATTTTGTTAATCTTGGCTTATGGGGCTGTATTGTACTTCTTAATGTTGTAGGTACTCCGGATGGAGAGGTCAACTATTATTCTGTCTTCAGCTCTTTTTTCTTATAGTCCTTATTTGGATACATTAAATAATGAGAAAAACAAAAATTATAAATCCAACATTTAGAAAATTTAAATAATAAAATCCACCTTATCTTACATGTAATGAACAAAAATGTCTATTATTATAATTGTACAGTAATATCATGAAAAGAAAGAGAGAGAAAAAAGATAAATCAAACTAATCGTTTATGGAACACATGATATGTACAATTTAGAAATACTTTTCCTTCCAATAATCAATTGGTTCTCAAGTTATAAAAACTTGACCTTATACTACATAAAATTTATTGAATGAAACTCACAAAATTAAATTGATGAATAAAAAAATATTGTTTAAGGATTTGTCTTTGTTATTTTTAATTAATATTATTAACTACCATGATGGAATATATTCATATTTGAAGGTATATATACGTGAATTATTATTTTATTGTATCTTTTTTTAAGAATCATAAAACCATATTTCATAAATGCGTGGGTTTTTGTGGAATATGATTAAAAAGTTGTAAAATAAAGCTCATTAATATTTGTGCAATAAATTAGTCAGACTTTTCAAAGTTGTATTTCCTTGTGGTTATAATCTCTTGTAGCTCATAGATATTTATGGGTAAATAATATTTATAATGGAATTAGTCTCGTAGTGAATTAATGATGGATACCTGTAATAAAGGTTTTCACTAGTGTAGGGCTTGGGTGAGAAAATCCTAGGCCTGTCTAAAGCCACTATAAATTTTAATGGACCTAGCTTATTTTATCCTTATAGAAGTGTGTCCTAGAATGGTCTTAATGAAAAATTCGGTCTAGATAGTTTCCAAACATAAAATCGCTTTGGATCATTCTGATTTAAAATTTAAACGAGACCAATTCTATAGATTAATAGTTAATAATATTTTATCTGGTTTCGATCTGAAAATCCTTCGACCGGTCTGAGACTTTAATGAAATTTAGAACTATTTCTATCCTCCAAAGAAATTTGGTCTAGACCTGATTATTTAAAAATTCGGCTTAGATTAGTTACAAACTAAATAAAAATGATTTAGATTGGTCTTACTTAAAATAAGGTCTGTACCAATTCTATAGATTAATTGTTGAGGACGTTATGGTTCCTGTCAAAAAATCCTAGACCTATCTGAGACCATTGTGGTTTTTAGTGGACGGAACTAATTCAGTTCTTTTTATAAGTTTGGTCTGGATCGGTCTTACAAAAAAAAAATACTCATAGATCGGTCTAATTTCAAATTCGGTCTAAACCGTTTCTTTAGATGCATTTTTGATGGCATAATGGTTTCAGTACAAAAATCCTAGACTGTTTTGACACCTTCATGATTTGTAGAGGTCCGAACTAAATCGATCCTTTAAAGAAGTTTAGTATTTTCCTGTTTACAAAAAAACTTTGGTATCGATCAGTCTTGCCAAAAATAAGTTAGTCTCACTTAAAATTCGGTTTTGGACCGATTCTTTAGAATAACTTTTGATGCGTTATTGTTCTCGTTATCTCGTTATATATATGGATACTATAAACTAACTATTGATGAAGTCAGTTGTGTACATCGACCTACAATAAGGTCATATGAAATTAAAGGTGTTGGATAAATCATAATTATACAATTCATAAATCAGGATATTATGGGAGAAAAACGGTTCATAGATTGAGACCAAAAAATGATTAATATATTGAGATCGTTCCTCCATTTGAATACAATTAAGTTAAAGTGTGAGATCACAAAGTATGGGTTCAAATGGGCTTAAAAAATCACTTAATACCGAAGAAAAATAATTCGGCCTGGATAGGTTCCTAAGAAAAAATGTGTCTGGACCACTCGTAGAAAAAATTGGCCTGCATCAGTCTACATACATATCAATTTGAACAATCAAGAGTTTGAATTTAATGAGATAATCAAAAATATGAGAACAAATTGGTCTATTAAAATTTGTTCTTCAAATAAATTGTTGCTAATGAATCAATTTGGCAAGGAGAGCAAATTCATTTATTTGGTAAGGATCTTGGAAGCATTTTAAATTAACTTTGATAAATAAATAGATGCAAAAAATTACAAGTAATAAACAGGAAAATACAATCACTTAAGCGAAGTTTATCATTTAATAACATGATTTAATGAGGAATACAGTCCAGTTCAGTTCAATCTCGGTACAGTTGAGTTCTTCCATCTATATGAGTCCTGAAACTTAATGACGTTACTCAACTTTAATAATCCTTTTTAAATCAGCTCTAGAACTGAAAGTCCAAAGGACTTATGGTCTTAAGGATAGTCCGAAGGCTGGACTTGAGTGATTGAATAAGGACTATTACAACATTAAAAGAGATTGTAACCTCATTACTAATTTTATTGTCAAGGTGATTATATATAAGGTATGTCGATAAGAGATTTTTTTACTTTTGTTTACTAGCTATTTTGATGACGTCAGAGAGGAGCCAATTTAGGAGGAAATTAGACCAAACGAATTGTATTTATAGATAATATAGTATTTAATTTTCTCATCAGACATGACTATTAGTGTAAATTTTTACCTTCCTACGATTACTATACTTAAATCATAAATTAAAAAATTAAAAGTTGCTTTCAATGAAAAATAGGTCAGAACATAAATATTCAAATGAATATACAAAAATAGTGGACTTTTGATGGATGTGTATAGGTTGCCACAGTACAAATGCGCCTAGTACCACTAGAAGAAGATATCATTCTTATAATAATATGAGTTTACACTTAATAAGAGTCAGTAACACTGAGCTTGACTCCGTTGTGACGTCATCAAATAAGTTGTCAACTAACGTCAACCGGATGCGTTGCAAGTCTCTTATCAACACACCTTATATACAGTCACCTTGGGGCACCTACTTTAGTTGAGATAGGATATAGTTTTGTTGTAATTATTTCCAAATTGAACTAATTTAGAAAAGGGGCGGTAACCAATTGGAAGGATATGTTCCACTCCCTCTAAGTATAGTTTAAGCATATAATACTAGAAACCTGTAAGCGCGCCCGCAACAAATGAGGTAGAAGAACAGAAAAATTACTACAATCACATAACATAAGTAGACTATTTGTCATATATTTAGGCAAAAAAAAAGTGTTTATTACATGTGAATGGTCAAATATATGAATATATATAAAAAATGAGAACTGTGAAATTAAGAAATCACAGTTTTTATCAAATTATTTCATTCCAATTTCAAGCGTATCACATGACCTCTTTTTTAGGTACATTCGACTATTTGAATCTAAAAATATGAAAAATGGTACTAAGAACCTACGTTATGTTATGTTGCCATTTTAGTACTTTCGCAGTTCTTTTACCCCATTTGTAGCGGGCATGCTTGAACCTTCACTTACTGGTTTATGGTATTATATAGTTTAAGACACGCACATATTATGACTCCAGTTTATTTTTGGTACTTGTCCCTTCCCTATGACAAATGGAGAACATGGGGCATTGCAGATAATATATATGATAGAACATTTAAAATAAATTCGAAAAAAAAAAAAATGTTTCGTAGAAATGTTTTCTAAACTTTCGTTATGGAATCATTTACAAAATATATACGTAATTTCTTGGCATTTTTTTCGGATTTAAAAGGGGTTGTACTGGGTATGTATTTGAAATCTGGACACTTATAAAAGAGATGCATAAAGAAAACACATGAGGGGAATTGAAATTTCCTCCCACCAGCCGAGAAACTGTGTGTATTGATACCCCGCCAAAAAAATTAACAAAATCAGTCGAAAAATGGCCTCACAAGGAGGAAAAAGAATCCAGATAATGCATATACATCGTGTGGAACACAGACAGATCTGACACATGATTTAGGCAAGAATGCATACCATTTACAACGTCAAGGTGACCATTAATGACGATATTGATATCGAGACAAGCTGCAACAAGATGGTGCACCGGTTCAACCAGTAAAAGTTATAAATTCCTTTTTGGAGATCAACAAACCATTCTGGACGAAAAAATGGGGCCACCGTATTTGCCAGATGTCAAGTTGCTTGACCTTTCACTCTACCCGCATGTCGAGGTAAAGTCCTGCCAGACAAGGGCACCGAATCTAGAAGCGCTCAAGGATTTTGTGGATAAGCTTTGGAAATTCTTGAACCTCAAATTACATTATTACCGCCTGTCAGAGCTTCCAGAGGTGCATCAAGGTCATTATCACATTCGATGGACGCTAAATTGAAGATTAAATTTGGCAGCACATGTGCCAAGATCCGTACAAACTTTCGTGAATGTATTTCTCCTAGTTTCCCCAACTAAACTAACTAAAATTACATATTTAAAATGTATTGTTTTCAATTATACATTCGGTAGAAATGGGGAAAATCCTGGTAAAGGGATATGTAAGTTCCACTCCCTCAAGTCCCTAATTTAAGACATAGAAATTTAAACAAACTGCATGATTTTTGAACTTTTGCCATCCAAACAGCGAAATTAGGGGAGAGGGAAGGACCATGGGACATTTTATATGTATGTACATGATATTGCATAGAACAGTGGTTTTCAACCTTTCAAATAATATAGCCCACTTTAGTACTAGTAATCACACAACGACGCCAACTCTGAAAATATCTTATTATAAAGGACTGATTTTTTAATTATTTTTTTGTAGAAGAAACTGCCTTGTATTGCAATTATAAATTATTTGTTGGTGAAGTAACTATACATTCCATAAATTATTCGTCAGAGAAGAAAATCACTCAGTTGCCATGATGTTTTAGGTCATAAGAATACTCCTACAACACTTACTAAGGAATTTTTGATGTTATTTGGAGCAAGAAAGACCTTCCTTCAAATCTCTTTGACTTCTACCAAGCAGCCTTGACTACCATTGACAGGGTATTCTTACTAGTCTAAAAATAAGCTAATTTGGCATTACCGGTGGGAAGAACAATAGGGGTCGAGCAACCAAAACAAAACAATTGCCTATCTGACTTAGGGAACTGTTACATTTAATATCACAATATAATTCATAAAGCTGTCTAAATATACATATTTTTCACCATATACAATGTTCATATTTATCTCCAAATACATTTTACAACCACAAGGCATTGATGTTGTGACCCCATTGGGTGTCGAGAACCACTGGTATAGAACATTAAAAATGAATATATACTGTGTTACTCAAGTCCGCATATGAGTGATTTTTTCATGAACAGAGACTTTGAAAATTTTTGATATTGTAGTAAATAAAATAGGCTCTTTAAATAAATAAAAAAGATTAGATTTACCAGAGAAGTAACCTCGTAACCAGGCAAAATATATTTAGCAACTTCATAATCGAATTGTACATGAACCTGTGTGGCAGGAGAATATACAAAGTAGGAATTTTAAATCTGGAACAAGTTTAAGCCTCAATAGTTTTGCAACCCTGACATCCATGTTTATGAAAATGTGAACATTCAACTGACAAAAATGTATAAGAAAAATACAAAATCCTTGCGATATTCTCTGCATACTACCGCAGTGCACCCATTATTGTGTGCCTCCTAGGCGGCCGCACGCCCCTGTGCGCAAATGACGTCATAGATCATTATTCTAAAGAGCTTAAAGTGATGTTAACAGATCCGGTGTAATACTATAATTTTAAATTAATGCGGTTTGTCCGAATCAAGTAATTGGGACTGGATTTATTCTGGGAAACCCAAAAATTTAAGACCTATAGGGTAAAGGAAATATGGCCTTTTAGCTACCCGGATTGGACCCCCTTGGACTACTATATCTGGGCCGTCTTGGATAGAGACTTCATTATGGGCCCCATCATGCAGGAGCAAAAGATTTAGATTTATTAATTTTTTTTAAATTAATTGTAATCTTTAAATTTCCTGGATTTAAAATTCCCGACCTGTACACCATTTTAAGACAATACTTAGAATCAGCCCATTTTGTTTTACTTGCAGCATTACAAAAATGTAATGCAAAAACAACTATAAATATGTTATACAAAGTATGAAGGCTTCCTGGAATCGGTTACAATAATTCCTTAGCTCTCATTTACCCAAATAACAGCATTTGAACCTCTAGGAATCTCAATAAATTACATGCAACATACATATACTAAAATGAGCTGTCAAAAAAATGTTACATTTTAATTAAATATGTTGTATCTTTTACGACCACGTTTATTTCTCCTCAAATTATATGCACTTCATTGATTGCATGTCAATATTTGAAGCAGCATCAATTATGAAGCATGACTTTTCACTTTATTACCTCCCTCATTTCATTGGTCGTGCAAAAGATGTAAAGATGAAGAAACAAAAGCGTCAAGGAAATGAAACAAAGTAGAATTAGTCAAAAGGGTGATAAAATATCCCCCGAGATATAACTATTTTGATAGAAAACTATGGGTATGAATATAATTTATGAACCTAGGAATCCATTATTAAATATACACATAAACCTTGGGTTTTATTCGAATAAAATATGTATGACGCATGTACAATAGATTGCAGTAATACCTTGGATTAACAACAACACTTGTGTCGTCAAATAAGTGTTCACCAAGGCTGTCTCAGAATTGGCTTGTTAGGCATTAATCACTTATACTTTTTTTTAAACTGCCTAATTAGTTTTTATATCTTAAACTTATTTATGATTTATATAGACTGAAAATAGAAAATTGAACTACAGTAATTCATATTATTTGAATTATTATTATCAAAATTAAAATATTCAAATTTCTTATGACCTCAATTTTGATTTTAAAAAAAGTTTGAAATAAACTAACATGTACTTGATCAACAGTTTAAAAAATGTCCCAACTCTTATGAATATGAAACTTTGGAAACATCCTGTATCGCTGTGCCACAAATCGTGTTTTTTTTTTATTATACCAGGATGGGATCTTAAATTTAGGATACTTTTCTCTCGAAGTTTGGTCAACTTTATTTACGTTTTTATAACTTAAACTTATTTTAAGATATATATAGACTGAAAAACGAAAACTGAACTACAGTCATTCATATTATTGATTAGAAATTAACAAATTTAAAAAAATATATAAGTAGTTTATAATATATCACTTGTTTTTAAAGTTGTACATAAATTTAAAATAGTTTGTTCTTTCTTTTTTTAGACTTGCAACTGTCGTCCTTTTGCTCTTGATACTGCTGTTATCAAAATGGCGTCGATAGTCCCTTTTTAGGGGTTTCAAATGAGATCATCAGAAATTCAAATATTCTAATTTTGACTTCCTTTTTAAAATTCTCACACTTCAAAATATTAACGTACCAAATTTGAAGATGTTAGCTCTTGGATCAAAGCAGATATAAGAAAAAGTAGCGTCCGGTAAAAAGTCATTAAAGTGACGTTAAAAATTGTGCTCTGAGACGAGTATCTATATCTCAGAAACGACTCAGAATTATGTGCTGAAATTCGGCACACTTAATTTACAAATGTATTTGAGTATGTGTGTCAAAAATCATAGAAATCTGAGAGGGTCGGATAACATGCCCTCGTTGATTTGACTTGGAATGATCCCTCTGGGCCTTTTTGATTTCCAAACTGCAATCATTATTCTTTAGTTCTTGAAGATATACTAATATATAAGTAACAACGTTCCATGTTTTTAATGAAGATCAGAGAGTAAAACAGATGATTTATTTGGGAGTTATAATCGTGGATTCAGAATAGAATTGATGATCGATATTGGAGTAAGTTATACGGACCATTCATATGTATAACAAAAGTTCTATTTTCTCTTTCACAATACAAGGAGATGGGATCCCACATTTCATGCCCTGCAATGCCTTCAGGAAGTCTGGAGTGCGTTTTTTTCTCCCAGAAAGATAATGAGTCTTCCTTGCAGGTGTTTCCTAATTTGCAAATCTTGAAATTATTTCATAAATAGATATACTTAATTAACTTTTAATATGGTACCCATAGATTATGGGTCCTGAAACGTGAGTAGGCAATGGAAACAAGAGCCATTTCTAAATATTAGCATTCGAGCAGGATGGAGTCAATCAGGGAATTAACAGTGATGTGAGGAACTGTACTAACCTTCGACTCAAGACATCACAAGACAAAATAATCCATCAGATTCATGTCAGGGGAGATAGAACGCCAAATATCCCTGGATAACCAGTCGTAGCAATCCTTCTGCAGCCAATCCTGAGTCATTTTGAAGATGTAGCAGAGGGAGCACCTTCTCTTGTTGATCATTGTCATCTCTGAGACCTCAGCATTGCTAATATCCAGATTTTTGTTCACCAAAATCATGACAACAGACTTTCGTTCAGCCTTTGAAAATGTAGTAGGCTTGAAATCTTCTGTTGTTTACTACATTGCTACTGTATTTTAGCTACTAAGCGAAATGTTTATATGTATATTTCACCCCAAAAAAAAAGGCATTGCGCAATTTACGTCATAACTTATAATTGACTTTCGGAGAGGAAATGCAGGATTTTGTGAGTGAGAGAGATATCCTATACATAAAAGTCAAAACCATCACCATCAAAATAAATAACAAATCAATATAATCTTGATCCTCATAAATACATTCCTACTCTATGTAGGTATGTGTGGAGTCATAGCTAATGGAATGCTCTAAGTGGATTTCACTTTATAAGGCCAAACT
This sequence comes from Lepeophtheirus salmonis, assembly GCF_016086655.4. Lineage (NCBI taxonomy): Eukaryota > Metazoa > Arthropoda > Copepoda > Siphonostomatoida > Caligidae > Lepeophtheirus > Lepeophtheirus salmonis. Next base: position 1,956,901 of record NC_052141.2, on the reverse strand, counting down.
TGACAGTATCATATAAAATACATTGGTACATTTGTGTACAGGGTGGGGATATAAAATTCGAAACATGGTTAGATCTTAATATCTTGAAAAAACTTGAGATTCTTGTTGATGAAAGAATGTGCTCATCAGATTCAACCCATAAAACTGTATCAGAAATAATACAAAATTCTTGAGATGTCCTCCGAATATGAATGGTGTGTGGCCATAATTGTATGCGCCCGTCCCGGGTGCACGCCCAAGAAGATGATTGAGTTTACGAATCTGACCAAATCAACTGTTTATGGTGTTACCAATGTATTATAAGAGTATGAAGGGTCGAGAAGACCTACAAGGAAGACCCATGATCGTTCTGAGAGCAAAAAAAAATGGACTCCAGACCTCTTGATATATTTTGGACAAAGGAACTGTGGCCTCATAGCTCGTCGGATCTTAACCCCTTATTCTGTGCCACCGTGCCAAGGAACATAATAAATCCACTCACAATGACGCTAGGGAGCTTAAATGAATATTAACAGATCAGGTGTCATGCTAAAATTTTAATTTTGTGCAGTTTGTCGTAATGGGGACATTGGAACCGTATTTATTGCCTAAAAACACACATGTTGAAGACCTTTATCATGTTTTGGACAAAATAAATGTTACCTCCTAGCTCAACAGATCTTAATCCCTTGGACTACTATGTATAGGGTGTCTTGAAGAGAGAGTCCAATAAACGTGTGCAAAACCCTGTTGATTTCCTTGGTGGCTTTCAAATAGTATAGGCAGTGGACAATATGGACAAGGAGTTCCTCATCAAGACCTGTGCTAGGTTGTAAGCTGTGATTTAAGCTGGAGTTGGTTGGTTTGATTGATTGACTTCACAATGGACCCCTTCATTGTCAAATGTTGAATTAACTTTGGGGAAATTATTGTAAATACATCATCCTTAAACTTTGCGGATTTTTATTCCTCACCCTGTATATTTTACATGAGATTGAGTATTTTTTTTTTTTTCTTATCTATTAAACTAATATTCAATTATTGTAGTTTATATGCTGAGACAAATTGCGTTCATTTCAATTCAAATGAAACTTGACACGATTATCACAAATTTGTCATTCATTTTTCCGAATCAAATACGCTTTTTGATAATTTTGGGTTTGAATTTTTGTAGTATTTTTGCCCTTGTTATAGGTTTAAGACCTCTTACCCCCATGAAAATTAATTAATTTCGTTAGAATCAACCATATTGAGTACAAATATGGGCTCATCTTTTCTATGTGATCATCTAAGCTTGAGAAAATGCAATTTAAAGGCCATTAAATAAGCAACATATTTTATGTGTTTTATTTGAATAGGAATAACCCAAAGGTTAGTAGAAATACAAGGTTATGCCATGATGTAATAGGGATTGGCAAAATTTTCAATTTCATATATTATACTGACTTCTGGGTATGACAGACTAATTCTGACGTCATAGAGTATAACAGTGGTACAGTAGTCAAGGAAGGTCATATATAGCTACTCTGTGAAACATTTATACTCTTTGACGTCATTATTTAAAAACGTGGAGGAACTAAAATATCAGTCAGAAAAGCAAATAACCTTGTATTTCTGTTAACCTTGGGATAAACCTTTGATTTTTCAATGTTTTTACACCAAAATAGTTGATTAATAATAATACAGGTTTCATTTACTAAAGTATAATTGGTTCTAGAACATCTAGTTTAGGGATTCTCAACAGGCAGCCCGTCGAGGGATATCCCTAAGGACCGTTATAAGAAAATCGATCCTTAGGACTATCAGTTCTCGGAAATGTTCCTAAGGAATGTCAGTGGGACTGGACTTGACCGCGGTCCTCAGGCCTAAATAAAGACTGACACAACACTAGTTATAATTAGTGATTTATCGGTCCTTATTTATTCTGTCCAGTCCAGTCTTTAGACCGGTCCTTAGGACACTCAATCATTGGGATGGGTGTTTAGAACTGTCTGTCCTTGGCACAAGTCTTTAACTGTCGGTCCTAGAATTTTTCATAAAAATATCGATGGTTTATTAAGCCAAATAAGATATATGACATAGATATTAAGATTATTGAACATATCTTGCAAAAAATATGATTTTTTTTCATTATAATACGATCATATTCGTATTGATACTTAGTTATATATGTAATTGTATTCTATTATATAACGGAGTAATTAAAAAGGAAAAACACCTTCATCAACGTCACGAGAGGTCGATTTTAACTTCTTTAAGGACCAAAAAGTGGAACTTGACTCCATGGAACCGGACTGGACTGAACCTCGGTCTTCGGTCCTATATATGGACTGACACAACGTAAGTTATCAATCTAAGTCCTTGTTGGGCTCTAGGATCGACATTGGAGTCATTCTTGCCTATTGCTTTGGTTGATACGGCGTAGGACACGTGTTTATTTCCTTTATCTCACAGCTAATTTTATAAATGTCATGACAGCTAAACTGCTCTCTTCTCAAACTTTTTTCAAATTGTCAGGGTTACCATGCTTATTTTTGGTTCCTTTTTTTACGTGGCAAAAATCCTTATGATTTAATACCTTCATCATTGATATACACGAAATAATTCAACTGATCTACGAACTGGTCACCAATAAGGCGAGCAAATGTCAACAGATGAATAACTTATACCAAATAGTTTTCATTAGAGTGGGATACCACTCTCTGTAAAAGATTGTGTTGATCAATAACTGTGGGCGACCACTCGTTTAAAAAGGAAGAAGACACGAGAAAGTGGCTTCTAGCTGTCTGCTTCCATTTTATATTACTATTTTTCATCATTATTCCTATAAATAAAATTATAACGATAAAAAATGTGGTGCGTCCTTGAGAGGTCATTTTAAAATAGGTAGTAGTACTATGCATTAAAAATAAAAAGTATTATGTGTCAATAAAACTGATTTGAATCTTCAATCAAAGGGCATTTATGAATAAAGTTATTTCATATAATAGTTGAACAAAGAAGTAAGTGTAGATTATACGATGGATATTTCTGTCTAGAGACATAGATTATATGTAGATGTTTCTTATTGAGACATAGAGTGAATTGCAGATTGTGCCAGTCGGAGAATGAAAGGTTTTTCTTTGCAAAAGACATAAATTTAGGATATTTAATAACGGAAAAAAAAAATGCTTTTAATAATAAATAAATTATTCATAAACATATGTCTTTAAAAAAAAAAAATTGGAACTGGACTTGTGAATGACACACAATTCGGAACAAATTGATACACAGGTTTTGCTAAACAAAATATCATGCATATTATTGAAAATAAAGTGAGTCCCCTATCCAACCTACTAGGCTTTCTATTCTGGAATTTCGGCATCCCATTTTCTTGGGATTTTTGGGTGTTTTACGTCTATGATAAATTCTAATGGTAAATCTTGCTTCAGATATTTGATAAATAATCTTTGATTATGTAGAGGTAATTTTGTCTTTATACATAAATGATTTCAAATTAAACTGTCATTCAGCATAGGATAGAAACGGATACTTGGAGAAGAGAATATGTCCTCACCAAGGATAATAGAAATACAAGATTATGCCATCATTTAATCTTGTTTGCCAGAATTTTCAATTTGATGTAGAGTACCGACTGCTGGGCAAGGCAGACAGATTTTGAAGTCTTTGAGTATAACAGCGGTACTCTAACAGTAACTGTCAAGGAAGACAGTATATAGGTACTCTTTGTAAGAGTTATACTCTATGACGTCAATATTAAAAAGTTTTGTGGAAGTCAAACATCAGTCGGAAAAGAGTTATTGTATAACCCAAGGTTAATAGATATAATAGGTTAGACCATCATGTAATCGGGCTTGCTAGAATTTTCCATCTGTTGCATTGTTCTCGACACGCAACCACTCCTCTACTATGACGTCATTATCAAAAGTGTGGTGGAAGTCAAACATCAGTCGTACATGTGTTATGGTGTAACCTTGTATTTTATTAACCTTGGTCCTCATCTAACTACGCAGATATACAGTGGAGAAGATAATTATTTGATTTCTTGCCAAAATCGTTCTATAATTTTAATAGTATGTTTATTTTACCATTGAGACATTATATGAATTAAAAAATTAGGTGAAGTCCTCCTTTTCCCTCTCAGCCTAGAAACATCCCCAAAACATAATGGTCCACCAACAAGCTTAAAAGTAGAGAGGGTGTTATTTGGAGTTACACTCAGCATTTATCTTCTTCCAAGTATAATAAGTCACATTGATGACGATAAGCTCAATTTTGTCTTATCTGATCACATCATTTTTTCCTAAGCCTCCACTTTATCATTTAGGTCTTCATTAAAAAACTGGTTTAACTTATTGAGGCCAACAGAAACTACACTGTGTGTGAAAAGATGTTCAATGATTGAAATCTACTCCTAACTTTTTGTTTATTGAATATATCTTAAAAAATGACAATTTTATGTTAATTTAAAGTAGATGGATCAAAAGCCCTGAATTCCGTTCTTATACCCTGTATTCATATACTTTCATTTTATCAATAAGATGGAGTTTTCTCGAATTTTAAAATAATTAACGTATTCATAATTAATAGTCAATGAATGAATAAAGGTCAGGGTGTGATTTGTACACACTTTTTCCGTTCTTTGTGTGGAAAACAGGAGTTTTTGCGCCATTTCGTTTATTTTCACCTCAGATAATTTATTCATTTTTTCTACTTAGTTGTTTATTTTTTAGCTGAAAAATTCATTTATGCAAAATGTTGCTTATAGTTAGATAAATCCATGAGTAGACTATTTGCCGAATACACAAATTGATGAAGCAATTTTGCCGTTAGGGCATTTTGCCGAAGAACTAATTGGCAAAAAAAATGATGTTTTTTATACATTGATATAGAAGATTGCATATTTTAATGCAATTTAAAATGTTAGTACTATAAATAAGTTTGTTCATATGCTTTACATATATGTAAATTAATTAATATTATTTTGCAAAAATGTTTTTTTATTAATTATTTCATCAATGATTATTTTAGGTATAACCACAACAAAGTAGTATGTGGTTCGAATAAAATTTGAATCTCTGCCATTGAAGAACTCTAAATCAATTAAATAATAAATAAAAAGAATAGCGAACCACATTTCCGTTATCAATTAATTATCAATCGACATGATGGGTTTAATATAAGAAAAGACTCATGGATTGAGGGTCTAGTCTGAGTTAGATCTTGTAGGAGAGTCTCTTATATGAGGAACTTATTACCAGGATGGTGGTAGACCTGTGACTATGGGGAAGGGGACAATCCCTCCCCCTCACTTGACTAAAGCATTGTTGTCAAATTAGTCGAAAAGACAACTTTTTTGTCAGAAAATTAATGTATGTTAAATTTAGGATATTTTTTAAATCGATTTTTTTATCAAATATATATGACAATGTTTCCTCAAAAAAAAAAATGAAATTAAATAATAATAAACAGCCAAATCCTAGGTAGAATATCACATAACTAAATATCAGGTCGAATCTAGACCATACATCGTTTATACATATGTGGTGCTTCATTATATAAAAAATCAAGAAAAGGAGAAAATCCTAATATATTTTTTTACTTTATTTTTTCATTGCAATATTTAATGCAATTATAGGCTATGTATTCAAATTTCTGGGATGCCTTCAGATACCCAATAATTTCAGCTATCGTTTAAAACTTTTATTTGGTTTAAGGGACTTCTATCGGCCCCAATATAGTCCCTTTTAAATAAAATTAATTTATCATTATTTATGGTGACAATTACTTTTGACTACTTTAAGTACAATTTGCAGCCCACCCAAAGGTTTAATCTCATGATCAATATTGACAATTATTCACCAAGGAATACAAATGTAATCTACACTTCATTTTGAGAAACGTTATTCTATATTTTTTTTGTGTTGACGGCCCGCATTTACGGATTATAAATGTTTATATATAAATATGTATCTATTATATATTTAACAACAACTATGGAATAATGACAATACTGCCGTAATAGTCAAAATATGTATTTAGTAGACATCGTTCATCATCTTACGTCATAAGGTTAGAGTGATACCCATATGTAACGTCATACATAGTAAATAAAGACAACTTGTCCATTTGTAAATAAAAATAGTTAAAAGATCATCATTTATCATCCCCCACCCCTTTTACAACATAGGAGTTGTATTTCTATATATATAAAACCAATTTGACCATTTACTCGATGAAAATGAAATGAAAATATTTGGTGTGTGTCATATTTTATAGGATATTTTTGGTTTAACAATAAAAAATATATTTATATTTATAAAAAATGTCCTTATCATATATAAATGATCATTTCAATCCCGCATCTTTGACACACAATAGATATTTTACAAGAAAAATAAATCTTTCTTTTTTATTCCTTCATATTTTTTTTTTTTTTACAATTTATGAGTAAATATTGTGGTTTCGAAAGTAAAAATGGAGCTGATGTGGGCTGTCAATAAAAAAAGGGGTTTCACTATTTGGTTTTTAGCTCGGACACTGAAATAAAAGAGGATTTTTTTTGTTGGTTTGTTTTTTCCATTATACAAGGTTGGTCCGAAAAGTTTTCTACCTCAAGGTGAAAATGGCAGCACTCGTAAATAAAAGCTACTCACATTTATTTAATGTCTGTTGACAGTTACTCACTAAAATTTCAGCCATTTTGGATATGCAGTTGTTATGGCGCAGTCGTCTGAGTGAGTTGATGTGAGGGATTTTGTTAAAATGGACGGTATGGAGTATCGAACTGGCATTATTATTTTTTTTTTTTTTTTGACAACATGTAACTTTTAAATAGTTTCAAATAATAGCAGAAATATAAATGCTCGTTGAGAGTAAATTTGACGCGTCTAAGTAGATACAGCACGGAGTAATTGAGGCAAAAACAAAAAATGTATTGTGAACCAATATTTTGCAGAGAAAAACGCTGAGTTCTATTTTGGAGGGGTTACAGAGATGGGAGCACCCTGGGAGAAGAGTGTAGAGTTACAAAGGAGACTATGTTGAAAAATGAAATAAAAATTCAAGAAAATTGTTTGGCATCTTTGTTAGGTCAGAAACTTTTTAGCTTTACTCCATCGGACCTAGGAATGGACATTTGAAGTCCATTTACATTAATTATATTTCCTTCTCTAGGAACGAGACATGCACATTGAGCTCAATAGAATAATTTCTCCCAAGAACGTTGTCCATTGAGCTACGTCACTCCACATGTAAATATTGTGGCTTCAAATGTTAAAATCGAGCTTATGTGGAACATCAACACAAAAGCAAGTCCGAATGAGTTTCACAACTTGGTTTTAGCTCTAGCATTGGAGTAAAAGATTATCTTTGAGAGAAAAAAAGGAGATTGGAAATGAGAGGATAAATGAATACCGTTCAAATATATTCTCTGTGCATTACTTCCGCGAATAAAGTTCGCGTTTTTGCTTAGGTTTGTTTGTAAGGAGGATTATCTAAAAAGTTACTGATTAATTTTTGTAAGACTTTGTAAGAAGGTTATACAGGGTTTGCAAGCTATCTATGTCATTTCATTTAGGGTGATCTCTTAGGCAAACGCAGGTACTTAGTTAGCTGTTTTTTATTTATATATATATATATATAGCTTGTTTAAACCTTGCACCAGTTGGGAAAAATGTAATCAATAGACAAATTGGTTGGCCAAAATATTTGGAAAAGGTAGGGTACCCACCTTGGAATCCACTCCGGGGGTGAAAACAAACAATTTTTCGAACTCTGAGACTCATCGAGATGTTGGTTTTCAAGGATAGGAAGGAGTTTGAGGCCACATAATGTGATTTGTGTACCCTGTATATGTTGCCAGCAAGGGGCCATTAAATTTTGAAAATGCAAAATCGAACATAACTTTTGAACAAATTGGCTACAATAAAAAAATTATTTTTTATCCTTTCAGATCAAAAAATATTTATATATCAGCCCATGACTTTTTAGGAAGAGGTCATCTAATTGTGAAAGGTCAAGATCACACAAAATGTTAAAACGCTAAATATACTATAACTTTTGAATAAATAGAGATACATGCGTCAAATTAAATTTTGAAAGCTTAAGGCAATGGGCAAGGTTACAAAAAAAAAAAAAAAATTTAAAATTAGTGTCATTTCTTCTAAATTTTTATGGAAAAATATTTTATGTGGAGATTTGCGCTCTATCAAGTTGTTTTTCTTTTTTTTCTACATGCGCTAATCTATGTTTGCAAGAAACTATTTTAGGTAGGTATAACAATTTAGATTTGTAGCCTTCGCCCACGAAGTTGAACGCCTAAGTTTGCTTGTTTGTCTGTGAGTAGGATTATTGAAAAAGTTAAAAATCGATTTTGGTGAAACTTTGTGAAAGCCTATTTATTTTTCAGAAATCAAGGCACATAAAATGTTAAAAACGAAAAAAACGACCACAACTCTTTAAAAAATTGAGATGAATAATTTTATTTAAAGTTTGAGAACACGAGTCAGAGGTCACACAAAACAAATTGAGATACATTCTAAGCCTAAGAGCTCACACTATGATAATTTCGGGTAATTTTGTGTCAATCCTTATTTAGGACTGAAGACTCCAGTCTTTTCCAGTTCAATATCCGTCCGGACAAAGTTCAGTCTCGGTCCTTGATGGTGTCACACACCTTTATTTCTTCTTTTTTTCATCAGTTCTAGTAATGAAAGTCCAAAGGACCGACGTTTTTAAGGATCGGCCCCAAAGACTAATAGGACCAATTCTTAGAGTGGACATGAATCGAATAAATAAGGACGGACAAGACACTAATTACGGGCCTTTCTGTATCTGCCTTTCTATAGAAAAGGCTGAGAGATGCAAAAAAAAAAAAAAAAAAGATATATATCTATTTGACTAAGGATCTCCTCCCCCAGACATAAATATAGAGAGTGACACAAAATTGTAAATATTTCTACCCCTCCCCCCCTCACCATAAAATAAAATTATTAATTAATATGATCCATTTAAATTGTGAGTCTATTTACAAAGGTAGATTTTTAGAGGATAGATCGACAGTATCAATAAATAAATTCCTTTATCAATAGTAAATATTAGGAATTAATTCGATAACAAAATGTAAAAGTAAAAAGATGGTTTAGTATCAACCATCCTGAACATACAGGGTGAAGATTTTCAATTCGAAAACTTTAAGAATAATGTATATAGCAATTTATTCCCAAATTAATTCAAAAATCAATTGGTCCAAGGTCAATAAAATAGAAGGTATCTTTGTCAGAAAAATTTCTGATTTGTTGTTGAGAGGAGCAGCTGACGTATGATGTAGTTGGAAAATAGAATCATCTAGTTTACAAAATGACATGACATAAATTTAAAAAGAATTAGATATCCACACGTGTTCCTCCTTGAAACGTCTTCCAGAATTTCTTACTCGTAAAATAAGTGCTATAAATTGTGCTCTGGCTACCTGCTTTTCCTCTCACATTGACTCGGATCAGGAATATTTTGCGATCGATTTCCTAAAAATGACGGTATCCGTTGCAAATGGATTCAAGCCTGCCATAGGTAAGATTCAGTTAAGTCTACAACTGTCAGACATTTTTAGAATAAGTGGTTTGATAGAAACTTCACGGCTGAACTCATGCCAAACTATAGAAGGAGTTTGAGTAACAAGGTCCAGAAAAGCTTAAACCCCAAAGCGTTTCCCACCCTTCACTTAGTTCCCGGGGAATCTTGTAAGAATAATCGTGGCTGATACATCCAAAATTAGAAAAAAAGAAGGGTATACTTTCAAATTTAAATTGAGTCAATACAAACTTGTTTATTGTAATTAAATGTAATTTTTCTAGGCTCTTAGCCACAAATAAAAGTTAATCAATAACATCAGCAAAAAAAAATTGGATTTGAGTCTTCATAATGATTGTTCTGATTAATTCCCTTTACCTGAGACTATGGAAGTTGAACATTCATCAACAAAAATGCACGAAAATGCCCTAGTTCAAGGTAATATTGAGGGGGAAGAATATCTTAATTGGAGGAATGAGAAGAAAAAATTACTTTTGAAAATAAGTAGGCTTCAAAAATATTAATTTCCCTTCAAAAGAAAAATGTGTACCAGAATGTATCAGCAGCGATTTTCATCAAGCCACGTCAATGGGGTTATGAACAAAAAACTGAAATGAAGAAGATATGTAAAGTTATCTGATTTTGAGATGAATAGCTAATCTAATTTGAAATACAATGTTTCAACAGATTCTTCCTTTGGACTGAGGTATTCAAGAACTTGGTTACATAGCAGGATACCTGGTTAAAAAGTTTAAAGCTAAATACTCTGAATATGGGTACAAGGGCACGATATCATCCTTTTTGTAGTGCAGATATAACACTTTGAATATCAGCTTATCCAGAGGAGAGTTGACTAAGCCAGAAAGTTCATTTTTTACTCAAATGAAACAATTCTAGACAATTTCCAACCAACCTCAAGTTATTGAGTCATTCTCCAAGTGTCTGCTCCAAATTTCCCTCAGGATGTCATTATAAAATATGCTCAATTAAGATTCTTCATTAGAATTAAGCAACTAAATAATGGTCTAGACGTGCACAAAAAACAAAGAAACTGGGCGAAAATTAAAGAAATGATCACATTATATAACCTAATTTCTAGAAATTTTATGAAATTTCTTATAATTGATTAATAATAAATGTAACATATGTTAAACTTTTATGTCCAGATGATTTTTAATATTATGTTAAATTGAATAAAAATAAACATTTAATCAGTTGATTATGAAATTACGTTATAAATTAGACAAAACAACCCCTATTACCACTGATTTGAATGACCCAACTTACGTCATAGTGTCAACTTTTCTTAACAACCCTTGAGTGTTCAGAAGAGCATACCTTCTATTCTTTTTACCCTGATTTGTTCTTACATTTAGAAGTCCATAGTGAAGTAATTCACACAATAACAACAACAGTCTCCAAACTGATCCTGATGCAACCCTTTATGAGGAACTCCTCATCCATGTTGACCACTGCCTCGATAATAGAAGCTCACAAAGAGTCTCGAGTCTTATTTTCACTTTATTTTGACTCTCTCTCAAAGAAACTCTACACAGAGTAATTTAATTAAGTTTTAAAAATGTGGGGTTTCCAAAATAAATCCGCCAACAATGAATGAATTGGACTAATTTCCCCAATTCAAAGCTCTAGCATGACACCAGATCTATTAACATCAATTTAAATCCCTTGCATAATTATACATGGATTAATTTGCGTTTTTACGCAAGAGCCCGGCATCAAGATACACAATAATGGCCCTGCAGCCTTCGTATTCGGAGGACATCTACAAGATTTAAATCAACTTTTGTCAACTGAATCTTATGAGCAACCTTTGATTAATATAAATATCAGAGTTATCAAAATATTGGGGTCTATATTAATTTCGACTCTTCCACTTGTCAATTTATAATTTCCACTCTTTTTTTTTTTAAAGTATGTTTTTGGTGTTATCAACCATGAAGTCTAAATGGTCGAATAGACAAGTCTCAAATGTAGCAAGTATACGTTTAAAATAACCAATCATGTTCTTATGATATTTTTGGGGCCTCTGAGGTCATTAATAGCGTGTTTTTGAACAAAATAAAATCTCGCTTTTCTTTACTTCTCCTTCTGTCTCTTTCTACATCCCTCTCTCAGTCTTTTGATTCTACCTTCATTCTGTGTTTCTATTCTCCTCTATTCACCCAAAAATGAAGACACCTTCTCCTAGTATTTTATATTTATGTCCATATGAATTAATCAAATCCTGTGACTTTATTTATTTATTGAATTGCAATAATTTATTACAACTTAATAAATCTTTTCTAACCCTTATTTTCGTAGTTACCTTTTCTCCTATTGGAAATGACTTCCCCCTCCCTTCTCTGTTTTGTGTTTAGTTACATATAACTGCACAAAACGTTTTCCTGATTCTAATCTGTACTCATGATTTCTTTAAATGAAAAATATTATTTTGTAAAGACACGTCAAAAAATATTTAAGGTAGGACCGTACATTTGTACTTTTATAAATTATTTTTGTAGATTTCTTTTTAATCTATATATCAGGAGAGTTACTATCTAAAGCTCTATAATTCCATTTCAAATATATATATATAAAGGCTGTCAACACAAAAATAAGCTAGAATGTGTTTTATCAAAATTTAGTATAGATTAATTTTGTATTCGTCAATAAATTTCCATTGTCAATTTCTATCCACAAACTATTCTCATGAACCCTTTGGATGGATTAGAAATTAAATTTAAAATAGCCATAATTGATTGTCACAATAAAATACGGGGTCGATCAGGTAAATCCAGACTACCTTTAACTGCATCCTGATCGGTAAGGGAAATAATTTGAGGGTTTGAAATTTTATTTATAAGTTCTAATAATACAAAAATAAAAATTCAATGAATATGTAGCCATTTTTGCCAATCATTCGCTCGATACGAGGCATAAAGGATTTGCAGGCCTTGACCACATCCGCGGGAGATACTTTGTTCAAGTACTTGGTGATGGAGATGTTCAAGGAGTTGGTCCTGTTGTGTGAATTGGCAGAGACCTTCAATTCTAACTCCCCTTAAAAGAAGTAATCCATGGTTCATATAGGTGGAGGTAGAGGGCCACAATACAAAATACAATCGAGCGTGGAAGTCATAATAAAAAGGTGAAAAAAAGAGTATTTGTATAGCACTGTTTAAAAACTGTATGTAAAAATGAATTAAATATGGCGTGCATTTTGGTCTACTCATACTAAAAACAAGGCTTAGACTTTACATACCTAAGACTGTGCTTTTTTCAAAATTAAAGATCATGTAGTAACGCTTGAAATAAGTCCTTTTTGATCTTAGAAATAATAAAAAACCAAAATGGTATTCACCTTCAACCTAATTTTTCAAGAAAAAGAAGATTTTTGACCTTAACTTTGAATCTTTTCAGGATCAGATCATTTCACATCAAATACTATAAATTTAATTATAAAATTAGTAATAAAATTTAAAGGCATTGCTTAAAATGATCTATGTCAATCTTATTTCCATACTAAAAAAAACAAGGTTAGATTCTGGGAAATCAAATACTATAATTTAATTAAAAAATTGCTTAAAATGATCTGATCCTGAAAAGATTCAAAAGGTACAAAAATCTTCTGGGCTTAAAACATATTAGATTGTTTAAAAATCTGATGGAATAAAGGAAAAATCGGTCTTTATCATTTGAAAGGAACAATTCGGTCTATTTTGGTCAAATAAATCGGTCTAGAACGATTTGACATATAAATTGCTTACGACGTCATCCATATATTCAAACTGTGAACGCGGTATAATGACGTCATACGAAATTTTATGATAGCTCGGACAAATTTTCTTCCGTAGTCCCTCCTAGAATATGAAACTCTGAATTCGAGCATGTCTTTAGTTGGAGGATCCTTTTTAAAATTATATTCATTTTCTTCCATTTAACTTCCTGTGATTCCAACTATTTGAGAACACAGAAGTCTACTGAATCCAGTCTTAATGAATTAAGAATGATCATAAGGCTTTTCAATTGTCAAATTAAAGCATCTCTAAATTTCAAATTTTTATATATTTTAATTTTATAACCGTCATTTCATAATATAATATATAGATGGATTGATTCTGAATTATTCTGAATGTTATATGTGCACAGTATTTGTTCTGGAACATATCGTATACTTTTTAGATTTTCAAGGTTATTCACATATTTATAATCTATGTAAGACCTTTGTTTAATATAATTGAAACATCAATCACAGTTGATCTAGAAAAAAAAAGAAATTCGCTCTGTCAACAACATATGAGACTGATAAAAAGACGTTCCAAAAAGTGAGACCAAAAAATATGAATCCACAGTCTGGACCTACAAATTGGTCTAAGTCAGTACAGGAAAAATCACTTAACCTTATAAGGACCAAATTATTGTCGGGCAAATGTTTAATTTTTTTAGCATTAATATGTGTCCTTATTATATAACTTGCAGAAAAATTTATTCACTTTTTATTTAAATGGAATATATGTGACAATTTGTAAATAGATGATGAAACCTCCCCTCATCACATGGCACATATACGTACCCATTAGTGGCTCAGGCTAAAAAACAATAAATTATATTCCATATTACTATAATTTTTTATTGTCCATAGCTTACATAGAAGTGGACTAATGACACAAATTAGTTGCGTAAGATGCAACATAGCTCTATCGGCATTTCTCACGATTTAAACAATGATGCAAGACGTTATCTAGGCCGGTTTGCTTATGATTGAGTACGCCACAACTCCAGTTGTTAAAATTTTGTTCAACAAGTTATTTCAGCAAGTTTTTGCATTGGAACTTAAATGCTCCAATGGTCCTTTTAGGGTTAAGGTCGAACCGAAAAAAAAATTCGATGCTACAACGAGTCTGAACACTAGTATTTATGTTAGCTAGGGGGTCTCAAAATCCCGTTTCTTGGAATTTTACACCTTTGAAAAATTCCTCAGAAATCTTGCGTTTGATCAATTCACACTAAACATATGTAAGCTTCCCTAATGTAATTCACTGAACAAAGAGTTGGATACTTTTTTAATATTCATTTCAGATAAAACAAAACTACGATTTATGTAAACTACAGTGTAAATGATATACGGAGGCGATTGGTTTTTCCCTTAAGGTGAGGGGGGCTGTTAATATTTGTTTAAAATATTCAAGCTGACATCTGGAGATGCCACTCCTTGAGATGCATCCCAAAATCTTGGGATATTGACGTTAGGTTAGGGATGATTTTTATCAAAAAGTCGAAATCTTTGGATTTAATACATGCAACAATCATTAATTACTTTCGTTTGACTGTATTAATTATATATTTAAACTTTGTTTATCAGTCATAAGTCTTTAAGAGTTTACTACTCGTTCTCGTTTTGACTGATATCAAAAGTGGCTAAACAATATATTAGAAAGAATGGTGTGACTTGTTCGAACTACAGCCTCCTATGGCCTTAATAACAAAATTTGAATAGGGGAATGTTCATCAACGATACAAAGATAGGCTTAAAACCAAAGTTGTGCTGTTATCGGTCTAGCAGTTCCAGCAGATCAAGCGGTTCCGCTACTTGAAACGCAAGAAACGGAACTGACAAAGTCAAGCCAAGACTGCAATATATTGCTTATCGGTCTCGGTTCTTGTGCTTTTATAAAGAAAATACAATATATATGATAAAAAATTAATTACCTTTAATAAATAAGTCAATTTTAGGAGTTTTTTGTCTTCAATTGCAGCGTTTTCCAATGATTTTTGTACGTTGCCAGTTGTACCTGAGTTCCAAATAGCAAAGGGCTTCATATGGATCTGGAAAAGTGGTTTTAGGCACCAGACGGTGTAAATAAAAGAGGGAAGGGCCAGGGTTTCCCAAAGTTTGCTATATCTCTAATACATTTTTAGCTGAATTCCCCCTATAAGAAACCTGTGAGCTATGTATGAGTAGACTGAAATGAATCCTCAATCGAACTACCTCCCCTCACATCCTCCACTTTGAAAACCATTGTCTTAAGCAAACTTAGATTTCAGGGCCCCTGTTGGAATTTGGGGTACTTCGCAGGGTACGTATAAGGTAGCTATGGCCCTGTTTGTATCTGATTTCATTTCCTGTGTACAAATTTTCTCACGACGGCCCTTATTTCAAGTGTCTGTTACCAAACACAGCCTTTATAAAAAAAGAACCAAGACCGTTCAATCTTAACCGAAACTCTTGAAATGAAAGAACTGAGACAGATACCAATTGAACCGCTGAGCCTGAACCAGGCACTATCTTGCTTAAAACCCATAAATAGTAATTTTTACAAATTATTAGCAGATATTATTGAAAGTGAAGAGGAATATGAAATATAACTGATTCAATGTAATTTTCAAACTGTGTTGATGTTTTGTAAAATATTATTATTCACTTGGGTTTTCAGTTTTCATTTTTGGTATTTTTAGGCTCTAGGTGAATCTAGAGATGTTATACAATACTAAGTACACACAATTCATATTTTCCGACCCTAATATATGGTGTTTTTTGTTTTGTTTTTAAATAAGGTATTAGCAATCATTTTTGTGGGTTTTGTATTGTACAAAAATGTTTTATAATTTGAATGACCTTTATGAAAAACTTGAAGCCATTTTTGGGTCCCTTTTCCTAGACTGAGTCAGTATTTGTTTTTACGTAATATTTTTCTTTTTTTTTCAAATGGCCCTCATTTCAATTTTGTAAAATACAACACCTTCGACGACCCATGATTTTCGACTCTGAAACTCCATGGGAAGTGTGACACTTCCCCCCACCACCACAACCACCTGCTCCAGAAACTCAAATACCGACCTCTAAATAAAATAATTGTTATCTATAATTGTAGTTGTACCTAGAACGATTGTGATATTATTTGTAATTGTAATCTGAACAAGGTTTATTTATTTTCTACATCTGTCACCAATATCATTTAATTCTTCAAAAGATAACTTCCAATTATAAAGTAATCACTAATTTGTGTGTGCATAAATGACGGAGAGTAAAAATGAGGGCTTGCTCGGGAGTTACATCCGTAAGTCCTTGTTGAACTAGGAGTAGAATTGAGGATCAACATTGGAGTAAATCCAGCCTCCTGGGTGATCCATGAAAATCTGAACACTTACTAACTCAATAATTAAATGAGAGTAGAGGGACTAAAATTAATTCATATTTCGGTATGCTAAAGCATAAACAATTAGTTACAAAGCAAAACAAACCTGAGTTCTTTAGCTTATGTACAAATCAAGAAAATAACACTAGAATGTGATCAACGAATTTCCATTTGCACACACTACAAGCAGTTGGGCGTCCATAGACCACCGTCAACGCTGCCAGCATATCCGAAACGTTGGAAAGGAAGTAGGGATCTGTCAAAAATACCAAAGTAGACCTGGTGGAGTTAAAGGAAACAGTCAAGGTCAATCAACTCAAGTCCATATGAGCCATAAGGTCCCATGCAAGAGGTCCCGAGGTTTCACACCAAACTGTCAAGAGAGCTATTAAAAAAGTATCACATGGAAAGAGCATTATACGAGTAGAAAGGCCACTTTTGGCACCAGTAATGAAAGAACCCCATTTCCCCTGTTGCAAGACTCTCTTGAATGAGTCCTTTGAGTTCTTTTATACTTTTTTCTGAGATTTTTGTCCCCTACAGCCTTGATGCCAACCCCTCGACTTCAACTTTTGGGCAAATATCGAGAAAAAGGCCTGCAGTGCCCGTCATCCAAACACAGATGCCCCCAAAGTCACTGGCAGTCAGACCTGGGACGTCATGACAGAAGACTACATCCGCAGTGGGTGCCAGGCCTTCTGACGCACCCTGGAAGCCTTCAATGTCACTAAGGGCAGCTACATTCTTGATTAAGAGAGCTCAGGCACACATCTATTTACAGTATTAATTTTGTTGAAATTCTGTTGTTAATTAATAAATGATATATTGTTGAAGTTTAAAATTCACAGTGTTCAGATTTTAATGTACCACTTGGTACATTATATCCTTCTTCTCCCGGCTGCTTCCAGCTGATTTATTGAAAAGTCATGACAGCTAAGCTCCTCTCCTACCAAACATTCTTCAAATTATGAGGATTACCACATTCATTTCGGGTTTCTGATATTTTTTTACATACCAGTAGGTCATATATTGTAGAGCACTATCTATAAATATAAAAATCCTAGGTTAAAACAATTCCACAATAATATTTTACAGAGATTTTTAAAGATCATAAAATTGAATAGGAAAGATACATAATTATAACCTGACTCGCCAGTGGATTATCCACGTGTCTAATGAACAATTGGAAGTAATATAATATTCATATAGATTGTAGAGTCAACAAACACATTAGCATCTCTTGAGTTAAATCCATTTTTATAAGGTTATAAACCAATCATATGTTGTTGCTTTTCCCTAAAAGATAAGGTTAAACATCTGCTTACAAGATTATACTGATTTATGCATATTCATACAGCACAAAATCAAACATTAATGATTTTTCTCAAAATTGAGTGTTTGTATTTTGTACATTTGTATTCTTCAAAAAATTACCCTCAATTTCTTTCAACGAATTATTCTTATTAACCTTATAGGTGTGTCGTAAATTGCTTTTAAAATAGCCCAAATAATTTGCCACAATCAATTGATTGTTTTCATGTAAATGGGGGCATATCGGAACGAATATAAGTCTCTTAAATAAAAAAAAAGCTTCTAAACTATGTCTAAAATTCTTGGGTACCTTAACTTGTCCCACAAATTTAAATAATAAGTCTATAATGGACTCAAATATATCTATCAAATATTGGGCTATATGTATACATGAAATGAGAAATCCTACTCTGTATTTTTGTTCAAGATTGTTTTTATAGAGTTACACTACATATATGCTATGTTCAGAGCACAAGTTAGGGTTTTTATTCGATCAAATGAGAGTCTATATAGTGGTCCATCAACACAAAATCAAACCAGAATTATTTTTACCAAAATGGAGTGTGGATTACATTTGTATTCTTTGGCAAATTATATTTAATTTATATCAACAAATTCTTCTGATTAAGCCTTTATGTGTGCCACGAATTGCACTTAGAGTAGCCAAAATTGATCTTCACAATAAAAGAATGATAAATTGATGGACTGTAATTGAAAAGGACCATATGTGGGACAATTTAAGACTTTAAAGCCATTAAGTTCTAAACTATATATAAAATTCTCGGATATCTTAGCTCATCCCATAAAATTAAATATATAGAGCAGATAATTCACTCAAAGATGTCTATGAAATATTGCCTTGTCTGTATATAGGAAGTTTAAAAAAATGTTCAAAATTGTTTTATGTTAACACACCACATATATTTTTGAAAAAATGTCATCCATAAAAAATTCATGGAATATGCAAATCATTTTGTTTTTTCCTTGTAGAACATACTACAATATAATAAAAAAAAGATATATGATTTGATTGATGGAGCCTGTCCGACGAGGATCGCAATGATTTGATGGACCCTATTTCTAAATAAAAATGAGCAAGTTTACGATTGGTCCATCAATTAAATAAATCAATGCAAAACATCAAAGTATTTGAGGAATTTCTCTTTGAGAGAGTTTGCTCATAGAGGAGGAAAGACATCGCAGAGTAAATTTGTCTCACACCAATATATATTCAAAGGAGCCGTTTTCATTAATTAGATATAATCAACAAAGAGAGAAAAGGAAACTCTGAGGAGTTCATCATTTTATTGCGTGTATAAAGCATTAATTAAAGACTCCGCCGACATCCCATTTCTTAGAAAATGGCTGTACATACGTAGAAAATATAAAACAATCCGGAGTTGCCTTCAATTATCACGTGTACGGAGAGAGCCTTTGTGTATTTTGTATTATTTGAAGGAGGGATCTCTTCTCTTCCCTCCTTTCGGAGTCATTCAATAAAGTCAGTCATTAATCAATGAATAAAAGAATTTGGCAAATAGTTTTGATGATGTTTGAATGAAAGTTAGGTCGTTCAGAGTGGAGAGGAATTTGAGTAAGACAGCCCGCATGGCTTTAAAGATACTTTGGCGGATTATTTACTTTAAGGATACATTCAGAAAAAATGCATCATGGGAATTCATCAAAGTATCCTTACTGTATTTAAAGAATTTCGTTTTTACTGGCATTGGTTGTTGGGGATTTTTAAAGAAAGGGATTTGAATAGGGCAATAACAAATATTATAATAAATATTATCCGTTAGGTGGTGTGAGAGTCTGGATTTTGGGCGCAGTACATAAATAAATTAAAAAGGGTATTCCTTCGTTATCCTTAAATACATGATGGCCTGGAGCCACTCTTGGGGTTTCTTTGCAGTGTGGATAGGTTCTCCATCTCGTTGGAACATCCTGGGAAAATTTCCAACGATGGATTTGATCCATGATAGAACTTTGGTGTCCATAATTTTGATGTACTCATCAACATTCAGTCTTTATCCAGGCGGGATTCATGTCCTTCATATTAGGCCTAACATTATCACTGAAGCAGGGTTTTTGGTGGTGAAGACATATCGGTGTTTCTCATCTCAAGTTTCACTACTTGATCATTCTGCCTGTTGAAGATAGAGTCAACATTAAAGGTATTTATATCGGAAAAGAACACAATGAGTCTACAGGTTCCCTTGAGGTGGTTCAGGCATTGTTTGCATGCTCCACACACACCTTTCTCTACCGTTCTGTTCACAGATGCCTTTTTTAGAGCCCTGGACAACGCTAATGGAGACTTGTTCATCTTTCTGGCCATGTCAGCATCTGAGAAATTCGGCTTTATTGTAAATTGTCTTTCTTGAGGCTGATGTACTTCTTCCAGATGGCCTTTTGGGACAATCCCGCACGGAGAAGTACTACAATCTCAATCATCATCTCGTACTGTTGTCTCATGGTGGCGGCTAGGACAATGTTTTTCTCTTAGCAATCGACAGCTGATTATGTGTTCTACAACATTGCTCATCGGAACATTGCAAAAAAATGACTTTTATCTCTAAAAATTTGCATAATGGAGATTAGTAAATAATAACAGTTGGCCCAGTAGTGCAGCATACCAAAAAATTATATTTTTTTTAATACATATAAGTCAAGATAATAATGACTTAGGAGAGTACCTAAAAAGACAGGGGAAAAATGGAAAAATATAAAAAACAAGATTTTTTTAATATATGGAGTAAAATTTACACATGGGCACAAATAAAGGGTTAATAACATATTTATACAAATTGAAGTACAGTTTATTGGCTGTCATTTGATACCCATATCGATGCTTATCGATAAGTCATTGCGAGGCTAAAGTCAAAAGAATGCAAAAAATCACAGTTTTTTGCCTTTTTTTAGAGCCAAAATCAATAAATTTTCAAGGCCTATGTGGCAGGCATACCCACAGTCCAAAATCCAAATAACTGGTATATTTAGTTAATATTGAACCTGGAGAACAGAAAAAAGTCAAATATTAAAAGATTTTAAAAATAGTTAAAGTTTGAACAGCCAATTCAAAATCCTGAAATCAAATATAGATTCTAAACTATAACCCAAATTCTTGGGTATCGTAACTCATCCCAGAAATTGGAGTATACAGCCTATAATTGACTCAAAGATGTACATGAAATATTGGGCGGCTTGTAGAAAACATGGAGTAACTTTCAAACTTATCAAAAAAAAGTTACTTAATTTTAAAAGTATTTTTTATATCATCCCAGAATTTAATACGTGGTTTCCCGGGTTCTCGATAGAGGAAAATTTCCCTAAAAGTAAGAAAACTCAGTAAGCATAATATGGTGCTTGGCCCATTACATTCCTAATAATTAAATTATTAGGAATGTCATATGGTGTATGTCTCTAAACTAGTAGGCAGTTTTTGTGTAAAGCTGTGTAGGAGGGAGGCCTGATAATCAGAACTGGAGATGACTAGTGATGGATGGGTGACTTATATTATTTAGGGGAGACAAGATCTGGTAGTATTTATGCAATAGAAATGACGTCATCATAATTTTTAGTAGTGAGTAAGAATTGAATCCGTGGATATCATTATTCATTCGTACCTTGGATGGTAGAAGTAGATTCTGCCATGGCTCTTCCCTTTTCAAAATAGGAATGGAATGTCTGGAGATAAATTTTACATGAAATAAATTTAAAAATAATGACATTTCTAGGACTGTTTGCGCTGGTCACGGTACAATATATGTACATAGTTCATAAAAAGTCATCGATAAGAATATGTATAAAGGGTTTATGGTCAGATTAGTGCAGTGGATTTGATTGTTAGAAATGTTAGGAGACTCGTCTCACAAATTGAATGGTGTGTCTTCCTACAAATCCTAATTATAGTTACTTACGACTGAAAAACTACTTTAGACAGACGGAAGGAATTTCTAAATAGCTACTTTTTATTGGTTATATTTATTAACAATTATTCGATCATTTATTTCTTCATGTATGGATACACCGAGTGTCAAAAAAGAGTTCAAAATAACTCAATATACTCATTCAAAATATTCTTACATTTTCTTTCATAGCTCGTGTAAAAAGTGGACTCTCCGCCCTCACAAGGCTCTTTCTAGCCCCTTTTTTATGGCTCTCTGGACAGTCTTGTTTGAAAACACAAGATCTCTTGCATGTGCATTCATAGGCTTGAGGGAATTGGCCTGGTTTGTTTAATTTAACTCATCTGGGCCCAGTATAGCCTTTTTGACAGACCCCTTCATGGAGTGCACGAATATTTTTTTTTGTAACTAATTGTTTATACTTAAATATTATACAAATATGAATTAAATTAAATCTCTCAACTGTCATTAATAGTTGAATTAGTAGGCGTTACGATTTCAATAGACCACCCGGTATAGCAGGGATGGTTTCCAAGAAGTCGAGAGTCTTTGGTTCTTTTCAGGGTACAAAATTATTTTTAGGCAGTTCAAAAACATTTTCGTCATTCTAAAAATTCATTTCCTATTGTGTCGACAAAATTTTTTTATGGGTCTTGTATTCCCACCCCTAGACACGCATTCACGTAGCGCAATAGATGTCCCATTGAGAGTGATGATATTAAAAGCAAAAATATATTTTGATTCTCCAACAAAAATTCATAGTTGTACAACTTTTTTATCCGTTTTTTTTACATATGTGACCCATCAACACAAAAGCAAGTTCAAAATTGAGTCTGGATTACATTTGTATTCTTTGGCGAATTATCGTCCATTTTTATAATTAAATTATTCTTATTAACCCTTTGTATGTGTCACGTTTTGCGCTAAAATTAGCCCAAAATTGATCATCACATTAAAAAAATAAGTAATTAATGCAATTCAATCTGAAATTAAAATAAAACAAAACATAAATTTTAGAGAATTTCGAATCTTGTATTTTTCGAAAATAAATTTATGATCGTTGTTTTTGGCACTCCCTTGAATTTAATTTCTTTTACTTTCTTAAATTTCTTTGAAAATAAAATATGAGGCCTTTTTTTTAAGGAATTTTTAAATGGTCATTTTATTAATTTGGGCCACAACATAAGAACATTTTTGTAACTAAAATCAAGGAAATTGAAATTTATTTCTTTACTATCTACTACTTATACATAATAGTGACAACCTGTTCGAAACCGAACTTGTTCATTAGGCTCAACATACTTGTGGTGTGTCAACATAAAATCCATTTTTGGGGGAAACGGGTTCCTTGTTTGCGATCTAGTTCATCAACGAGACGACAGTGTTCTTATGGAGGTCGTGGTAGTTCTCCTTAGTGAGCCTTTGTTTATGAATTGAAGTAGAAGAGTGTCTAATTAAAAAAACATCTTAATCAAAATTCAATAAAAGGACAAAATCCCAATATATATATTTTTTTACCTTATAAATACACACAGCCTAATCTTTTTTAGATACATTTGGTACAATTATAGGCTTATTATTCAAATTACTGGGACAAATAACGATATCCAAGACTTTTAGCCATAGTTTAGAACCTTTATTTCATTTAACTGACTTATATTTGCCCTGAGATGGCAATTATAAATTAAATCTATCAATTATTCTTTCTTTTAATCTGATAATCAATTTTGACAACTTTAAGTGCAATATCCAATCTAAGTCTCATCAATCAAACAAAGTTTTTAAACTATATTTTAAAAAAATTAAGAATCAAATTAAGCTTTTAGCAAACTTGAATAATAAGACGATAATTGACTCAAATATGTCTATGAAACATTGGTCTGTATGTATGAACTAATGGAAAACTTGACATGTTGGTTTTTCCATGATTTGTGTCCAAGATTATATTAAAGTTGACACAGTGGAAGCGGAAGTTGGAAGTGGGGGACACAACAGGATAGTCACTGAATAATCATTCTTGACCAGTGTGGCTCAGGGTGGTGGCAAAGGAGGGGTATGAAAGAGGTTTTCTGTAGCCCTAGTTAGATGCCAGCTATCTCGGAGGGGATTACTATTGTCAACAATACTCAGCACCTAGCCATAAGACCAAAACAATGGCCTTGAAACTTGTGGGCCCCTCATCACTAGACTGTTCGCTACTAGGCTATGGAGCTTCACTCTCTGGGTGAAGATCACTCAGTCATAATGGGGCTGCGTAGAGAGCAAGGCATGCAATGTCCCCAGACGCAATGTTGATTCCCTGAAGGCCTCTTTTGAAAAGGAGTGGGCAAATATATCCTATGACTACGTCATCAATATCTGCAAGGGATTCCAGTCCAGACTGGAGGCCATAGTGGCCACAGAGGAAATTTTGAGAAATAATTGTTCATATTGTAAGGTATAATTATAATTTAAAAATTCTTCTGATACTATGTACATGTTATTCTTGATAAAGTTGATTCAAATCTTTCTTTCAAAGAAGTTACGATTTGATTGTGCACACTCTTAAAAAAAATCCCTTAAATCGATACTTTATATCAGACGTACTTTTCAAATATAGCGATTCATTTTAGAACAAGTAATCTAGAAATGACCCCAAATCTTAAAATATCTTGTATATACATCTATTTTTTGTTCGAGAAATTGCTATATATTATGATTATGAATTATAGATGATTTATTAGTGAAGTATCTATACATTCCGTAAATTCTTAATGGGAGAGGAAAATCATCCGGTCGTCATGATGTTTGAGGGCATTAAGAAGACTCCTACAACCTTTCATACGGAATTGATGATTTTGAGTCATGAATGGCCTCATCCACTTCTTTCCGGTAGCCTCGACATCCATTGATACCGTATTCTTACTTTTCTTACAAAAACAAAACAGAAATCAAACATTTTCAATACTACCTAAGACGTTGTGTTGATAGATTTTATATAACTAAATAGTCTTAATATATTTATATAAACATTTGGTTCAAAATCAATTTACTACCCCATTTGGATTCAAGGCACACAGGCTGGAAATCACAGATTTATATGAAGTAAAAAATCGGTCAGTCACATAAAATCCTTTAAATCCAGATTTTACTGTGTGTTGCATAATATTACTATAGGAACATTCATTCACGCAACCTTTTACTTTTTCTTTCACGTCCACATTTCTCCTTTTCCCTACGAGTAGAGTAATGATATGAAATAAACCGATGGCCACCTGTGAAGAACCATCTGTATATTTAATGGTATATAGAATACATTATACGTACATGGTAGTAAGTCACTCTCATACAAAGATTCATTAGAAATGTATTTCTTCTGAAGGATTCTTCACGTGTATATAAACGATTATTTATTCACATATTATGTACGTACTATTTGTCTAGTAAATATTCTTCAAAAAATACGACACACATGTGCTATGTGGGTATTGGAAGATGAAATGAAGATGTTCTTCGTTAAGCACCTTCATACACATACTTGGAGGAGATAAAGGCAGAAATCGTGACTGACTTATTTAGAATTAGAAAAAGCACATAGATACATAATAACATTAGTAAAATCAAATGGAACCGCAGAGGTTAGAGTTGAAACCCTTCAAATATAATCTAATTGCAGAGCTCCCCTAATTTCCCTTCGTGTATGTGTCTTGGAGCTCGAGCTCAAATTGAGTTTTTGAGTCTTTTCATTTTGAGTCCAAGCTGTTTATATCAAAGTTTCAATTTTAAAAGGCTATCGTTGGATCGGTCTAAAAAAAAACAAATTAAAAAACTGATCATCAGATAATATCAAATAATCAGGTATCTGCGAAGTAATATATATTAGTAATACAGTGGCGTGTATTTTGAAAACCCGTCCACCCGCCATAACAGGAGTTAAAATATGACCTGAACCACCGGCAAATATATATATTTTTAAAATTTTGAGGGTTGGAAAAATATGATTTTGCAAATAAGTCTAGCAAAAATCCGTCGTTTTTCCGATTGCATAGAAAATATCTTGAAAAAGGTTTGACATGTAAAAAAGCAAGTATCGATTATAGGAGTTGGATTTTGGGTAAACTTTAATTTTAGAGAAAATTTCGAAAAAAGTTATCCTTGAAGAACAATATTTTTTATATAAGTGGAAGCACTGATCGTACAAGTGATTTCAATTTTAAGAGTAAATGGAGTGCTAAAATTCAATTTTTAACGTTCAACGCCAAAAAAAAAAAAATTGGGTTCCATTTATTGAGCATAGTAACAATTTTTTTTTAGGGACAGGACGCCTCCCTGTGATTACGGCCCTGTTAAATGTAGTAACACCATTCGTTCATAGTTAAAATTTAAGTCGAGTATGTGCAACTGGGCCTTAGAGGAATATACACGGAATAATAGCTCCTTAACCACTCTGATTTGGATGTTTTTAATCATTCAAAATAAAGATAGAAACAAAATATACTCGTGTTTGTTCCATATATACAATTACAATGCATGTATTATAAGCCTGGAATAATATCTCTATAGTGGTCCAAACAAGGATGAATTTGTGAACAAAGAAAGTCTCTAAAAGGAGGTTCATCCATGATATCATTCATTGATTAATCTCGCCATATTAGGACCAATGATCTATGCTTCCATATAGGCAGAAATAAATGTATATATTACAACAATACTTCCAGATTGAGTTAGATACAACAGCAAAGGATTTGTGTGATTGTATCTAGTGTTAATATAGACTGTATATAAACATGCAAATCACTGTACTACTACATCCTTAGGGTTAAAAATCCGAAGCGTTTTTAGTGTGTTAAAAATAAAAGAAACTGAAAATTAACATGGCAATCCTGACAATTTGAATGAGAGACAACAAAGAGTATTCAAACAATAGCAGACATATAAAAGCGTGTCAATCTAACTCGGAATAATTGAGCCAAAAACAAAGACCATCTCGTGAACAATTATTGTACAGAGAAAAACAGAGTAGCATTTGGCAGGGTTACGGAGATGGGAGCATCACTGGGAGATGTGTCTAGATCTAGAAGGGACACTATGTTAAAAAATGAAATAAAAATTCAGGGAAATTGTCTGGTATTGTTACGTCAGAAACTGTTCCGACCACCCTCGTATATGATCAATTTATAAAATGTAATCTTTATTTATTAAATCTTCCTAATTAACATGTATTGATGATTAAATTGACTTTGGAGCTCGCTATTATAAAATAAAATTATATCTGTATTGTATCTCGCAACTTTTTCTCAAAAATAAGAAGACGAAAAAACCTTAAATATGTTGTTAGCCAATTATTGCCAACTATTGAATGATTATTCAATAATACTATGAGAACTATTCACAGCTTAACAAGCTTGATATCATCGAATTCAACCGATTTACTTTCGGATCACTGATTAGGAAAAAAGAAGCAATAAAATCCACAGCTTCTTGTATTAGTGAGATAACTCCCTGATGACCAAAGAAAGTATTTATCACTACGATGAGAAAATTTTACTTTAAAAGAAATTTATCTACAAGTTACAAGTATCCTGACAAATAAAGATGGAATATAAAGAACTCAAAGAGTGTTTCATTTAGGAACTTATAACATCCTTAAAAAATGTCAGTACCCATTTTCCTCCCTGACACAGATCTAGTCCAACTCAAAGCTTTTGGAGGTCTACATATGTAGAAATGAAACATATGTATACATTATGGACACTGGAAGCAATTTTTAATTATGTAGGGAGGGTAGTTACATAATAATGTCTTCACATACAGATGGCAACAGTGGCGCCAGAACCAAGTGCCAGTGCCCCTCCCCCACCCACATTCAATTATTCCTTCAAGTTTGATCCTTTCAAAAAATTTAAGCTCTAAATTACTTCAAAAATCTGGAGGTTTGTTCAAATTTAGTCTTTTCCCTAAAATTTTTGCTCTAAAATTTAAAAAAAGTTTCTTGAATATTGGTCAAACTTTGGATTTATAAAAGAAAAAACTTTATTTCAAAATTGTCAAAAAAACCTCAGTTTTGGCGCCTAAAACGTACCAGAGGCGTCTGCAGGATTATATATATATTTGGGGAGGGGGGGGTATTGATTGTTGGAGTTTTTTTGTTTTTTAATTTCAAAAATCACAAAAAAAATTGAAAAATTAATTTTTTTGGAAAAAAAATCATAGCTATTCATAAAAAATTTCAAGAGACCACAGTTGTTCAAAAAATATTTGAAAAATTATATTTTGTTGGAAATTTTTTTTTAAATCCATAGCTATTTACATAAAATTAAATATTTAGATTTTTTTTTTAAATTATTTATTTTGGATATTTGGGCTGGAGGGGTTTCAACCCCTACAGCCCTTCAGTCCGCCCCTGTGGACATCCCAACGTACACAGCATACCATGAGGGCTGCTCCACTCCTAAAGTTACCATCATTTAAACAACTTTGAGAACCATTGAAAAATTTTATGGGACCCCCATGTTTACTCTAATTAATGCCATAAAATATTTCTTTTTATGTTACTGATGATTCAAAAATTCATGCTCTGCCTCGAGTTCTTTGACATTTTGGGATTGAGTCAACCAATATCGAAACATCCAATACGTGATTAACATTGAAATATTCTTCATTCAACTGAATATTTTATATAGTCATAAATCAAGGATTTTGATTGGTTTAACTTACTTTTGTAATTATCTTGCTACTAAACAGATGTTAATATTATCTTTAGTTTAGGGTGACGAACCGTTCTCTTTTCCCCGGACATGACCTCTTTTTCCATCTTGTTTGGCGCGTCTGGGATGTACGTTGATTATTAGGGCGTTAAGTAGATTTTCATTCGATTTAAAATAAAAGTTAAATTAAAATTCAGACAGTCAAAAGTCAATTTTTTTTTTAATGAAATATAAAAAGTTCCAAGATTAACAAATATTAAAATTTATTTCTTATTAAGATAATCTTAAATTATATTACTGTCAAAATCAGGGATGTAATTACAGGGGCGTTCACAGGGACTGGTCTGGAGGGGATGTAGACCCACCCAAATTAAGGAATTTTTGTTTTTACTAGAAATTTTAATATTTAAATTTTGAAACTATGGATTTTTGAGATTTTTTTGCAAAAATTTAATATTTGGGGGAAAAAATCAGAATTTCATTTTATGGGAACACCTTTGGATTTTTTGATTTATTTTTTTTAAAAAGTTTAATTTTTGAAAAAAATTTCCAAAAAATTATTTTGAATGTTTTTTTCCAAAAATATTCTAAAAACAATTTTAAAAAATGTATATATATATCAGGGGTCGACAATCTGTGGCACATGGAGGCAAATTCACTGGCACGCGCATTTTAGAACATATTCTTGTAGTTTGTGTATGTCTTTTACCATTATTGTTGATAGTGGCCCACTCATTGATTAGAAATGTAGAAGTTGGGACTCCATGTCTCAAAGGTTCCCTACCCCTGATATATATAAATAATCAGTAATAATAATATAACAATCAATATATAAACCCAAGAGCGTCAATATTCAAATATTAACAAACAGTTCCATTATCAATCCTTGAAATCGTTACTGATTGAACACAGTGCCCTCTTTTTTGGAAATAAAAATATGGTAACCCTACTTTAATAAGAAGAATGGCGCAATCAGTAATTACCAATTAATTTAGGAACTTTTTTTTCTCTATTGAAATAAAACTTTAAACTTCAACCCTTATTTGATTTAGGGGCCTTATATTAGCCCCGAAGTGGCCCCTTTCAAATTAGATGTATCAAATTATCATTATTTTATTGTGGCAATCAATGTTGGCTACTATAAGTGCAATTTGCAACGCATCTAACGGGTTAATAAAAAATAATTTGCTTATAGAGATGAACGATAATTGGTCATTGAACACGGCGTTACCTCACTAACACAAACGTACACTAGATATTATGTCGTCAGCTGTGGATTCCCTTTTCTCTCTTGATACGTCATGGCTATTTCATAATGTATTTTTTTCGATAAATAAACAAAGTAATAAGCTATTCAATACCTAAGTTCCGTTTCCAAAAGAATAGGAATACAAATTCTTGTTGATCCCTTGTCGTTTATAATATATATTATATATATTGGCCATTTTATTAATTTTGTCTATTTCTTCATAGAAATAACATTATAAATACTCTTATAATAAAATATTACAAAGCTATATTACAAAACAGTATCGAATTAAATACTATGTAGATTTTAATAATATGTAATTCATTTTAAAAATGGTGAATAAATAATATGATAGCAATGGTCTGGGAGTATATGAGTTATAAATAATGGCAGTTGGTGTTAATGACTTATTTGGCTAACTACCAGATAATTTCGGGCTCTTTTTTTGTTTCTTTATGGAAGAAAGGTTGAGTGATACAATAATGGTAACGACGTGTGAAGAATAAAAATGTAATCCCTTTCAACTTTTAGAAATATCCTTCCAGCTTGCTTTTGTGTTGACGGGCCACATATATTCACTTTTCATAATTGTTATTAACAAAGTCGTACCAACAATGTAATTGTGCCATTTATTCACTTAAAATCAATCTTATAGCAAATAGATAACCACGTTTTTATACATTAACGATGTGGTATATTAATTTAACGCCCTATAATACTACTCATGGGTGTATAATAATTAGTTGTCAATCCTTCCGTCAAATCGACCAGCAGGGTCTTTTTTCAGCAAGAGTATACTAAACAATATGTATAATCATTATCCAATATTTTTTTTTTTTTTTTGAATAAGTCAAACTAATAAAATAAAAAAGTCGGTAAATTCTCTAAAGATTTTTTCTTGAAGGATCTCCTCATTTTAGCTAGTTCATACGGGTAATAAAAACTTCTTCTTTTTGTTATTAATAAATTTAGTTTTAAAAAAAAGAAGAAAGAAAAATCAGTAGGAATTATTATTAATAA
This sequence comes from Lepeophtheirus salmonis, assembly GCF_016086655.4. Classification (NCBI taxonomy): domain Eukaryota; kingdom Metazoa; phylum Arthropoda; class Copepoda; order Siphonostomatoida; family Caligidae; genus Lepeophtheirus; species Lepeophtheirus salmonis. Next base: position 1,926,039 of record NC_052141.2, on the reverse strand, counting down.
TAATAATTTTGAGGGTGGTACCGGGTACGTACGTGCATAAACGTAGTAGGTACGTTCCTTCGAATCATTTTTTAAAACAGTAGAACGCGCTTTGGGTACGCGCTCAAAAAGAAAATTGAGCAGGCCGGGACACGCTCATATCAGGTGGGGTGAAGTGACGGGGTGAACCGCGCTGAGGGGAAAATAAGAACCATGGATGAATTCAATCATCAGTTTAATTTGAGAATCTCATGTGAATGGACAGTAAATGACTAAGTGAATTAAATGATAGATTTTGAATATAATACATAGATTGACAGAAAAAATTAATCATTTTTTCCGAACTCATTTCTATAAACGGTTCCTTATTCTATACCAACCATGTTTAGTATACGTTACATTATTTTTTCATTCGTGCTGATAATATTAGACTGTGCCTCTGGTGTCGACGGTGACTGTCAATTCAGAGATGGAAGATCTCTCAATTGCTTTTTAAGGACTCTACAAACGGATTTAGGAGCGTCTTCCTCCGCTGTTAACGCAGCCTCACGACTTGAAATCACATGCTCCGACATCTTTTTCTTTGAATCCCTTCTTAAAACAGAGCATTTCGGGAATTTACCGTCCCTTGAGGAACTTGACATTCAGTTTTGTAAAATCCGTCACCTTCCTCCTCGATCCTTCGCAGGACTCTCTAATCTAAAGAAACTAAGCATTCAAAGTCACAATACGCAATGGGCCTCCATTATTATGGAGTTAGAATCTTCAAGCTTTTATAATCTTGGACAAGTGACAGATCTGAACCTTGCACATAACAATCTCCGCTCCATTCCCCCCTCGTACCCTCTGCTCCACACCTCAACTCACATCCCTGGATTTGTCTTATAACAACATTCTCCTTCTGGAGCAGGAAGATCATTCCAGACTCAATTTGGGAGGTTATTGCGAAGATGGAGTATCTGTGAATATTACGGATTTGAATCTCTCATACAATTTGATCTCGAGCTTAAGCAACGTGGTTCTACCACGAAGCATTCGCAACTTAAATTTGGAAGGAAATCGGGTGTCAGACATTCAAATCAAGTCATTGACAAACTTGGAAAATCTTAATTTGGGGGGAAATGATATCAATCGACTCAATAAGGATTCCTTTGCTCTCCATGGACAAAACAGTCTTCTCACGGATCTCTCGCTACATAACAATTCCCTTATTGGTCTTCCTTCACAAATCTTTGAATCTCTTGAATCGTTGGTTGTCTTGAATCTATCAAGAAATGTGATCTCCGACTCCTACTTATCCCAAGAAGCATTTGCTGGACTTAGTAAATTGCTGACACTGGATTTGTCCCACAATAGACTGAGGCGCCTGCAACCTGCTTTATTTGAGTCACTTGTCTCTTTGGAAGTCCTGTTGATGGACTCGAATGAGCTGTATATCATGGAATCCAGTTTTAACTTATTCAAAAATCTAAGAATTTTTGGCCTCTCCTCCAATTATTTTCAAACCTTTGTTTCTCACTTCTTTAATCCAGAGCTTAAATCCCTCTCCTTGGAAGGAAATGTTCTCAACGAACTACCTGATGATCTTTTTTCAAATGGATGCGCATTGGAGAGTCTTAATTTGGGCAAGAATTCTTTTGGATCCGTTCCCAAATTCATTGCTTCTTCTTGTGGATCTTCACTCAAGACTTTGGATTTAGGAGAAAATTCTATCGAAAGCATTCGTGAGCATGATTTAACCAATCTAACTGAGCTCAAGGGTTTAAGACTAGCAAAAAATTACATCTCTGAGTTAAATTTGAAAAACTTTGATCTACTCAACCTGGAAGTACTGAATCTTGCAAGTAATAGTTTGAAAAAACTAGAGCCTGGCTGTCTTGGCAATATGACATCTCTCAAAGCTCTCCGTCTCGACAAGAACAAATTGACGGATTTGAATGGTGTTGTATCTGGATATCCTAATCTCCTATGGCTTAATGTCAGTCATAACAAAATCCAATGGTTTGATTATGGCTTTATTCCTAGACAGTTAGAGAGATTGGATTTGAGACATAACGATATATCTGAATTGGGCAATTACTATGAGACCAAAGATAAGTTTGCTCTCCAATTCATTGATGTTAGCTATAACAAGCTCACGAGTCTCAATGCTGAAACCTTCCCATTCAAGCACTTTAAACATATTGCTATCAATAACAACATGATCACAGAAGTGGCTCAATCTACTTTTGCTCATCTTACGAAAATCAGTAAGGTCGAACTTAGAAATAATTTTTTGCGAAATATGAGAATGGTTTCCCTCTCCATATCCTCGGGTAGTCAAGGTGAATTTTATTAACTAATATCCTTGCTATAAAAACAATTTACTAATTAATAAATTCTTCTTTTTTTTTTTAGAAATTCCTCAAATGACATTAAACGGCAATCCTTTTGTTTGTGATTGTGAAATGGATTGGATGCGAGACATAAATGAAATTGCTCTTCTTGGCCAACAACATTTCCAAATTCGAGATCTTAACGATTTAACTTGTGAATTAACTCATAAAAATAATGGAGAAATTGAACAGCTTAAAAAGATCATTGCAGTTCCACGGGAGGACTTTTTATGCTCATATCGAACACACTGCTTTTCACTCTGTATGTGCTGCGATTTCTTTGCATGTGATTGTCGAATGCAATGTCCTGAAGGTTGTGACTGTTACCATGATCAAACGTGGAATAGAAATGTGATTTCCTGCTCTGCCTCGAATCACACTGAAATCCCTTTGCTTATACCAATGGACTCAACTGAAGTGCGCTTAGATGGAAATGTAATTTCAAATGTTAGTAGTCAAAGTTTCCATGGACGCCATCGTGTCAAATCTTTGTTCTTGAACAATAGTGATGTTTTTATCCTTGGAAACCAAACATTGACTGGACTATCCAGTCTCAACTCTCTTCATTTAGAAGACAATCAAATTTCACACTTGTATGGAAATGAATTCCTCAATCTCAAGAAGCTTCGTGAACTCTTTTTACACAATAATGCACTTGAATTTATAAATGAACTTACTTTTGCTCCGTTGGAGTCATTAACTACACTCACCCTTGGTGGAAATCTTCTCACATCCTTTCCCGTGTGGAGACTTCTAGAGTTTAATCCTTCAACCTCAGTTTTGGATTTGAGTGGAAACCCATGGTCATGTGAATGTCAATTCCTTGTTCCTTTCCATCGCTATGTTGCTGCTTTAAACTCTGGACGACGAAAAATTGGTTATCAAGATCAAATGAAATGTGGATCTGATAGCAGAGATGTTTCTTTGAGACTTCAGGAATGTTCATCTTCATCCTCAATGTCCCCTAGATTTCAAAATCACGCTACTGATTGGACTCCAATTCTGGTTCCCATTTTTGTTGCTGCCGCTGTGACATTACTTGGATTCCTTGCTGTTTTTGTTTTCAAGAAACATATAAAGAACTGGCTCTATGATAAGTCCAATGAAATATATGAGAGCTCTCGTAACTCCTCTGCATCCTCATCCACAACTCCTACGCCACAAAACAATTTATTTGATGTTTATATCAGTCATTCAACCGAGAACAAGGACTTTGTCCTTCAGACTCTTGCACCAACTTTAGAACATGGTGGTAATAATTATAGACTTTGCATTCATCAACGTGACTGTCCTTCAAATAACTCTGCCTCTCTTCAAGATACTGTGACTGTTGCAGCTGAATCTAGTTCTAGAATACTTGTTGTTTTAACACGATCCTACTTGAAGAATGATTGGCCTAAAGTCAATGTACCCCTTAAAAATGTTCTCAAAAGCCGTCCCGGCTGTTCCAATCGTCTATTGTTTCTTTTGTTAGAAGATCTTTTAGACGAAGAAAGAGCTTATACTGAGTTGTCTCATTACCTCAAAATATGTCCGTCTGTCAGATGGGGATCCCCTGGATTTCTGAACAAACTCAGATATTTTTTACCTGAACCCGCCTTGATGACATTTCAAAGAAATGTTACTTTAAGGAACGTTCAACCCGTTGTCAAAGCCCCCGAAGGGAGTCATCCATCCATGGTAAACACCATTTATCCACCAGCCAGTGAGCATACATATCAAAGCATTCCCGAGAATATCCATCATCATCATCACCCTGTATATCATACCCTAGAGGAATTCCGTCGTCCAGGCGTCTCTCCTCCAAGTCTCAGTCCTGTTCATACACACTCTAAATCAAATTCAAGCGGACAATTTCTTCTTCCTACGGAAGACTCTGACGAATATGTTGTTTAGGATTTAAAGACATTTTTAAATATCTCTATATATTTATACTATTATAATTATTTTTGGTAAAACCATGGCTGTGAGTTAATTTAATATATATATTTTGTAAATGTATCTCGAATTGTCAATTTAAAAATGTGTAATATTTAGAAGAAAAAAAAAAAGATTATTTAATGAATGTGTATTCGTTTATAATTAATTTATGATGTAATACTTACTATTTCCATTTATGTAAAAGTGTTTATCTCTAGTCTGAAAGATGACATTTATTTTATTTTGTGCTTTTGTTAGAAATGAAAATTTATTATTATTCCAGAGAAAATTAATAAAATTAAATATTTTATGAAAATCTAATTCATATACTCTTTTCATTTACTTTACTGGTTCATAATTTAAATCCTCAAGTGTGGTCTAATCATCAGTTGATCCTGCTTTTAGCTGTATTTTTTCCTCAAAAGATACAAAACCCCTACGAACAAAAGGGATTATTGATAATTATTTTTTAATCAATGCTTTTTATCAGCTTTCATTTTAAAATCTTTTTCTTTTAAAAGATATTCATAAATAAATGTACGTTCAAAAAGGAAAATCTTAATCCCTTTACTGATCTTCCATTGATGATAATAGCAACCTGGTTAAAGAATGTCTTGTCAATCAAATAATATATATTATATTAATCGATCGTATTTTATTTATACAACATAAACTTTAATAGAGGCTCCATTAATACACAATGACTATGAAAGTTCCATTTGGGGATAAAAGCAATATTTTTTTTCTCCCAATATATGCGTATACATACATACATACAAAATTGGAAAAATTGCACACAATTTATGCAAATATATGTATGTATTTCTCCGTAAAATAAGTCTTTTATTCATATATAATATATACGTATTATAATATATTGTAAATGTATAAATACTTTTAGAAATTCTTTTATTTGCATTCTTTGAAATGATTCTACTTTTATACACATAGCTAGTGCCTATTGTACATAATACAGGAATAATGCATAATATAATAGCGAAGCCATATTAAAAGACATAATGATAATAATTTGGTGTTAAGTTATTCCGTAATAAATAAAAATGTGGGTCTCTGATTGGTGGGAATAATCATAACTACCAATCCAATTGTATATAGTAATCAATGCCCCATATAGTTCATTTAATTGTGACGTCAGCATTGTTGATGTTAGCCATTTTGGGGCCCTAAAAAGCCAAGATTTATGTCAATTAAAACACTTTTATCAATAATATTAAGGGAAATAGTTAACTACTGGATGTCAAAATGGGACAAATAAATAAATGGACATTACTGTCTATAAAAAATGTATTCCTCTATTATCCGGTTTTATTATATATCTGACTTTAAAATGTATTAAAATTATGTTATTACATCATTATACAATCTTATTTCCATAGTGTGGACAATAAATTAACAATTACAATGGATATAATGGGATACTTTTTTCTAATTATCCTGTTTTTGTAGGTTAAAAAAATATAAATTACAAATCTAATCATTTCTAGGGATTTCCTGATGATATTACTTTTATTTAATTCATATATCAGAGTTTACTATTGATATTTAGTAGTATTCAATGTAGTTGTTTAGCCTTTATTGATTGGTAAAGACATTTGATGGAGTTTAATCAAGGTTGATTGGAAATTTGTCCATTTTATGTAGTATAAATATCAACTAGTCTATGATCCCACAAAACGGCGTCAACTTCAACTATGATGCTATTTATACACAATGTGTAACTGACAATAGCATCCAAGACATTTCATCGGATACGATAAAGGAGTACGAGTATGTCGATATATTAGATAAGCAAATTAATCAGTGTTATTATAGAAATAAAACAAGAAAAAAAATATCGTTGTTAAAAATGTAACAACTCCACGGGCTTTAAAATGCGAATTGTTAATCACATTGAAGCTAAGTAAAAAATATTAAACCAGACATTCTCTACAAGTTCATAAGTAATGAGTCATGAAGTCATAATCATAAAAATGAAAGGATTGTTTTGAAAGGCCCGAAGATTACTCTTTAATGGTATCAAACTTAGGATCTCTACTTAAATATTATATTCGTCTCATTTTTGTATATTATGAATCTTATTTTTCATAATTCATTTTCTTATTCTGCATACTATCAGTCAAATTATAGTTATGTTTTCTTGGACTTAAAGTAGTCCTTGTAAAAGTTAAATTATATTTTTACTTCGATGTGGACATTATGGTTATGTCAATGCTATCTGTATCTTTTTTGTCAAGTTATATTTTGAATAAAAAAGAGTCGAACAGAATCCAAATAGAAAAAAAATGTCATAAACTATGATGCAATTTATGACGTTGGTGAAAACGTTCATTTGACTTTAGCACTGTTGATCTCGGACATTTTATGGGCCTAAATAACCGAGATTTATAACAATAAAACCCCTTTTTCATTCATATTAAGGAGCCTATTGAAATACTGGATGTCAAAATGGTTCCAAAATATAAAAAGGCTTAAACCTTTATCCTCGATCAAAAGTATGCCCCTTTATTTCATGGTTTTATTATTTATTCAGCCCCTAAAATGTATTAAAAATTACAATACTACTACATACATCGTTTTACTTTTATATTGTAGACTATAAATTTACAATTACAATGGAAATGATAATATTTTTATCTAATTATCTTACTTTTCTCGATCAAAAAAATAAATGATTAACAAATTTAGACCTTTCATAGATATTTTAGTAAATATGACTTTGATTTAATTAAATTATCACTATCTATCATTGGCATCAAGTAGTATTCAATACAGGCGTGAAGTTTTTTTTTAATCATGAAGCCATTTGAAGGGGTTTCATCAAGATTTATTGGAAATTTGTCCAATTTAAGTAGTAAAAATATCAACTTTGAGTGTCAAAATAGGTTGGTGTAGAGCAGGGGTTCTCAACCTTATTTTAGTGAAGTAACACTTGTAAAACATTTTTTTAACTCAAGTACGCCCTTACCAGCATAAAGTAGTTTAGTTTTAATGACAAGGGAGTCGACATGATTATATTTTGGAGGGGTCATGGATTGTGGATTTCTTTTTTGAAAAGAAAAAATAAATATTTTCTTTTTGGTAAAAAATTCTAAATCCATAGATGTTTATAAAAAATTAAATTTTTTGGAAAAAAAAATTAAAAAATCCATATTTATTCTCAAAAAATTAAATTTTTGCGAAAAAAATTAAAAAATCCATATCTATTGTCAAAAAATTGAGTTTTTTTGGAAAAAATTCAAAATCCATAGATGTTCACAAAAAATTAAATGTTTTTGAAAAAAAATCAATCTGCTGCATTTCCCATGCGATTTTCCTCTTCCCTAAGGCCTTGTTCGATTGATTGAAAACGATCTATAAATATATATATAAATCTATGGCGTAATTATTATGTTGTTAACTTCCATAGCTAGAGAAAAAAATATATAGAGATTAGAGTCGACAAGTTATTTTTGATGGAAGTTTGGAATTGTGAATTGATATCTTTGTAATATACAGCTCGGGTATAAGAATTAAGCTTTTATAAAAATAGATTGTGTTTGTAGGATTGAAGAACAAGTTTGGAATATTAATTCAACGTTAACCCTACTGATAGGTTTTTTTTTTTACATCAGCTGAGTTAATTGAATTGATTAAATGATTGGCCAAAGCAATATCCCAAAAAGGAAGAAAAAATTCAATTCCCCTCGAATCCATAATTAACTTGTTAATAATCACAGTTTCTTTTTTCAACTATTCTCTTTTCTTCATTTCTTCACATAATCTTCTCTCGATCCTACGTATATCCAAAGTTAATAGATAAACCTTAGGTACATCCATTTCCGTGTTTGTTAACTGTTTAAATTTAGATTCAAAAAACAATGCAGCTGTTTATGTCAATGTCGCTTTATGCATTAATCAAGATAAAGAGAGATGCTACGTTCAAGTTAGAGGATATTATAGCAACACTATAAGCTTTTGAAGAACCAAAAGCTCCCTCAGATCTATTTTATGATACGTAAAATTTCAAGTACTTGAAGCCTGTTTGGATCTCGGATCTTTTCGGATAATACAAGTTTACGTAGACCGTATCTGGGTACTTTGCGCCTTCCTACCGAATTAAAGAAACTTTGTAGACGCCCCCTGATATCCCACATTCTTCCTTTGAAGGAGTCGTACTTCTTCAGGTTGTATTTATCTAAAAATGAGTTCATTGATTAATTTTTATTGAGACAAAAAAGAATAGAATATATTTTGTCCCAATTTTGTATTGTTTGTTAATTTTCTATTAAAACGATTTGCATCGTCAAAACAAATTTGTAATTTAGTCGTACACTTTTAAATGTTTATTACAACATATTATTACAATTTTATGTAGTTATTAATCCTCTTGTTATTGTCTTACTAACACTTCTTAATGACTCTCATTTCTTTTTAAGGGGAACAATTTCTTAGGAATATGAATAAGTGAAGATGTTGTCACCTAAAAAGTTATAAAATACGTGAAAAAACACGTTGTTTGACCAATATTTTTTGCATGCATAGAAAATAATAAAAAACTATTATTTGAATGTTTAGCAATTGCAAAAATGTTAATTATTTCGAGGGTGGAGAAATAACTTTTTTATTGTCATTTTCGCACATATTTTTCGTCATTTGAGCGAGACAAAGGGTTGTATTTCAAAATATGTTGATGTAATACATTATTGAAATAGTTGTATACATACTTTTAACGGACACATTCATTTTTTTTTGCTATAAAAAAGATATTTTATGCCAATTTATTCATACTTCAGATGTCTCGTGACTTAAGGATGTTCCATTGCCTTTAGTTCCGTTAACCTACGTATGACATAAGGATATAGTTGATATCATATTTGAATTGGGGGGCTTTTAAAAGTGTAATTTCTAAAAAATAACATTACGTTGTTTATGATTTGTATCAGAATGTTGAAGTCTTGGGATTTTATACTTGCAACAATAATTTATTACTTCCCTTTGATTAAATATATTAATTATATCTTATAACTTTATGTATCTAAAGCTTTAAGAGTTTACTACTCGTTCTCGCCTCGTTTGATATAACTGCGGTTAAACAATATATAAGAAAGAAAGATGGAATATATTCGAACTTGCATTAAAGGCATAATGACGGGCCCTGAACAGGTGAATGTTCATCAAACGATACGAAGATATCCTTAAAACGCTTTTTTAAATTAACTTGAACAGGGGAATGCTCCTCAAACGATACAAAGATATTCTTAATACGCTTTTTTAAATTAGAAAATGATTTTATACACTTATCAGCAGATATTTTTTGAAGGTGAAGAAGAATATGAAATATAACTGATTCAAGATTTATTTTCTTATGATTTCTGTGTTCATTCTTGGGATTTTTAGGGGGGATCTAGGGATCTTATTAAATACATGGTCTACCTAAACAAGCCAAAAAGCCTAGTAAAAATTATTGGCATCCCTATATATATCTCTCTTTTTGAATGATAGAACGTTGTCACTGACGTCATAAATAATAATTGAAGGAGACGCCATCAATGGGACTCAAAGTAGATATTTTATTACATAAATTGGACAAATTTCCAATAAATCTTAATTAAATTCTATGAAATGGCTTTATGAATAAAAAAGAACTTCACACCTGCATTGAATACTACTTGATGTCAATGATAAATAGTTATATTTGTATTAAATTAGAGTCATATGTACTAAAAGTCCCTAGGAAATGTATAAATGTGTACCATTTTTTGTATCGCTTAGGGACGAGAAAAATAGGATAATTATAGAAAAAATGTATTATTTTTTCCATGTTAATAGTTAATTTTGATCTACAATATGGAAATAAGATTTTAAAATGCTTTATTAACGTAATTGTTATATATTTTAGGGTCATATATGTAATAAAACTAGGCAATCGAGGGTTATATTTTTGATAGAGAGTAAAGGTTTAAGTCCTTTTATTTGTAAATTCTCATTTTGGCATCCAGTAGTTCATTGTTTTCATTGTTATAAAACATGATTATTTAGGCCTCCAAAATGGACGACATCAACAATGCTGACGTCACGTAAAAACGCTCTATAGTATAGTCATGGGATGTAATAAAAATATTTTCTGATCTGATATTTTACAAATGATTAGTTGTACCCGAATCCCTGTAAGGATTTTTTTTGTTTTATCACAATTGGTTTGTTTCGTTTGCCAACAGATTAATATCTAACCTAATACGACTATCCCCCATTTTGTTAGGCTCAGGAATCTGATTGGTAATTATTGAGTTGTAATCATTTAAGATCAAGTTGATCATTCATCTTGTTATAGCCTTTATTGCTTAATGCTTTAATGGATTTAATTGACTTACTCGTGAGAGACAAATAAATAATAAATATTTTAGTTATGAAGCAGTGGTTCCCAAAGTAGGGGTCGTAGGACACAACAGATGGGTTGTTAGACGATTTCCAAATAAGAAAATGTTTTAAAATTGGGGCATCAATACTTTATATAAGTCTCTTCTGGATCATTTAAAAAAGCATTTCCCAGTAAGTAGTCCTCCAACAAAAAAATCATGTAGGATACGAGGAATCAAGGCAAAATTTTACAGCAAAATAGAGATAATTTTTTTTAAAGATTTATTTTCTAAAAATATAGGTCATTCGACTAAAATTAGGTAGCAGAGAAAAATTAAATTTTTAAAATTTTTTTGAAAAAATTCCAAAAACCAAATAATCTATTTGCATATAAGTCACTCCAAATTTTATATCCATAAAGAGAAGTGTAGGGGTCGCACATATTCTAGCCACATATTTTAAGGGTCGAACTTAAAAAAGCTTAGGAACCACTTTTATAGAGTACGAATTCATCAATTCGACCCCGACTTAGTAGTGTACAAGATCACAATTTAAAAAAAAAAAGAGAGGGAATTTATGGAAGATAAAATTGACAAGCTTTTGTAACTAATGAATAAAACGGATATAATGAGTCATAAGTCATATGCATTCAAACATTCATTCATTCATCTAAGAGTGAGTACTCTGAGTATGAAGTATTTCCTGGCTACAAAAATTGTACAACAATTATTTTTCCATTCTCACCTTTTTTCTGATTGCATCACATAAAATATCGGAGCTTATATCGAAATTTCTATGAATTTTCTACTATAGAGTGTTTTCACGTGACGTCACAATTTTGATGTAATCCATTTTAGGGTCCAAAACAACCAAGTTCTATCAGATTGAAAGCCATTTTTTCGTTAGTATTAAGGATAATAGTCCACTATTGGATGTCAAAATATAACCATCAAATAGAAGGTCTTAAATTTTACTCTCTTAACAAATATTGATTCCCCTATTGCCTAGTTTTATATATATATATATCAGTCTTAATTGTATTAAAAACATATCATTTTATTTCCGTGTTACAGATACAAATTAACTATTATAATGGATAGAATAATATATTTTTACAAACTTTCATACTTTTCTCGTACTTAAACGATCACGATTTTTTTTTTTTTTTGCCAATGTAGCCATTTATAGGGATTTTCAGTAGATTTAATTCAAATAACAATGTTTTTCGATTGCTTAAAGTAGTATTCAATACAACTCTTAAGTCTTTTTTTTATTTATAATTCCATTTGATCAAGTTTTAACTAGATTCATAGCAAATTTTTTTATTTTATGAAGTAAAAGTATCATCTTTGAGCCCCAAAATTGGCGTCTTCTTCAATTATGATGCAATCATTGACGTCAGTAAAAAATACTCTAGTACATATTTCTTTTTACCAGTGATAAATTTCATCATATATTTGTATCATAATATGTCATTTTACATTATTCATAAGACGAAAAGTGGAATTCATATTGAAGATTCATTTATGGTTAAGTTTTATACATACCCTTTACCAAAAAATCATCAAATACATATTATATTTTTTCCGACAAAGTATCAGTTCAGAAAAATTGCATCAGCCAAAGGGGCTTTCGGCAAAGTGTCCTAGAGTCTTTAATTATTGTTGCAGCTCCTAGCGTAAAAAACATGAATTAATCTGGGATCTTTCACGAATGTTTATGTATGGCCGTATAGTTGATAATATTGTAATAATTAATTTAATGATGGTTCCTCGGGAAGGGATATGTTTACCCTTGTATTTCTCCATAAATTTTTTGAACGTAGATGATTAGCAATGGATAAGGTTATATTACATGCAATAAGCATCGTTGTGAGATCAAAGTTAAAGTCTGACTTGATGTATTCATCGTCAAATTGATTTTATAGATGAATATCCATACTCTTGTTATGAGATGAGGATAATGAGTGGCGTGTAATTCTAGACAGGGGACTAAAGGCACATTTTTATCGACAAATCCGACAAACCATCTGTTTCTCATCCGCTAAGTATTTTCCAAATTCCTGGGCCTCCATTTTCATAAATCCAGACAGAAGGCGACGTCATTTTGGGGATTTTATTCAGTTCTCTATCGACTATCACAATCTCATACTATATTAATATTGAATAATAAAGGCGGGAATGATAACGTTCATAGAAGAAGATGTATATTATTTAATCAATGATGCCATAAGTAATTCTTCTTTTCTCCTCGCACGCTTTTCTATTCTTACCAAAATTATCACCCTTATGTATGGGTAAGAATAGCTTAAAATTTGATTTTCCTTCTTAAAATAAAAAAATTAATTTAACAAATATTTTATTTGTTATATCCTCCCGGGAAAACATGAATTTTGAAGCCGGGGGTAAGTCAATCTCTTCCATAGAAGCGAAAACATTCATATAAAAATGGTTAATGCATTAGTATCATCAATGGCTCATTTCTCGGTTATTGATACATCTCAGTGTCGTAAAAAGTAGATAAAATAGTTGTAGTGTAAAAAGTAGTTTTTTTTATAGTGTGCTAATTTAATTGATTATTCGGTTTTGACCCAATTAAGGGAAATAGTGGTCGGACAAAACAACCATAATAATATATGTAAATACTGATTTATTGTGGTTCTTCACAGTGTGTTCCGTGGAATCTAATATACATATTTGGAATGCAGCAATGCTCCGATTACTTTAGGGACGGGGGCCTTTAGAGGTGGGACATGAATCCCTTCCTATTTTATGTAACTCCCAAAATACAAGGGCGTTCGCAGGGGTGGGAGCTAGGGAGCCCACCCAAACATCAAAAAAATATAATTCTTCATTTTTTTTTTCAAAAAATGTAATATTTGATTTTTTTTTCAAAAACTGAAATATTTATTATTTATTTTTTGAAATTTTTATAAACAGGTGTGGATTTTTCAAATTTTTTCCCTAAAAATTTAATATGTATAAAATAATTTTTGAATTTGTTTCCAAAAAATTATAGTTTTTTTGGAAACAAGTGTGGATTTTTCAAACATTTTGGCAAAAATATAATTTTTTTGTTGATAGTTGCGGATGTTTGAAAGTATTTAAGAAAAAATGATAACTTGAAATTTCATTTTTGATTTTTTTTTCAAAAAAATGTTTTAGTGGAAATTTCTTTTAAGAAATTTTTTGTGAAAAGCTGTGGACTTCTGAAATTTTTTTCAAAAAATTCTTGTTTTTGTGAGGAACTATTGATTTTTTTACTTCTTGGATTCTCTTTCAATAAATTTCCAAAAACCAAGCCCCTCAATAATATACTCCTGCGGACACTCCTGAAATACCCTCCTTCACCACCTCCCAGATTATACAATTTTTATCAGTTAAAATAATGAATGATATCTCAATTTTAAAAGTCCTAATGTGCCTTTGAGTTTAGGTAATTGGTTTTACAGATATACATGACTATTTGGATCTGAGCTATAGAGCGTCTACATGGTACGTTAGCTTTTTTATTGTTGGCCATTTTGGGGGCCTAAACAACCAAGTTTGATAAGAAAAAGGTCTTTTTTTTATATTAAGGAATATAATGAACTATTGAATGTGAAAATGGGACCAACAGAACCACTGTCAATCGAAAGTGTATTCCTCTTTTCCTTAGTTTTATTTTATCCTGTTTTCCATTATGCAGATCAATATTAATTTTTGCAATGGAAACTAGAATGGAGACTCGGTAAAGCGCAAAAACCTCCATTAAAATCAAATTGAGTTAGTTGTCACAATTTTTTTCTAAAGTTATCATCGAGTAAGCATTAACTACGTTTACCTAGACCTTGAGCTCTCAAAATTTAATGGCCTATTACATTGACTAAAATATAACTTCTTTGATTGAGGTAAAAATTGATATTTCTCTCGAATTATTCCACTTTTCTCTTCTCTAATCGATCAAAAAATATAATTTTTTTTTTACAAATCTATCCATTTCATAGAGGTAGATATGACTCTAATTTCATTAAATATCAGTGCTTATCATTGGCATATTTCATTATTCATTATTCAATGCAGTTGTGAAGTTTTTTTTTTTTTTGTTCATAAAGCCATTTGATGAAGCTTTATCAAGATTTATTTGAAATTTGTCTATTTTATGTGGTAAAAATATCAACTTTGAGCAAACAATAAAATAATGGCTACTTCAATTATGATGCAATTTATGGTGTTGAAGTGAATACACTATATATTCCAAACACAATGACATAATATTATTTTCTATGTACCTAAATGGTATTTGTTATTGCTATTAGAGTCTTTAAATGAAAAACCGCTGGCTAATACAGGGGCGTCCTCACGAGGTGGGCTAGAGGGGCTTTAACTTTTTTACTATGCAATGTAATAGTCGATTCGCCCCCCAAAAAAAAAATTTTTTTTTGTAAATTTTGAAAAAAAAAAATTTTTTTTATTTTTTTTTAAATGTCATTTTTTTGCAAATATCCATGGATTTTTGAATTTTTTTTGTAAATAGCTTTGGATTTTTGAATTTCTTTCCCAAAAAAATTGATTTTTTGTAAACAACTATAGCTTTTTGAAATTTTTTGCCTAGAAATTAATTATTTGAAGTTTAATTTATAATTTTTTTTTCAAAAAGCTTAATTTTTGAATTTTTTTGTGAATGGCTTTGGATTTTCAAAAATTTTTAGTTCTTTATTTATTTTCAAAATAATACCAAAAACCCTACATCAATCCTGCAGATGCCCTTTTAATAAAATCCGGGCTCGTCAAATCCGGACTCAATGTGGGGTTTGTTGGTTGTATATTTTTCCAAATAAGAGTGTGTTATCTATTTCATATTTCCTTTCTTGTTCTTATTTTCTTGTATGTTCTTTAGTGTATTAAAGTACTGTGTTTTACGTATTATAAATAGTCTTGTATTTTGTAAATTAATTACGAGTATGGTTGTGTATTATATATAATACACATGATCTTATAAATAAGTGTAGTCTTATTCCTCCACGCCATTTCATCTTCTCATTTGTCTCTCGGTCACCCTGGATCTCTCCACCTTATAAATAAGTTTGTGTCTCTCCCTCGTCAAGACACAACAGAGCGTTCCATCAGAGATTCCCAATCAAAGATGTATCATAAAAAGAGTTGAACCTGGAAATGAGGACTTTAATTGGGCAATTGGCGCCTGTGTAGATTTTATTATTCCATTAAAAAAATAAAAGACATTAAAACAATCATGGTTTAATATGTGCCACCTTACTATGGCTATTGCATTGAATTTTGCAAGTGTATATTTCAAATCTTGTCACCTTCCATCTGTCGTGTACACTGATGTGATGCAATCCTCTAGTAAAAGTAAGGGTGTTGGACACATACAATACATAGACCTACTTATGTTTTATGATTATACTTGAGAGCTCTTTCTATCCCAATAGCATTAATAATGATTTAATATCTAATATATTTCGAAGAACACTTGATGATAATATTCATTTCTTTTAATCAAATGATTCATACTATTGTACAATTCTCATTATTTCTCAAGTGGTACTCGGAAAATGATCTATTGCATTTATATATTTATATATGTAGGCATATTTTCTCATCAAATATGAAGAATGAAGGAGTGAATTGCACTTTTAGCAAAACTATTTTGGTCATCTTGGATGTATTTTTTTTATGTATGTACATTTGATTAAAATTTACGACTTAATGATCTTTTATATTTATTTATATATATATATATCTCAATCAATAATCTATAGCTATCTCTAAACTATATACTTTAGCATTAATTCAAAAAGTATTTTAAGAAAGTTCTTTGCAACACCTCCATGTTAATAAACATTTAATTATTGGTTATTATTTACAACTTTCACTCATTCTCATATCACCGGCCGTGTGGCCTAATGGATAAGGCATCAGACTTCGGATCTGAGGATTGCAGGTTCGAGTCCTGTCACGGTCGATCCCTTTTTAATATTTTATGGTAGGTCATTTTTAAATTTTGTTGGTTGTAAATCAACGTATATGATCATATTTGACAAATAATTATTTGTATATCAATATTTTCTTAGTCTGTTCTTTAAATTACGTAGATGAAAAAGGGGGGGGGGAGACATGGCTTTCCTCTTTGTACACCAGCAGATGAGTTAGAAGAAAATGAACTAACGGCAGCACCTGCTTTTAGAGTGAATGAAGGAACATTCTGTGCCTTTTAGTCTCGCTCACGAACGTACTACTACTAATCAAATAAATTATGAAATATTTCACGGTTTCATTCAATAATATGTAATATTAATATATAATACATTTAGATAGTCGGCTATGAAGCTTTTGATTGATTTGATATATTACAGGAGGGGATTTTTTTAATTTTTTTACCCAAAAGTAAGTTTAAATAAGTAATGCCTTGACTGCAGAAGGAGTGATTCATCTTTTCATATTTCGAATGTTTATTAAAATTGCAGTGAGATTATTGTATTAAACGTAGGTATATTTAATTACAAAATACTTGATTTTTTACTGCTATGCATTTTTTTTTCTTTCATGTTCAAAGTGTAATAAGAAGGAAATTTATTTTCTCTTTTTTTTAACTAGGGCCTCGTTTATGTACATATACCGGGCCCTACCGTAATTATTTACTCATCTCTATTATACAATTTTTGTGAGATTTAGAATAGTTATGGGACAATTAATTCGAATCGGGAATCGGAGAATCGGGATCGCCATAGGGATAATTTAATTGTTTATTTTCCAATTCCGATTCTTTTTAATTACTCGTATTTAACAATTCCTTACTTTTTAAATTATGAAAAAAATAGAAAATGAAATATAATTTTTGCTTTTTACTAGAAAATTTACTATTTTAATTTTTTTTTTTTGCAAAAAATTACATCTAAAATTTACTTTTAAAAAAAAATTATTTTTTGAGAATTGACGGGGATTTTTGACCCCCTTTTTCAAAAAATTAAATATTTAAAATTTTTTTCTACAAATTTTATTTTTTGTGAACTGTTGTGGATTTTTGAAATTTTTTTCCAAAAAAAATTCATTTTATTTTAATAATTGTAGATTTAAAAAAAATGTTTTTTTTGAAAATAGCCATGTGTTTTTGAAATATTTTCCCAAAACATTAATTTTTTTGTAAATAATTGTGGATTTAAAAAAAAATTAAATATCCAATTTTTTCCAAAAAAAATTGACCTAGTTGTCACCACGAGCGCACAATGCGAGTATAGAATTGAGATAATAGAGTCCCTCCCTAGTAAATTGTCCAAGAAGTCTATCTGGGAGCAGACTATGGCCTCGAGGAAGACGATTTACAATGGAGGTCGGCAACCTATGTCACGCGGAGGCATATTCACTGGCAACCAGAAATGAGAACATATTCCCGTAGTTTGTGTGTGTATTTTTAACCATTATTGTGGATAATGACACTCCATGTCTCAAAGATTGCCTACCCCTGATGTACAATGTCTCAATCCATGGAAGGGATTGTAAATTGTCTTCCTCGTTTGCCTACTGGGACATTTCCACGTGGAGGATCGCTGCTAACTCAATCATCTTCTCGTACTGTGTACTCACTATAACCAAACCCCTTCCCCTTCTATAAAAAAAATCAGACCCCCAAAAACAAAACCGTAATTTTACGTTAATTGAATGAATGCTTCTTTAAGGATTGTCATGTGAGACCATTTTTTTATTTCCAGGATTTACGGAAATGTTAAGATTTTTAGCCGCTTTCCGGGATTTCACGGAAAAGATCAGAGTATAATTGTAATAAATATTTTATACGCATATAAAATTTAATTTAAAAATAAGCGACTATATGCCAACTTTATTTTTGTAAATAATTAACTACTATTCTAAAAACATTATATTATACTCATAAAACAAATAATATACCAGAATGTTTGGATATTTATTATATCCGATTGATTAATACAAAATGGAAAACCAATGTACTTTTCACTTTTCTGAAGGTGAGCAAATTATAAGGTGACTTGAAATATCCTCGTAAAAACATAAAACCAATGACACTTTTATGGTCACTAAGGTGAGATCTGAGTTTCGCAACAACGAGTCCTTCAGTTGTAAAACTCTTTATGCTTCGATAGACGTAGCAAGAATATATTCCAAAGCAGCCAAGTACATGATGATCAGGGATGGGGCTTTTGGAGAGAGTGAGTAGAAAATGACAGGTGGACCTATAGTCAGTGATGCTGATCGAGAGCATAATGGGCATGCTAAAACCAGAAACCTAAAATCAACATGGTAACCCTGACAATTTGAAGAATATTTTGGCAGAAAGTAGTGTAGTTATCTCGACGTTTAATTAAATCAGCTACTAATCTCAACCTCTACTGTCAAACAAGAAAGGATAAATTTGGAAAAAACCCCACATGGTTGCTAGTCTTCTGTATTTTTCTTGTTGTCCACAGTTAATTATTATTTAGAGAATAGTTATTTATTATGTTAAGTTTTAAATATCTTTATTTATAACTGAGTAAAATAATAATTCCTTTGCCATGAAAAAGAAAAGAAAAAACAAGAAAAGGAAAACAAGGTACAACGAACATAAAAAATTAATATTATCCATACACGTCAAACTTCTACAATTATTATGCATATTGAATTTATAACCTTATTAATGACTGATTTTGAAATGACACAAATTCTTAACCATAACCTTTTCCCACACATAGGAGAACGCTTTTTAATAGGGACATGAAAGAATATAACTGTAATCAAGAGTAGTTATATATCCCCTTCCTTGACTGTTACAGTTAGAGTCCCGCTATTAGACTCTATGACGTCACATCCGTCTGGCTTGTCCTGTAATCGCTACGGTACATCAAATTGAAAATGGTGGTAAGCCCGGTTACATGATGGCATAACCTTGTCTAATATCTTCTTGAGCTCATAATACCTAAAATCCGAGCTTTAAATCATGGAAGAGTCAGATGTGGAAATTAATGAAAACTGCTGGAAGGTAAATTTTTGTTTAGATACAAAAGAGCCGTGTACTTGCAGCTGTGAATGAAGAGTATTGGGAGAAGGAAATAAACAAGGATATATGCAAGAATTACGCTGTTTTCGATACTCAATTCTACTCTGAATCTAACAACAAAGAATTACAATTATAGTTCCACAACAAATCCTGAGGGTTACTTTTCGTCTTTTATGGGCACACGGTAATGCTTGTACGTAGTATTTAAGGGAGTTTATTCCTCAAGAATTAAATAATACTGACAGCTGCTTCGGAAAAGAAAATTATCTCATCAGTTTGGCAACTAAAAAACCCCCAAAAAAGCTAAAAATACACCTAATTGTCATCACAATCTATAGCATTACTACATTAAGACCCTGTTTAGCATCAGCTGCATATTGCATGACTTAGGGTGGAGAAAATAAAATATTGCTATAAAGAGGAGAACCTCATTCATAATTGCAGAGAAAATATTATAATTATATCTATTTTATTATGCATTTTTGAAACAATTTAACGGAGAAAAAAAAAAGAGAAAGATTGATGTTAACACCAAGAGGATCTATTTAAGACTGAACAAATAAAGAAAAAAGAACACATACGCCAACCGGTTTTCCTTTTCTAATTTCTAAACTGTATTTTTCTCTACTAAAATTCAATTAGTATTGATGATGTTCATTGTCTTAAATCTATTAAATCCTTTGGTATGACCCTCCTTATTGTTTGACCTACTTTAGCTGTTTTAAAAACAAACTGTGGCTCTTTCATAATTGCTTTCTTTTACTTTTGGAAATGAACCTTGTGTACTTCTACGTCTAGGGGGAGTTAGGTTGCAAGGGCTGTGAATGCCTTGAAAGCTAGGATCGTGTGTGAGGACAAGGAGCAGAATTCTGCTCAAATCAGTTTTCGTTGCAGTATTGACCTTGTGTTGGTGGATAATGGCTGCCGAATCAAATAAAATTTTATTTATATATACGAAATTTGATGAATATAACCAACTTAAAGTTTTGTTTTAAAAAGTTAAAACATCCGTTGACGTCCTCATTGTTTATAACCTGAATAAACCGAATTTTTTTTTTTTTGTTTATCTTTAAATAACTTTTCATTAAAAGATTTTAGAGGGAGAATTATCAACAACAATAAGATGAACATTTTAATGGGCAAAACATCTTATTTTATAGTATGGATAATTCGTTTACTTGGCAATTAGTTATTGACGATTCTGCAAAGACCTTAAAAATGTTTGGTTTTCCGTAATAAATAATAAGTTTTGATTACCTGATTTAGACAAACCCTACCAAATTAAATTTTTTTTTGCATGACACCAGATCTGATAGAATCTATTAGAACTCTCTAGCTTAATTATACGTAGAGCTATTTGCGTTCAAATAATTTTGCAAATTTCAAATCATAAAAATAAATTGAAAAAATATTTTTTTGTATATTAGAAATTGAAGCAATTAACTGATTTTTATAAATCGCATCAATGAAAACTCAGGTATTGAATTGAAATTATTTTAACTAAATACTGATCTGCAATATGTCCTCTTTTTTGGAAATTAAAATATGGTCATCATACATTTAAAAAAGTAGGGACACTCCGATTTTCTTTTTCTTTGTAAGTCAACAAGGTTTATCATTTGTTATTTCTTGAAGGCTTTTTATAGTCGCTACTTAATTCTAAGTATAAAGTAATCACTTATTCCTGAAAGTCGAAGACGACACTGAGGATTTGTTCGGGAGTCCTTATTGGTTTCGGAGTAGAATTCATGATCAACTTTAGAGTGATTTCTACTTAGATCATCGATGGATAGTGAGTGTGTTTTATGTCAGTGGCGTCATAGGGCCTAGGGCTTCCCATTTTTGTAGAATCTTTATCTTTACCACAACAACAAAAACAATTCTTTTGTCTATAAATTTTTAAATGTCATAACTTTAGAAAAAAAAAAGGAAATCCATTTCCCTTTTTTTTTAGAAAAAAATTTGTTATTCGTTAAAATTTAGTTTTTTCGGAAAAAATTTTCAGATTAAAATTTATAAAAAAAAGTGTTAGTGTCTTTTCTAAAAAAAGTTATTCCACAAATTTTGCATTTATAAAAAAACATTACCGAAAAAGCTCAATGGCCCCCCTAAAAAATATGACATTCAGTCTTGATTACGTCACCATAATAATATTTAACCCTCTGCTTGAAAACACATTGTGTTTAATCCCTTCATCCTATAGCTACTCGAAGGTAATCTAATGAAACGTCATGACAGCTTAGCTGCTCTCCTTCTCAACATCCTTCAAATTGTCTGGATTAACACATTCATTTTCGGTATTTTTTTTTTTTTTTTTTTTTTACATACCCATGCATAATATTATTTTCACGAAACTGAAAAGAAGTCAAAACCCTTAGTACAAAAAAAGTAATCTTTTGGTACTTATACCTTAATTAGTAATAAAAGTCTAATCGTTTTTTTAAATTTTCATACTTTCATCATCGATTTACGAGCCGTGAAGCCCTATTTTGAAGCCGTTTTTATTAATAAATGTATTTATCTTAAAGGCTTATCTCTAATTTGCAATCAAACTTGATGCATATGTACACGTATATACAGGGTGGGATTTAAAATCCAGAACAAGTTTAGACCTCAAAACTTCTCGTCAAATTATGTTTATATGCATATGTATATGTGTGCATGTGAGATTCAACTGACAAAACGACATAAGAAAAATAATTTTTTGAACAAAAGAATCGTCGTATGAGTATTGCTCATGAGCTGTTGACAGACGTCTTTGATGATCCTGATTTGCTCAAAGGCTCATAAATGGTAACGAATCATGGGTATAATTTTATGATATCAAAAGCAAAGCCCAATCATCCCAATGGAAGACCAAAAAAACCAAGTTCCATCAAATGTCAAAGTTTTAAAATTAAATTTTTTTCGACTACCGTGACGTAGTGTATCAGGAGTTTTTATCGTATGTTCGTACTTTGGCACAGAGCTCAAATTGGTGTCTGTATGTAGTTTTAATAAAGATACTTCATATAGCAAAAAATCCAATTTAGAAAAAAATGACTATAGGTGGAGGTTTGTTCTTGATTAAATTTGAATAGTCAAAAATTACATCAGAATGTTCAATGATTCCATTATCCTCGTCACCTGAAGTACTGTAAATTCAACGTCTCAAATCAGTCATCTCATTTTTGGATTGCAACTTGTACAAAATCGCAACTAGTACACGACATATATACATTGTAAAGTAACATATTTAAACCTAAAGAAAACGAAGAAAAATGAGGGGGGAATGCATTACTTATTTTTATGTACATAGGTAAGTATACCTGAAGAAGTCGTTAATAAACTCGTACATAATTCAACAGCTATTGTAATATATCCATTTATGTATTTGTGCATGTATTTTAAACCATTCAGTTTATAATTAATTGCTCCCCAGTATATCTACATAAATACTTACAATAATTTAATAGGAGGTAACAACAGCCATAGTTTTTATAAAGGCTCCATTGTGTTTCTTTATTTAGTACGACTACAAATCACTCATAATTATTGCTATAAAAAGTATTACTTAATAGAAACCGGCCATAGCGTCGTGAATGGCCTTTTTGACTTTGTAAATAGTCTACTGCCTTCCCTAAGTCAAGTTCCATATCTCTGTTGGTGTATGTTCAGGAAAAAAACAGAGACGCAATCAATATTCTTTTGTCTCAAGTGAGCATTTTTCGATTCATTGTGTTAGTTTGTTTGGAGGGGGTTTCAAAACACCAGCCAGTTTGTGAGAGGAACGTAGTGACTTGTCAGTCCTTATTTAAGACTGAAGACCGTTGTTCCGTTCAGTTCAGCCTCATTCCTGTCCAATTCAGGCCTGCATATGAGTCTTAAGACTTATAAATGGTGGAACGACGAAACTTAATGAACCAGGCGCTTGGGAGAAATTATTCTCTTGTACTGAATGTGTGTAGGTTCGTGTCATGGTCGTTTATAGAGAAGAAAATATACTTGTTGTATATATATGGAGTTCAAAGACAATTCCTAATTAAAATGGAGTAATTGTAATATTCTAACGTATATTTATACTTAATTAGTGCAACTCCATCTGACCTATTTAAGGAACATTAAAAAGCAATGAATGTGCAGTATTTTTTTTTACTAGGCAATTTGAAGTGTGTTTTTTTAGTTTTCTAAGCAGTTATCATTATTTTTCCATTCTTTAAGAGAGAAAATCTTAATATAAAGTAATCGAAAATACGTGCGGCTGGGTCTAACACTGATGGTTTGTTAAGGACTGTAAGTCCTTGTTGGACTCAGAGTAAAATTGAGGAACGACAACGTAGTAAATCCTGTCTAAATTCTTGATAGATACGAAGTGGGATTAATGTTTATTTCCTTCCTCTCACAGCTTTGACTGTTTCATATCGGTAGCTCACATTTTATACAACTTTACAAATAGTTATAAGTATGTGGAGATTTTGATAGTGTTGTTCTGTTGCTTAGGAATATGTTCCGAATAAAATGCTAGAAAGAAAAGTTCGAACCATATATGTATATATAAGAAAGGTATTTTTAAGCTTGGGTGGGGTGTGGGGGATATTATATATATGGGTATAGATTCAAATAATATGAAATGCCGGCATTCTAAAAAACGGATCAATGAATTAACGTGCAAGCTGTCCTGACGTTTCATAAGATTAGCTACTACCAGCTATGACCACAAGGAAATAAACACGAATCCCATTCCGTATCTAGCAATGTTATAGCTAATGTTTTAGCTGTTAATCACTAAAATGTCGATCCTCGATTCTACTCCGAGTACAACAAGGACTTATACTTATAATTCTCTAACAGCTCAAAAGTGTTATTCTTATGCGATCTTATACAACACCGTCGCCCTCAAGAAATCCATATTTATCCATGTCCATATCCGTAAAACAAAAAAATCCATCAACATCGGTCACGTCCGATTTTATTCATGGATTGTTGGTGACGTCATGTGTTTGTATAAATTGTGTACATTGGTATAATTACGTCATATGAATCATAAATCAGGGTAAGAGGGAAAGTTGTTAGGTAAAGTGAGACCGAATATGCCCACGATATATGACAATGATTATATTTTGTCTACGGTCAGATACCA
Source organism: Lepeophtheirus salmonis (assembly GCF_016086655.4). NCBI lineage: Eukaryota > Metazoa > Arthropoda > Copepoda > Siphonostomatoida > Caligidae > Lepeophtheirus > Lepeophtheirus salmonis. The sequence goes on along the minus strand of NC_052141.2, from coordinate 1,901,280 downwards.
AGGTCTAGACCAGATTAATGTCTAAATCCCTTTAAAATAATCCCTTTAGATCGAACCGAAAAAAAAAATCGGTCCGGCACAGAGTCTCAACTAGAGATAGGACGGGACTTGAAACCGGATCCAAAGTACCCGTGAAGGGTATAATTAAGCTTGTATTGTCTGAAAAGATCCAAACCAACTTCAGGTAGTCGAACTTTTATGGATCATAAAAAAACATCCGAGGGATTAATCGGATCTTAATAAGGTTATAACATCGCTAAATACTTCATCTTAGTTATAAAAAAAAGATATTATCTACATATATTCAAAGTAGCATCTCTATTTATTTTGATAAGTGCCTGGAGTCATATCTACATAAACAGTCGCATCGCATGTTTATTCCACACAGGGTTGCATAACTAGCACGAAATGTACACTGTATTTGGTTGTCAGCTGTCGATGTGTCTTCTTCATTTCCTCTAATCAGTGTCCTTAACATTGATTGGCTAGATAAGATATTGTTCTGCATAAGTTTTAAACAATCATTCACTTTTATTGACTAATGATTCCATAGTTGGAAGAATGGGCTAACTACCAACTAATTTTGGGCCTTGTTTCTGTTTCTTTTATGAGGAGATGTTGCAAGATACAATAAAGGTGTCAAATATTAATATAACAATAATTATGTATGTTTTGATTGTAATAACATCGGGTCATTGATTGTTTCGACATCCGCAATCTGTAAAATTGTAACATATCCTGATTCTATTTCATTAAGGTCCCAACTTTGGGTAAAATCGTTATAAAATTCAAGACAAGTATTTGTCTAATTTTGGTTTTAGCTTTGGATCCATAAACTCGGCTCCCCAAAGTTTAGTAGAGTATTTATATCCATAGATCCGAACTGGCCCGGATTCGAGAAAATGTGGAGCAACACTAATATTTATATATGTACATACTTATTGTTATACATATAAAAGGCAAATATAATCATGTTAATTTTACTGTTTTAATGAAATTTTTTTATTGGTTTTTTCCCTCCCCCCCCCCTTTCATGTTGTTATAAAAAATAATTTTTTAATTATATACATTATAGAATTTTATGGGTTTATTTTGGGGTGAAATCCCTGTTTTAGTCTGAAAGTTGTTTGTATACAATGGATGAGAAATAATAAGAATTTTACACCAATGTCGAGGTAGTTCTTATTTGATTAAAATGAAGAAGGAAAAGTCTACATTAGTGTTTTATATACTATATATAATATTGTATACTCTACCTGGAATTAACCAATTAAGTGGTTTATAAGCCCTTATTAAAGGTATTAACAAATTAATTGATGGGTTTGATGCTAGAGGGTAATTTGTTGCTTATGTACATATTATCTTATATACATATAGGCTAAAAAGTCCCGTGCTTAAGAGAGAGAACCCTTTTTCTTTCGTTCACTATTGGCTTTATTTATCAATATTATTATAATGATCAATCCATCAAGAGCAACACAATCATTCTAGTGCCGCAGACTAACATTTCAATGTCGCTTTTATAAAGCATTTTATCATTTGCCTCAAAATAGTCCTTAATTTCAGATATAACCTTTTTTATTGGAGCGAAATTTCTTAGCGACAAGTATTTTTTTAAAGTCTGCAATGCTGTAGTCACTGGGAGGCAAATTTGGAGGTAAGGTGGATGCAAAATCAATGCGAAGTTTAATCATGGTGAAGTAGAACTTTCCTCTTCTTCAAATGGGGTCAGGTTACAGTGATTTCATCCATCAAAAGCCCTAATAACGCTATATAATACTCACTATTGTTGGTATGTCTTTTCTCAAGGAAGTTAATGAATATTATACCCTGTGCATCCAAAAATACCGAGGTCATAATCTCTTAAGAAAATTGTCGTACTTTTCGGGAACTTTGGACGAGATTCACCAGTTGATTCTGGAGTGAAGTGATGTATCCGTGTTTCATCCATTGTCACATATCGACGCAATAATTTCCGTTTGTTACTTTTAAATATGACCAAAGACTACTGAGAATAAGTTTGTGTTTTTGGTCAATACTGAGAAAACGCGGCACGCACATTGAACATGGACGAATTTTGATGCAATATAAAGGCAACACGTTCTTTTGATATTTTTACAATGTCAGTTTATTCAAGCAACTTTCCTATTGCTTTTAACTTTTCTATTATTTCAAAATTAACTTTTATCACTAGTGATTTAAATCTCGTGTATTTTTTTTAGCATGGCTCACTTTTTGAAATAAACCAAGATGTATTGTATTTTTTTCCCAACTGTTTTCATGAATACTCATCAGTTGACTCTTGTATGATTTAAAACAGCTGACTCTACATATTATGAGCTCAAAAAAGATGATACATAAGATTTGAATTTTTATATTAATTTACATGGACTGAAGGCCTTCTTTAAGAATTTGTATCATTTCATACACTGTCATTGATAACCATTTTGATGAAATTATAAATTCTCCAAGTATTAATTAAAAGTTGACAACAAGAATAATACAGAAGACTTACATACACATTTTTCAAAAAAAAAAATTCTTTCTTTTGCGACTGTAGAGGTTGAGAGATGATACAAAAGCTGGTCTTGCTGGAGAAATAATTTTCTTTTTTCGAGGCTGTTTTCATTATTATTTAACTTCTTAGTAGCGAACTTCCTTTTCGTCTACATTCAATTATATTCAAAACTTAATTGAAACTGTTCTGTTTGTTCATAAAAGACACAGAGTTATAAGTCCGTATTGAACTCAGAATAGAGTTGAAGATCGACATCAGAGTAATTCTAGGCATAGTCCTTGCTCATTTCCTTCTCTCTCTCCTCCCTCAACAAAGCTGATTTAATTAAATGTCGAGATAACTACACTACTCTCCGCCAAAATATTCTTCAAATTGTCAGGGTGACCATTTTGATTTTAGGTTTCATTTTTTTTAACATGACCAAAATACAGGCTATTTTCATCATTGCGTATCGTCCTCCATTTTCTTATTTACTCTTTAGAGTATACTATAGTGGACTGCAATCTTAATCAGGTAATTTACATAGATATGACATAAAAAATATTATACCAGGGTAGAAATCTTTACACTTCGTTTTTGCTACATAAATCCAGGTTTTTGTGAATGCAGTAAATTTGCTCGGGTCAAATACTAAAAAAAAAACAAAAAAAAAGAAGAAACTAGATCTCCCTAAGTGTCTTAGAAGCCAAGAAAATGCCGTCTGAACGTGACCAACGAATTTTAGTCCGTGCACTTTTGAACGCTAGTAAGAAAGCAAAGGAGATTGCATTGTTACTTAGGGTCCAGACCAACTACCTGGACATGAACGTGGTGTTCCAGTAGGATGGTAAAGAAATTGGAACTGAATTTATCAATTTGCCAATAACTAACTACCTAATCAATCACCCACAATTATAAATAACATAAGGTATGTGGCCAGTTAGTTTTGGATATTTTTGTAAAAAAAAAAAAAAATAACTATTCCTCTTAAACCTCACAATGAAATGTTATTTAAAGAGAAACCAAATAAATGAAATGATCACCGGATGTTAAAGTACCGAAGTTCAGTTTATTCAATAATGGCCTACGTCACATATCAGATATGGTTTTCTAAAATATGTAAACAAAACTTTAAATGTATCGTATCATTTTGTAACGACACATTAAAAAAATGATTTATAAAATTTTTTTGTATTGTTGTTTGGACGTTATGTGTCTGCATCCTGATATTAGATGGCAACTAATTTAATGAAATGTAATGACAATTATAATTCTTTCCTCCAAATTTTTTGTATTTATTCTTTCAACATATACAAAATATCCCATTAAAGATGAATAATGCAAATTACAAAAACAAATTAATGAAAAACAGAGTTTTTTCTCAAGTTAATATATTTAAAAAAGATTTAAAAGTTATTAAAATATAGGGTAAAAGTCCCTTTTATGAAATAAAAATATAAAGTTTGTACAGTTAAAAAGTCCATTGACTCTATGTTTCTCCCAATTGTTGTGTTTAAACCCTTGGGAAGAGGAGTCCTTTTTGATATGCAAGGGTAAATAATTGTGAGGACACTTTGTTACGTTAGCCTCCACTTTAAAATCATTCTTTCCTCGCATTGCAAGAGCCATGAGCCAGTCTAACGCCTTTAATGCTATGTTATACCTATCGGTAATTACATTCTCTACCATGAACAATAGAGGTCGATCAGCGAAATAAAATAGGGCGAACGAAGATTCTACTGCTTCTTTGTATAAAAAAGCCATCCATAGTCCGTTTTATTTGACTTGCTGGTGTATATCGAGGATGTCACCAGCTTGTACCGAAACCACTTCTGTAACCATGTAAGTAAAGTTATTTCAGCACTTTGCCACCAACAAACTTATTCTTGGTTTTGTTTTTTCGGTATTGATTCTTTTGGTTTTTCCTTTCCACTGAACCAATTCCTATAAAGAAGGGAATTGGCAGGCATGACTGTAGGAAATTAGCAGCACGAGTCATGAAAGTGATCCCTGCGTGAAGATTCGAATCGGCAATGTTTCCTGATAATCTCTTCAGTTCGCCTGATGAAGTTACGGCATGTTCTTTATAGTTCTGATCGACAGTTCTAAGGCTTTACTTCCAATCATTCTTCAAATTGTTGTTCACGTCATTTTTCGTTTATTGTATTTTTAAAATACCTGTTGGTCATACTTTATACAATTCTATTAATAGCCTTCTATCGAACGAAAGGGATTTCAGAATATTTTATTTATTGTTGAAGTGTTTTTGTAACAACACCTTTGTAATAATCCCCTCTCCCTCCAATGGCTCCTACAATTGAGAGACTCTTGCAAAAATCCTAGCTTATTTAAATTTTTGACAAGGCATCCATCTTATTCCACACCTTAATGTCTTAAATAATATGCTCAACTGACATTGGATATGCTAATGAGTTTGTTATAAATATTTGTAGGTTTGGATCAAATGCCTTATATATTGTCTATTTATTGTGTACAAGTTGCAATGATTGTACAAGTTATAACTTGTAGAAGTTTCAATTTCTTAGTCTAAAATGACTTATTTAATGACAAGATTGACCATTCCAATTACCAACTATTCATTGATAGTATCATTTAATTTGGATCTATTAAATTTACATGGTTATTATTATTGAGGTTGTTGTTTCAGTCCTTTGTGTCCGGAGATAATTGACCAATAGTTGTTACTGACAAATGACACCAAATTATATATTTTTATTTTTTCTACATCTGCATTTTAGGTTACAAATGCATTTCTCAAACAATCTTTTTTTTTGTATAAGAGTAGTGTTGTGACGGTTCTAGTTGTGTACTGCAGTCCCGTCTTGAATATTAGTCTTAAACTCATAATGATCGGTTTTGATGGCGTCACTCAACTTCATTTCTTCTTTTTAAATCAGTTCTAGAACTGACAGTCCGAAGGATTGACAGTCTTAACAAGTGGTACCAAAGACCGATTCTAAGACTGGACTTGATCAAACAAATAAGGACGGATACAATATCAACTGTGACCATTTGAACTTTATAATACTTATACTTATATCTTAGTACAAAAATTGTCAAAAACTTACAGCTTTTATATATTGATCCTTCTCGGAATATCCAATTATTGAATTATCTTCTGATCACAAGTACTCTAAATCCTTCATTTCAAATTGGTCATCAGATTTTTTTGAGTAAGTCTTGGTCAATTTGCTTCTACAAGTTACAACTTGTACAAAATCGCAACTTGTACCCAACGTGTATATAATATGAATGTATATTTGCAGAGTTTCTCTTCATAGCATATATATTACGAATACTAATTCGTCAAGACGTACAAATTAACACATCATGGGCGGTCAAAGAAGATCCTCGTTTCAAAGATATTTTCTCTTTGCTTTACGCCTGTCTTAATTCCATCAAAAGCAATTATGTATACCTATTATACATATAGAAAAAAATAAGGGGAAAAGTGCTATTCGATTTTTTTTTTTTTTTTTTTTTTTTTTTGCAAATGGACAGAAAGTTACAATAGATCGACTAGTGTTGAGACTCGGTCAAAGACCGAACTTCTTTTTCAAATTGTGGACCGATTTTTTTTATCTCAATATATAGACCCCTTTTTTCGATCTTAATCTATGGACCAATTTTACCACCAATCCTAATTTATGAGTTGTACAAATATGATATATGCAACAAATTTAGCTTCATATGACATTATTATACAGAGCGGGAACCCAAACGTGCCGTAGCATTACAAAATTACAAAAACGTGATTTTTATGCAATCAAGAAAAGTTATATCATAGCCAATTTGTGATATATTTAGCTTTATTTTATATGTCCAATAACCGCATTGAGAAACCGAGGAACAGATTGAAAGCTCTTGACGATGATGGCTGTGTCCTTGTTGCACGTCACTGTCATGATACCTGCTCGGAGTGAATCCAAATTTGGATGAGGGGTGTTGTAGACATTTTTCTTCTAGACACTTCCAAACTGCAAAGTCTAGGGGATTTAGGTCAGGTTCCTCATGGCTGTATGTCTCCATTTCCATCCTTATTTGTCTTCTTGATATTTTAAGTAGTCCGGATGGAGATGTTAAGGGTCTTTGTAGCTTTCTTTGCACAAATACCGGTGCAGAAGAGATCACACACGCTTTCTTGTTCCTCCTCCAATATTTGTAAACTTAAAGACATGGAATACAAACAAAACTTGTTTATTTTTGTTTCAGCTGTTGTTTGGTTGCGTAATAAGACATGTTGTTAAAAAATAACGGGGATTAAATCGTAATTAAATGCTATTGCAAGTTTTGGGTCCCCACTTTGTAGTTCAATGCTTACAATGTTACAACACTACTGACTTCATCAACCATTTAACTTGAAATATAAGTATAAACCAAATTTACTTTGAGACCGAACTTCTTTAAAGGACATCAATAGTTCGGTCCATTAAAAATTGTAACAGTTTTGGACTGGTATACGGCTTTCAAACTGGAATCCAACACTAGTATTTACATAATACAATAACGACGTCATCATTTGAGTTATAGTTGTCGTGTTTTTTTTAACTGATGTTCCTCACAGAGTGTAAAATTTTTACATACATATCTTGATGAGTTTGGCAGTAACAAATTAGTTTTTGAAGATGGGGTTTTACAAATAATTAAAAGGTTGAGATGGTTTGTAGTGGTTGTACATTAGAGGTCTCTGAAATTTAACTTAAGAGTTCAAGCATGATTTCTTGTAAAGAATTAAAACTCAATGACGAATTTTAAGCTGATAGATTGAGTTTACTGTATTTTTGAATAAAGTTCTAATGTATATCGACTTACAATAAAAACAAAGAAACTCACCTGGTTATATATTTTTTTTGGTAGAAAAGCTCTTCGTCTTGAGCAGGTGTTGTGTATTTTTTTAGCATTACTCCAAAAAACTAGTGGGAACTTGGTTTTATGATTTTTTCATAATAAAATTTCAAAAATTAATTTTTTTGCTCCAAAACAAAATTTGATCAAATGACCTTTTTTTTTTAAAAAATCCTTAATAAAAAAATTCTTTCTAAAGATATATATTTTTTTCATATCAGTAATTTTCCCCCTGTTCCCCAACCAATGGTCTTGAGTAAGGAAGGGGAGTCAGACTTTGGTTCGTTAAAATCAGCTGTTCATTAGCTAAATATGGATTCGCTATTGAAGTTATATTTTCTTGATGGTACATAATAGTTGATTAAATGTTAAATATAATTATGAGACAAGGTAAATGTATCTGAAATTGGACAGGGATGACGCAATGGAGCTACAAGTAGTGTTGTGTTGGTCCTTTATAGGACTGAGGACCGCGGTCCAGTCTGGTGCCATCCAATCCCACTTATCGTTCCTTAAAGAAAGTAAAATCGATGCCTCTCACGTCATTAAGGGTGTTTTTCCTTTATTTAATTATTCTTTTCTAAAATAAAATAAATTATATAACTAAGTGACAATATAAAATGTTTTTATTGTATAAAAACAATAATGTTTTTTTTGCAAGAATCAAAAAGTAAAGTGAATATTTTTTTTTGAGGAAAAAATATTAATTTATTCATCAATATTTATGTTGTCCCCTTCAAAATAATCCCCCTCAGATACAATAGACTTGTGCCAAGGCTTTATCTAATCCTCGAAGCACTTCTCAGAAGCACATTCGTTATAGCGAGGAGCTCCTCCAGCGATGTAGTCTTTATCTCCTCAATCGTTGCAAATCTCCATCCTTTCATTGATCTCTTCAGCATTGGGAATAAAAAAGTCACATGGGGCAAAATCCGTTGAATATGGATGCTAAGGCATCATTTTGGCGTTGTTTTACGGCCAAAAATCTCTCAAAATCAAAGATGAGTGAACAGGGACATTATCCTACGACAAAAGCAATGAATTGTTTTTCCACAATTCCGGAAGTTTTCTTCGTATTCTTATCGCAAGGGGCGCATAACTTCAAGACAATAGTATTGATTGTCCGTACGACCATATTGTAATAACTCCTGATACAACCCATAGGACCGATCCTAAGACTGGGCTGATCCTAAGATAAGGATCGACACAAAAGTAGCTACTAGTACCCTTTTAAATGTATCCCAAATGGTACCTGTATACGAAACAACAGCAGTTAAGTACACTACTGAATCCTCATAAGTGTCGGCTATTAAAAAAAAAAAAAAAAAAAAGAAACACATTATTTTGATTTACAGAAAACTTTACATAACATTTTAATAATCAATTGTCAAGTTGTATTTTTCTTTCTTTCTTCAAGAAACAGAAAAATAGGATGAAGAAAACGAAATAATAAGACGGAAACAAAAGATTTAAAGATAATTATTATTAACAACTATCTATCTATGAAGAATCAGACTCCCTCTAGAGGGGAAATAACATATATACTATAAATTATTATTATTATGTACATAACATTTGAAGGGAAATAGGTCAAAACAATAGTCGTTATGTATCTGTTTTATGATTCAAATAGATATTTTTGACCCGGGTATATAAAAAATATTGAAAAAAAAAAAAATTGGAAAATGAAAAATAAAATAAAATACATAAATATAATTGACCTTGAGGTGAAATTGACATTTTCTTAGTGTTGATTAACATCATTTTAGATGGATAAGGTAGAAAACAGCAATAATTTAAAGCATGTGGGATTGTAAATCGTAAGTATTCTTCGTATGTAAAAAAAAAACTGAAAATGAACGTGCTAATCCAGACAATTTGAAGATTGTTCGAAAGGAGAGGAGATTAATTGTCAAGATATTTGATTAAATTACCTGTGAGTAGCTGTGGCATGAAGGAAATAAATACAAATCTTGCTCCTTATTTAGCAAGGCCATATGGGCTAGAATTACTTTTTGTCCAAGAAGGACTTACACTTGTAAATCCTAAGCAAACCCTCCTTGTTACTCTCCGTCTTTTCACGAGCATACCCACTAGTTATTACTATGTATATATTTCAATCGTCTGTCTTAAAGAATTAACTAGAAATGATAACAGCTTATTTATAAAAAATACACTGTTCAGGTTACCACAATCAAAGTAAATCATACTCAGGGCTTAAAACTATAATAATATCCTACATTAGGGCTGTTTACTATTCGTGATCATTGTGGAAGTTGGATACCTTAGAGGTTTGTAAATCGTTAGTAAATTTGATATGTAAAAACCCAGATAATTTGAAGAATATTTGAAAGGAGAGAAACTTAGCCGTCATGAAATTTCATTAGATTACTTGCGAGCAAGGAAATAAAAACAAATCCTAATTTGTATATAGTAAGAACGTAAAGGCTGAACTTACTCCATTGTACATCCTTACGATGATGTAACCCAAATATATATAAATATATAGAGAGGAGAAGTTATTTTTGATTGCAGTTTCGTATCGGGAGGCAGACGTCTTTTTGAATATACAGAGTGTTGATTTTATCGCCAATATTTTTAATTAGAAGGTTTTATTATGCAAACAAATGACAGATGGAACATAAATAAACAAGTTTTGTTTTATCTCATGTCTCTAAGTGTAAAAATGTCGGGAGTGTATTATCTCCCTCCGCGCCAGTATCATTGCTGAGAGGACTTCAGGTACCATTGGAATCTCCATATACCTAAAAAGAACTAAAACTTCTACAGCAAGGATATGACGTACTTCTGTGCTACCTCCATGTGTCTCTGACATCCACTCCCAGGGTTGTCTTGGAATGTTTGCTGCCTGCTCCTCTCATCAAAATTTGAATTCCTTCCGAGCTGCCATTATAACAGTGTGGTACACCATGGACACGATCTTCATCGTCAAGAGTTGGCAGTCTGTCGAGGCTGAGATTGCTTGTGAATATATAATTACTTTTAGTATTGAAACATATCACAGATTGGTTTTGAGTTGTCTTTACTTGCTTTTATAAAAACCAACTTCTTCGTAATTTAGTCATACTACAGTACGTTTAGTGTTCATAATATGAAATTTCCGGTACTTTTCCAGACTTTTTCGACTAAAAATATACGACAAAAATGGCGTTAAGGGAATTTGTAATGCTTTTACAGGGTTGTTTGCAAAAATTTTGTTTGGGGTTGGGGTGAAATTAGATAACTGTGTTTTATAATAGATTTAAAAAAAAAATTTAATTCTTTTTGTTCCGGGTGGTAGTCCGGAAATTGAAGAGTAGCGTTGTATTTTTGGCCATTTTGTATGACACAGCGGAGCTGTAAGTGGCAGTTCTAATATTAATTTAGTATATTACCATTTGAAATGCGTCAGTACTCCGGCACCACTAAAATGCCGGTATACCGGAACATACCAATCCTAATACAACGGTTAAGTTGTAATTTTTAAAGCCATTTAATGAAGATTTTGTAAGTATTTTTTGTTTTTTTTGGGAATTTATAATGTTATTTAGTAAATAATTTAATATATCCACAAACTATACCTCCATCATTTTGTCCCTTTTGGTTTACTATTCAATCTGTGGCGTCAGATTCTTTAGTTGTCTTAAAATGTCATTAGACAAATTTAATTTTATAATTTTTCTTCAAAGAAATAATTGAAAGTGACCTAGAATAATCACGCATAATTTTAATATACAAATGAGAGGAATATAAAAGGAGTGATTGGTTGAAAAAAAGGAATTCATTTGTAATTTTTATAATAAGTAAGAAATAACATCATTAATACATGGAATATTTAATTATTGTATTATCTTCATCACAAGTATTCTAAATTACTCATCTCGTTTTTAAGCTGCAAATTGTACAATTTCCTTGTACTAGTTTCAACTTGCATACCACCCCTATATATAGTTCAAGTTATCAAAATAATTTAGCCCAAATATTCACAAATAATTAAAAAAACTATAAAATGGAAAGTCTTTTATATTTTTGAATCTCGAACAAAATTGTTTAATTCGCTCAAACTCCACTTATCCGACTATTACTTTAGAATGTTTTCATGTGACGTCAGTATTGTTGATGTGCGCCCTTTTGGGGTCCTAAACAACCAAATTTTATAAAAACGAAAATACTTTTTTCATAAATATTAAGGAAATAGTGAACTATTGGATATCAAAATAGGAAGTTAACAAACAAAAGGACTTAAGCCTTACTGTCTATCAAAAGTGTATTCCTCTATTGGCTAGTTTTATTATATATTTGACTCTAAATTGTATTTTAAATATTTTATTACATCGTTATACAGGCTTATCTCCATTATGTATATACAAATAAACCTTTACAATGGACAGAATGAGATATTTTTCTCTAATTATCCTACTTTTCTCGTCCCTAGTTGATAAAAAAGAACAAAAAAACAATCATTTTCAGGGATTTCCAGAACGTAATTCTTTGATTTATTACAAAAATCACTGTTTCTAATACTAGTTATTTAGCGAATTTATTATTATTATTTAAAAACAATGTTATCATTGATTGGAATACTATCAGTTAATTCATTTTTCATAAAGTTTTGATAGATTTATAATTAAACTATAATATATTTAACGTATCCTTAAAGATCCCAGCTACATTGCTGGTTGAAAATGAATACACTTCGTGAGTTAAAGCTACTTTATTTCGTCATGAATATTATGTTTTCAAATTATTGTCCCCGATATGTTTGAAATTTTTCAACTTCCGAGTCTAGTTTGATTGATCTGAGGAATATTTGAATATATCTGAGGTAAACTATAGACTTTTATCAATCAAAGAGCCATATTTATTTATGATATACTTAATGGCAATAGTCAAAATATCAATTGCAAGATAAATTATTTAGTATTTTAAGTATGCGTTGTTATGTATGTTATGACGATGTTTTCAAATTCGATGCGCCATCTAGCGTTGCTATAGGCTAAACAAACAAATACTACTGAAAACAGTGATTAATTTTTTGACAAGAAAAATTGCAATAACTCCGTTATTATATAAAAATACTAGATTATGATTTTTTGTTAACATACCTACTATATATATGAATTAATATTTAGCTCTTTAAGCAATTAATATATGGCAAAAACATGCCTTACAATTCAAAAGGATTCAATTTAGTAGACATGTAAATCAGTGATTCACAAACTGTGGTACACGTACAATTGTTGAACACAAGGCTATATACTGCCTAAGGGACACCAATACATATTCAATAAAGTCATAATGGGGATACTTTGAGATATTGGTATTTTCTAAGACGGTTGAGACTATAAAATATTTGAGAACCACTGGTATATGTACAATAAATAAACTGTCATTTCCTAAAGAAATAACACTAATCTCCCAATCAGTATCTCAACCTCACCAGGTCATCATTATATTCCATGTATTGTACACATATATATATATATTTAAAGAAAACAAAGGATATCCAATCAACACCTATCTGGGGAGGAAGTCCGTCTCCAGTTATATGTATATATGAAAAGGAATATCCCAAAATAAATTGTCAAAATGGTCTTTGAATAAAATACATATATTTATATGTCAACTTGAGATCCTTAATGTAGCTGTTTGAGAGAGTAGGGGGGGGGGAGAGGGATTAGGGGAGATTTTTTCATTTTTGCTTTGTTTGTTCTACCCTTGTAACTCGCGCCATTAATTAAATATAAAATGTTTTAAATTACTCAAAATGTACATACTTATATATATTAAAAGAATTAGTTTTGGACCATAAATTCCTTTATATATATATATGTAGAATACCACCCACTTGTCATTTTTGCGTTCATAATTTCACGGATCTAAGTTTGTAGTTTCCTATTTATAGGTAGGTACGGTATATGGTTCATGGTGCTAGGTAATTTCATTCCCAGTAAATTCAAATTACCTATCTTTTAAGGGGTGTTCGTAGGAATATATAAATATATACTATATATACATTTTTTTTTTTTTGGGGGGAGCTTGTTTTTGGAATTTTTTGGAAAAAAAAAACTATTAAATTTTTTGTAAAAAAATTTCAAATATTTAATATTCTAGTAAAAAGCAAAAATTCCTTATATTTATAGTCCCTTCAGCTAAACCCCATCGTACACCCTGCTTTTCATTCCCAGTAAGTTTCTGATATTTTATGAATTGATTTGGCTTTACTCCTTCTGACCTTCTTGGTCATTGACAAACGCCGCACAAGCTAAATAGCTCACAATTGGCTTGTGCACCCTTCCCCCTCTAGCATTTTTATTCGAAAATAAACATAAACCACCTCAAGAACACTGTTTATTGTCCCTGGTTGTATTCCTTTCATAAAGACTCTTTTGAATTGTACATGATTGGCTTCCAGCCCATGTCCCAGCTTCCATGTACGTTGAGACCTGGCCCAACCATCTCCCTTGACAGGAACCTCTAGAACTTATAAGATTTGGGGAGCTAGAGAGCAAAGCATGAGCCAATTCACACCCCTCTGTCACAGTTAATGAGCGTGAGGTCAAAAGGTTGGACCCTGCTCATGTAAGAAACGCCTGTGGTAGCTTTAGGTACATGATAAAGTGCGTGGCGATGGTTGACGGCAGCTGAATAGAAAAAAATGTTATTTCTATGCTTATATTGTCAAATAGAGACCGTAGACCTTGGCCATATTACTCACGTTATTGATCATAATGAAGTCAAACTTTGTACTGAAAGTGACAAAAACCACAATTATTTGCATTCTGTTATTTTTTCCAAATGTGGCTCTTGATTTTTTTTTTGAGTTAGTTTGGTCCAACTAAAAATAATAACAGTCTGAGACCAGTTTAAGATTTTCAGCCCATACCCCAACACTAATATCTACCTATGAATTATGATGCATGAGTATTTTATGTTTAAATCCAATGTTTTCTTGTATACCAATAAATTTACTTATGCAAATAAACTCTTCAGCACCAATTGCTGTGGATTTGGGGGACTGGCCTTTTCTTTGCAGTTTCATAAAGTGCTAATATACCTTTTAAAATACAAAAAGTGATCCTATCTGACCCATTCAATATGTATAAACCTATTATGTACAATTGATACAGAATGTACTCTGTTATGCTGATTATATCTGTCTTCAAGGTTGCATTTTTTCCTCTCCCCAACATATTTTTTTATTTCTGAAAAATTTTATTAGGGTTTTTTCTATATCTATTTTTGTAAATAGAAAATGATTCTTGTCTTGATGATGGATTAGGTTTTATGGTCAAATGGATCTGAGGCTCTTAGTTGTGCCATTTATGGAGTGATATCTACCTATGTATACCTTAGTCATAATATAATTTACTATCCAAACGCATTTATTTTGTATTGGAAGGACTCAATTATATCTAAGTTCATATCTAGGCGCATAAGTGAGTATGTAAGGCTTGGATTCTTATTTCATTGTTTCGTTTTATATCATGTTCTATAAGTATAAGATAGGGGTTCTCAAACTTTGACTCGTGTGGTAAACTCCTTCCAGTGGTACGTGAAGGAACATCATCAAAAGGGATGACAATTAAGTGGTTAATGGGCATCTATAAAAAAGAAATCAAAAATTAATTAGGTAACCCTGACAATTTGAATAATGTTTTGGAGGAGATCAGCTGCAATCGGCTCTGACAAATGAGGAGGGGGAGGCAGAAATAAAAAAGACACAGGCTAGAATTACTCTGATAATCGATTCCCAAATCTATTCTGTATCCAACAAGGGCTTACAATTATAAAAGTACAACAAATCCTCAAGTTTAACCAAAAAGAAAAAATCTTTCTTCAGATTACCAACGGCAAATAAACGGGGAGTTATAAACTACATCGTATTTTCATCACTAATCATTAATATTTTTTGATAATAGCGGAATAAATTTAATTATGACACACTTTAGATTGATGAAACATTTGTGTATTCATTTTAAACATTTATCACTAGACCAGTGTTTCTCAAAGTGGGGCCTGCAGTACACTGGAGTGCCCCTGTCCGTGTCAGGGGTGCTTTAAGAAATACATATTTTGACATATAATAAAAAAATATGACATTTTATATATAAATATATTTAAATACATTCTCTTTTACATATAAAAATCTGTATCAAGTATACATTATCAATAACGTATCAAGTCAAAAGCCAACCAGGGATAGCCTGACTGTAGTGTGCAGCATATTGTTTTATTATTTACCACGGGAATACATTTGATTTCACAAATAGCAAGGAACACGCAACATTATTATGGATCGTTTTCTAAAACGAAAATCCCCAAAAGAACTGGACAGGATTGAAGCTGGCTTTATGTGAGCCTTTGTCGATTTGCTCTGAGTCATCACCAATGGACGCTAGGGTGGATACATAAACATGACATTTGCATTTAGGCTATGCAGTGTCATTATTAATCATATATTAGACTGGGGTGCTTTGTTTAAGCAGTTTTGAAATGTGCCCAGACAGAAAAAAAATTGATGTACACTGATCTAAACACTTGATATTTTGACGTATCCTCCAAAGGAGATAACATTCCTATTTTATTCAATATGAATTCCTTCAGCCCTCAAAAGTGTGGCACAACTGACTTCAAAGTGAAAAGCTCAAGCCTGAATAATATAGCCTGTCTCCATCTTTGTCCGCTCCACGGTTCCTTAAGGACATGCAAACTTGAAATACTGTTCTGAATACATGCTCATATAAAAGCGATTGAGTTCAGGCTAGTATGAAAGATTTCCCGCTGATTTTAGCAGAGGGAAAAGGGGCAACGGTCCATTTTTCCCACAGGTTTTATTCGATACACAGTTGTCTGTGATACATTTAATTCCTTACAAATTACGGTAACTTGAGCACAGGAACCCAACATATTGATATATGAGGATTTCGTTCGGCATCTCAAGAATAGGTATGTTGAAAAAAATTGATTTTTTTTATCATTGGCATCAAGTACAGTGTGCCCCTGTGAATCGCCAACGAATTTTCTGGAGATAACCTTATCAAGATTCTCATAATGTACAACTAGTAAGACTTTATAAACAGTTAAAATCTCAATCTTACCCTTTGTCTGCATTTTGGCCTAGATCCTAACACTAAAGGCCTTCCAGGTTTTCTTCACGTATTCCTCCAACATATCACCCCCTCCCTCTTTCTCCATAGCACCCTTTATGGATTCACCATCGATATGGGAAGTAACACAGGTCTTCCTCTCGATGGTACCCAGATCCCATAACCTAGAGGGTTGTAGTCTGGTGAGGATTGAGGCTATATTGACCAGAGCCAGAAATTTGCCAAGTTGACTTCCCACCGCCTTTAACTTTTTTTTTTGACTTTGTGGCCAAGAGCTTCCTCTCAAGGCTTTTGTCGTCATATTTCAGCTTTTTAAGATTGGTAATGAAAGCCTTGAAGCAGGGGACCATAACTCATTCCAGGGCCAAGAAACGCTGACATCCAATTTCTTTTGACCTCTATCTCAGTTGTCCTTGGTCTAATAAAGAAATTTGTTTCACAATAATTATTTGAAAGCTACATTTAGTGACTTTCAATGATTTATAATGAAATCTGCCTTCCTTTATATCCTCGGCCACATGGTGCCGGAAGCTTTGGCTTGCGTGGGCGACCTCGTGCGGATACATTTTTGCCTTTGTAATGGACTTCTTCAGTGACTCCACAGACGAATGATACTAGAAACATACCTTATGCTCGACCCTCCCCCAGAGATAGAAATCTCATATGTTCTAATACGAGCTGCGTGGAGGCCAAAAATCTGGACTGCAATGTGAGTTTTTAAACATAGTGCACTTTTTTGGTTTTATGGGTAGATTCACTGTCTTGTTGGAAGGTGTAATTGATTCCTTGGGCTACTCCCTCCATTCATGGAATGTAAATTAAAACTGCAAAACCAGAACCAATACAATGGCTAAACTGGATCTGCACGAGGTTGCCCTCATTATGAATAATTGAATGCCATTAAATATAGGTTTGGAATAATAAAAAAATATGATTTTAACCGATATAGTACGTTCGTTGCAACCTTTTTAAGATTTTTCAAATGTATTTAGACCATTCTGTACTTCGAGTGACAAATATATTCTCTGGTGATAAGTCCAATATAAAGTTTGGGAACCACTGCATTAACATATTAAATCTTTTTAATGTCTAATGTTAGTTTATAAGTATATAATACATAATAGGCATGGAGAGTCAAAGATACAGACCCAAAACAAAATGTCTTTGAGTCACGAATAATGCCTATTTTTCATAAAAGTAAATTGCTTTATTTTATTTTTTTTACAGATAAGAACTTATTTTATTGATGTAATAAGGAAGGATTTAGTGGAGAGTCTATCTTGATGGACTCAAGGATTTGTAAGAATTAATTTATCTACATACAACAAACATAAATATATTTTTAAAAAATCTTCAGAAGATTGAGATTGGCTTTACGGAGGCGTCTACAGGATTATATAAGGAGGGCTTGTTTTTTGGATTTTTTGAAAAAAAATCCAATAATAATAAAATTCAACTGTTCAGTTTAAGAAAGTTACATTTCTGAAATAATAAGCTATTCTACGAATAGTTCAACTATAATTTTTTTTTTGGAGAGAAATTTCAAAAATCCATAGGTATAAACAAAAAATTTAATTTTTCAAATTTTTTCCAAAAAATTTGAAAAATTACAAACATTAAGTTTTTTGGATTTTTTTTTTTAATTCAGAGGTGTTAATTTAACTTTTTGGAGAAGTTTTTCAAATATAATTGCTTTTATTTTTAGGGAGACATACGAAATATGGCAAGGAGTCTCAATACGTGTAATAACAAAGTAATTAGAAGCTGTAAGGACTTGCGACTATATTTTTGAGGGATATATGACATACTTATATATATTGTGTCGGCTACATTCTATAAAAAACAACGACTATCATAAAGTATCTTATCTCTCCTATCTACCTGGGTTATGACTATGAACATTATATTTGCTAAAAGATAGAAGTTGCTTATTTCTGTTTTTGAGTCATTCCTGGGATTTTCCATCCATGAAAATATCGATTATTATGCTACTCAAATCTACTTCAAAGTTTTACTCATTTTTCTCATCCTCAAATATTCTTAGATGAAATTCTAAAAAAATAAGAAAAATCAATCATACAAACCGTTATGAATTGTGCCTTTTCTCATTTTCATAATGAAAAAATAAGGAATACAGCCAAGGTTAGTAGAAATACAAGGGTAAACCATAAGGCACGTTTGACTGATGTTTGACGTCCAACACGCTTTTACTATTGACGTCATAGTAAATTAGGTGTTGCGTGTTTTGTCAAATTTGTTTTTCTTGCACAGTAGTCGGTACGATACATTAAATAGAAAATTCTAGCAATAGTTACCTCATAGACTATGAGTGGTTGCGCGTTTTGTCAAAATCCGCCTGTCTTGTCCAGCAGTCAGTACAATGCATCAAATTGAAAATTCTAGCAATGCCGATAACAAGATGTAATGATGTTAACCTTATAGTCTCCTTTATAAAAAGTAGAAGAGTTCTTAATTAATTTTGTTTTCTTAATGTCCCAGACAATACTGGGCAAATCTACTCTATCTCCTTCAAATAAGGGTGCAACCATATACTTCTATTAACCTTGGGATAAAGATAGTTTTGTGATGGTCCATATTTGTTCGGTTCAATACA
This sequence comes from Lepeophtheirus salmonis, assembly GCF_016086655.4. Classification (NCBI taxonomy): domain Eukaryota; kingdom Metazoa; phylum Arthropoda; class Copepoda; order Siphonostomatoida; family Caligidae; genus Lepeophtheirus; species Lepeophtheirus salmonis. The sequence goes on along the minus strand of NC_052141.2, from coordinate 1,882,193 downwards.
GTTCAGTCTTAGGACCGATCCTTTATCTGTCGGTCCTTTGAATTTTTCATGAAAATATTAATGATTCGTTAAGGCAAATAGGATGTATGACATATGTTTTAAGATTTTTGCACATATTTTGCAAAAATATTATTTTTTTCATTATAAAACAATATAATACGCACATATTCTATTCTTACTTGGTTATCTAATGTATTTTATTATAGAACAGAATAATTAAAATACATAAAAAACACTCTCATCGATGTCAAGAGGGATCCATTGAACCTTCTCTCAGGACCAACAAGTGTGACTGAACTGGACCGCAGTTCTAAATAAGCAACGACGCAATACTAGATACAGTTAGAGTTGTGTCGACCCTTATTTATTCGGTCCGGTCCAGTCTTAGGATGGTTCCTATCGGTCCTTGGACTACATAGTACTGAACTCTATCATACCTACAAAAAGATTTAAAAATATTTCAAGCAGTTGAAATTGTTTAAGGGAAAATAACTATTACGATCAACCTAATGGCAGATTCGTAATTTTTGTATGACTGGGTACGTGTTGTAGGAACTGAATCCAAGATAACTTAATAAATATTTAAACTTTGTAATACTGTGGCAATACATGCAAGTGAGTGGGGACTATTTTAATGTATAAAAATAAATTTTTAGAAAGGTCAGTTTGAGAGAACTAAATCGACTTATAAAATTTAAAAACGAAATAAAATATATAAGCAATATCCGACAAATATAAAAAGCTATAAAATGAAACAATGAGAGATAATAATAATAATAATCCAAATAAAATATAAATGCAGGTCTGAAATTCGAATTTTCCGAAATATATTTTCATTATTTCTAATCATTCCAATTTTGGATAAGTTCTGCTGAGTTGAGCATTTATTGATTAGAGGAGGATTTATTTGACAGTTAAGATATATTCTAGTTATGGGGGTACAATTAACACGATTTGGAATCCAATCAACCATGGTACACAAAACTTCCAATGATATCTATACATTAAATGCGAATATCTGTGTATGTTTGTCTTTAAAAACGAATTTTTTGACTAAGAAACGACTATTTCATATAAGACAAAAAATAAAAATTTAAAATTTAAAAAGTGATATTTGCAGCATGTTGGTATGTACATATCTTTGCACACTTTAAAAAAATAACGGATTATAAAATATAAGAGAGAATCAGACAAGTGATTTTTGACAATAACATTAAAGTTGAGCGCTAGACAGTTTAACTTGAATATTTCTTTTTTTCATCTCTTAACCTTATAATCTCCTTTATAAAAAGTACAAGAGTTCTTAATTAATTTTAACCTATAAATACCGGGCAAACCTACTCTATCTCCTTCAAATAAGGGTACATACCAACACCAACATGAGGCAAGAATAATTTTTAAAATTTAACGGTCTTTATTTTATTTTTTATTCTTCTAAGGAGAAAAATTCTGAATTAATTTTTATTTCCTAATGTCCTGAGCAACTCCGGGCAAACCTACTCTAGTAAACTATGAAAGGTTAAAACGGCCTTTGCTGTCCTTTGTGCTTCTAGGGGTATAAGTCCGACCTTTCTTAGATTCTCTTCGTAGGAGTTCCCATTCTGTATTAGTAGTACAAATTTCCTCTGAATTTCTTGTTGGGTTCCACTCTTTGGATCCATACATTAAAAAGGCAAGACTCATGTTATACTTGAATACAATAGATTTTAATCTTTATAGTAAGTAATTTATTTTCGAAATGTGGCACCAAATTGAAAATAACCTCTGAAAACGTCATTTAAAAAAGAGTTTTTAAAGGCTACTGCAATTGAAAATTTAAAAAATCATTTGTATATTCTATAGCTTAAATAACAATGATAAATGAAGATTTTAGCCAAGACATTAATTTTGTTGCATAATGCTATCGAATAGAAAATATCAATTTTTTTTTCCTAATAAACCTTCAAATATCTAGGACAGACTCCCAGCTATCAAACGAACACACATTCACTTAAGGTTAATCCTAATCCTTCGTTATCCAATTACTAACAAAATCGTCACTCTCTCAAGTGCTGTAAATTCCATTAGTATGATTATAATTGAAAAATCAATTGAAAGCGGATCTTATTTAGCTTTGAATAAAGAGTCAGCTGTCAATTAGGTAGATCCTCACTCCCTTGAGTGTAGAGATTCGTGTGTGTCATGACCCTTTATTGTTACAGTTAACGAATTAATAATGTGATTAACATATTATTTCAAATCACGTGGAACTTCTTTATCTCAATTAGTTCATAGTTTATTCCCTAGTGGACGTTGTGTGGGAATCCATTGTTGTTTTTAAAATCAACTGATGTATTTAAAAAGACCAACCAGGATGATTCCCTCTCTCAGTTTCTTTTTTATTAAATTTAAATATTTGTGTGATCATGTTAATATTTTTATAATTAGATATACATATTTCTGTATCTATTTGAAACATTGTAACTCAATTAGCGTTGTTGTACCCAGGGGAGCGCATTGTTAGCTCTTTTATAAAGGAACGTACGTATACATAATCACATGTATTACGCTCTCTGATTTTTAATTTATTAGTAAATAAATGTATTTTAAAAGAATTTGAAAATTGTTAAAGTATGAAGTATGTTTTTAAAATAATCAATTATATTTAAAATTTATATTCATTACTGTACATATAAAGTAGAGTACAGTAAGTTTTCAAATTGTGAGTAAATGGGGTAAAAAAGGACCTGCATTATGAATAGCGTCTGTTTAAACTTTAGATTATGATGGATATTAGGGTTGTAAATGGCAAGCCTTTTTTGGTATGCAATAAAAAACCCTGAAAAATGACGTGATAACCCTAACAATTTGACAAATGTTTGAGAGAAGAGCAAATTGGCTCTCATTAAAAGTTTCATTAGCTGCAAGCAGCTGCAAAATGAAGAAAATACGCTAAAGTCCCATTTCGTATCAAGCAAGGGCATGGACAAGAATTACTCAGTTTTCAATCTTCAATTCTACTTTGAGTCGTACACTTTTAATTTCCAGTGATACTATTTGGCAGCATTTTGGGGATACTAAAAAAAGAAACTAAAAATCAACATGGTAACCCTGACAATTTGAAGAATGCTTGAGAAAAGAGTAGTTTAGTTGGCATGACGTTGCATTAGATATGCTAGAACCAGCTGTGACGAAGGAGAGGCGGAATTATACATATACTAGGCAAGGCAAGAATTATTTCCATCCTCATTCTTACTCTGAGTCCAACAAGGACTTAGAGTTATAACTAAACGACAAAACCTCCAGGTTACTCTCTGTCTTTTATGATCAATGTTCAATCCGGTTTTGTATATACCAATGACAGCTTGTATGTAGACGAAAAGGAAGTTCACTTCTCAGGAATTAAGTAATAAGGACAACAGCTTGGGGGAAACTAATCACCCTTCATTTTGCCAACTAAAAAATACACACAATTTTAATCACTACTTATATCTCCAGAGCGTTGCTCTCCGTCATTCATGTACACACGCAATCCTGGTTACACTTTATACTTATATGTCCTTTCCTCAAAAATGACAGAAAATCTATAAGAGCTTTAGAAAATAATAAAAAAAACACCTTTCAGGTTGCCAAGAATAACAAAATTAGCATTCTAGCTGTGCTCAAGATTTAGAGGCCTAGTTTTTTCTTTCTTCAATTTTTAGTGGACTTCTATTAGGGATGCATAAATTTTAAAGTTACAAGGGCCGTCCATTTTCATCCTGAATTTTAAGAGCCAGGTCCTATTAACCACAAAAGCCAGCCCATAAAACAATCTTTGAAAAATAATGTCATCATCTATATCAAGCCTGTCCATTTATCATTAATCAATCTTCATTATTTCTTAAAAGATTAACAAATACTTTAATAACGTCTTTCAGAATAGAGTCAAAATATTATTTTCCATGAACGATACTTAAATTATTAAATTGGTAAAATGAAATAATCTAATGTACTATTAGTCAAAGATTTGTCTTGTAGAAGATATTAATAAAATATTTGAATCATTTTTCAAGTGTTGATAACAGGACGTGACTCATTGTATGCCCCGAATTAAGGACCAACACAAACCTAGTTTTCATGTTTGAAGCACTCTTCAAAAAAGGCTAATACCCCTTCAACTTAGACTAGAATCATCTAAGCTTTAGTCATGCCCAATTTACGTTGATAATAATCACCATGAAATAATAGCAAAGTTGAGCAGATATTTAAAACTGATGTTGCTCGTAATTTCATATATTACTCTATGCTCATAAATTATTAGATATTCTAATTGGAAGTATGAATACTTATATTTAAAGCTACATGTGTTTGCTTACATATATATATGAACTACCTAATAGTTATCTTCGGGTATGGCTTACGATTTTACTCACAAGTATGATTTTTCTTTCTATCTAGGAACTTGATACAGCGTAAGCTGAAAGTTTAAACTTTTATAGAATTGGAAAGAACTTCAAAGTACTTTACATAGCGAGATATGATCTCCCCTGGGAGAATCCTCCATCATTCCACAGATGGAGTCCAAGTTCGTTACCCTTAGTGTAGTGTCGATCTTTATTTAGGACTGAGGATGGTTGTTCAATTCAGTTTCACATATCTTAAGTCATATCAAAGACTTACCGATACATTTTTTCTTTTTTTAAAACCAGTTTTAGTATTGTCAGTTCAAAAGACTGTTAGTACGGGCCCAAAGACTGGACTGGACCGAATAAATAAGGACAACACCCCTCTCCCAACCTCTTGATAGTCCATAAGATACGAAATCACAGCTTCATCGAAATAATAGGACCTCCTTTCTACTTTAAATTTCCTCCAAAGTAGTTTCGTGACGGCCCATATTTAGAACTGAAGACTGCGGTCCCGTCCAGTTCACTTTTGCTCCGGTCTAATTGAGTCCTGCACATTAGTCCCAAAGACTTATCAAGTTCAGTCCTTGATGACATCAATCAACTTTTTTCCTGAGAAGAGGGATCTGGACACTTTCGACAAGCTAATCTATACAAACTATATATTGAAAGGTTGGGTTGATTGAATATCAACTTTACTTTCCAATTTTTTGATAGAAAGAGAAACCATGGACATGCCTGCGGCCCTCATCTTCTATTGAAACGAATTAGAGTTTAAGAATTGGCTCTGTAGTCAACATATTCCAATGACATTTGTTCCATGTGCGGCCCTGATCTTCTATTGAAACGAATTAGATTTTAAGAATTGGATCTGTAGTCAACATACTCCAATGACATTTGTTCAATGAATTAATAGGGACTCACTTTTTATAGTTGGGCCCATTTGAAATGAGTTTTAATTTTTTTGGTCGTCTAAAGATAATATATACCCAGCCATATTCAAATATCTTAAGCTAGGCTTCTCAAACAATCAGAGGCGTGAAAGAGATTTTCAAGAAGTATTTATAGAAAACAAAATTGAAAATTCCCTTTGTTAAAATGAAAAAGGGAGGTGCAGATGCTCATATACTACCTGAAGAAGGGGACGGGGTGCGGGGGTGTTAGATAAAAGGTTTAAGAAGCACTAATCTAAAGGATTTATAAAAAGACAATAGTAGTTTTTTGAGATCAATCTCTAAACATTGTTCAACTCTTCTCCAGCTTTAGTCTTCATACAAAAATATTATTGTTGTGTCAAATTGAGTGGAGTTCTTTAAAGATCGACTTGGGGAGATAGATTGGAAATTTAAAAAAAATTAGAAATCTGTTAATTTGAATGAGTTATTTATAATACTATTTAGCGAGAGTGAATGATTAAAACATTGAATCGACTAAGTAAATAATATTGAATCTATTTGATACTTTGTTTAACGCCTCTCGGTTAAGTTAAACCGAGTAAAGAATTCATTTAGTTGACCTAATAAGTAATAATATAAAAATCCTTTAGATATAAGTATAACTATGTAAAGCGATGGTTGTTAGACGGAGGAAGGGATTTTAAACTATTTCGTATCAAGTCATTGTTAGCTTTAGCTGGTCATTTCAGACTGTCCAATTTTTGCACTTAAATGTAAAAATATAAGTCTCGTGACTTATAATATTAATTTAAGTACACATGTAAAAAAAAGTTCTTCTTTATAAACTTTTATTTTCAAGATCAAAATTAAGAATAAAATCAATTTTCAATTTAAAAAAAAATGGATTGTATCATTCAAAAATATATCTCCCATCACAAATCTAGCCTGATCTGCTTGAAAAATTAAAAGGCTCAGTTAGTTTCACGTTGATTGACATCAACGTATTCTAAAATCCGCACAGTATCACATTTATGGCAATGCATTATTTCATTATCCAAACAATCTCATTAATAAGTAAGTAAAATCAGCGAAGACATTTCTCATATTTATACTATTTCCGTTTGCAAAACCTATCAGTTACATACTTTTTATTATATATAAAAAATATGGCGATTCGCAAAAGCTAGGGTTGTATTCAAGTCAACATTTCCTAGTTCAAGTTTGGGAGAATTTCCAAATAATATGTCCAGTTGTTTCTCCTTTTTATAGAGTAGGACCCAAAACTTGCAGTAGGATGATTATGTTATAAAAAAATAAATTTTTATGGAATCTAGAAAACTCAATTTCTTATATGTTTATAAACTATGTTTAGCTATATATTTTTTTCTCAATATGTTCTACTTCAAAACAATAACAGCCTTCACACGCCGGCTAACAGATTGGGAGCTCTTGAGGATGAAGGCCATGATCAAATCCAAATTTGGATGAGAAGTAGACATTTATATCCAAAAATTGCAAAAGTCCTGGGAATTGAAGTCCGGGACGGAGGAGAGTCACATGGCGGGAGGCCAAAAGTCAGCCATATTGTTGCTGGATAAGTTTTGATTATTCTTCACTCTATGGGACTTTAAGGGACTTTTTGATGTTGTAGACAATTGGGGTGGAGATGCTAACGGTATATGCTGCTTTCTCGTTACTGACACCGGCACGGAGGAGATCGAACACCCGTTGTCTTTTTTGCCATTACTTTGCCATTTTTGCACAAAGAGACATTTGATAAAAACAAAACTTATTTATTTTTGTTTCAGCTGTCGTTTGGGTCCGTAATGAAGTAGAAAATAACTTTTTTATTTCATTTTCTCCCTCCTCCTCCGTCATAGTAGCTTGAAGCTGATCTAATATAAATGTCATTACAGCTAAGTTGACCTCTTCCAAAATATTATTCAAATTGTCAGGGTTACCATGTTAAAGCTCCTCATTAGCATCACTCTATTGGATACAACTTTGGGGATGCAATCAATTTGACTCATTATTACTGGAGTGTTTAAAGCTTTGAGTATAAATTTTATTCAAATAAAGTGTAACTTTTCACAAAAAAGTTACAAAATTATCTTGCGAGCTCAAATCTTTTATAAAAAATTATCAGCTTTGGTAAAGTTGAGCTTTTGCTCGGATTCGAATAACACTCAAATCCAACACAACTATCAAAAACTCATATATAGGTAGATTCATTCTCAAAAATTGAAATAAAACAACATTTTGAAATGCTTCCTTTTCTCTTAGACTACGTGTAAAAATTCAGAGGAATGAAAGATCATTAAACAACATTGAATGAAAGGTTATTTTTCCATCATAACATTAGGTAAACTACTAATTCTTTTTATGGACAAAGGAGGACCATGACTGACTTAAAAATAAAATGATATTTTACCTTAATTAAAGTGAAAATTAATGAAAAAAAAAAATAGATGTTTTCTTGAATGTGCGACGCACCAAATTTGGAAATAATTTATTAAATATCTTATAATGTTTAATATTAACAATTAATTATGAAGGATTATATTTATTGATTGAAATGCCATAAAAAATAAATATCTATTTATACAACTAATCATTGCCAAAAATATATCCAATTTCTCTATTTTTCTCAAGTGGGTACTTCTGAAAAATAAAATAAACTCAATCTATTAATATTAGTCCGTTTTTCTTCCTCCATATTTTTTTTTTTGTTTTGTTTAAGACCACATGAAAATAATATATAGATCTTATCTACATATGTATATCTTTTTGTGTTGCTCAAAAATACATATGTATGTATAGAAAAGTTTTCCTTCATTTAAACAATGAGTTAATGAAATGTAAAAAAAAAAAAATATATATATATAATATATCCATGTCTATGTATTGGAGAAAAAAAAGGCGCTCCAAATACATATTTTAAGTAGTCCATTCAACCCTGGAGCATGAATTTCTAAATGTTTATTATAGATTTTCTAAATTATATTTCATAAATAACTATAGTTGTTTTTATATAATAGCCAGTGGTCTTGACTAGCCAGAAGCCCAGATCGACCAATCATCTTGTAATTGATGAGGTCCTCTTCTGTGTACACACATAGTTGCATTATGTCGTTTCTTGGGTTTTTGTGAGTTGATTTGTTAATAATACAGGGTGCCACAACAGTCTTCTTCATTTTTACTAAGAATAAAGCATAAATTAAGAAAAATGGCTATATATTCGTCTGTATAATGGATAACACAAAGGAACAATTCGTGGGGGGAAATTTTTTGAACAAATAAATTGAAGACAATAATCGAATTTATCCATGGCCGTAAAATCCAAAACGGATATCAGTTTTTTTCTCAGTCATCTGACTTATGAAATAACTGGAATTATAGTAAATCGAGGCTATTATCGTTCAGAGTCATTTTAACCCTTAAAACAATCCCACCAAAGGATTAATAAAAATTATGTAAAAGTATTTTTTAATGTTTAAAAATTGTTTTTAGGGATTCTGCATCTTGTTCTGAACACAATATTTTTCCATTTTTAGGTTGATAATTCATGAAAAACATCTTTGACCCTTATGATATTCATTCATAGTCAATCTTCACTTTATTGTTTCACCTCTTCCATTCTACTTTTCTTCGTATAATAAGAATATGGAATCATCTCTTGAATGGATTAGCTTCCTTCGATTGATCTTTCTTTTGTAAGGTATTGAAATTAAATATTGGGAAAGATGTGATGATAATGTTTACTATAAGGCTAACTAGAAATATCTAATATTTTTTCAACAAGTGACGGATGCATAAAAAAATCCCGATGCCGATTACGATGCGATTCTAGTAAAAATACCCGATGCCGATTCTTTAATATTTTAAATAATAGTTGAAAAATACCATTTTACTATCAAAGGCGTCCATAGGATTATATATATATATATTTTTGGCGGAGGAAAGCCTGTTTTTCTTTTTTTGGATTTTTGGTAAAAATATTCAAATATACAATTTGATATTTAAATTTTTTGCAAAAGTCCTCAACTATTCACAAAAAAATAAATTTGATATAAAAAATGAACCAAAATTCACAACGATTCAGAAAAAATGACAATTTTTTGGATAAAAACTTTTAAACAATAATTTTTTTTGAAAACAAATTTCAAATATTAAATTTTTTGGAAGAATAATTTCAAAAATCTACAGCTGTTCACAAAAAAATTTCGAAAAATAAATTTCTAATGATAAATTTTTTTCAGAAAAAAAAATTTGAAAAATACATAAATATTCACAGAAAATTGAATTTGTTGGAAAAAAATTTGAAAAATTTAATTAACTTTCAAATATTAAATTTTCTAGTAAATAGCAGAAATTCCTTATTTGCTATTTTTTTTTTTTTTTTGGGGGTCTATTTTATTTAATCACTTGAAAAGTAATAAATACTTAAATACCCGTAATAAATACGAATTGGATCCGTCAATGAAACATTCTTTTCCAGATAAAACACCATGATTCTCCAATTTCCGATTTTGATTAATCGTCCTTTCATTAATTGTAAGTATCACTTGGTTAATACATGAATATTTATAGTTCCATAGTGAAACCTGGTTATATCTACTATTAAACTATTAATCAATAGAAATTTATATTTTCATTCACTGGATATTAGCCTGTTTATCATCTTATGATCCATCCGATAGGTCAATTTATATCAGGGGTTTCCAATGGGCGGATCACGGTCCACAGCAAAATCTGGAACGATCTCTTTGTGGACTCAGATAAATAAAACAACATAATATTAGTTCGAAAACGTTCGTCCTTTCCCAAATTTAGACATTTTTCACATTTCAACTCATTTTAAAAAGGTTTTACACCTGAGTTGTGTACCTATGACTTCATTAAAATCAATTTTCTATACAATTTCAATTGTCTAGAATTCGGATCTAAGAATGACTAACTTATATAATAATCTGTAATCGCCTCGTGAAATTTTGAAGCATTTAAAAAGACTAAATTAATTAATAAACAGGTAAAAATGTGGGAACTATTTATATTTTTTAGAAATAAAATGTCAACTAACATTATTTTTTTCAACTCCGTAACGAAAAAACAAAACAAAAAACAATTTGCCTCTCCTTTATTACAACAACCTACGCCATTGAAGTCCTTATCATAATATGCCAACATAGGCGTATTAGATTAATTTACTATTTTTGGGCAATTAATTTATAAAAAAAACAAATCAACGCCATCATAGAAATGTCATTTTATAAAAAAGGTCATTGAATTTAATTAGTTCTTAATATTCTGGAAAAATTGAGTTCTTCTTCTCAAAAATATTTTATCTCAAACATTTACATTTGAAATTATTGGAGTTGTAAAAATATGACATAGGTAGAGTGCAATAATTTTTGTAATAGTTCCTTTAAAAGGTTTTTTTTTTTTTTTAATTTCCAAAAGCTGTTATAATTATTTTAGCAATATATAACAAATATATTGCATATTAATCCCAAGTGCGTGTAAGACGAAAATTAACACAAACGATTTGTTTGGGAATTATAGGTGGAAGTCCTTGTTGGACTCGGAGTATAATTAAAGATTGATATTGGAGCAATTCCTATGTCCTTATAAAATGCAGAGATTAGCTGATTAGCTGCTCGCAGGTAATCTAATGAAACATCATGGCCACTACGCTCCTTTCTCCACTCAAACATTTGTCAAATTATCAGGACTACCACGTTTATTTTCGGTTTCATTTATTACATAGCGAAAATGCTTACGATTTACAACTCTACAAATCCCCAGAGTAGTCACATGCTTTTTAATTAATGCTGTTGTCTTTTTAACAATATCCATCTAAAATGATAGTTAATACACAGTAAGTCCACCTCAAGGTCAACTATATTTATGTTTTTTTTAATCATCTAATTTTGATTTCTTTCTAAACAGTCTTCAACTTTTCAGGATTACCATTTGATTTTCGTATAATGCCCATTTAGTTAGTCTAAAGGATAGGCTGATTGGGTAAAAATAAAAGAACAACTCAGATACGAATAAACTCATTAATATCATAATAAATCAGTTAATGACACAATCATTAAAGGACCAAAACAAATCACTTTTCACAAGCAGACTTGAGGCATGGCATGTATAATAATTTGAAAATCACTGGTATTAAAATATACCCTCTGCCATTGTCATACAATCCCCCCATTTCTTTAATGATTTTTGACAGCCAACCACCGTAGCAAACACCTCTGTTTTCCCTTAAGTTAGAAATAATGGTTTCTTTGTTGCATAGTCTCTGAGTAGTGAGTGCTATAGAGTGTACTACTCTCTATGGTTTTTGTAAGATTCATCTGGTATATTTGATGATGTTTTCTCTCTTATTATTTGAGAACTACATACAACCATACTACACAGAGTTAAAATGACAGAATCAATAGGTTGATGGATGCGAAGATAATGGATAAATAATCATTTGCGGTTATTCTTATTGTGAAGGGGTTGTAGAGTGTAGGGTAGCGTGTCTATCCAAAAAGTCTATATATATTTCCCGTAGGTTTAATTGACACGAAGCTTTTATTTTCTATGTATCTTCTATCTACTAAAGGGTTATAAACGATCATTGTTCATTTGTGTAGATGTGCAGAAAAGAAGATGATAATATACTATTGATTCATAATCATAAATAGTTGTATTGAGACTCGGTCCAATATCGATCCCCCCCGTTTAAGTATAATAAAAGATTTTTTTCTCGAGCGATTTGGACTAATATTTCGAACCAGACCGCGATCTCACAGGATCTATAGACAAAAGTTATATCGTTTTTAAATCGTAGACCGATTTTCTTTCGAATCCTGATTGATAACTTTTCAAATATGATTTATGGAACACATTTAACTTCATATGACGTTATTATAGGTCAATGTTCACCACAATTTTAAAGCAGAACTGACGCCATCAATAATTTATATATGGAATTGCACTTTACCGAATTTTAAATGAAATCGACTTTTTTATTAGACAGATCCAAACCAAATTTTGTCTTTGAAATCAGGTCCAAACTAAACCATATTTGAGTTTGAGACTGCTATTTTAGACTTTAGACCGAAATTGAATCTTTTTTAAATCGTAAAACGTTGTTTTTTTTTGGTCTCAAGATATAAAACAATTTTTTTCGATCTAGTTTATGTATATACTGATTTCTCTACAATCCTGATTGATGACTGCTACACGAATGATTTATGTAGCATATTAATTTCACATGACGTAATTGTAGGTCGGTGTTCACCATTTTGAAACAATACTTACGTCATCAACAGTTCATCCATAGAATTACTCTAAACCAAATTCTAAATTAGGCCTATTTTTTTATAAGATCGATCCAGACTGAACTTCTTTAAAGAAATAAATTTATTAATTCGATCCACTAAAAATTATAACGGTCTCAGATTTTAAATATCTAGAAAAAGTCAATGAATCCCGAACTGCGGGAAAATTGGTATCAAACGAAGATCGAGTATCGATTTTTGCACATAATATCCTGGTTTATATTACAAATATGACAATTGACATCTACGATTCATCTATAGAATCGCTCTAGACCAAAGTCTAAATGGGATAGATCCATACCAATATTTTGTAAGACCGATTTAAACCCAATTTTTCTTTGAGACCGATGTTGACTGAATTTTTATTTGAGACCGGTTCAAACTAAAATTATTTAAAGGAATGAATTAGCTCAATACCACAATATCAGACCGTATACCGAAATTGATTCGTTTTCGAACGGTGGGGCTAATCTTTCGGTCTCAAATAGAGTACTTTTTTCCCGATTTCAATCTATGGAACGATTTTCTACCCAATCCGCCTGATTTATGTGTCCATCAAATATAATTTATGCAACACATTAATAACATCATATGACGTTATTGTAGGTCCATGTTCACAATTTTTAAACACAGCTGACGTAATCAACAATTCATCTATACAATCTATCTAGACCAAATCCTAAATGAAACCGAAAGAAATGGAGTTCCTTTAAGGATCAAATTAGTTTAGTCCACTAAAATTCATAACAGTCTTAGATCCTCATATCGAAACATAACCCTAATAACCAAACTTTAATTAAATCCCTATGAAAGGTCATCATTTTCGACTTTTGTGATAATATCTTTGGCTCTTCTATTATTTTTCACCAATTGATTCAAAAGTATTAAAAGCAACCCTGTTGTTGATGTATGATGTAATATACCCTCCTCTCTTCTACAATATTGTTTCAAGGATCTTAATTACAAAATCCCCTCCACCTTCACGTAGGTCCCTCATAAACTTTATGACAGTCAATTTCTTACATTATTTTTTAATACATTTACTCAGAAATAAATAAAAAAAAACCCTTTCAAAGGGATTGTAAATATTAACTTAACGTTTATATAAAGATAAGATATAATTTTTGTGTACAGGTATTTATTGCAGAGTTCCTGTGACGGAAATATTTTGCATAATTTGATGTTTCTTTCAATAATAAATGAATAACCCGTTTACTTTATGTACACTACAAAACATGAGAGACATCCCCCCCCGCCCCCTTTTGTGATGTTAATGAGTTAATAAGTTCTAGCACACAAAAATTATGACCTCAAAATTTTTTATGATTCCTATAAAAAATTTATTGGTTCTTTTTTTATATGGTTATGTTAAAAAATAAATAAATATTTTTTACAATGTCGTTTGTATGCTAAAATAATTCCCCCCTCCGCCTTTGGAAATGTATTTTTGCACACTTTTATCTCGAAATTAATTAATTGAACTACTCTTCATGTTAAAGTTAATGTAAAATATAGACTTTAAATAATTTTATTCATAATTTATTCACGAAATATTAATTATATTAATGTTCTCTTAAGTGTGTTTTTATTCCATTAGTTTAAGTAGGTAAGTTGATTCAAAATTTTATCAAGAAATGGGTTTAAGATCAAATTATCTATTTGATCAAGATCCAATTATATACATATATATATATACTATAACTTTCTACCTATACACGTATCATAATAATGGTTCTAGGACACTTTGGTGAAAGCTAATTTACCGAATGCTATTTTGCTGAACGGACACATTAACGAATAAGCACCCCTAAGCTAAACGAACACTTTGCAAAAAAAAAGAAAAAAAAAAAAAAAAAAAAAAAAAAAAGATGATGATTCAATGCTACAAAACTATAATAATTATACCTTATAATATCAAGAATTTTTTCTTAAAACTTCGTCTTTCTGTGGTGTCTACGGTCTTCAGTCTTGGAGGCCTTGCACACCTTGAAGATGTAGTGATTGGGCATTTGGCCCGCTCCTTCTCAACGTAGCCTTCAGGGAATCAACATTGCAGTGGGGGACTTTTTAGGGCCTACTCTCCATAAATCCCTATAGTCTAAAGTTAAGTGGCGAGAAGTATGGTGATGAGGAGAACCACAAGTTTGGATGTCAGAAATAGTTGAGGTTTTCCTTGCACGAAGCTTGATTTGGTGGGGCCTAATGGCCAGGTGGTGAGTCTTGTTGCCAACAGTAATCTCCTTCGGGTTAGTTAGCATCCTACCATGGCTTCATCACCTCTTGGTCTTCTTTTTTTATAATTTCAAAGGCCATACCCGTCAAGAAGTCTTCAGTGACAATCTTGTTCTATCCTCCAATTCCTGCCTTAATGAATAGGTTCTCACAAAAACAAATAAACCTCTTAACCTTACAGACATGCTCAACAGAGTATTTTACTAAGTCTGCGACCTCCTTTAGAGAGTGTGATGGATGTGGAGAAGATCTACTATCCATTGTCTTTTTTACCTTCATTACATTGTATGAATTATATGCAGGATTGAACTAGACGTCTTCAGTATTAAATAAGGACTGACACCTAGGCCTTATTGCCCTATAGAACCTTCCCAATTGTCAGTATCGTTTGTATGAGTCTTTCGATTGATTTTTAGTAAAGTATCGGCAAAGAGATCAGAGAGGCTGACAGTCCTTAGGACCGATAGTACCACTCCTGAGACTGCACTGAACCGAATAAATGTGGACCGACACAACACCAGCTGTAGTTTCCCTCTAAAACATTTTTTTAAATTGTAATTATGCATTATTGATTAGAACTAGGATTTTTAAGATTGATAAGGAAGTAATAACATATGTTTAATACATTTTAAGGTCAGGTATGCCTATTAAAAAACTAGGCAATGAACAGATAAGCTTTTGATAGACAGAAGGTTCAAGTCTTTTATTTGTTATTCCCATTTTGACATGACATTCAATAGTTCACTATTTTTCTTAATATTAATGAAAACAAAAGGTTTAAATTGTTATATAACTTGGTTGTTTAGGCTTACAAAATGGCCGATATTAACAATGCAGACGTCACGCTCTATATATATACATAGATTTGCGATTGGTGTTTGAGAGTGCCATTTCCACTTGATGTAACAAAGTATATCTTGAGTAATTGGGGGAAGTTTATCTCCTTTAGTCACTCTTTAGAAAAACTTAATCAATCAGTCACGTTGGCGAAAGAAGACAAGAGCTATTCAATTGGGGAATCCGTAGGATGTTGACGAAGGGGAGGGTCAATCTTAAAAATCCTAGTTCTAATCAATAATGCATGTCAAAAGGAGAATGACAAATAAAAGACTTGAACCGACTACATTTTGGCCTCACCACAACCTTTGAAAATGGCTATTCCGAGTTTTTTGGCAATAGTGACAAGGGTTTTTACAAAAAGGGAACTAGGAAGTTGGATTCTCGTTTGGAATAAATTATCAAACAGAACAAGGCATACTTAACGTAAATCTGATGATTGTAACACTGTTTATAAAGCACCGAAAAAAAGCAAAAAATAAGAAATTATTTATAACCTATTATTCGTTATAGACAAGATATTACTCCCCGAAAAACAATAAGGGTACATATTATTCAGTTACTTTATAGAGTTATCCTTCATGGGACATGACTTTGAACATGGGTTGACTCTTCCGTTAACATCTTGTTCCAAGTAACAAATTTAAAGTATATTCATTTATGAGCATATTCCCCCCTCCAACACACACACTAATTTAGAGCTTAAAGAAATGAACATGTGTACTGAATATGTAAAAAGGAGAAACAAGAAAGAGAGAAAGAGCGTCTTTATAATTTATTCAACCTCTTGAAACGAATTTCCGTTTACAGTTTTTAAGGGTGTAGGGCCAGAAAACTCTATTCTATGTACTTTTTAGTGTTGAGACTCGATCCAAAACCATTTTTTCCCCAGTTCGATTTAAGTAATTTTTTCTAAGCAAATTTGGGACCGATATTTTGCAGCCGAGACCGTGATCTCAGAACGTAGATCAAAATTTAATCTTTATAAAAATGTGAACTGATTTTTTTGCTATCAATCTATAAACCCATTTTCAGCCCACTCCTGATTTATGACTTGTATAAATATGGTTTAAATAACACATTTAAAGTTATATGAGGTTTCTTAGGTATATGCTCACAATTTTAAAACACTACTGTCGTCATTAATAATTTATCTATAGAATTCCATCTATACCAAATTAATAGAAATAGAAGGTTATGCAATCATGTAATCAGACTTACCAGACTATTCAATTTGATGTACCGTGCCGACTGCTAGGCAATGCAGACAGATTTTGACGTCATAGAGTATTAACAGATGTATTCTAAGAGTGACAGGTCAAGTAAGGCGGTATATATCGCTACTCTTGGTAACGGTTATACTCTATGATGTCAAGACTAAAAAGCGTGGTGGAAGTCAAAGATCAATTGAAAAGCGTTATGGTATAACCTTGTATTTCTATAAATCTTGCTCTATACCAAATTTTAAATGAGAGTGATTTTTTTTAAAGATAGATCCATAGTAAATTTTTTTTTGAGACCGGTGCTAACTGAACTTATATAAAAGGACCGAATTAGTTTGAGACTGTGATCTTGTACAGAAGAGCAAAGTTTAATCATTTTCAAAAACGTAATGTGACGATCTCATTCTATGAACCGATTTTTTCCTCTATCCTGATTTCTGAAACACATATGACGTTATTGTGCCACTGTTCAGAATTTTCAAATTTAACGGGTGTCTTCCACAATTCTTCCATAGAATCCGAATATACCAAATTTAAATTGAAACCAGTCTAGATAGATTTTTTACAAGACTCAATTAACCTTTGGTTGCAATCTCCTCCAAATTATTCTTGTAGACTGGTACTGTCTAAACTTCTTTAAATAATTGAATGGGACATGGGTTTCTATTATTATTTATTAGTGGTTTGTTTACATACCCGAGGATAGTGGCCCCACCTTGTGTTTATCATTGTTTATTATGAGTGTGGATTCTTTTATGATTGTTACATCAGCTTTGTACATCCGCATCAACTTGCTTATATGGATGTTTTTTTATAGTTTGTTGATACCCTATTAGTTTGGTCTACAGGGCGAGGACACAAAAATTAGAATCCTCTTCGCGGCTGTCTAGTCTCATTTCTAAATATCTTACAATTTTTTCTTGGTCCCATTCCAAAGAGCTGACAAATGATACAATTTGATGTTTGTTTTGTTTTTGTGCCATCAAAAATGTTGGAGCAAAAAACAAATCAGCAGATGATGTGCAATCTCTTCCGTGCAATTGTTGACAAGAGGTCGCTGTTCTGAACAGTAAAATGATTGTTTCTTGACTGAATCAACAGTTCAGGTCAAGGGAACCTGTAGGACCAAACATCCAGCTCCGGTCATTGTCCTCGGCGTCGTAGCGTCCGACAGCAGCAAGATGCCTTCCTACTTCTTCAAGGGCAACGATAAATTCAACACGGACGTCTACTACAACGTCCTCAGGCACTGTGTCTTGCCATGGTTGAAGAGCACGTTCCCAAAGGACAAGTATGTGTTTACCAATACGGCGCCACGGCACACACGTCCAAGAAAGTAAAGCATTTCTGCAGGGAGAGCATGGCTGCCTTTTGTCCGGTAGACTTCTGGCCTTCATCCTCAACCTACATGAGCCCCTGGACTTTGCTGTTTGGTGCGTCTAAGAAGACAAAATAAACAAGACTTTTAACACAAATTTTGATACACTGAAGGACATGATCACAGAGGAGTGGAACAACTTGTCCTCAGACTTTATCAATTCCAGTCGTGTTTCTGTTCGTCCCTCCTGTACTGAAGCCATTGTTGAAAATGGATGAGGTATATTGAGTAAAAAGTGTTGAAAATTGTTGAGTTATCAACTTTTGTTTCGAAGGCTTGCCCTCAAAATGGCACAAATTAAAAATATGGAGTATTGAAAACGGCTTTTAAAATTTTCTAATTTTTGAGTACTCACTCTGTACTTAAAATCTTAAGTGTCTCAGGGTGGTCAAGGATTTTCTACTCTATAGGAGGACTATGTACAGTACACCCTTTAACTATTTTTCAAACATTTATAGTGGCAGACAAACTTTGCTTTATTAATTTAGTTTACGACAACTCAAAACATCTGCGCCATTTTGCAAATATTGATGTTTTGGTATAGTTTGCTCATGTCCTATTAATCAAGTCTTTTAAAAATCAACGGGATCTCATACCGATCCAGGGTTTTCGGACTGCAACACAACACTAATACACTTTACACTACCACAATATGTAAAAATCTATGTAGAATTAGAAGTACATATTAATATTTCTCTCCCTCTCGTCTGATCTGTTTTTACTTAAACAAAAGAGAAATTAGTATACATACATTTTTCCAATATGCCTTGAGGCAAAACTCGTGCCACGTTCAATAGTTAAGTATAAAATAAAACAGATATTCTTTCCTCTCCCCCTAGTTTTTCGCCAATTATAGCAATGCATATAAATTATTTATATTTTGTTAAAAAAGATGATTAAATGTACACGGTTAAAATACTCTCTTTTTTTTAAAAACAAGTTAATTGAAATTCTATGATTGTATTTTGCTTCTTTATTCATTGTGTAGGAGGGAAATGAACTATATGACCCATCATGTCAGTAAAGAAAAGCTTGTTTTAAGATAATGAAATCAAAATTGTCTATTTTTAGAGCCCGTAATAATCTATCATCATTTAAATTTCGCCTATGACGTAGCATGAAGTATTTCCTGTCATGCAAAAAAAATATGTCCTAATGGTATTTATAAATAAAAGATCGCAAATTAACGTTGTCACGTTATAATTGATTGACCGATTTTAATGATATGATTATTGTAAGAAAATAATATTTGGTGTTTTTTTTTGGTAAAACCTTTTTAAGGTCTAAAATAGAGTATCTACAAAAACAGCAGAATGATAATATTGAAATGATATATTGAAGCTCAAATATTATTCAAATTGTACAGGGGTAATAACTTTAAAGAATCAGTATAGCGAATATTATTAGTGCATCAACCAAAAGGAAAAGTCAAAATGAACGTCCTTCAAAAAACCGATGTAAAAATACAAAAACCCGAAAATAAACGGGGTAATCCTTGACAAATTTGAAGAATATTAGCGAGGAGAGCAGCTTAGCTGCATTTATATTAGATCAGCTGCAAAGCAGCTGCATGCGGAAGAAAATCTAACACAAATCCTCTTCTGTGTATTGCAAGGACATAAAGGTTGAAAGTGCTTGGATGCCAATCCTTAATTCTACTCTGAGTCTAACAAGGGCTTATAACTCCCAAGTAAACTATCAATATAACGCTTCGGCTTTCATGAACACTCGAACTAGTCCTCGATAACTATGCAAATAATAATAATAGCAACTTTGGAAAATAAAAGACACGTTTCAGATTACCACCTAGAAAAAGTGGCTCACACTATCTAGGACATATTTTATGCATATATGAAATTAAAAAAATAAATAGGGATTTTTTCCTTACATGGATTTTTGTTTAAGATTGTATTTAGGTTGATGCAGCATAAATGTATTGTTTTATAAGTTACCATCTACTAATTTAGATGAGTAGCGTAAAGTTGACGAATTTAGATATTATAAATATCTTAATATATTATGCCACTTTTGTCTATTTTTGACAAAATAACGTCCTATTGAATGGTAAGAAATCACGTCACACCTTTAAAAGATAAAAAAAAGAGGCAGTGATGAGTAATTACCTATTACGTACATGCAGCTGCTCTTTTTGACCCCTTCTATGCTCATAAGGTCTCTGCATATACATAAAGAATATAGTAAATCAGAGCCTGGAGTAGAAAGAAACAAAATGAGATGAACATACCCCAAACACTTTTTGTTTATTTCTGATCATACAGTAGCAACCACAAAAGGAACGAACACTTCTGTTTGTGTATGTACGAGTATGTACCATCGAACATGATGTATGTATGTAAATACATGTTCAACCCCTCAAAGACACCTGCCCTTGTTCCCTGTAAATTCCCTCACCTTTGACCCTTGACGGAATAAGGGGGGAAAAATGTAATTTGATTCAGTACTCATTAATTCTTTCATACAAACATCCTTTTGACTGAGGAAAGTTGTACCTTTAAATATGTCACATTGTTACTTTTATTGTATCACGCAGCCTGTACTCCGAAAATAAAAATAAAAATGACCGAAAATCAGCTCGCATTTAGTCGATTCTTCCAATTATGAAATTATAAATCAATAATTGCTGCTACACACGTTAAAAAGAGATCATTCAACCAGTCAATGTTCAGAAACGGGGAAAACAAGCTCATATTTATGAATTACGCTTCTTTTATGCGAAAAAAACAAACAGAAAAAGGCCTATCATCAGTTGCCAGTTAGCCAACTCTTCCCAACTATTGAATATCTATTCAATACCTAATTGTTGCTAATTGTACACAGCTTAATAAGAGAAAATTCAACCAATCAACGTTCAGAACATTGATAAGAGGAAATTACCTCGTTACCTTTATTGTTCAGTGTTGGAAACCAAATTGGAAACATTTATTCCTATTAAATTTGACAGGTTGATTCTCAGAAACCACAAAAGTTAGGTCAACAATTATTTTTGCAAGAGATTAACTGTATATATCTACCAAGGTTAATATAAATAAAGTACTTTGTGTGTAATCTTTATTTGCATGTAAATTTCCTGGTCTATCCTACAATCAAGTCATCGAAGTAACTTTAAGGCCTCGTTGGCACCTATTATCATTGTTTTATATATATTTTTTTTACATATTTGAGTATTACTGACCATCCCAATATACTTTACAACCGATGAGATCGTATTAGTTGAGATGTCAAAATTGTCAAGTTTGAACTACTTAACATGCTGATACCATAAAATGATGTGTTAAAATAAAAACTATAAGGATACAATTAATCAAAGTGTTTTATCTACTTTGCTTCCACACACTGTATTATTATGCGACCTTTCATACAAAAAGAAACATAAAAAGTCCTAAAATATGTTGTCAGTTAGTGAATTCTATGGAGGAATGATTTTAAAATGTTAGTGGGGAATTGTTTACAGGCTAACA
The DNA here is from genome assembly GCF_016086655.4 of Lepeophtheirus salmonis. NCBI lineage: Eukaryota > Metazoa > Arthropoda > Copepoda > Siphonostomatoida > Caligidae > Lepeophtheirus > Lepeophtheirus salmonis. The sequence continues at coordinate 1,860,447 of NC_052141.2, read as the reverse complement.
AATGCGAATTCAACCACTAAACATTCAAACACGGATGAGGAGAAAAGAAATAACATTCACAGTATTTTTTCGGTGTTAGCTAATTGGATTGTAATTGAGTGGTACTTATATCTGTTAGAAGTGATCCTTGTTTTGTACATGTGTAGATATTATTAAACTTGTTGGTTCTTTTTTGTCTTGTTATTTTTTATTAAAAAGGTCAAGCTCTTTCAAATGACCTTTTATTGAAATAATGATAATAAAAAATAAAGTATGGGTTGAATAAATAAAAAAAAGATATTGTATCTGACTTGAATATTCAATTAAGTACTTGACCTGATGGATGGATGTAGCTTTTGTGCTTCACCCTTTCTAAATGTAGGGAACCCTTGGAATACGACGAGTAATGTTTTGTCAGTTTATATTTTTCGGTACAGTCCAGTTTTAGGACAGGTCCTATTAGTACTTGGGACTTGTCCATAAGAATGTCGGGCCTTTCGGAGAGTCAGTGCTAAAACTTATTAAAAAAGTTACTCGATCCCTGAGACAAATGGTCCTTCCATTGGTAGCCCATTTGCTAGATTTTTGTTTGGAAAAGGAAGGGAGCATTTAGTTCAGAAATTGCATCACTAAACTTAATCAACAATAGATTATTAGGGATGGGATGAAGGTAGAGAAAAATAACAATTTAATTATTAGAAAAAGAAAAACTGTTGGTACTGTCGTTCTTTTTTGTTCATTCTTTAATAGATCGTTGTTCTGGAGGATTAATTCTTCACAACCTATGGTGTTATTTAAAAAAAAAGAGTAATCATATATTTATTTAAAAGATTATATATGGTCAAAGTAAGAGGTGATTAAATTTTGAGAGCCCTAAGTCAAAATTCAAGCTAACACAAAGCGTAAAAAATGCATAATCGACCACAACTTTGGAACACATTGAGATGCATTACTTATTTTGATTTTAAGCGGGTGTTTTGATCTCTTCCGAGCTCCCATTCACCTTTATAAACATTTTCCTATCACCAACGCTATTTCAAATATTGAAGGGTCTTCTCTCTATAACAGAAGTACCTTTTATCTGCCCCAAATCATATAGCAAGAATCTAATTTTAACAAGGTTCTTAATTCAGTAGTACCATAAGTCACCCTCCTGCATTCTCCTCGGGCTCTGCAAAATGTCCATCCCTTTACATAAATATATACCTACTTTTTTTTTTGTAATCTGTGTGTGTAGAGCTCCCCTCCCTGCAGAAGCCTTGATTAGAGAGAGATGTATTGGCTCCTTTAGCAAGGAAGATTGCCTACAAATCACAAAACTAAGTCATTACTCAATTTCACAAGGTTCAAGAGAAGTCCTTCTATACAACAAAACACTAGCTAATCATAGAATGCACTCGCAATATGATGCTTGAATGTATTGATTCGGGAAATTATTTATATAGTTTAGTTTTATGGTTCGAATATTGATTTTTTTGTCTTCCAATAAAACTCTCACTTATCGGGATTGATTATGAAATGTAAGAAGCTTTGTAATATATCAAGATATACATAAATACCTTTAAGCCAATAATAATATATTCATTTATGATTCTTTAAGATTAAATGCAAATATCTACACATCAGCTAAAATGAAAACTCTTATAATTTTCCTTGTTTTTTTTTTTGTTTCAACACAAGAAAAAAAAATAGGATGTTATCAATACTTTTAAATCTCTGCAATGATATTTTCTCTATATGAAATGTAGTTATATTTGGGGTTCTCATTTTCGGGAAGGTGTCGTTGAGCGGGATACTGGGACATGCTTATTTAAAGCTTAGGATCCCGTTAGTAGATAATGTTAAATTTATGTATTTCTTTATTTATTTTAAGTAGAAATAATTCATTTAAGATAGTCTATGGAATTCTAGATACATGATAGTGTATTATCAACATTTTGTTTCCTTTTTTTCGCCACCTAAGTCATACAGGGTCGGGATTTTAAATACAGAGAATTTAAGCATAATATAAATTATAATTCATTTCCCAAAATCAATTCAGCAATACAAATATTTTGTTCTTACATGACGGTATCCATGGTGAAGTTAATCACTCAAAACAACCACCTTCAGCTTCAACCATAGCCTTCAACCTTGCACTGAACCTCCCACAGGCCTTGATGAGGAACTCCTGGTCCATGTTCCACACTGCCTCGAAAATAAAAGCTCCCAAGGAGTCATATGCACGTTTATTAAACACTTTCCAAGATACCTCACATATCGTAGTCTAAGATACTAGATTCAAGATACATAGAAGTCTATGAACGTCATTTTGTTTTCTTTCTCCCTTCACATTTCCCAAAATTAATTCAGCAATTCAAACATCTTTTGCTTTTACATGTAGGGATCCCTTTTGAAGTCGATGCAGGAATACATTAAGGGCTTTGGCGTTTCGGACCGAACCTTTCGAAGGACCATCAACAAGCCTGGGGGCAAGAGCCTTGTGAGGGTGTAGAGGCCCCTCATAACACCAGCCAATAAAGAGACCCATCTCCAACGCTACAAGGCTGTGTTGAATGACCTAATGAAGGCCAGGGCCCCTCGGGTTGTGATCCTTAGAAGAATTGTAGAGTGGACCCCGTGCAAAACTGCCAAAATGACAAGTTGCTGAGTCTCTCCGGACTCTCACTACCACAAGGCACTCTACATCTGTCCCTGGGCTTTGTGGTCTCAGATGGAAAGGCCATACCCCTCATCTGGTTCCTGGTTGGGTTAAGGGTCAGTGGAGCCGACTACATGCAGGCCTTGGTCGAGAAGTTGTTACCAAAGTTTCAGTCATTTTGTACACGCAATTGTTATATTGTTATGTTTGAGTGCGTTAATGGGAGTGTTTTTGTGGTGAAAAAAATCTGAATTTGGGATTTATTTTTCAACATAGTCTCCTTGTAACTCTGGACACTTCTCTCAGCCAAGTTAAAGACGGGAACAGGTTACAGAGATAGGAGCATCACTTGGAGAAGTGTTGGAAACTTTTCAGACCACCCTAGTACTCGTATGAAAATAAATTAAAAAAAAAATATATTGGGATTTTCTCTTTTTTCTTGATTTTTATTTAATTTTTTTGCGTTATTTCACCGCATATGATGTCAATTTTGAGGAGGAGTATGTAATTTATTTCTTCCGTTTGTTCCAAACGTTTTGACTCACCCCATAAAATTGTTTAAATCCTATCTACACGCAGAGTGACTTAAAGAATAGAAAATGTATTGTTTAAAAAATACATATCATGTTTAATGTATGTATTTTGAGTGGAGTTAAAAGACAAATCCATGCCAGGAAGTTCTTAATTCATTCTCTCCCCATTAACTTGTAATTTTATTCTCATTAATGTCTCTTGAGAGACAGTTAGATGATGATACACTGAGAGAAGCAGTCACTAATGATTATTTCAAGCAATGAAATATAAGATACATGAATGAAAATACTCTGTGAAAGTTTTGTGGTTAAATATTAATGTTGGGGTCTGAGACTGCTATGATTTTTAGTTGACTTAAAAAGTTCAGTCTGGATAGGCCTCAATAAGAAACTCTGATTGAATCGGTCTTTAAAAAAATCGATATACATCAATCTTATTTAAAATTTGATCTAGACGGATTTCAAAGATGAATTATACATGACGTCAGTTGTGTATCAAAATTGTGAACATCGGCCTACAATAAAGTAATATGAAGTTAATTGAGTTACATACATTATGTTTGTATAACTCAAAAATCAGGAGTGGGGAGAAAAATTGGTACATAGATTGTGACAAAAAAAAACTGATCTGTATATTGAAACTGAAACATTTGGTGCACTATTTGAAAACAATTAAACTTTGGTCCACGGTCTGGGTTCACACTCTGAAGCGAAATATCTTTCAAGGACACTTTTGTAGACAAAGTGTAATGTTTATATCATAAAATTGTAAGATATGACGTCATGATTATGTAATTTGGCCCTATAATTCATTTTGGCACCTCTGGTCTCGTCTTTGTCTCAAAGTTTTCTTTAATTTGGTCTCCTTAGGAGAGCCAAATTTTATTTTTTCAGAATAATTGAGTTCGATTCAGTTATATTGTTCCCAATTTAGTCTCAATCCTTCAAAGCCTTGGCTTTAGTTTGAAACAGGAACGATTTTCTAGTTGAGTGGGTCCTGAGGCATGGACAAATATGGGGCTCTTTTAGATCCAAAACTTGGATTTTTCTATAGGGGTTTAATTAAAAATACCTTTGTTTTGCTTAAATTTAAATTTTGAGATTTTCGAGGGATTGTGTTGCGATATTTTTGGGAGTTTTTTATTTATTAAAAAAAACATATTTTTTATTTTAAGAATTTTTTTTTTCAAGAATATATTTATTTAAAGAAATTCAGATGCCCAATGCCTCTTCTTAAAATGGGAATTGTTCTGTTGTGTCTTTATCAGAACAGTAACAGAACTTTCATTTGATTAATAAGACTATATTTTCCTCTGATAGCCTTTCTATTATAATTTATCATGTTAGAAAATGTGAATAGGATAAATCAAAATATTTTACTGATAAAACCAAATAGTTATTTGACAAATACAAATGCACTTTAGGCTCTTTTATTTTATTTACAAAAAACCGTCTTGCTTGGTTGTATGCATATGTAGGGCTATAAATTGATGTCATTTTTGGTGTATATAAAAAATCGGAAAATGAACATGGTAACTCTGACAATTCGAAGAATGTTTGGAGATGAGCAGCTTAGCAGTAGTGACCTTTCATTAAATTTGCGTCGATCAGTTGTGATATAAAGGAAATTAACACAATCCCCACTCCATATCAAGTAAGAACATAGGCAAGAATTAATCTGTTTTCGATGCTCAATTCTACTCATAATCCAATATGGAATTGTAATTATAAATCCACAACAGCTTAATTGTGTTGTCCTATGTCATTCATAAGCACTCAAGCGCACCCATGATACATTTTTAAATGAATTAAATAATAATAATAACCATATTTCGAATGAAATATGACCTAGAACGCGTGCAACACTGTTCCTATATTTTATAATTATTATTATATTAATGAAACAGGAACATCTTAGTATCAAGTAATAACTAATTGAATAAAATAACATGGCTGCATATCTGCTCTCAAACATTATTCTAATTGACAGGGTTATCATGTTCATTTTCAGGTTATTCTTTCACATACCAAAAATTATTACGATTTACAAATTCATTTATAACAGATTCAGAAAATAAAATAAACACTTTTTAAGTTATCAAAACAAAAAAAACTCGCACGCCAAAAAATGGCTTACGATTTACAACCCCATTAATAAATAGTTATTTTTTAAGACTGCAATAATAATAACATCTTCAGAAAATAAAACTTTTGAAGTTGCCAATAGAAAAAAATTCGCACGCTTCAAAATGCAAACGATTTACAACTTTATTCATAAATCGATTTCCTCTTTTTAAGTTTGAAATAATAATGATAACAGCTTTAGAAAATAAAAAATGACAACTTTTTAAGTTGTCAATGCAAAAAAAATTGCACGCTAAAAATAAATAGATTATCTCTTTTTAAGAATGTTATCAAAACGATAGCAGCTTGAGAGAAAAAAACACACTTTTTAAGCTGCTATTACAAAAAAAATCGCACCCTAAAAATGCAAACGATTTACAACATTATTCGTATATAGATTTTCTCTTTTTAAGTTTGAATAATAATGATAACAGGTTGAGAAAATAAAAAAATACTGTTGCCAATACAAAAAAAACTGGAACGCCAAAAAATACATAGGATTTACAACCTCATCCATAAATAATTGTTCTTTTTAAGACTGCCATAATAATAACAGCTTCAGAAGATAAAAATAATACTTTTTAAATTGCCAATACAAAAAATGGCACGCTAAAAATGCTTACGATTTACAACTTTATTCATTAATAGATTAATCTTTTAAAGTTTGAAATAATAATGAGAACAGCTTTAGAAAATAAAAAAATACTGTTTAAAGTTGAATACAAAAATTACGCTAAAAATGCTTACGATTTACAACTTACTCATATGCCTATGTATCCATTTTTAAGTGGAACAAAATGGTGTTTTTTTATAGTGGTGTAGATCCGTCGTGCTCTCAATTATACAGATTATATGCGTAAAAAATCAGGTTATATCAATTTATAGTGGAGTAATATTTGCATAATGTCCCCTGACACAAAGAAACAATGGGCAAATGCATCTGCAGCCCATTAATCGTAGACACACATTCACAACGCTCCTGCATAAACATACATTTATATTGATGTAGTACATACTTTTTTGTGAATCCCTGGAATGTAACAAACCCGTTACACGGATGTTTTTTTTTCATATATACATAAATGTTTAAACAGACAACGCTTCCAATAAATGTTTTATAGCCGTAATGTGCAGTCATTGTTCACTTTGCTCTGTTGTTTAACTCTCCTATAAATGGACTCCCCAAAACGTTTATTGTTGAGTCAATAATCAAATAAAAGGGGAGTAATTTTAACACTCGTCTTTGTTATGTCCAGTCTATCTAGAACCAAGGCGAGTTATTTCATCCCTATCTATGAAATGAATAATAAAAGAAAACATAGGAGATTAATTAATATTATGGGTGATGGAAAAAGGAGCATATGGTATGTCTGTGGAATTCGTTTCACTTGAATTTTAGGGTTAATAAATGTTTTTTTGCTCATAATGGCACGGCGTTACCACACTTACTAGTGATGTGTCGTTCGTGTTGTGTCTTTGACGAGGTTGGGAGGAATAATTAGTATTTAGTACCAGGAATCCAGGACGACCGGGAGAAACAAGGAAGGGAAGACGTGGAGGACGCAGTAAGGCTGGATTTATAAGAAACGGAGATTTACTCTTATTAACTCTGACAAATATAATCCATATAGGGTATTTATACAAATAAAAGATCACACAGTACTTTACATAATCTTAAATAATCACAATAATAATAAGAACATAAGAGGGGAGGAGAAGGAAGGAAAGAAGAAACAAATACATGATAGTTCGTGAACGTAACGGCTCTATGAGTCAGCTCTTTCAAGTGAACTGCGGCTCCCCCTAAATGATGATTTTTTTCCCATTTATTATAAAAAAATTTATTAGGATAAAATTTGGAGCGAAAATAGAGGATTGTTTTTTGTTTTTTTTGCCATTTCTTTTCTAAAAAAATGTCATTCGGTCATTTTTGCAGGAGAGCAAAAGTCTTGAAATTTTTTCTAACATAAACAAAAAATCTAGACTCTTTTTAGTGAGCCGAAATGATGGCCGGTTCTCTAAAAGAAGACGGAATTCCAATCATAATCACTAACACAAAAATACCATTTATACTTTGTTGTCAGCTGTCGATTCACTCATCTTACTTGGTAGGTCATGGCTATTTCATAATTAATTCTCTTTGATAAATTAAAGAAGTTGTTGTATACGTGTGGTCTGTTTCCTAAAGGACAGGAATGAAATTTCTTGATGATTCCTCGTCGTATATATATTTTGGGCATCTATGAATTCATTTTGCTAACAAATGCAAATAAATATGTATAGCTACGCTTATAATAAAATACTACTAAGCAATATTATAATTCAGTATCAATTAAAATACTATGTAGGATAGTCTGTCCGTAAGGGATGGGCTGGAAGGGCTATAGGTCTCCCCTCCCCCAAAAAAAAATTAAGGAATTTTTGCTTTTTACTAGATGATTGAATATTTGATTTTTTTTATCAAAATATTAAGTTTTCCAAATTCTTTGTGCAACAAAATTAAATTTTTCTATTTCTTTCAAAAAAATATATTTTCCAGTAAGGAGCTACGGATTTTTGAAATTTTTCTCCAACAAATTTCAAATATTCAATTTTTTCATAAAATTGAATATTTGAAATTTTATTTTTGGAAATTTTTTTCTAAGAAAATTGATTTCATAAAATTGAATTTTGAAATTTTTTTTTGAAATTTTTTTCAAAGAAAATTCATTTTTTTTGTCAACAGCTGTGGATTTAAAAAAAAAAAATCCAAAAACTCTAATTCTTGCAATTTCATAATTAAATTTTTTTTCACAAAAAAAAAATTTTTTTGTCAAAAGCTGTAAATTTTTGTAATTTTTTTCCAAAAACTAATTTTTTTGAGAATAACTATGGATTTAAAAAAAAAAAAAAAATTTTTTTTGTGAATAGCACTGAATATACTGCACACTTGATTCTGAGAAAGATCATTCTAAATTACTTTTGTGTTGACAGACGACATAGTAGATTGATCCTAGCATTTTCAAACGGATGTACCTAGAGGAACCCTCATTTACTAATTCTTTATGAAACAAATACTCGTATTTGATATACTGTTCATGCATATTTCTCACAAGATTAAAAGAATTCAACGTCTATCCCACACGTGACTCTACAATGTTGAATTCCCATGAAACTCAATAATAAAGTGTGTATGTTGTAGTACTTAAAAATAACTGGCATGCTTCTGGTTATTAAGAAAATGTACATTAGGGTGTTAATTATTTAAATTTGTGTGAAAAAGTAAAGAGTTGGTCAATAATTAACAGTCTTTTGTGGATGTATTAAAAATACGATGATTGTACTAACAAACTTTTTGGGTTCAATAACAACAGTGCCTATTTCGACAGAGGGGGGGGGCTAATATATAGTTATGAAAATCAGGTGCAATTTTTAATACGACCTTTTTTTTTTTTTTTTGGTTTGTCTAACTAAGGGGTGAATTTTCTTATCATTGGCTTTTGGAGTTATTATTCAATTCCTAAGAAGTGAACTTATTTTTCTATTACATACAAGTTATCATTGATATAATAGGTCCACCAAAAGTAATCCATTATTTTTAACAGATTCCCCCCCACCCTTTGTTGATCAAAACTTTATTTACATGGCAACGTGACTCGACGAATTCCATTATTATTTTAACCTCATTTTAGACAATTAGCCTTCAAGAGCGTTTGCATCTTTGACATCGAAATTAACAGAATGGAATCAACAAAACCATAAAGTACGCGTGATTGGCTGTTACATTATCAGGACCAACAAAATATTTACATTCTCAGATGCCCGGCTTACGTTTTCGCCTTTATCGAGAAAAAAAAAACCACGTAACATATCTCGTATTTTCTCTTTATTGGTGTCCATCTTTGACAACCTCTCAAACAATACTCAGTAAAAAAATCAAGGAACTTATGCAAAAAGTTTTTGAGTTTAATATCTTATCTTTCTAATACTGTCGAGCATAAACTGCATACAGCGCAAGATACAGATTACTCAAGTAATCTTTTGGAAAAATATTTAACAAATATACCTAAATATTTAAGAAATATAAAATAAGCCCTTTTTCCAGAAATATGTCAATATTACTGTTCTTAAAAAAATGTCAACAAACTTAGTCTCGGAAAATAGACCCAAAAAAGTCATTAATAAATATTTAAACTTCTCTTTAAAAAAAAAAAATATAATTCGATTAAAATTGAGCCGAATTATTTATTATAAGCGTCTTTTTTTTTTGGGGGAAATGAATAGATGCAATGTTATATCTGAGTTGGAAAAATAAAATGACGAGATATTCGTACATAAATATTCAAAGACATCTCAAAGAAAAATCCCAAATCCGACTCTGAATATAAATGTATACTTGGAGTGTCATGACTGATTAGACACACTTTTAGTGATGGACTTGTTTAGTTCATATCATTTGGAAGAATGATTCTTAAAAGTTTACCGATCAATTAAGGGATTACATTGCAATTTTCAACCCTTTATCATTTTCTGTACTAATGTTTTTTTTCCTGTTTGACTACCTCTTATGACCGATTTTTTTTTTTTTTGAGATTGTCTCCCTTCCTTCACCCCCCCCCCACCCTTCCTCCAAATGATATATATATAAAACCATCAAATGATTGGTTATCTCCTTCTTGGTCGTCGTTTTCCAATTATATCTTAATCCATGATAAATATCTTTTCATTAATATAAAACTTTTTTACCCTGGAATATATGTTATGGATTTCTTGATGGAATGGGTCATTCGTTCATTGACTCCATTATTTTTGTTTGATGTCTTTAACATTTAAAAAAATTGATTATTATAATTAAGAAAACATTTCTGAAGCTTTATTCATTGAGTGAAAAAAAAATAATATCCAATGGATCGTGTACGGAAGATGGCCCGCAGGAAAATCGACTACTGCGGAAAATTGCCCGTAATTATATTAAATTTATAATGATCTATTGATCTGTCGTATCTACAGATGGGTTTGACGCATCTGAGGATATGTTGATAGTTTTTCCATCTGTAGGAAAGAGGTTTCCTCCTCCAAGGCACAGAAGAAACAAATTTTAATCTCTTCATCTTTCATTATTTGTGTCTTGGGTCAATTTTAATGTCGCATTACGAACATATGTTTAAAACTGTCTTTTCGACCATTTGCCCTTCGACATTTTTGGAGGTGCATGATAATCTTACCTTTTTCAGTCGTTATTACTTATTTTGGGTTAAAATTGATGTTCCTTTTGAATTTTGAAATATGAAAATGTAATATTTATTATTATCAAATACATTATATGATGGTTTTCTGTTGGAATAATGATATATAAAATACTTTTATCTCATATTATGCTTGTGTGCCATTTCATGAGTCATTTCTAGCATAAATAATCCTACGAAGAAGTGATTAGCCAATCCTTCTAATCGAATCGTTGCCGTCAATTTTAACCAAAAACAAACAATAACGACGTATAAATCTTATACCGGTAGTTGCATAAATACACCGACTAATTTTTAAACGCTTATATCTCGAGGTTCCGTGACCGGAAATAAAAATTCCAGGACAATTAACTCGGTAAATCTTTCGGCTTTGTTTTTGTTTTTCTTACTTGCATCAAACAAAGTCGTTTACGATGAATAACAAGGCCAAACGTCATATGTTTACCACTCTCCTCCGCGCCAGTAAGTCTGTCAAGGAGATAATCAAGGACACTGGACAATCCAGGACTACTGTGTTCAAGGTCCAGACGCTTGTCAAGGAGGGAAAAGATCTGAAAGACCTAATTAATACCTCTGGAATGACTCAGGATTGGCTCGCAAAACAAACAAACAAAAAAAAACATTTGGCCACCTCAATCACCTGATTTGAATCCCCTTGACTACAGTGTGTGGTGGCAAATTGAGAAGAAGGCCTGTGCTACACGCCACCCGAATTTGGACTCATTGAAGGCCAGCGTCAATGAGCAATGGGCAGCCATGGAAGACCATTACATCATCAATGTGTGCAAGGCCTTCCGCGGGCGTTTGGAGGGTGTCATAGCAGCTGATGGCGGTTATATAATTATATTAAATTTTATAACAGAATACATTCTCTATCATATAATTCTCAAAAAAATACGTCATACAAATTTTATTACACATTTAATTATTTGCCACAAATAGTCTGCGTATTTATGCAACTACCGGTATATATAAATATTAAGGATAAATATTCTTGAGGGAAAATGGTTTTAAGGTAAAATGGTTTGTGATAAAATAATTTCAGCCAAAAGTACCTAGTCCCATTTTGGGAGAAGTAAAGTGTAGTTATCATACCGTTTTATTAGATTAACTACAAGCAGTTGATGGACGAAATAAAGGAACACAAATCCCACTCCCCCAGCAGTCCTCTCAAGTTCGAGTTATTCACCTTATGTTGTAATTAAATTACATATTTATATGTGTGATATTGCTACATATTTAAACGTTGAAGATATTCCTTTAATTGCATATCTTAAAGTGGATAAACTATGTGACTTCTCTATAATAAAAAAATACTTTTTTAAGTTCTACCTTTGTAACTGAACGCCATTCAACAAAATGAAAAGTAATGTGGATAAGTCATTGTGTATTCTACTTGGGAAATTTCTCAACCTCTGTGGACAAAAGATAAGGACAAAATAGGCCTTATAAAAGGAAAACCCATAAAACAAATGGGCTAAGAGATAATTTTGGAGGAAAAAGCAAGCTTTCTTGTAGGTATTGATCTGCCAATTTCTCAAGCTTTTGTATTTGTGAAACATCAAATATTAATCAAGGACAACTAAGAACATCAATATCCAAACACTGTATTTGACGTATTTTGTACTCTACGTGACAATTTATTAAGTTTACAAAAGAGGCGTGTAAATAATATGTATGTCTTGTTTGTTTTATGTCCTGAGAGTATTTTGATATTGTGCTCGACTGAGACTTGAAGAGGACTAAGCTTGTTCCTCCTAATTCTGTATTTTATCAACACCTCTACAAATATGAAAGTGAGATCCGGATATATGTAGTCTTTGTATATTGTAAGTATTTGCGTAGGGTGGTGTAGAGCGGAAGGATGTCTCATCGTTTGGTCTACTATGGATGTAAAAGTACAGAATGATAACGATAATTGTAAAAAATATGATCTGCAGTTTTGTTAAACAAAAGAAACTGAAAATTAACGCGGTATATTTGAGAATTTAACGAGTGTTTGGGATGGGAGGGGCTTAGCTGTCAGAACGTTTCATTGAACAAGCTGCAAGCATCAGTGAGATGAAGGAAATATACACAAGTCCCACTCCGTATCAGGCAAGGGGTTGGATTGGAATGACTGCATTGCTGATCCTCAATTCTACTCCGAGTCCAACGAAGACAAACACTTAAAGCTCTCCCAGCAAATACTCCATGTTAATCTTTTTGCTTTCACGCACAATATGAATAATTTATACTTCTAGATATTCTTCTAGATCGGGGGCTCTCAAATGGCGGTACGCGTGCCCCTTTGGGGTACTTATAGGCACTCCAGGGGGTATTGAAGATTTTGAAAGACTATTTTTCAAGTAATACATAACTCAAGGGACTGTGAAGGGGTGAGCTGTAGGGGATGTAGCCCCCCCCATCCATTTTTTAAAAAAAATTGGTTTTTTTAACTAAAAAAATTAATAATTTAATTTTTAACACAAAAATTTATTTAATATTTGAAATTATATATAATTTCTGTGAATTGGCTCCTTTTTTTTTAGGTGGGTGGGGGGGATTTTTAAATTCAAAAAAATTTATAATTAAATTTTTTTCAAAAATTTAAATTTTTTGTAAGCAGCTGTAGATTTTGAATTTTTCCCTCAAAAACTAAATTTTTTGAGAATAGATATGGACTTTTGAATTTTTCTCAAAAAAATTATAATTTTGAATTTTTATAAATTCCAAAAGGCAAGCCCCTCCCCCCCCAATATAATCACGTGATCGCCCCTATCACTGAAGCTAAAAATGCTTTGTGCTGGTAAGGGGTACTTGGCTTAACTAAATATTTTATAAGTGGTACATCACTAAAAAAAAAAAGGTTAAAACCCCTGTTCTAGATAATTTACGAATAATTATAGTTGTAAAAATATGACTTACCGGCTTGTTAAAAGCAAGAAACCGAAAAATAACTTGGTTACCCCCACAATTTAAAACATGCTTGGAGAAGAGCAGCACTTTATTAGTTATTATCTAGCCCTAATCGCCCAAACTCAAATTGGCTTTTAATAATAAAAACTGAGCTAATCACAAATCCCCAAAGCAAAAACCTGGGGACGCCTATAGAAGGAGATTCGTTTTTAGAAAAAGTGTAGCATATCAGCACCTTCCATAATGAACACATTAAAGCATTAAAAAAAATGGTACTCCATAAAGCTTTCATTTGAAGAAATCCCTCTTATAACCACTATTTAATAGCTAATAACTCCAACACACCTTTTTAATAGGATTCTTTACAATTGGAAACCCCTTCCTTTAGAGATGAGATAATTTCAATTACTCCACAGTTTCAAAAACTTTCATTAATAATGAATCCAAATATATTTTAAAGTTTCTGATTTGGTCTCACTTTGTTTTACAATATTATGTACAATAGTATTTTTTTCTTTAGCTATTGTTATTTTTGATTTACTAGTTTAAAACCCTTTCACTAACGCTATAAATTATATCTTAATGGAAGGAGACGCTATTTTTGGTGGATCAAAGTGGATATTTTTAATACATAAAATTGAGAAATTTCCAATAAATCTTGATGAAACTTCATCAAATGTATTTAAGAGTAAAAACGTCTTAAAAACTGCATTAAAAAAAACTACTTGATGCAAAAGATAAACAACGACATTTGTGTATTAAATCAAAGTGATCTGAACTGAATATCTTTCAAAATGGGTATATTTGTAAAAAAAGAAGATAGAAAAATCAATAAGACGCTACATCTAGAATAATTAGAGAAAAATATCTGATTCTTCTCATTGTAATAGTTAATTTTTATTTACAATATGCAAATAAAATTGTATAACGATGTAGTAACATATTTTGAATGCACTTTAGGGTCGGAAATATAATAAAATCTGGATAACGGAGTATATTTTTGATAAAGAGTAAGGTTGAAATCCTTTTATTTATTAACTTCCCATTTTGATATCCAATCGTTCACTAGTTTCCTTAAAATTAATGAAAAGGTGGATTCTATTGTTATGAAACTTGATTGTTTAGGCACCCAAAATGCCCGACATGAACAACACTTAATACATTTGAAATAAATCAAAGTAATATATACCTAAAAACCCTATTAAATCCCAAGATTTGCTCAGTTATTTTTTTTGTATCAATTAGGGACAAGAAAAGTTGGACAAATAAAAAAGTTGCTTATTATTTCAATTTTAATAGTTTTTTCATATATTCAACATGGAAATAAGATTTTTATACCCATGTACTAACATATTTCTAATAAATTTTACGGTCAAATATAACATAAAACTAGGCATTAGAGGGATATATTTTTAATAAACAGTGAAGGGGTCAGTCCTTTTATTTTTTGGTCCTATTTTAGCATCTAAATAGCTCAATATTTTCCTTAATATGAATAAAAAACAGTTTTACTTGGTTGTTTAGACCCTCAAAATGGCCAACATCAACAATGTCACATGCAAACGTTCCACAGTATTCGGTATCTTCATTCATTAGTCGATTGGTTAAGAAATTAAATATATAGAGAGTTAAGGTGGATATTAAAATCCCTATTTATGTAGATGGAAAACACATGATACTCAAAACTATTGAGAAATAGGTAAAGGAAAGAACTTAAGGAAGTAAAAAAAAAAAAAAATAAGTAGGTATATGGCCAACAACTACACCCCTAGAAAAGGTCATAAATCAAAATTCATCAGAGGCTTCAAAAAAGAAGAAAAAAAGTAACAATGGTCGAAGGGGAGGAAGACGATATTGCAGACACACTCACACACCTCATGGGTCAAACCTACATATGTTACTTTTCTACCCCCCGAAGAAGAAAATTACCCAATTTTAAGTGCACCTTGAATGTACATCATACTCCTTAAGGTCACCTTTTGCATGAATGGTGAATGAGTGTGCCAAAGAAAAGGGGAACAAAGATTGATCTCTAATTAATCCTTTCAGAAAAAAGTAGAAGGCGACTTTGACCCAAAAAATCTTTCATTCAGTCATTATTGTTAAAGATACTTTTAGTGTTAAGACTCGGTTCATGAATGATTTTTCTGTCCGGTTCGATTATAAATTACTTTTTTTTAGAGGAATGGATTGATATTTTGATCTAGACCCTGGATATTCCAACGTAGACCAATTTTTTTCAATCTATGGACCGGTTCTCTCCCAACTCCTGATTTATGAGCTGTAAAAGTATGATTTGATGCAAATTTGACTCCATATGACAGCATTGTAGGTCAATGTTTACAATTTACACAACTGATTATATAAAGAATCGGTCTTGACCGAATTTTAAATGAGACTGATCCAAACTGATTTTTTCTTTGGTTCTAATCTAGTCCGAATTTTTTATTAGGAGCGCTTTAAAATTATTGGGGGCGGGGGAGGGATATCTTACCGCATCCCACAAATTTAGAGTTGAAGTCTTTAATTGACTTAATTCCTTTTTTTCATTAAAGTTCAATATTGTTTCCATGTTGACGTACTACATGTGATTTTTTTTTTTTTAAATCTCGGTCCAGGCCCCAGTTTCAGAACATTCACCAAAATTTAATCATTTTCAAATTTTGACTGATTTTTTCCGTTTTAATATGTTCTCTAAACTTTTGAGGTCCCAATCTATGGCCCGTTATTTTCCTCAATCCTGATTTATAAGTTGTATAAATATGAAGTTTAATTTCATATGACATCAGCATAGGGTGATGTTCACAATTTTGAAAAAGAACTGACGTGATCAACCAATCTTTAGAATACGTCTTTACCCTCTATTTTAAATAAGACTGATTTTTTTTTGTAGGACGAATCAAAACCGAATTTTTATTTATGACCTTTCCAAACTTTTCTTCCTGAGAGGACCAAATTAGTTCAATGTCGCAATCTGAGAGCATACACCAAAATTTAATTTAATTTGTGGAACTTTTTTTTTTTTTTTTTTGGGGGTCCTCAATATATAGACCAATTTTTTTCGGTCTTACTGTTTTAACCGATTTTCCCGCTATCCTCATTTAAATACTATCAAAATATGAGAAATGCAAAATATTAGAATAGATATGACGTTATTGTGCCAATGTTTAAATTTTAACAAATACATGACGTCATCAACAATTCATCCATAGAATTGCTCTAAATTGAATTTTAAATTATACCGATCCCGACATCAGATAGGACAGATCTACATTTGCTCAGATACGGGGCGGGGCGGATCTTCAGACGTAAATTTTGGGTACGTAAACTTAAATTGAAATTTTAAATTAGAGAGATACTTGTCACAAACTTTATGAGCAGTTTACTCAAAGTTTGGACCTTAATAAAAAAATGTTAGTTCTACTTGAACATAAATATTAATCATTTTTAGATTGATTACTATAACAATATTGGAAAAGTCGTAACTTATACAGCATTTTGCAATCTCTCTTTCGAAAGAAAGCAGAAAATAAGCTCAAAATTAGCCAATTCTTTCAACTATTAAATAATAATTCCACAGTTGGAAAAAATTGCTTAACTTCCAACTGATTTTGGGCTTTCTGCTTTGTTTCTTTTTGGAAAAAGGGCTGCGTTATACAATAAAGGTAAGGACTGTTTCTGTGGATGAGACTCCAAGAATTAATAAGTAAGAATGTAACATTCAATATTGATAATTTCTTTCAAAAAAATAAGATTAAGCAACATTTTTTAGTTTCTTAACATCTGTAAAACTTCAGTATCCGAAGCTGGTTCAGACCTTGGATCTATTCAGATAATACAGCTTTACTTAAACCGTACCTGAGTACTTCAAATCCGGGTCCACGACTCGTCCTATCTCTAATCTATGCCAAATTTTTCTGTGAGACCAATCTAGGCCGAACTTCTTTGAAGGGCCGAAACTAGTTCGGTTCACTAAAAATCCTGACTCTCTCAAACCGGTCTATCCCAAGCCCAACACTAGCACATATGCAGTGTCTCAAAATTCCCTCTTTCACCTTGACAGACATAACTCTATTTTCAAGACGTTATTAATTTATTATATACCCATGTATGTATGTGTGCCCTGACACTTAATGGACTTTTTTTGACAGGAAAAAATACATCTAAATATAATTGAATTAAATTGACTTGGTTATATATTTTTTAAAAAGGACGTCCGCAGCACATGGCATGCGTCGAATTCTCCTTTAAAAAAGTCACTCCTTGTAGTATACAAAATCTACAAAATTATCTACTTGATAAACATTTAAAAAGAGGGCGCCAAACTACACAAAGGCTTTCTATTTATTTCCCCTATGTGTTATATTTATGTACATATATATATATATATGAAAATAATTCCCTCTATTCTTTTATTGCAGCCTTCTTTTTAATACCACAGATGGCGCCAAACTGCATAAAGGCTTTCTTTTTAATTCCCCATGCCTTATATTTATGTACGTCTATATATAAATATGAAAATAATTCCTTCCATCATTATTGAGAGCTTTCTTTTTAATACCACAGATGGCGCTCTAATTATTTTTTCCTGCTTTTTCAAAAATAAAGTCAAACTATTCTTATTTTGACATGGGCAGAAAAATATTTGATGATCCGTGATGGTACATGCTAAAGGATCAGGATGAAGCGGACGCAAAAAATGTGGAACGCTTCACGATTTTGCGTGTCATCCTTGCGCAGGGGCCATGCTAATCTTCTCTGTATCGTTCCAATTTTAGTATATGTACTGCCGAAGCAAGTACATTCTTACAAAGGAAATTAAAAGAATATATTTTTACCAAAAAAAAAAAAAAATTATATAGAAGTTTAAGAATTACAATACTTGTGAATTTTTTATATATCCTTAATATGACATAATTTTAAAGGATGTCCAAAGGTTATATTAACGTGGCTCATATAAATAATATGTCGACTTTGCTCTTGTAAGGAAATCCTCAAAGACTCCCCCCTCCCCTCCCCCTTCAAATCATGAGGAAGAACATCATTAATTGTAATTCTACACCTCCTTCCCTGCCCTATAAAAATTAATTTATATTTATTTATGCAATAGTTCTCTGTTTATAATTAAGAAACTCGGTAAAAACTTTTGAATTCTGAAGCGGGAAGAAATTAGGGAGGGGGGGGGGTTTTTGTTGAGAATTCAAAGTCTTATTGTCGGATATATACAAAAATTGATTGTATATACATATTGAAATGACGAAATACAACATGTATGTGTTCAAAGTCCTAAAATTAAATGAACCTGAGCTTGATAGAATTTGAATTTCTAATTAGACATTTTTGCTTTAGGTTAAGGACATAACATTTTGAGGTATTTTTAACTGTTGTTTATTAAATTTAAAATAATGATAAAACATCAATAATTAGATCTGCCTGTATGCTAAAATTGAAAATGAAAGTGGTCACCCTGACAATTTGAAGAATGTCTTGGAGAAGAGTGGTTCCTTGATTTCTCAGGCTATTCAAATCCTCAACTCCTTCTCCATCGATAGGAAATCCAAAATGTAAAACAATTTAACACACATTTCCAGTGATATTCATAAAATATATAAGGATATACAATGTGAGCCCAACGACCTCTCTTTGTGAGATGAATATAAAATTTCAAGTACATTTTATGCAAATATATATTACTTAAAGGCCATATCAACTCCTTAAAGTTCTATTTAAAGTCTAATGATATTAATTATTAGACTATATTGATCAAAATATACATTTTAATTCTACATATTATATGGAAAAATATAAGGAAATCAGTGATACACGGGATGTACTACTTGGAGTCATTTCTAGACCATGAATTTTCTTTTAGGATAAAGTCAAAATTGAGACTCACAAACAGATAAAACTATAGGCTATGGTCGTGAATAGGTTTATAAACAAATCAAGGTTTTAATTTGCACGTATGTGCTTTGTGCATTAAGCAAAGCAGGTTTATTCTAGATTTAACTTTAGGCACAACAACTCGAAGATCATTCTCCACATTAAGCTGCAATCTGTATTTATTTGTTATGTAAGTTAATATGGAAAAGGTCTTCTCACATAAATTAGTTGAGCTTAATTGTATAAGTAAATCCGAAGTGCTTTAGCCAGCTGTGTGTACATATTCATCACATAAATCCAGAATTTGCCAAGTGTTTAGGAATAAAAGTCAGTTTTTAGTGTATGACCAAATGAAAGTCAGAAGACAAATGATTAGCTGTGGTGGTATGAGGGCGTATCCATTTGAAATACTTTTTCAAATGATCCAGAAGGGACTTATAAAATATATACATTCAAAATTATTTAAGTTTTGATGTCACTCAAAGTAATATCGATTTAAATTATATTCGTATTTTTGGAAATCATCTCATGACACCTCCATTTTGTCCTGTTACCCTGACAAGGGGTTGGTTACGAACCATCCTTTGGGGACTACTACTCTAAGCCGCTCAAACAAACATCTGAGCTAGTATTGAGCATATTTAGGCTATTTTTTGTTTTGGTTGCAACAACACTGTCGCTTTTTGCAACAGTGTTGCAAATTAGCCAATTTCTGGCTAGATTAGGGAAAATTTGGCTGCATCTTAGAGAATTGTTTTTCATGTAGTGGTTCGATTTATCATTATTCAATAGGAATATACTGAGTCAATCGTGGTCAAGTCTTTGAGGTAGAAGTGAAAGATGTTTGAGAAGAACGTTAAAAATTCCATATGCATAAGCATTATAGGAAGTTTTGTAATGACCTCTAACATCATGGCGATCAGTTGATTTTCTTCTCTGAAGAAGAATTTACAAAATGTATAATTACTTCAAGAATACATAATCTATAATTCTTAATCGTAAAAAAAGGTAGTATATTGTACATAAAATGAATTATATCTAAGATATTATAAGAATGGGGTTCGTTTGCTTGTTTGAAAATGGGTTGCTATATTTAAAAAGTTGGAAACCACGGACCTAGAAAAAGAAATTTTTTGATCATTTTCATTAAACATAAAAGATGAAAATTTAGATTAAGTTTCTTAAGCATTGGTCTTGAGAATGTGACCAAGACTTTCACAGATGAAGATCTCGACGAGATTACCATCACGAGGTCCTTCTTTGTCAAAAAATCAATTTAAAAAAGGAAATAAAGATTTGTGGTGTGTCAATTTAAAAACCATCTTGATCGCAAATTAAGAAATAGAAAACATCCTAATTTATTATTTTACTTCATGTATACATAAAGCCCAATATATCATAGACATATTTGAGTCAATCATAAAGTTTATATTAAAATTTCTGGTATATTATAAAATACCCAATAGTTTTACCTATATTTTAAAACCTTTATTTGATTTGAGAAACTTATATTGTCCCCAATATGTCATCATTCTTTATTTTTGATAATCAATTTCGGCTACTTTACAAGCAATTTGCAGATAGATCCAAGGGGGTAATAAAAATAAATTATTTGTAAGTAGAAATTAGCCATAATTTGTGGAAGAATACACATGTCTTCAATTTTGAGAACAATCATTCTAGCAAGTTTTTGTGTTGATACATACAAACTATGAATTATAATAATATAAACTTTCAAGAAACAAATGGAATTAAAAAGTCGCAAGTGAAACAATTCCTTAATTCTTACCAATCCCCTGTATTTTTCTTCTTCTTTAAAAACAAGGATATTTTTGTAACGATGACATTAAAAAGGGATTAATAAGAGAAGATTATAAAATTAAACATGTAGTTTGAGCCCATGAAAACGTTTTTAAAGACACTCTCATCGTCTCAGCCATATCTTCACAACCACAAGAGAGGGGGAAAAAGGATTTATTTTCAAACGAACCGCTCTTTTGTATCGAGATATGTGATGGAAGGACCTCCCGAATCATCCTTTATAAGAATAACAATAATCTGATTATCCATTTTTTTTTCCTCTTTCTCTCTGAGCTGTTAGTGGTTATTCCATGTTTACAGGTACAAGAGTCCTTTTGTATACATTTTAATGTATGTACAATATATTAATTTGAGACTCTCAAAGGAGCTGTTCACAATAATGTATATATTATTATTGGTTATTATAATTCAATTATACATTTTTGACTGCTACTGACCAAGAATTTTTGGGTTTATAGGTAGTACATTGGTGGATCGCAATATTATCTTCGTTGTATCCTTTATCAAACTCTCCTTTCAAAAGAGAAAGCAAAATGGGTCGTTAGTCAATTACGTCATTCTTTCAAACTGTTGCATCATCGCTTTTAGTGTTGAGAACTGTAACGCCACTAACGCGTTACTTTAACCCAATTACTTTTTTTTGCAGTAGCGAGTAACCTAACGCACTACTATTCCCAAAGCAGTAATCACATTAAAGTTATGTACCAGTTCAATGGTACGTTACTATTTTTGTCATTTTCCTTCGATAGTATCCTCTCCCGTTTAGATAGTCTAATGACACTTAGACCACTAACCATCAGAGGGCAGCATAACGCACCTGTTTTTTTGGACATACGTAGTGAACATGGTTGATGTTTCTGTTTAAAATGCACTTCTATAAGGTGAGTTTTGCCAAAACCGGTCGTCATTTTTATGTTGTGTCGGGGAGGAGGGTATCAGCTGCTGAATGTAAGTGATAAAGTAACTTGTAGTCTAACTTACTTACTTTGAAAATCAAGTAGTCAGTTAAGTTACAAAGTTACTTTTTGAAGGAGTAGTCAGTAATCAGTGGTCAGACTCCTTTTTCCAACAGACTATGGCAACTCTGGTTGAGACACAGTACAAGACGGACCCCCCTCCCGGTTTGTACATAGGGGATTTTTTATAGACCAAATTGGACCAATATTTCCGTCCAGACCACAATTTGAGACTATTAACTGACACTTAATTGCTTTGAAAACGATTTTTTTCTGTCCCAAATATTGACTGTTTTTTTTTCTTTCTCAATCTATGGACCAATTTTCTTCCACTCCTGATGTATGAGATACATAAATAGAATTTATGCAACACATTTACTTTCATATCACGTCATTGTAGGTTAATACTCTCAACACAGATGACGTCATTGACAATTCATCTATAGAATCAGTCTTTACCAAATTTTAAAAGAGATTGATTTTTTCTTAAAACCAATGTATTACCGAATTTTCCTTTGAGACCAGTTCAAACTAAACTTTTTGAGTCCTTCCTCTGAACATGAAGTAAAAAAATCAACTGGGATTTTCTCCCTTTCTTGAGTTTTGTTCAAGATTGTATTCATGTTGACGCACAATTATTTGACCATTGTTTAATTTTAAAAACAAATAAATTTCATAATTGACAAAAATGAATTTACAATTTTTCGTATATATATTTCTTTACTAGGAATGAGACAATGTGTTCGACTAAATTGCTTGAAAATTATATACTTATTTATGTAAAAAAAAAAAAAAAAAAATAAGATAATTAATGGCCATTAGGTTTTGAGTAATAATACAGCAAATATATTATAATAGTTTTTTTTTTTTCATTTTTCATTTATACAAAGAAAATTGTGGAATAATATGTTTAAATATATTTATGTATTTCACAGTAAATTCTTTCAAAAACTGCACTGCAATCATGAGAAATAAGAGGTAGATTCTTTGAATTCAAGATGGGATATGATGGTTGCACAAAGGAAGAAAAAAAGGATTATGGGTGGAGGCCTCTATTTCTTTTCTTTACTTAATTCTCCGCTCATTTTCTTTAACAAAAAAAAACTCATATATGTATATGAAATACCATACAAAAACACTCAATGGAAATGATTACGAAATTCGAAAGTAGTAAATGGAATCTCTCATAGGGTGAATAATTTTTTTTTTTACTTCTCTAACTCTTTAGAAGAGGTAATATGGATTTTTATAAAGCTGAAAGACGTTAATTCCTAACACAAAAGTATAAAGATGTTAGCTGCCAATGCTTCCGTTTCAGCTCTGAACACGTTATCTCGTGTTTAAACTCAACTTACTAAAATAATCAGTGTTGTTAATTATTAATTTGAAGGCTAGTATTAGAGCTGAGAAGAATAATATATTTTTACTCCATCTCATTTAGAGGTGCTCTGATAATTATTAGTAGTGACGTAAATCTAAAGAATACTTTTTTCCCTTACCTCTTGTCATTATTATTTAATTCCACAGTAGTGAACATCCTTTCCTACTACATTCAATTATATTCATAACCTGATTGAACATTTGTGTGTGCTTATAAATGACAGAGAGTAGTAACCTTGAGGAATTGTTGCAGAGTTAAAATTATAAGTCCTGTTTGGACTCAGAGTAGAATTAAGGATTGAGATTGAAGTAATTCTTGCCAATGTCCCTTTTCCCCCTCCTCCCTTGTTACAGCTGATTGCAGCTGCTCTAAATAAACGTTATGACAGCTAAGAGTCTCTCCTCACCAAAACTCGTCAAATTATCAGGGTTACCAATATGATTTTCGCTTTTTTTAACAACCTCCATACACACAATTTTCATCACTAATGATTACACGTAGTTTATAAGTCGATTTATGGTGGAGCATCGGTCTAAGTAGAACTATGCCTCATTCCCAATGGAACCTTACACATTTTCCTGTACCGTTTATCATTGAGTATTTAGGTTAATTTTTGGCAGAGTATTGGGCCAAGAGGCAAAGTAAAACTTTGAAATAATTAGGCATAGTACTACCTTGCCTGTCGCTCCAATAAAAAACAAACTTAATATTTATTCATTGACTAAAATTATATATGGATTAAAATATCCCCCCTCTATGTAACTCAGATTATTTACCTTAAGAATAATCTTGCTTATATATAAAATAAATGTTGCTCAATTGATTTTAGAGTGAGACGGCGTTGGAGAGAAAACTTATTCTGAAATAAGAAATAACATGTCAATTTCCTTCTGTTTTTCCTCGTTTAAGGAAATTAAATATCGGAAATAATTTTCTGCAATTTCGATCAATTACCAATTAATAAAACTACTTAAAATTGAAAATGTATTAAGATGGAACATATTGGTCCACGATTTGAAACCCATCAAATTTCGGTCTGCAATTCAAAAACGATTAAATTTCTCTTTGCGCTCTAAGATCGTGGTCTGGACCAAAATATCCGTCCTAATCGATGAAAAAGAAAAGATCACATAAGACTTAACCAAAAAAAGTGTCTTGGACACTTATAAAAACCATTAAAATAATATAATTTCATTCTTTCATTAGTTTTAAGAAATTTTTAAACCCGAGTCTCCTTAAGTTTTTATGATTGTGTTTCACTTTAATCTATAATTTTTTTAAAGTTTATTATTATTTTTATTTAATTTTATAATTTTTATTCAACTTTTCATTTAATTACAATTTAAGGAATATATTGGTAATTTCCTACTTTTTATATTGCATCTTTTTCTAAGGAAACTAAGAATTGGAATTATTTTCCCGCAACTTCAACCAATTAATAATGAATAAAACTACCCAAAATTACCCAATTAAATTATTTTGGTGATTTGATGAAATTGTTATTTACAATAACAATTTTATTGATATGCATTATATGAGTTACTTTTGTCTTCATTAAAGTATATACATGGAAAGTAAAAATAGCAGAAAAACGAGTGCGTAACTATCAATTACTGAAGTTGCTCGTAATTACATAACCCATACAATTACTTAATTTTTGCATTTTTTATTACTTTATATCAATTTATATATCCTTGATTTCATTTTTGCACTCTTTCTTATGCATAAGAATCTCAGAAACTATTCTGAAAATAAGGAAAATCAAATTCATTAACCTATTATTTGTGTCAATTTTTGACAAATTGTAAAAAAAATGGTCATTTTTTTTTCAGTTCTAAAAAAAAGGATCTGGGATTTCGTATGGAGCTCCTTGTTCCAAAGATAACAGTAACTTAGGGTAACATTTCTCTAACTCTGCTCTGTTCTCCATAAGAGGGAAATAAATAATGTTGTAAAAAATATGATAATAGACGGGTGCAATTTTTTTTGTAGTTGCAGCCTGAAGGTTTTTTTTTCATTTTTAGAAGCTGTTATCATTATTATTTTATTCTCCAAGAAAGAAAGTATAAGCATAAAGTAATTATTTGTGCATGAAAGACAAAGAGTAACGCTGAGGATTTGTTGGGAAGTTATCAGAGTAAGTTCTTGTTGGACTTTGAGTATAATTTAATATCGATTTCGGGTTAAATCCTACCTGTGTCATTGTAAGGCACAGAGTTGGCTTTGTGTTTACTCCCTTCATCTACTAGTTGCTTGCAGCTGATCAAATGAAACGTCATGAGAGCTTAGCTGCTCTCCTTCGAAACATTCCTCAAATTGTCAGCGTTACCACTATGATTTTGAATTTCTTTTTTTAGCATAGCAGCGGTCATTTCTTTAACGACTATGGACATAAAGCAGTTCTAGAATGACGTAAGATAATTTTCCAAAAGAGGTTTTATTGGATAAAAAAAACTATAAAAAAGTTATTTTTAAGAAACCCAAAAAATTTCCTTCCAAAAAACAAAAAAAACAACAACCTGTAAATACTTATTTTGAAATGAAGATGGGCGTAGTTACTCAAATGCTTAGAGAGGGTTAAAAATATGAAAGAAACCCCAAATCCATAAATATAGTCATTCCTCCCTCACCCCAGCCCAAAATCATACCACAGTACATAGATCGGCTAATGCCTGTGAGGTTAAGTTCCAATATTTATTTTTATTTTTTCTTATGAAGGATAATATTTCCTTTCCTACCAATTGTTTATCGAAGAAAAAAGGTCATTTTGACCCATTTTCACTTTTGATTTTTAAATATAATCCACTAATTTGATTGGTCTTTTATTTATTTAATGCTCAAAATATGGTTAATATATTGAAATTAATAAATTCATTGACGAATTATATGTGCACATTTCTACTTATAAACACGGAGAGGTCAAAAAATTCTAAGAAACAAAACAAAAATGTATTTTTTATAACCTACGAGTACATCTCACATGACTATTGCAGTTTATCAAGGAAAATCTTCGAAAAATGAATACATTCTGTGTTTTATTCAGATAAACTTACAAATAAGAAAAACTAAAATAAAGATATTACCAAACTCGGTAAGATAGAGGAGATAAAATGACTAGTCTATATACCCTAAAGGTAGTTCCAGTCTTTGACAATGCAATTGTGATTTATTTTGTTTGATTTGGAAGTTCTCAATTTTGTAATTTTTCATTAAAAAAACCATTCCGCTGTTGAAGGAGGTATATTAAATTGATTTTTATTGAACCAAGAAATGATAACTCAAAACCAATTCGTCATATGTTTAAACACTATATTTAGCTTCATTTTTATTCCTAATATACTTCTGTACGAACAATAGTAGCCTCGACATGCCGGCGAACAGATCGAGATCTCTTGGCGATTATGGCCGTGTCCATTACGTACCCCGCTGTCATGGTGGCAGCTCGGAGCAAATTCTAATTTGAATGAGACATGTGGCAGAAATTCTTCTCCAAGGCCCCTCAAACAGCAAGGTCCAGTAGGATGAGGCCATGGTTGGAGGAGGGGCCCACGGAGGCAGGCCAGAATTAAGCCATATTGTTACTGTAGAAGTTTGTGTTCTTTTTGACTTTATGAGGCTCTAATATACCTTTCGATATTGAAATTGAAATGCCAACAGTCTTTGTAACCTTTTTGGAACTGGCCATGGGTAGAACTGATTGCACAGACGTTATCTTTATTATTGTTGCTCATTGTATCCATAGACATTGTATCCAAACAAAACTTATTTAATTCTGTTTCAGCTGTTGTTTGGGTGCGTAATGAAACCTTGTAGTTAAAAATAAGGCGGATAAAATTGTAATTCAATGGAACTGAAAGTTTTGGGTTACCAGTATCTAGGTTTTTATATTCGTAAATTTTACTCGATTACTTACATTTGCATCCACAGATTATCCACATTTTATAAGTATAAGCATGTGCAACCACACATAAACTAACAAAATACAAAGTCAAATATTGAGTAGTGAATAAAAACATTCAAAGCATTTTGTACGGTCAGTTCATTTTTCAATCCATTCCAAACGGTTTTTTTCATTAATAAATGAAAAAATAGAAAAAAATTAATTGTCAAACCATTTTTATATTTATTTGATCATCAAACAAATCAATCTTTAAAATAATAAAAAAAAGGAAAAAACATATCAAAGTGTCCCTCAACTGATTAAAAAAGGCCATATATGTAGAGTTCAAATTCCTAAAATACCCGATAAGCCAAAAAGTAAATACAATATCAAAATTACATTTTGGTATAATAATATATTTGATATTTTGTTAAATAATTGTGTCATTATATTCACATCAAAATGTGTAGAGACTACCCAAAATAATCAGGATATAATATACAGAGATTGTTCCTTTTTTTTCATGTCCAAAAAATAGAAAAAAGTAAGTTATTATCTTGAAAGAGATGAGTATCGGACCCTGAGGGGGGAGTATATACTATTATGTCCTCGTAACATACAAAATAGCAACTACTGTGAATCAACGTGAAGCTTTTCATCCCACTACAAATATTTAAAATTCCAACTTTCCTTTCCTAACAACCTTTTATAATTGCCCATGTTTTAAAGTTCTTTTCTTTTTACAACTTAACCTTTAATAATAAATATCCTTAAATAGATTCATTAGAGCTTCTGTCGCCATTTTTAATTTCCCTTAAAATATGTACTTTATAAGAAATATAATGGAATAAAAATACGGCGACAAGGGATTATGAAAATATTTTACTCCTTGAAGTCAAAAATATAGAAATATTAGTGTTGGGACACGGTCTGAGACCGTACTGATTTTAGTGGCCCAAACTAATTTCGTACTATAAAGACGTTCCATCTGTACAGTTCTCAAATCAAAATTCGGCCTGGATCAGTCATACAAAAAATTCCTCTTGGATCAGTCTCATAAAAATCAATTTAGAGTAGTCTTATAGACTAATTCGTGCTGTATAAGGCATTGAAAAAGTTTGGACTGGATAAGGCTAGGTCGATTTTATAGATACATGGTTCATGACGTCAGTTCTATTTCAAAATTGTAAAGATTGGGATTGTGGACTCGGAGTCGTGGACTCCTGTGTTTGCTATGTTTTGATAGGACTCGTCTAAATTTAGTGTGAGTTCAGAGTCTTTCTTCTGTGTTGTATTATTACTAAGAGTTAATATAATTATAGCCCCTGCCAAAAAGGTTATTCTAGCTCAAGAAAAATAGCATTGAAGGATGCAATCATCAATGTTGAAAATATACCTCGACTCCAGGAAAAACAGCTCTTGACGCCTTAAAAAAAGATCCTTTTATGTATTTATCGGACGTTCGTGCCCTTGTGTACACGTCAGTGACTGTTGAAGGATTTTTTCCCCTAAAAAATTCTTTTTTAGTTACCAGAGGCCATCAACGAAGGAGCATCTTCTGAATGCAATCCTTTTCTTACGAGCAAAATGGGATATAAAAATACTTATTTAATTAATTTTTTCTTATATAGCATTTGTAAATATACATAATCAAAACGAAAGTGTTTAGTTTTGAAGATAATGTTTACCTTCCGTTTTTGTAAAAATCAAAATTATATTAGGCAAGTCTCTAGCACTCAACTACTTTTGTATGTGGATCACTTTGCAGAGTATTTTTTTAAAAATATTTTAGTCATAGTGTTCATCAAGATTGAAATATAAATGGCAATATTCGTTTACATATACCTATCCAAGTGTGTTGTGACTCGTTAGATTCGGTACTCGGGCTTTAAATTACCTTTGAAACTCGGGACTTGATCTTGAAATTCATGTGAGACTCGGGACTCGGACTCACTCTGAAATTTCAGCGAGTCCACAGCCCCGACTATAACGTCATATCAATTTAAATGTGTTGCATAAATCCTACATGTGCTACAAATAAATCAGACGGATAGGGAAGAAAATCAATCCATATATTAAGACCAAAAAGGTTTATATCATGTCCTTATTTTTATCACGCAACCTTTCATGAAAAGAACCTGGGGAAAAGTGGCCTAAAATCAATTCACTGTTAGCCAATTCTTCCTCATTTTAGAACTATTAATCAATAATCATTAAGAGTTATTATCAGCTTAGCATGTACTATACTAACCTATTAACCTTCGGAGCAAAGACATGTGTAAAAGAAGAGGAAATATCGATAGCTGACAACAAAATATAATGTAGATTTTTGTGTTAGTAAGGTAACGACGTGAAATATTGAGACTGAAAAAAAAAAAAAAATCAGTCCCAATTTGAAAACGATTAAACTTTGGTTTTTGGTCTGAGATCCTGGTCTGGGCTGACAATATTGCAAAAACTGTCTAGAAGACTAGGAAAGAATATAACTGTAGGAGAATCCGTAGTTGTGGAGGATATTCGTGGAATTTTTATTTCTGCCGTTGAGCAGAAATGCGCTCGAAATGAAGATTCCAAAGGGGATTGAATTGTGCTTGGAACTGAGCCTTTGATACTGTTAGATATCATCCATTAAACTCAAGTAGACATTTTTAGATATTGCAGAAGATACTTAAAAAAGAGTTTGAAGAAACGTTCAGGTTGTTAGTACAATTTTCCTCTTAATTCCGGTTATTGATAATATTTGAGTGATTTTAGTGCCTTGGTTGCTATCTATTCCTGTGTTGACTGGAATTGGTATGAGAATGAATGTATGTCCTTTTGTTCCATTTTGTCGATTTTTATTTAGGAAATATTTTATGCATATTGACCACTGCCCACAAAGTTTGTTTAATTGTTAGTCACAAGGATTATGGCAAAGGTTACAAATTGATTTTCATCAAACTTGCTACGATTATTATTTATGGTCACACTAAGAGTCCATTAAATTTGAGAGATCAAGTTAGCACAACATTTAAAAAATGCATAATTGACCCTAACTAACTTTGGAAAAAATTGGCATACATTATTCAATAGGATTTTAAGGGGAGGTTTTGTGTTCTACCGAGTGTCCACTGCTCATTCTAACATCTTTGTTTGTTTGTTAGTCTACTGGTCAACGTCAAAAGTTACGGATCGATATTTATTAAACATGTTACGAAGATTATATATGGTCCCTATAAGGCCATTAAATCATGAATCATTAATTTCATGAAATTTGACCTTGAACTTTGACCTTGACATCTCAAAATTTAATTTGCCTTAATCCTGGTGACTAAGAAACAGGGTAAATACATAACCCCCCTGTTCAACTTCGTTGGCAGTTGTAAAATTGCTTAATCAATCCAAAAATTGGGATACATGGGGCTCCATTTGATTTTAAACGGGGGGTTTGACCTCTACCTAGTTTTTTTTTTATGAGATGCTAATGTTTCTATTAAATAACTTTATGAATATTTATATTTGTAAGCCTTAATTTGATGAAGGATTTTACATTGAAATGTTTAAGGATATTTCTTTCAATACAACTTCACCAGAACATTTTATTTAACTCTTAGATATTATTTACTATCTATATAAAGGTATTAAAAAATAGAAAAATCTACAAAAGACCGAACCGAAAATACAATTATGTCTTGGACCGAGTTTGAGCACTTATAAATATCCAATTCCAAGGTAGATATATCAAAATATTAGTTCACGAAAAAAATAGGAATTTTCAAAGGATTACTTTTTTTTTACAATCCATGACGACGTTTTTGAGAGAATTTTAATTGAATTAAACAAATATTTGAGTCCATTTAGCTATTGTTAGTTCGTTCTACAAACTACATAGAATGGTAATTAATATTTAGATCTCATTATGGGGCTTTTATAAACCCCATCTACAATACACACAACTATTTTTTTATTGCCATTATGTCAATGGGTTATTCAAACAAACAAAATGGCGGATATATATGTATATTGTGAAAAAATTACTTTTTCCCGAAATATTTATTGGATCTGATGGAATTTTTATCTAATTTTTTTTTTATGTCTGTCAAGGATCAATTTCTTTAGTGGTATTTGAACGTGTGAAAATAGTTTTTACAAAACCAATAAAAATAATAATGATGAGAGGATTTGTTTTTTGTTTGTTAATGGTTTTGACTCAAGGAACCAACAACATTCCTTCTTGTTAAAAGGAAGCTTTTTTGTTAAGCAAAGAAGTAAAAAAAAAAACCATTAGCCAACGTTTTCTGTTGTTCTTTACTTAATTAAGAACTTTGCTCTACTTTAGTGCATAAATACCTATATATACATACAAAGAAACACACACATATGTAGTGCGTCAATATAAAAAAAATATTGAACAGAAATCAAAAAACGGACAAATCCCTTTTTTTTTAATTTAATATTTACCAGATTTTGTAAATATGAAGGTGGAATTTTTAATTAGACAGTACACCTCTGTTGTATGAAAGGGATACAAAGTATTTTATGCAAAGTGACCCCCATTGCTAGCTATATATTTTCCCCGCCTGTTTGAAAATTTGTGGATACCACGCAGAAAAAAGAGAGAAAAAACACTTTTTTGAGCTAAACCAGGTATCACACCATTTTCGTACTTCTTCGTAAGCAGTGAAGCTCTTTTAAGCAAATGCGTGTCTCATCGATTTAAACAGGTGGTTATTGGACGGAGCCAAGACTCGTGAAAAAGTTTCTTCTGAGCAAGTGTGTGTCCATCGATTCAAACAGATAGTACTTGACGGATTGCTAAGACTGATGAACAATCCGTAGGCCAAAGTTTCTTCCTAGCAAATATCTCAATACTTTCCTTGACCAGTACTGCTGAGTAATTGGTAAATTCCGATTTCCTATTTACGAATCTGGTATATTATATACTTCTTTCACAAATCTTTCACAGCTCTTTGAATGATTTGTTTGGACACTGATCGTTTCATTGCCATACCGACATTGGCATAATGGGATTTAGTCTTAATAGCTCTCTTGAGTTACGTATCATCATAAGCCTTCGCAATTCTGTAAGAAATAGTCCTATGGAATGCAATGACCTTTCAAATTTCTGCAATCTTGTTGTGGGCACACTGAAGATGAATGAAGGTTGATCTTTGAGACTGAAACATTCATGGTTCTACTCAAAATTGATCCGGTTTTATGATGACTTGCTGATCTGCTAACATAACCTATCTTTGTTTTGATTATAACGGGTAATATTGACAAGAAATTATGAGTTATATCGATTACATTATTTACCTAGAGGACAATGTATTTTTACCTGTTGATTTAAAAAAAAAAAAGATTTGTATTTATATGCATATGGTGTCCATCAACATAAAAACAGCCTTGAACAAAAATCAAGATAAGGGAAAAATCCCAATTTATTTGTTTTTTACTTCTGTTCATGTAGGTCAAAATTTCAATGATATATTTAAGAAATTTGATAATTAAAACCCCAGTTTAAAACCTATATTCTAATTAAGAGTCTTAAATTGACTCCGATAATTACTTTTTCAAATAAAACCATTCAATTTCTCATTCTTTTGTTGTGACAATCAAGTTTGGCAACTATAAGTGTCATTTGCGAAACACCAAATAGTTACTACATATAATTTGTTCAAATAAATTTGTAATTTGTAGAAGAATACTGATGTAATCCACACTCAATTTTGAGAAAAACCATTCTAGCTTACTTATGTGTTAAGGGGCTATATATATGAACAATATAGGAACGAACTAGGGCAATCTTTTAAAACACACACATACAAAAAAAAATCGTTTTTTCCCTTTAAGGAAAAAAAAAAAAAACTCAATACAAAACAAAGTCACAACTAGGTAATTAGTGTCACGAAATGACTATTTTGTTCTCTATATGAATTGAAAGAGGAGAAGTAATGAGAAATCCTTCTCAAGGAGTTCGACAGCTGTATCTTCACTAGAAACATCATTATTTCATAATTTACAGAGACAAAAAGTTATATACGTACATACAGTTTTTATTTATGGTGTATTAAAGGTCAATCATAAGGTCAATATGTGATTTTTTTGCGTAATAGAAAATACAATTTTATTTGTTAATGCACTTCTCTTCATTCTATGGGTCATAAATACATGAATGAGTCACCTTTATCAAAGTATATACTGTAGTAAAGACCAATATTTGCGTGTCAGTCTATTATGATGTACAAAATACATACAATTCCTCTTGATGTAATAGATAAATATGTCATTTTTTTAGTATTGTCACTTTACAGAAGGGTATGTGGCAAACTTTGTGAGGTAAATAGTTTTATTTCCCCTGTTTTTACAGCAACAAATAAAATGATTCATTCACTAATTAGTTCACAAAAATTATCTGTAATCATTTTCCCATCTACAGAGTGGAGACACAAGACTAGTAGTAGTAGTATTTAATTACGATCTCATCCCATGATTTTTAATTACGAGGCTTCAGTACGGAACTAAATAACAGCTGAGAGAAAAAATAACAAGTTTTGTAACTCTCACATGTCTCTGAGTGTAAAAATGTTGAAGCAATCACAAAAAAGGCAATGCGTTTTGCATCTCCTCCACGCCGGTATTTATGACGAAAATGTTGCAGAGGCCGTCAAAAAGTCCATTAAAGCCTCATACAGACAAGACGAAACAAAAATGCCGCAGGAATAATATGTCTGACTCTTGGCCTGCCTCCATGACCATCCTTCAGTCCTGACCTCAACCACTTGGACTGTACAATTTCGGGTAATTCAGATCATATTTCTCATCCAAATTTGGATTCCCCCTGAGCTGTCATCATGACAGCTTGAAACGCCATGGACACGACCTTCATTGTCAAGAGCTTCTAATTTGTTCACCGTCACGTCATGGCTGTTTTTGCATATGAAAGATGACCTAGTGAATAAAAAATATAGCTAAATATAGTATTTAAAGATATCGTCAGTTGGTTTTGAGTTGTCTGTTTTTGATTACATACAAAATTACATTCTTCGTAATTTGCTGTTACAACTGCAAGTTTTGGGTCCCCACTCTGTATACCATTTCCAATTAAAAATGAGAATAGTCCAATTAAAAATGAACATAAAGGTTGCTTGTGTTTCAAGTTTATATTGTACTAACCAATCATTCTATGGTTATTGACGACTGCCGGGTCCTTTTTGCAAGTATAATTACAATATATATGTATTTGTAGATATCAATTCATATTCCAATTGAAAGACAAATATTCTGCCCATAACACTTCGAATACTGTTTACAGGTCACATGAGAAGAAGATTATATCACACTTTTAAGGCATGCAAAGATGCTTGTAAAGGTCAGTAAATGCAACGCTCTAGTTCAAATGAGACAAAGAAAGGCGGTTGTAATATTATAGCTTGTTTAAACCTATATAAATATATTGGTTCTTAAAATTCCATCTTTCATTTCGTGACATAAAAAAATATATAAAAAAAGTGTATTTAGAATCATATGAGGGTCACAAATTGCAAACGAAATGCTGATGGTCAAATACTCATATTTATGATGGCGTCATTTCGTAAATATGAATTTATGGAGGGACTCAATTGGCCACATTCTTAAGATTTAAAATTGAAGTAGACGGGATGTCAAAATTTTTAAAGCTTTAATTCTCATTAATAAATTTGGTTGTGTAAACTGATGACGCCACGGTTAATCACAATATAGTGAGTTTTTATTTATGATTTTGGTACATGATACCAAATTATCGTCATATTGAAATGTTTTAATTAATATAGCCGAAACACGACCTTTGAGGCAACAACAAAAGATTTCTAGTCTATAACATTTCCATAGGCAAAGTGCAGTGTCGCTCTGTGATGATATTTTGGTGAACAAGGATTTAGATATTAGTAATGCTGAAGTATCAAAGATGACAGGCATCTACAGGAGATGTACTCCTTCAAAAGGATGCAGGATTGGTCCCATGTGCGTTGCTACAACTGGGTGTACAAGAAGATTTGACCTCCTAGCTTCCATGATCTGGATCAGAGGGATTATTTTTCTTGAAACTATCACAAGTCAAAGGTCAACAAAGGTCATCAGACCACCAAGAAGTCCCTCATCCACTCCATTGTCCTGGAATGCAAGAATTTAGACCAAACACTACTTTTCAGGGCCTGTGTGAGGTTCAGGACTCGAATCGTAGATTCAACGTAGACTATATTGATTGACATATATTCTTTATAAACTGATATTTTTGAATAAATAAAAAATGAACATTTTTTTAAACTTAAGTAGATAGATCAAAAGTGGTGGACTTCCTTTTGATACCCTGTGAATATCATATGGATATCTTTATTGTATTACGCAGCCTTCCCATACGAAAAGAAACTGGTAAAAAAAGCTAAAAATCAGTTCGTAGTTAGCCAATTCTTTTCAAGTATGGAATTATTATTCAAAAATTGTTGAAAATTGTTCAAAGCTTACAAGGAGCTCAATCTAATTTCACCAATCAACGTTCAGAACCAAAAACATTCACAGCTGATAACAAAATATACTTTTTGTGTTACTGAACTAACGTCACGATATATATTGACTTAAATCTCTATGCTTTTGAAGGAGACGAATGCAGTAAAAAGGTCTATTTCTATTTGACCACTCATTTCACATTATTTTTAACTCCATTCAAAGACTAAAAATCACAATAGAAAACACTCAAAGAAAAGATCAAACAGCGATACGGATATCCTTTACACTAATATTTCTAAAAAGAAACCCTAAAACCGAATCCAATTCCTCAGTCATTCAGAGTGAGTCTGAAAGAGAGAGAGAGAGAGGGGGAAAAAGCGTAAATACCCATTTCGTTACGCATAAAATTACCTACCTACATATGTTCCACAAAGTGGAAAATAAATACTTTTGATGCGTCAGCATGAAAACAATCTTCAATAACAATCAAGAAAAGTAGAAAATCCCAATATATTATTTTATTTTACCGAGTTTATTTTTCAACAAGATATAATTTATTTATTAAGAATAGAATTTCAATAAAATTAATACTACAAATAGATGTGTGTTTGAGCTCTGCTAATAACTAATGGTGTCACCCTTAGCTGCAATGATGGCTTCCAGGCGGTGGTGGAAAGTCTGACACCCGCTGTGAATGTAGTCATCTGTCGTCGCGTCCAAGTGCTGGCTGATTTGGATCCCTATTTATGTACAATTTGGGACATACCCAAAGGGTGAATAAGAATAATTTGTTCACAGAAATTGACGATCATTCGTTAAAGAATACAAATGTAATTCACCGTCAATTTTGGGAAAAATACATTCCAGCTTGCGTTTGTGTTGACGAGCCAAACTATTTGTTTGTCAAAGGTCAGGTTTTCCCTCCTTCATTTATATATATTTTTTCTAAAAACATATACTCAATTTTTTTTGGCGAGATTTATGATTTGATAAACTTTTACGAGAGGTTTTCAAAGTCTAAAATTATCTGTATTTTGAAAGTATGTATGAAGTATCTATAGCGAGTTTATGGGCTAAGCCTTTTTTGCCTCTATTTCTAACTACAGCTGATAAGTAGAACAAGAAGTATAAAATTACTTTATGGGATGAGTAAAGTCTCTGTGCAGTATATTTTATTTTTGTTACTTTATGACTTACACAAGTATTCTAAAATAGAAAAAGAGGGTGGTTTAAGTCATCTGCCCTCTTCTGAAAGAAGAGAAAATGAAGTTTATTGTTATATGGCTTCAACTTTTTGTACTCATGTGTGAGACAATCTTTTTCTTTCTTGAAAGAAAAATAGTTGTAAATTAATTTTTTATTTAAAAAGACAAAGTTTGACAAAAAATATATATTTTTATACTTCTTTAAAATGGCCACTGATTGAAAAAGTGAATATTCTATACATCTATTTGAATTAGAGTTTGACTAATATATCAATCATTTAAAATAATTTGTAATCCGCTGTCATTTGCCTATTCAAAAGCTGTTTCACGAATAATTTTTTACGAGTCTCAATAATATATCCCAAGCTCTGATTCAGCCATAGTAAGTATTAAAGTTTTTGTGTGATGGGCATGGAGTATGTGGGGTCTAATTTCGTTTTTTTGTGAAATAATATTATGAAGGAGTCTAGCCCATAAAGTTTAATTCAATATTTATTGGGTTGAGGAGCTCTCTGGTGTATATGAGTGACGTCCTTGTTAGCTGGAGTAACTTTGATTATAATAGTTACGAGCAGTAGTAGTAACCGGCCCTGCTCAGAGTTATAAAGCGTGGACGAACAGATAAACTTTTTGTCAAAGCCCTTCCTCCTCTCCAACGTGTAAAACGTGCTGACGGCGTAGAAGGTGTTCTTGGAGACGTCCAATTCCTT
Source organism: Lepeophtheirus salmonis (assembly GCF_016086655.4). NCBI lineage: Eukaryota > Metazoa > Arthropoda > Copepoda > Siphonostomatoida > Caligidae > Lepeophtheirus > Lepeophtheirus salmonis. The sequence goes on along the minus strand of NC_052141.2, from coordinate 1,822,745 downwards.
GGAGTGCGTGAATGGAAGTTTGTCGATCACGTTCATGTGTTATTTTCTTCGCTGGACAAATAAACTAACCGACAAACAGACGAACATTATATATTATTGGACACATTAAAGCATAACAAAGGTGAATAATCAGGATTTTGTACAAATGAAGTGAAGACAATAATCGAGTTTTTTCTCTGAGTCATCTGAATTCTGAAATATCTGAGATTATAGTACTTTGGGACATTTATTGGTCAGAGTCATTTTTTACTCTTAAGACAATCCCCAAATTAAAAGTAAGACTAATGAAACTTATGTAAAAGTGTTTTTATTAATTCTCTATCTTGTTCTGAACACGATGTATTTCCATTTTTAGGCTGAAAAAGGATGATAAACGACACTCTTCCCTAGACCCTTATAACTTATTCATAATACATAGTGATGAGGAAGTTCATAGCTTATATTATAGAAAAATATTATTATTTTCTAAAAAAAGATCTATTTAAAAAATATGCATCTCCAAGAATTTTGTAACATTTTGTATTTTTTAAGAGATCCCATTTTTTATGGGAGTGTACTAGCAAATATGTAGTCAACATTATAATTATAACTTTTCCGATTTCAATGCCAATTTCATGACGTCTTTTCCCGTAAAATGAAGATCAAGACAATCGATGGAAGATATACTTCATCCTTGATCATCAACTTCGAGAGATGTTCGAATTCCAAATTCCACGAGGGACGACGGGAGGAGAATTCATACGAAGAAAACTTCCAGATTTTATAAGGGAGTAGGTGAACTCCTTCCTTGGGGATTAGATACCAGGATCAAAACAATAAAGTGATCCATTCACGATGAGTAAATAATTTTAAAAAATGGAGCAAAAATCCTTGGCGATGCACATTTCGTGTCATTTTGTTTTCCCACTTGAGTCATATATCCTTCTTCTGATATATACTTTATTTACACCTACAGTTCTTTGTGCTCAATTTGCATTTTTTCCTTGCTAATTCTTTGCTATTAATCATATTAAAAATATTCATTTTATTTAATGCTCTTTTTTATATAAAAAATAATTGTTAATATTTAAATATTAAAAAAATGTATGTCAATCTTTGCTGAAATTTGCCATTTGTCCTTTTAATAATGTTAAACACAATCCATTTGAATCCTTTTTTACTCTGATTGTATGTATTAAAAAATGACTCATTTGGGAAAAGTAAAAATTTTGTTTTTATTCCAGGTATTTAAAGTTTCAGGGATTAGTATTGGTACGGGCTATTTTTTTTAATATTATTTACTGTAAATATACAAGTTTACAAATACACATAAATAACAATATTCAATAACCTTTCAACCTAAATTTGATGTAACTAAGAGTTGTTTAATCGTTCTAAAAACTTGATTTACAATGTAAAAATAGCTTTCCTCACTTTTGATTTAAAAAAAAAATACTACTCCTTTGAGGGTTAATTTGAAAAAGAGAAATACAACTTTACCGATTAATCTATTAGTGATGTTTTCTTCTTAGATAATCGACCCAAAAATATCCGTATCAATTCATTCCTAATTTGTAAATGAGTCATTTTAACATTTCATAGAGAACGAGATTCCACTCTCTTATTTTTTTCATTTGAATAAGACTCCGATCAACCCGAATAACAGGATATGGGAGTTGATTAACTCCTATAACATTTGTAGTCTTCATCTTTTTTAGAAAATGATTGTTCTATTAAAAAAAAAAATACAGGAAGTAAGTAACTGGATGAATTGATTCCGTTAGCCAAAATGTCAGTATTTTCTCTACATTCATACGTACAATTAACATAGGTAGTCCTAAAGAAGAACCCCTCACAAAGCATTTTATACATTCATCATCAATTCCCTTTCAGATCACGACTCATTAACCAAAAGTTGTTTACGAGTCAGGTGACATACACAAATAGGTGATGATCGACCTAATGAAAGGATTCGTTTCACTTGGAGTATCTAAACAATAAGCTAGGACATTTGCATCATTTACAGTCGCAGCCTCCTCCCCATCCAAATGCCACCCACATGCTCAAACAAACAACTTAACAGCACAAACATATTCCTTGGGAAAATACAAACCCCTCCATTTGGGTTACGAGTTAGATCAAGAGCCTTGACTAATGATTCACAAAGGCTAACCCCACAATGAAAAATATATTATTTATGTAAAAAGTATGATGTATTTATCAAAAGAAAAAAAAAAAAGATCAAATATTTTGAGGGAAGTTGAAAACCCTCACTTGGCAAGAATTCATAGGGGATTTGCAGGACTTTTAAAAATAATGGATTTATTTTTATTAGACCCTATATTTGTCATAGAAATGGAGTCCTTTTATTTTTTGACACCATCTTGACATGCAGTAGTTTACTAGTTTCCTTAATATTCCAGAAAAAATGGCTTTTATTGCTATAAAACTTGGTTGTTTAGACCCTTAAAATGCCCGTCATCAACAATTTTGATTTTGATTAACATTATAATGTATCCCATGAAATATCCTTCTTTCTAACCTAACACCAACTAACCAATACAACATCCAGGTTGACAATCTATAGCGTAAAGCTTATGATAAAAGGGCCCGAAAAGGGCCCTCTATCTAAAAATAACAAGATTATTTATTGAATTATATACAAAGGAAGAATTTTGCAATTCTTCAACTTCCTCAAGATCTTACTGCAGTGCTCTAATCTCTTGGGTTTGGCAGAGGCCAAGAGGAGGTGAGCCTAGCCCTGTGCATAGGAAGTGAGGCACAAGCCCCCTAATGGTCCTATTAACTGTCATTGTGCACACAGAGTAGTCCTTGGCTAGCTTCGATGTTGGTTTCGTTGGATTCGCGTCAATTGAGTTCGTCATGCTGTTCAGGAACGTCAGGGTCCTCTACTTGTTGCTTCGGGACTCTTGGGGCCTACTGGTCGGAATCGTTCAGACACTTTAGAACATCGTAGAAGGTCGTCTTGGTGTACTTGGCGGAGTCGATGATAACCCTGGCGCCGTTTCCTGTTCTAGCTAATTCAACAATAGGGTTCTTTGTGTCCCTTCCGTGGTTGTTGTTGATATTTTCGTGGTAAAATTGGAACCAAATAGTTGCTAAGAATATTAACCACTCATATATAGCCGTTAACTTGACTACAATCCCCTCGTTATTCACCTTGATGAAATCAAACCTTGTCTGGATTTATCTGTTAAATTTCTACAAAATACAATTTATAAATTAAAGACTAATGTAATTTATGAATGTTTTGTTTTTTAAATTGCCCAGTCATTGTCATCTTTTTGAGTATTTATATAAAAATTTCGTAGGTTGATGGAGTATTATCAACTCTGGTTTATTTATCAAAGTGCCAGTAAGCATATTTCTTTGCAATTCACCATCAGTGATTTGTGAGAAGTCAGTTTTTAGTATTTTACGATCGTTTTATATACTTTTGTAAGATTATCATAATTACTATTGGCTGATGTAACTTTTATAGTAGTCATTGTGAAGTAAGTGCCATATTTTAGCCATATGAATATAAACAAACAAGGTGTGGCTAGTGGCCTACTTCGTTCACAGTTTGGCAAATGCGAAGGACGATGATTAGCATCAGCCTGTGGTGCTCATACCAGTGCACTAGTTCGTGAGCAAATTAGTATAAACATGGGTTGATAAGTATTTTTAACTACGTAACAAAGTGGAACGGATTGTTAATCACCGGGATTAGGGCAAAAGTAACATATTGATTTTGATCAAGCTTGTTAGGAACGTTATATATAGTCACACTAAAACACTAAAAGGCCATTAAATTTTGAGAGGTCAAAGGTCAAGGTAACAATAAACGTTCATTCAAAATCATAATCGACCATAACTTTAGTAAATATTTAGGTACAGAGCTCAAATTGGTGTCCTTATGTAGGTTTAATAATGTTGCTTCACTTTGCAAAAAAATAAAATAAAAAAAATATTGCAATCTACCAAGCGCACGTTTTAATTTATTTAAGTATAGCTTCAATAAGCTACCCTTAAAACAATGTTTTTAATCTATTGTTTTAACTCTTGAACAGTCATTATAAATATTTTATTTTTTTAAAGGAAAATTGTTTGGATATTTTAAAGACACTTTGAGAATGAATTTATTTATTTTTTCTGTCAAAGGATAGTACACAGAAGAGGCCATTGGGAAAGAGAAGGTAAAAACACAAGCAGCAGGGGTATACAGACGACACCTCCTTATAGATTTCCACCCGAAGAGTTGGGTATTTAAATCGACGATGGTATTTTTTAAACTTTTTTTTTTTTTTTTGGATTTCTCTACTGTTATTGTTGTTTTTTTACAAAATGGCGTGTAGAATGTTTCTTGAATATCATTGGGGAAAAGAAGAAAAATAATTGTAGGGTACTTCATATTATAATGTACTCATAATGTTTCGATCTCCTGTATATTTTTAAATAATAATAATAATACAACATGGAGTCAAATCCGATCCATCTCTGCTCCAACTCCTAGTGGGACATGACTTATCGACTCATAAATCTACCATTAATTTGTCAGCTGGAGTCAAGGCCAGGAAGGACCTTTCTTATTTATGATAATTGTAACCTTCCTTGTGTGTGTGTGTGTGTGTCTTCTGTCAATTATTTGGACTTTTTGAAGCACGTTTGATTCCTTCATAGATACAAAGGTGTGTATTTAAATATTATACAAAATGTCAGGATGCAAACGGATGTTTGTCTGATGTTTTTTTATTTATTACACTCCATAACAAACATGTGATCCGTCAACAAAAAATCAAGCTAGAAGGATATATCTCTTATTACGTATGAGTCAAGGTGTATTTTACCTTTAATATATTTTGCTCGTCAACACAAAACAAAACTAGAATATTTTTTTACCAAAATGGAGAATGGATTTCATTTGTATACTTTGACGAAATATCCTCAATTTCTAATATATAATACTTCTTATTAACTTTATGTGTGTGCCACCAATTGGACTTAAAACAGCGAAGATTGATCGTCACAAAAAAGGAATGAAGAATTAATAGGTTTTATTTGAAAGGCAATATCGAGGCAATATAAGTACCTTAAATCAAATAAAGGTTTTTAAAATATAGGTAAATTATTAGGTATCCTAACTCATTACACAGATTAGAATACTAAGTCTATAGCAGTATAAACGATATTATTGTCCCATTTTCATACACAAAGTATTGAAGTCTATGGCAAGATCCTGGTGAATTAAGAAACGAGTTTCTTAATTATTAATTGAAAACCAAAGAAAATATATAAAAATGTATCCACCCTCAGAATTGATGGCAAGCTCCAGGCAGTGAGGGAAGCTGCTGCAGATCCTCTGGATCTACTCGGCGCATTTGGAGGCCCAGGTCTTGATGACGAAGGTCTTCAGGACGCGGGTGCTGTTGTGGTGTCTCCTGCAGACCTTGGACTCCACGTGTGCCTAGATGGAATAGTCTAGGGAGTTGAGGTCCTGGCTCTGAGGTGGCCATAAGTCCTATGCCCAGAAGTGCATGTTGGTCTGAAGTAACTCTTGGGGTTCCTTTGCGGTGTGGGCAGGATTGCCAACAATGGATTTGATCTATGGGATAACTTTGGTGCCCTGAATTTTAACGTACATACTCATCAGCCTTCAGCCTGTATCCTGACGGGAACATACGGGATTCAGACCTTCAGCAACCAGGCCCAACATCATCACTGAAGCAAGGTGAACAATAGTGGGACATTCATGCTCCTCTGCTACATCCCCCAATGTCACTACTCGATCATTCTGCCTCAAGCCAATAATTCACTCAAATATGTCAATGAAATATTGGACGGTCTGTATATATGACATAACAAAAATAAACTCCTTTTCTGCATTTTTGTTTAAGATTGTTTTTATGTTGATACAACACAGATGTCAGCCATCATGAGGAGTATTGACACTTTGCTGAAAAAAATAAGAAATATAGTTGATTACGATTCATATTGTAATATAATGTAATTCTGATTTCATTGCATGTTACACCAATTTAAAAAAATTAAAAGGTTTAATTATTATTTACCAAAAATTGCAATGATTAAGCGTTGATTAATTAATAATTGAATTATTTCAGTATAAAGATGCTTCAACTGATGGTTCGAACCGCTATTAAAACCTTTGTAACAAAAATCATGACAACCACAAAATAAATAAACATATTAGAGAGAGAAAATATGTTTAAACAAAAGAAGATGTCAAAAAATCAATCAATGATTGAGACCCAATGGACAATGTGAATGAATCAATCATTTGGATCCAATATGTTGGACCTCCTATGCACTTGATCAAGTATTGATCAACACTCCTCTCTGCTGAGATTGTCTCTGACTCTATAGGGATCTAGATATGATTGTCATTGTCTATTAAATAATTACCACGTTTTACAGCATGAGTCAACAGGAAATACTTTTTTTTATTTCCCCCCGGTAAAGTGGTCCAAGTAAAGTGGTCATTCGGTAAAGAGTCTGTTCCGCACAATGACATTTTTGTCAAAGTGGTTTTCTGCAATAAGGATTCAGCAAATTGTTCTAAATGAAGTAAATATAAACATCTTAAAACTCAATTGGTGTTCAAATATTGATATCCAGGGTCTCCATGTCTTTTGTTAAACTGTTCGAGTCTACCATATCTCAAGAACAATTGCTCTAAATTTGAGTTGTTAATCTAAGTTTTCCATCATAATAGAAATCAATTTCCTCAATGGTTTACCACTCACTGCTTGATAAGGGGGTTAAAAAAAATGTCATGTCAAATTAGTCTATACGTCAGCTATGTATTGTACATAGATTATATTTGTAGAAACAAATTTGCTAAAAGAAGGTAAATTATGATCAAAGATTTGCAAACACTTTCACCTAAACAGGTCCTTGAAATGTCTCTTTATAAGGTCGTATCTCAGAATTTATTATGAGGTATAAACAAGAAGATTCAAGAGTTTTAATTTTACTTGACCCAAATATCTGTTTTTGTTCGTTAAATCATATTCCTATACTATAGGACATGGATATTAACATTCATGCATATGCCGTGGCAATATTTGACAGTATCATAATATGGTAAACAAGGAAGTGAGTCATACTTATTCTAAAAGGACAAAGATTGATCAATCTATCAGATATCCCTTTCATAAATAATAAAAAGATCTATATTCACGAACAGATCTCCATTTTTTTCTCATACAAAATTAATGAAAAAAGTGGATTTTGGAGTGGCACACGCTTAAAGGATATTTATGAAAGTTATTTATAAATATGTACAATCAACTTTTTTCACAAACTACATACAGTTCTTTAGACTTGAGTAACACTATCTTTGCCCTAAGAGTCCGGTTTCTTCTCAAATAGATGTAGAATATCTTTAATTTTAACAGAAAGTTGTCAAAAGTTGACTATTTTGTTTCTCATACTTGAGCCAATCACAAGCCAGAGAATATTGTTTCATTGTATACGTAGGTATTAAACATAACTTTTTGTTCTTCATTTAGCTTTAAAGACTACAGCAATAGATTTTAACGACACTCCTTAAACGATGCTGGATATCAAAAATGATATCCATTTATTTAAAAAAAATTGTATCTGTACTGATGTTACGTTTTGCAAATAATGACGGGCCTGGGACTTCCTCGAAGCTAAAACAGGCTCTATTTCATATTTGTTAGTACCAAATTGTGTTATCTTTGCCGACATACATTGACTCTCCTAATAAGTCGGTTGATTAATGTTTCTTAGAAGGCGGGAATTGAGTCACTTGATTACATCCTGGGATTTCTTGAAATATACCAATTAGTTGTGAATAAATATATATACTATCCATTAAAATTAATAGTGGTATTCAACACAATTAATTACACACAGGCTTGTCAAAAAATTCAGAATAATCATCAGAATCAAAAGAACTAGATGGAGGTGGTTTGACATATTCTTCATCTTGTTCCAATTCGAAAGGATAAACTTCTGAATCTGAGTACAATGTGGACACAAATAATGTTTTATTTCTTCAATGGATAACTTTTTCTTGGACTTCCTTGTATAAAATGTGGAAGCAAAATGACTGGTTCAGGAAAATCTATGTTAATATTTACACACGTTTCCTTTCTAGAGTTGTTCATTCATATTTGAACTTGCTTGAGCCTGTTCATACACAATTATATATATATATATATACAAGTGATTATTTGAAAGGATTAGATAAAAAATATGATACCCACGTCCGTCTAGGCAGTGTTCACCCGATCAACGAAATGACTACTAATTTGAATTTTGTTTTTTTTGTGGCTAATAAAATTTATTGTAAAAATTCAAGACGTTATTAGCAAATATATTTAAGAAGTGTCTCACAGTATTTCATTGAATCCCAAATGGTTATCAAAAATGATATCTTCGTCCTCCTAGTGTGAAATTGCTTAGGTGACCTAATTTCATTCTTTCAATTAAAAGATAATTATATCATTTTTAAGTTGTGAAATGGTTTTGAATGATGTCAGCCAATTTCAAATATTAATAATTTTGTAATAGGGTCTAATATATATGTTTGACCACGCTCATTCTCAAGCTTGAGTAAACCAATGTCTATTATATATTGCACATCGTAGCTTTAGATATATTTAAAGATTGATGCTTAATTTTCCTGTAAAGGATGATAAATTTTTAAAGATCATATTGAGGCCAATAAAAGTGTCTTAAATCAAATAAAGTTATTAATCTGTTCTAAAATTCTTGGATATCTTAGCTGATCCCATGAATACAAAGCCAATATTTGACTCAAATATGTCAATTAAATATTGGATTGTATGTACAAATCAAATAAAGTTATTAATCTGTTCCTAAAATTCTTGGATATCTTAGCGGATCCCACAAATTTGAATACAAAGCCAATATTTGACTCAAGTATGTCAATTAAATATTGGATTGTATGTATGTATGTACGAAGTAAAAAAAATACTTTGGGTTTTTTTTCCTTTTCTTGATTTTATATTGTTCCACGACCCATGTAATTCATTTGTACTTTTTACATATGAATGTAGGCAACATTTTTGAGTTAAATAATTATAAATATGGTTCCTTAGACTCCTTCCTATTTTGCTATTGTCAGACTAGAAGTCGTAAAAGACATAATCAAAATGAAGAATGATCGTGACTGAACTACATATCTTTATATCCTAATAATCACTGATGACAGCTTTTGACAACCTTTCCCTCAACTTTTGAAAGAAAAGGAATTCTTTTGTCTGACATCATTTTTTTTTTTTCTTCTTCATATCAGTTTATTAACAAATGTCGTCAAATAGATAATCTTCAGGAGGAGAGGATTTAATTAAGGACCACTCCATGTGATGAAACCTCTTTTTGTGGGTATTTATATTTTATTTAAAAAAATAAAACGGATTTAATCAACACAATTTCCATCTATTCAATTATTTCTCTCTCTTTCTTTAAAAAAATAAATAGACAAAAATAGAATGAACCTACTCCGATTATGATCTTTTCAAACGAAAGAAAATTAAATAAAAAATTGTCAATCAATGTTGAATATCTTTATAAAATCAAACTTAATTAAAATGTGGAAATGACTACAAAGTGTTGGCGCTCATGGAGGTCCCTTCATCCGGACATCAGATCATAAGCATCGATATTGTGATAAAGAATGGATGTACAGTTATTTTTGTGTACAAAAATGTTCAATGATTGACCTAGAGCCTGTTTTTTAAAGATACATTTTTCGGGTATTTCTTAATCATAACTATTTATAAATTAATTGAATCAATTTTTTCCTTTCAAACTCAAATTACACTTATGTACACATTGGCTAATTTGGCTACTTATTGATGCAGGTACGGAATAGCTTGGGTTACAAGACACATTCATGACATCAGGAGAAAGTCGTCTCTGTCATAAATTCTCTGTTACCCAGAAACTGAACTGGTTATTTCTTCTTATAAACACAAATTAACAATATGTATTCTCATGGTAATTCTTTTGAACGTCTCCAATCAAAGCAAATATCAACGAGACTAATTTGATTTTTAATATCGCCCTCATAATTGACTCGCCTCATCCTTAAGTTCGGGTTATCTATCGTCTATTATACATTATGCATCGTAACTTTAATTGTATTGTTTCGGTTCTTATGGAAATAAATATATAAAGGCTATAAGTTGAAAAATATCTAGATGCCAATTTCAGCTGTTTACAAAAATGGATGAGGTGGTAGAAAATAGTTGGAAAAGAGAAGAGAATCAGAGCAAGCATTAACGAATTAATCAGCCCATTAGGGAGTTCACTTTTGTCTTCCTTTTGGGACATTGCTTTCGCCAATCATTTAATTAATTCAATTATTACAACTGATGTAAAAAAAACCATTGAATAAGGTGAACGTTGAATTGTCTAAACTTTTTCGTCAAATTAAAGAAATCCCCACACAATTTATTTTTATATAAAGCAGCTGAATTCTTCTACCCGAGTTGTATATTCAAAAATATTTTCTCTCAATGCCAAGCTACCATAAACAACAACTTGTTGTCTCTACATATTTAGTTCTAAATTGTACTAGTCATAGACACCAGATAGGGGACCAATGGTGCCGCACTTTTTGGTAAATAATGAAAAGTTGCATAATTATAAATGTGACACATTTTGATACGAGTGACTCCCCAAAAAGATCTCAAATTAACACAATTGTTTAAAATTCGTCAATTTTTGGAGGAATGTTATGCAAAAAAAAAAAAAAAAAAAAAAAAAAAACAAACAGGAAAAGACAGCTTTTGGAGCACTTACCAACTAAAGGGAGTTCATGGAGCAACAGTGAGTTTCAAAACCATTCGTGTAAACGATTAAATGCCTTTAGTGAAGTATTTTACTTTACAAACGTAGAGAAAACTTACATAAACGTTGAAATCAATTCTTTAAAGTATTAATTCCATGAACGGCCAAAGAATGTTTACTACCAAAACATTTACATCCTCAATATGGTGAAAATGTACTAAGTTGACGTAACATGCAAATAATATTAATAAACGCCAAGTGGCGACACTATTCTCAGGTATAAAAACCAATCATTAATAAGTATACAAAGCTCATGCCTCATTCATTACTGAATACATCATCAAAATAAAATAGGAAGTGTTGTTATTTTCATCACTTCCAACTTAGTATCATGTAATCTGATATGATACTGTTGAATGGATAAGTTACTTTCCTCTAAAAATAAATTAGATTTAAATTTTGCGAAAAAAATTATTATAAAGTGTTGGGTTTTTAATACATTATATTTCTATAAAAATAAATCTGAAAACTTACTAATTCAATGATTAATGAAGGTTGATGTTTGAAATTAATTAATATTAGAATATATTTTAGCATAAACAATTAGATACAAAAAAAAACATTAGCTCTCTAGCCAACGTACAAGTTGAGAAAATGACACTTGAACCAGCACTCCAAGCAGTTGGGCATCTCCAGGACCGCTGTCTACGCCGTCAGCACGTTTGAAACGTTGTAGAGGAGGAAGGGCTCTGTCAAAAAGACCAAACTGGACACAGAGGAGTTAAATAAAATAGCCCAGGCAAATCCTCTCAAGTCCATGAGAGCAGATGCAAGAGATCTCGGGATTTCACACAAGTGGATATCCCGAGGCTTGTGAGGCCACTTTTGAAACCAGCAATGAAAAAAAAACCCATCTCCTTCATTGTTAGACTCTTTTGAATGAGTCTTTTGATTTTTGGCCCACTTATAGCCCTGATGTAAACCCTCTCGACCACACCTTTTGGGTGCATGTCAAGCGGAAGGCCTGCAGTGTACGTCATCCAAACACAGAGGCCCTCAGAACCACTATCAGTCAGCACTGGGACGCCATTACAAAGAACAACATCTGCAGTTGGTACTAGGCCTTCTGCCGCCGTCGGGATGCCTTGATTGCTGCTAAGGACAGCTACATTAATGATAAGAGAGCTCAGATCCACATTTATTCATATTTTTAATTTGATTGAAATTCTATTGTTAATTGATAAATTATATTTTGTTGAAGTTTAAAATTCAAGGTGTTCCGATTTTAATAGACTACTCGGTAATATTCATACAAAAAAAAAAGACAAACAAACATAACTTGGAAACTTGAGATTAAACATGACAAATGGTTACCTAAGTATCAAACTTACCATTCCCCTTAATACAAATAATTCAAACTGTAAGAAAATAATACAATTGTTTTAGTATTTATGGGACAAGATATAAACAGTTTACCATCTATTACAAGATATGATGGTTAATGTTTAGTGTAATGATTCTATTTGCATCCTGTAGTGTCGTTAAAAGAAGAGAGGTTGTGAAGGCCTTCCTATTATAAGTTGGTAAGATATTTTTGGTAATGGATATCTAGATAAAATGTGTGGCATTGCCTGGATCATCTTACTACAAACAAATAAATCAAAATATCTGATATGTAAATGCAGTTCTTTATCTTTTTTCGTACATTTTGCAAAAAAAAAAGAGAAGAAAAAGTATTTGTGATCGATCACTCAATACATTGTTATACAGTCATATAATGATACTAATCATGTTTATCGTTGAGTATATACTCATATAGGTATGAATATACATATTATTCCTATGTACCTGTCAAAAAAAAAAACTACAATAAGGCACTTTCTATCTACATAATGCTTTAAAATATGATTCAACTGTGTACTTATTTTATGGGGTTTTTTTTTTTCGTGTATCTATAGAAAACGGATTATGTGTCTAAGTCTATATAGAGGGTAGATATTTAAATCCGGGAAATTTAAAGATATTGTATAATATTAACAATCATTTTCTCAAAATTAATAATTCAACAATCTTTTGCTCCTACAAGACGGGGTTGTCCATAGGGAAGTCAATCACTCAAGCCAACCACCTCCAGCTTTCTCTACATCCTTTAACCTCTCCCTGAACCTGGCACAATCCTTGATGATAATTATTCTTTTAGAGGGGGATGTTAACACACACACGACTGATTAAATAATGAACAAAAAAAAAAAAAAAGACTATATACATCAACCGTTTTTCAATTTCCAATCTGTCAACATAGTTTTTGTTTTAGACAGATCTCTTATTTAGAAATGTCCACGTTTGTTGGACTTTGCCTTTGAAACGCCCCACAAATAGTAATCCAATGGTCCGATCTGTGTAGCTAAGAAGCCACATTTCCTTTGCCCAAAACATTCAGCAGCTCTCAGAACAATCAAGTGTCTTCCTTGCAGGTGTTTACGACGACACATCATACTCCTGAAAAGCTTTGCCAACATCGTAAACAGTTTATTCGGAAAGCCTTGTAAACTCAATAAGTTCCCCCCGTCTCTGAGGTACACTATAATAACCGCATGACGTTTGTATTCGGAGGACACCTCAAGGATTTTTTACTTTTTCTTGTAGAATTTGTCCAGTGCTACGGAGTTGGTTCACATTATATCCGAATCCGACTTCGAAACTCTTACACACACTTTTATAATAATTAATTTTTATATATATTAATATATTATTATATAAATAAAGATTTAATTTGTAGTTATAGGTAGTTATGAGTTATTTGGAGTAAATAATTGTTCCGGATATATAGAAAATATTTAGAATATATAATATTTAACATAATTAACAGCTAATGAAATAAATCCAAAGTTATACATCTTATATCTATTGCTAGTTCATTCATAAGTTTCTGAGCATAATTTATCCACTTGTAATCAAGATACAACAATGCACACAACTTCTCACTGGAACGTTACACTTTATACTGATGACGTTGACTATCCAAAATACTTTGTATTGAATTAGCTTGGCATAATAATGTAGACTTTAGAGGTGGGAATTGTGATTGTATAGACTATAAAACACGTTTGAAATTGGCGAAGTAAACACATTTATTATTTTTTAAATTTCAAGTTTAACGGATTAATAGGGGAAAAAAATAATAACCATAATTTATAACTATTTAAAAAACAACTACTTTACGAACGCTCAAAGTAAGCCTTAGATTATAAATAAGTTTTATTTACATAAATTATTATAATTTTTGTAGGTAGAGTTGCTTTATTTCTTTCGACGTCTGACTCTAACTCTACAGGCCTGGTTTTGCAGGGGCGTCCGAAGGGGGACTAAGGGATTTTTTTTTTTGGCTAGAAAATTTAATATTTGAATTTGTTTAATATTTGAAATTTAATTCACCTGTTCAAAAAAAATTCCACAAAAATTAAATTTTAAATTTTTTTTCCAAAAAATTTAATACTTGTAAATTTTTTCCAAAAAAATTTATTTTTCTATAAACAAATATTGATTTTTTAAATTATTTTCCAAAAATACAAGTTTTTTGAATTATTTTTCAAAATTTGTAATTTTTTGTGAATAACTATAGATTTTTGAAATTAAAAAAAAAAATTATATTTGAAATTAAATTTTTATAATTTTTTTAACTTTTTCCAAAAAATTAATTTTCTTTGTATAACAATAGAATATTTGAAATTTTTTTTCCAAAAATTTAATTCTTTGTGAGTAAGATTTTTGAATTTTGAATAAAAAAAATTCAAAAACCAACCCCATCCAACAAAAATATAATCCTGCGGACGCCCCTTTATTGTCAGCTGAATTTGATGGGCACACTTTCATAAACATTCATTTCAGGGATGTCAAGATATTCAGGTTTACACTCTAGCAGACTTAAAATCCCCACCCTGTATATATTTTCCATTTAAGAAAAGGGAAACGTTTTTTAAAGATAAACACTAAAGATTGTCCAGAGCGTTTGTCCATTCATAAGTAATCATGATTTTGTTTTGTTTCTTTTGCAAATCCGTCTTTTTGTACTCCTATATATATATTCAACTGATTGACAGCTTTCTTGTTCCTGGTTCTTATCTCCTTTGATAGTAATAGTTATAAGATGAACACAAAAGAATACACAAGGATTAAACCTCTCTAAAAGATCATTCAAAGAGTCACTTTTTCTTTGTAGCACTCAATCAGATTCTCACATAATTCTTGGCGTGTCTACCCATTTATTTATTCATAATATGGTAATGTAAATTTTGCCAGATTAATCTTTTTCATACATGAAAAGTTTTCTAGGAATAGTTTTTCAAATATGTTTTTATGTATACAATAAAAAAAATCTTTTTTCATTTAGTATTGAATTCGAGTCAATTTTTTTAATTCTGTCCCGATTGAGTGAACGAGTTTTGCGTCTAGTTGAGTTAGTGATAGAGTAATATATTAATTTTCCAGTTTGATTTTTGGATAATCTCCACATATGAGGCAGATCAAGACAAAAGCAGATTAGAAAGATTTTTCTCAAAATGGAGTTTGGATAACATTTTTAAGATTACTCTTATTAACCATCAGGGTGTGCTGCAAATTCTACTAAAAGTGATTTAAATTGTACGTTGCAGTAAAATAATGAAAATGAATAGATGATATCAGGTCAACAGATATCTACTTAAATCAAATAATAGTTCTAAACTAATGCTAAAAATCCTGGATATCATAATTCATTACATAAATTTGAATTTAAGCCTATTATTATTACAAATATGTGTTATGATATATATTGGTATATCAAGTAAAAAAATCATTTTCTTGATCTTAGTTCTAGATAGTTTTTATCTTTACCAGAATTGTTATTGTATTTATTGTAATTATTATAGTAGATTATTCCACATTATATTTCTACTATATTGAGTAATTTTCAGTGAATGACCGATTTTAGCAAAGTTATATTAGGATATAACACGAATGTTTTTTTCTATAAATAATAGCTACAGTACACAGTGTTTCTATTAATTATTAGGCGCCGAAGAACAGACACTCTTTGCTTTAATAATATAAAAAAATCCTACGAGTTACTATACGTTTTTCATTAACAAATTCAACTGTACTTAGTTACTTGATACTTGAATGTTAAGGATGAAAGAAAAAAAATACTTTGGATTTACAGCCCTAAATAAATGTAGTTTAATTTGATTTTTTAATATGAGACACTGAGCTTTAGATACACACGCCTCGTTGTTTAAAATAAATCCTCCTCAGACAAACAAACAGACCAACTTCACTCTATTAATACGTAAATATAAGGATTACTGAAACAGTTTCATATTTGTTTAATTTCAACTATGTAAGTGTTTTTAAATATTGCTTGTAATTATGATTTGGAAATGCAAGGTTTAACGAAATATTACTTATAATGATTGTTGGTCAATGTTTGACATTATGCTTCCAAAATGAAGAATTGAATGAAAATGTATTTATTTTCGGATGATGTGAAGTGCATATTTCTTCAGGGTGGGAATTCAAAATTGGTAGATGAACGTGATTTTTTTTAAATCAAGAAGCGACACTTCCAAACCAATATGTGATATGTTCAAATGCTATATTTAGCTAGATGCAATATATCCTCATTCACGGGCAATAACAGCCTCGACACGTCGGTGAAGAGATTCACTGGTCTTTACGATGAAGGTCGTGTCCATGGAGTACGAGTTGGAAGCTCGAAGTGAGTCCAAAATTGTATGAGATGTTCAACAGATATTCATCTCCAAGACACCCCAAACTCTAAGGTAAAGGGGTTTGGGGTCGGGGCAGGAGGAGGGGCACATGCAAAAGGTTGCTCCAGGTCATGCCATAGATGCTGGTCCAGAAGTTTTCGTTCTTCTTGGATGTATGGGGTTGTAATGGCCTTATTGATGTTGTAGGCAGTCCGAATGGAGATGCTGATAGTCATTGCAGCCTTTTCAGCACTGACATCACGCAGAGGACAATGCTCAGGGGTTGCCTTGTTTGTTGTTGCTTCGACGTTTTTACACTTAGAGGCATGAGATAAAAACAAAAGTTGTTTATTTTTATTTCATCAGCCCTTTGGTTGCATTATGAAACCTTGTAATTAAAAATAAAGAGGATAAAATCGTCATTTAATACTACCCCAAATTTTGGGTCCCTACTCTGTCCAATGACTGAGTAGAAATTAGAATATGCCTACATTTATTTAATTTCTTGGATTAAATCATCACGCTAATGAAAGCACTACACCGTTATTGACATTTAACTCACCATTATCAATGACTATGGAAGGAATGTAATTTTTTTTTTTTTTTTTTTTTGTTAAAAGAGACGACCACCCATTTCTGTTTTTAACCTTCCTTCCATCTAATGTATTTTATTCATTCACGTAGCACATCTATAAAAACACACATATTTTGATTAAAAATAGATGTTGGTAAATGCGTAAACATCCAACCACTAAAGAAGTTATATCTAAAGGTCTTTAAATGTTTGTAAAAGCCGGGTAGGTTATTTTAATAACAGGGATTCTCAACCTTTTTCTAGTAATGTACCACTTGCAAAATATTTATTTAACCCCCATTACAAGCACAAAGCATTTTTAGCTTCAATCATAGGCGCGTTCGCAGGATTATATTTTGAAAAATGTATCTTTTTTTTGGAATTTTTATGAAAATAAATCCAAAAAATTAAACATTTTGAAAAAAAAATTAAAATATTAATTTTTTTCGAAAAAAAACTCAAAATTTCACAGCTATCCACAAAAAAAAAATCAAAAATATTTAGATATTCACAAAAATTATTACCCACTCACAAAAAATTTCAAAAATCCATATTTATTGTAAAAAAATTAAGTTTTTTTGTGGAAAAAAAAATCTGAATCAAATCTGTCGACGAAAAATTTCAATTATAAAATCTTTTCAAAAAAAAATTCAATATTAATTTTTTGTAGAAAAATTTTCAAATATTAAATATTTTGAAAAAAAATTTGAAAGAAAAATTAATTTGGGGTGGGTCACAGACCCTCCAACCCATCCCCTGCAGACACCTTATAAGTTTTGTAGCATTTGTAAAATATTCGTTCAAAATTTCAAGTACCCCTGGAGTCCCTCCATGTACACAAAGGGGTACGCATACCCCCATTTTAGAACCACTGTTCTAATACAATAAAATTAAAATAGTGATGCAATACTCATATTTAGAGCTGATGGTAAATAACATGAAGAACACACTGATAAATGCAGAGATGTACAGACCACCATTACCACAACACCCACCGGGTGTGGCAAGATAACTTCATTTTTTTATAATACATGGCAATCAGGCTGTGGAAGTAGTAGCGGGGTAGTCTTGGTATCATTCTAGAGGCCAGATTCTAAAGTTTTATAAGAAATACAATCAGTCACTATAATGCGTTGGAGTTGTGAGGAACGTGCATTTACTAAGGTTTATAAATATACCCAAAAATGGTTGTACAGAATATTGTATAAAATTAAAGTAATTACAATTTAGCTCTAGAGCTTTCATTTTTCCGATAAGTGAAAATACATTAATTGCTTTCATTTCTAATATACAAAAAATGATTTATTATTCAACGAACAATAATGCTAGATAGTTAAAGTTGAAATCATCATATTCAGTGTCATACAAGAATTTTAAATCTGTTATTTGTTCAAATAGGATAATTAAAATTACATTTATTCTGTAAAATCGATATTGTTAATACCTTTGGAAAATTACCAATAACTACTAACTTAATCAATTAATCGTCCATAGTTATAAAATAAGATATGTTGGTCATACAATTAAGCACCTTTTTAAATAAAAGAGTGTTCCTGTAATTCTTTTCAATGATAACGTATTTATAGAGAAGCAAAATAATTGAATAAATCTGTTGGTATTTAAATATCAGTGTTTGGTTTATTAAGTGTATGAACAATAGGTAATGCCACTTATTGGATATGATTTTCAAAATGTTTAGAATAAAACTTTAAATGTGTACAATCATTATCAAATAAAATAAACACTTCTTTAATTTATCAAACTTGCTTGATTGTTTTTAGAAAAAAGGACGTGATGTTGCCGACCCCTCTCCAAATAATTTTTATCTGAGTCATTTATTCATGAAAAAAGTATTTGTAAATATGTTCAGATTTATTTAAATACCCCATAACTTTCATGATAGCGATTGGGGGTCAATAAAGAGTTTGTATTGATTTAATTTACCTCTTAATATTTCACCGTACCTTTTTATATATCTATATATATATTTACATGCATTGCTACATAGTGTATGTATGTCTATACTTTGCATGTTTACCTGATAATTTTTTGGAAAAAAAACCCTTATTTTTATCATATATATTGTGCATCAACATAAAACTAATTTTAATAAAATTCAAGTAAAATACCAATATAAATGATATTTATAATGATTTTACTCAAAAGTATTGACACTTACATCATTTAAAATCTGCAAATAAATTATATGTCTGGGTTTTCAATCTAAAAACAACCTAGAACAATATTTCTTTTTACTTCATATATACTTACAGCCCATAAACATATTTGAATCCATTATAGGCTTAGTATACAAATTTTAGTCAAAGTATGGAACTTTCATTTTACTTAAAATACTTATATTGGCCTGAATATTGCTCTTTTCATACAAAATAGGTCAATTTCTCACTCTTTTATTGTAAAAATCAATTTTGGCTACTTTAAGTGCTATTTTTAAAACGTCCAACAGGTTAATAAGCTGATAATATGCAAAAGAATAAAATTGTAATTCACACTCATTTTGACAAAAATCATTCAAGATAACTTTTTTGTTGACGGGCCACATATAAACATTACATATTTACATGGTAATTTTTTGAAAAAAAATTAGTTTTGTATTTATCTACATATTGTGTGCAATAACATAAAATCAATCTCGAACAAAATTCAAGAAATGGAGAAAATCTCAATTAATTGTCTACATACAGGCCAATATGTTATAAGACATATTTGAGGCTATTACAGACCTATTATTTCAATTACTGGGGTGAATTAAGATACCCAAGGAATTTAGGTCTAGCTTAGAACCATTATTAGGTTAAAGGTACCTATATTGGCCCCGATATCGTCTTTTTTTAAATACAATGTATCATTTTTGAACTCCTGTAAGTGTCATTTGCGGCATACCTTAAGGGTTAATCAGAATAACTTGTCGATAGAAATAGCCGATAATTCGTTTAAGAATACAATAGGAATCCACACTCAATTTTGAGAAAAATAATTCTGGGTTGCTTTTGTGTAGACACATATACACACTGCATATTTACCTTTTGAGTATTTGGCAATGATAGCTTTGTATTTATAGTAGGTATATAAGTCTCGTATCCTGAGCCTCTAATCTTGACATAAATCTCTTTTTACAAACCATTTACTTAAATCTATTTACTCACTTTAACCTTTTCTCCACCAGAGTGAAAAAAAATATAAGAATACTCAAACAATGGGTCACTTCTCCTTTTTTTTTTACCTTTTTAGCTATTTTATTATGCATATTTATTTTCTACTCGCTCAATATTTACGTTTCAAACTTTCTTAGAAATAATAAAATATATAAATCCTTTACTTATAGTTTATTTAATACAGAAACCCCCTCTAAGAATGTGTAAATAAATAAAGGAAATGTATTCTTCATATAATCACTAAAAATTGTCAAAAAAGTATATTTTGGCCCCCTTAATTACAGGCTACTCCGTCTAAAATGCAACACTTTATCAAAATGGTTATATTTGAATAAATATCATCAAAATTTGTAAACTTTTGTGCATAAATACAATCAAGGGACACCTTTTTTTTCATTCTCAATCATTATTTCAAAATTACCTTAATGACTGGGGCAGAATTTTAAGCATGATATCTTTACTAAGCTCGGCACCAAGTTGGCTGAAGCAGTGATGATGGCATGCCTTCACTTGGTCCTTTGTTGTATATCGGACTCCCGAAGGCTTCCCCTTGATGTGCACAAATATACAAAAGTCCAGGTGGGAACAGTTGGAGCTGTGGGAGGTCAAGAGTCTATTTTTTCAAGCTTATTGAAGAGGATTGTACATCGGGCCACACGCTTTCCTCCATACAAAAAACTTCACATTCTAATGAAGAGTTCTCTTGTAGGCATTAAGTTTAAGTTTTGCTTCACCAAGCGAGGCATGGCGGACTGGCTGTTGTCAAATTAACGAGCAAGGCCATTGACGGTCACCTTGCCTCTTCTGCCGTCAATGGTGACTTTAACTGCCCCAGGCAAAAAAAAATCCCCCTTTGGCCTTGATCAGGACCTTGTGGAAGCTTTTGGTGTACCTCTCACGATCATCCGGTACACAGTCGAGGGATGGATTATATCCCAGCATTTTAGATATATCAGAAGGTGATTAAACACGAGCGAAAAGCTCCGGAATTACAGCTGTGTCTTGCTCCATGTTTTTAGTTATGACGCTCTTATTTCTCGGTTGGCTTTGCTAATTTTTAGTTCACAGTTTCTTTAGATATTTTTCTATAATAAATTATTAGTGTTTAACATCGAAATATAGCAAATAGGACAATGGTGCGTCTTTTAAAATAAGTCTTGCATTTTAGACAGAGGATCTTATATATCTTTCAAACTAATAGTTTTGCAAATTATTTGTCACTTAAACCCAATAACGTCATACACATAGAGAAAGAAATACATAGGGGTGACAAGAAGCCCGAATGATTGAGTAAAAGTATCAGCTGTTCCATGAATAGAGTATTCCTTGAATATTGTAATGCTCTGTGTGTGCAATCATTTCACAAATTAAAAAAAAATATTATTGATTTTGTATTGCATTTTTTGAAACAAAAATATTTTCGAAATAAGGCAAATATTTGAGTACCTTTTTGCTTCATTAGTTATAGAGCACATTCCTCTAGGTATATTATTAATACATTTCTAATTTTGAACCCTTATAAGAACTGTAAATAAACAAATGAAATTATTTTTAATTGGATTCCTAGAAAAACGTGGTTTTATGTAATCAAGAAAAGACAATTCAAAACCAATTTGTGAGATGTTTAAATACTATATTGAGTTATATTTTTATTCAATATGTCCTCCTTCACATGCGATAATAGTCTCAACACGCCAGCCAATGTATTGACAGATCTTGATGATGAAGGCCGTGTCTTTGCCATTACCCGCTGTCATGATGACAGATCAGTGCCAATCCAAATTTGGTTGAGAGGTGTAGAAAACATTCTTCTCCAAGTCCTTCCAAATTGATAAGGGAAGGGGCTTGAGGCCAGGGGTGGAGGAGAGCCATATTGAGGCAGGACAGAAGTCAAACATATTGCTGCCGGATAATTTTTGGTTCTTCTTGGCTGTATGTTTCCTTATTGCTCTTGATGGTGATGCCAGGCGGTCTTAGCAGTCTTCTCGGGACTGACACTAGTGATAAGGTTTTTTTTGTTTTTGCTCCAACATTTTTACACTTAGAGACATGGAATTTAAATAAATTCACTAATTATTGGGAAGTGTTCACAGCTTAACAAGATCTAATACAAAATACAACTAATCAATGGTCAACCCCCTGTTAACGACCAACAAAAACATTGTAAATTTTTTGTTTTAGTAAGGTAACACCGAGTCAAATAATTCCTCACATAGTTTGTAAGTACAGAGTGCCTCAAATGAAACACTTTTTTTGATACCATACACTCGAAAAAAAGAATAATTTTTTTTTTCCTTTTACTTATAAAAATACAATCACCGATTCAATCTTTGATTTATGGTTTTAAGACTTAGCAAATATGATTTTGCAAACTTTTTTATGCTTTGTATATGAATTATGGAAATGACCTCAACTCTAGAAAGGGAAGGGGGGGATTTGGTCATTCATATATATAATAAGCAAGAAATTCATCAAATTCCAACATTTTATATATATATACATATATATATTTAAATATTCAATGGTTACTTCTTTGTTTTCAAAAAAGCAACAATTCATCAGGTTGTTGTTGTTGTTTTTTGCAAATAATAGCAAATTCAAACCATTGCAATTCCTTCATACAAGTGTCCATCCCTCAAAATTTTATCAATGCAAACAGCCATTTGTTTGTTGACTTATAACGTTTTTATATTTAACGGTTCTAAGGGATTTTACCAAAAGCCAATTTGCCGATCAGACACGTTATCGAATAGACACTTTGATAAACAGAGATATTGCCAAATGGACGGTTTGCCGGGAAAAATATTCCATATATTGGATGATGATTCTTGTAGCAATACCATTCATGTTACTTCAATTTCAAAGATCAAAAGCTTAATTATTTGCCACAAATCCAAATGGTTAAGTCTGGGAATCTGAACAGGTGGCCTGCATCGGCAAATCCGACTCGCGAAAATTTTATACGAGGGTGATCTGAAACCTCAAAGTGAAGATGACAGCACTCGTACGTATGTAAAAGCTGGGCACATGTATCTAGCATCTGTTGATAGTTACTCAACAAAGTTTCAGTCATTTTGGACTCGCAGTTGTTTTGAAACATTCGTTTGAGTGAGTTGATGTGAGTTTTTTTATGAAATTCTCCCATCTTCGTAGCCTGTGCTGTCTGTAACTTTGCAATTCGTGTGTAATAATGAATAATGAACATTTTATTGCTTATAATTGAAAAAATATGAATGGGAATCATAATTTTAGAGTATTGTAGTATCATCAAATATATTTATTCTTTTATGTGGCAAAGTGTTCACAAACGAATTTAACTTACTCATTTGATATATAAAGAAGAAGGCGTTGCGGACTAGTTCGTCCCCTAGACATGGGCTGATATCCAAATATTCTCCAATTTGAGATAATTTAAGAATTATTTTCCAATCCCATATTCTACAAATCATTATATGTACGCTTATCCCAAACAAAACAGTGTTTTGTTTTCGTCCCAACTGGTGTGTTCCCTTGCCAATAGATTCGTAACCTTAAGACAAGGCTCCCATGTTTTTTAATGTTAGTTTAAAAACCATTTATGCATATATATAAATAAAGCTATTTATATGGAAGACAATCTTCACAAGCCTTCACAATGAATACATCTTAATTTGAATAAAGAAGGCAAGCATTGTGTTGCATTCTTTTTAAGAAATTAATAAGTCATAACAGATGCATTCATTCATCTAAGTATAAGGACTCTGTGAATTAAGCATTTCCTGGCTACAAAAATTGAAATTTTTATTTTATTTTGTCAAATATCAAAATAGAAAAAAAGGAATCTATTTTTGTAGGCTAAAGCCACGAAAGATATAAAAATATATACAATGATCAACCACATAAATCTACAGCAGGAAAATAAACAAAACAAAACGACAAATATTGGAGGAAAAAAACTGGTACCCCTGGCTCGAGATCTGATGAGCAAGTTACTAAAACAATGCTCTTTATCTTCTCAAGTTGTTATGATTATATTTTCATCATTGAGGAGAGAACATCTAAGTATCGAGTAATTACATGCAGGTGTGCTCATGAAAAAGGTGAGTAACACTGATTATTCCTTGGGGAGTTATCATCTGTAATAAAAAAACAAATTCATATAATTTTATAATATTATAAAAGCACTAGAGCATACCCGTATTATATGCTTTACCAGGTATGGGCCTATGAAAGGAGACTAAAAAAAAATTGAACGTTTATTGTGACAAAATGGTTACAAATTTAATTTTTAAACTCCGCACCTTCGCTAGCCACACATTTTCCCCCATCTTTCAGCCAATATATGGATGCCTATCCAAAAAAATTGTTCTTCTTTGGCTGCAAACCAGTCATCTTAAATCATTAAGTGCGTGGCCCATCGATGCAAACAAGTGATAATCGTAAGGCACCAGGTATGGTGATTAAGCTGCATGAGCAAGAGGTCCCCAGTTTTACGATTCAACAAGCTGGTGAGCGGCTATAGAGCGATGCGTTTGTGTGTTGTCATCAAGGACAATTACCTTGTGCTACCTGGCTTCATATTTTGGGCGTTTTTGGGGTATAACATGGTTCAAATCGGCAATTTGTTGTTGGTAGCGATCACCATCATCAGTCTGACCGTGTTGTAGAAGGTCATATCATAATACAACAAACTGGTCCCAGGATACACACAACATTGCCTTCTCACTCACGTATCACTGTGCTCTGCTTAGAGCATGTCCACCGTAAGCTTCCACAAGCATTTGATGGACTTGAGAAGCGTTTTTCTTCAATTAGTAACATAAAGTTTATGATGTCCGCACATCGCAGTTTATAGGCACAAAATTAGACATTTTTACGAGCGAAAAAAAGTATGTTGTTGAATGAAACAAAACAAACAATGAATTAAATATTGTTGACACATGTCGAAATCAGCATTTAGATTTTTGAATCGGTTTATAACTGGCGACACCTAGTGATCAATAGCCGAAAGTCTCATTTCATAGGCGCATACCTAGTATTTCGAATTATTTTAGTAATGCTTTAAATAATTCTAGAAGTTAGTAAAACTAGTCGATAGACAACATTTGAAGTTCTTCAATTCCTTTGTCCATAATAATTATAAATGTGTTCATCCTTTAACCAATGTAAGACTAACACACTAATCCTCTTCTTCCCTTTTTAAATTCTAATTCAATATATATTTTCTCCTTTTTCATTTGTACAATGATTTGCTTTTTGATTTTTAATTTTTTTGATATATTTTTGGACCGACAAATCACACCTTAAACAACTTTGAGACACGGAGAATCGATCTTGTTTTATGAAAAAAATCAACTTATTTGCGAAAAAACAAACTTATACTCCAGAACCCAGGAATCTCGTCGGATCAGAATGAAACTTAGGTGCGTAACTCATAATTATAAAAGACTTTTATTTTATCTCTTAAGTATGTCTCTGTTTCTTTTTCGAAATAAAATGTATCCTATGCTTTTTATAAGCGGACACACAACTAATATACTATTATATTATAGTTGATAGTATGTCTCTTCATCGATGCCTAATATTTACAAGCAATAACGGGAAATATTCGGTCCAGTTCTGTCTTAAAACCGCTCTATCAGTCCTTGAACCGATCCTTAAGACTGTTAATCTTTCTGACTCTTAGTACTAAAACTGATTAGAAAGAAGAAACAAAGTTGAGGGATGTCATTAAGGACCGAACTTATAAGTTTTAGGATTGATATGGAGAACAGGACTGCATTCTTCCGTCGTAAATAAGGACTAGCACAACACTCCAGTTCTGATATGGGGATACGATGCGGATATTGGATATTTTGCCTAATATATCAACCAACATCTTGTGCTTCTCATCTCTTTCCCACAGGAATATATAAATACAATGTATTGTGTTACACAACAAATTTCTAAGAAACGTTTTCTTTTCTTTGTAAAGAAAAAAAAGAAAAATATGAAGGGGAAAAGAACTGTGTCGAATCACCTAATAACAAGTTATTAAATCACTAATTACCATTGCAGATTCTTTAAAAAAAAAAGAAAAAAAAAAAAAAATTGGGAAGAACCTTTCACACCACGATTGAATTTCCGTTGAATCCTGTTTTTGTTGTTGAACAAATGTCTAAGGCATACATAATAATTCTAATAAATATAAAGCAAAATCAATCATCCAGTGAAAGAACAGCCTACATTTAACAAACAAACAAGCAACTTCCTCTTGATTTGGTCGTCCAAATGAATGTTTGTACACTGTATCGAGTGTTCCATTAAAATCTGAACACTTTGAATTTTAAACTGGAACAAGATATAATTTATTAATGAACAATTTAATTTTAACAAAATTAATGCAATAAACAGATGTGTGTTTGAGCTGACTTAATCATTAATGTAGGCAATCATACTGGCAATGATGGCTTCCCGGTGGCGGCAGAAGGCTTGAAACCCACTGTAGATGTAGTTCTCTGTCATGGTGTCCAAGTGCTGACTGACAGGCATCAGAGCTGGGGGGGGCGGTGAAATGCAAATGTGTCAAAAAGATTTTCTAAAAGATTTTCAAAATACTTATTCAAAAGCGTCTTGAAACGGAGGGGATTGGTTTCTTTAATTGCTGGTCCCTCACAAGGCACTTTCCACCCTTTTTTATAGCTCTCTGCACAGTCTATTGATAAACCTCGAGATCTCTTGCATGGACCGTCATGGACTTGAGGGAATTGGCCTGGGATGTTTTTTAAACTCCTCCGGGTCCAGTTTGGCCTTTTTGAAAGGGACCCTTCTTCCTATAGAACGTTTCGGAATTTCTGACCGCGTAGAAAATGGTCTTGGAGACACCCAACTACTTGGAGTGCAATCATGGAAATTCATTCAAGTGTCGTTTTCTGGACTCGTGCGTTAGCTTGAGAGGTCAGGTTTTTTATTTATTTTGTAACCAATGGTTTATACTTTAATATATCGAAATATGAATTAATTTTAATAACTCAACCTTCATTAATTATTGAATAAGTAGGTGTTCGGATTTCAATGGAACACCCGGTACAGCGGTATATAAAAAATGAATAAAGTTTATATGCTCACAAAAATAGGCCATTTCTGGTAAACTCTCAGGACTACAAGGCCAGTGCATACTTTATCTAAAAGAAGTTAAACAGATCTTTCAACGATACCACATAAATTCATATCAAAATTTTTGTTGACCCTTGAGAGAAAGATGAAATTGATTTTATATTATGAACAATTTGAATATTAATTTGCATACTTTGACCATATACTGATCTATTCGGCTGAAACTTTAACCGAAAGGGTCAACTGTCAGATGCTACTAGCTGCATAATTCTTGGTCCCTATCGTCGGACCCCGATGACTAGTGATGAAAATTGTGTGTATTGTAGACATGTAAAAAAAATCAACCGAAAATCAACATAGTAACAATGACAATTTAAAGAATGTTTTGGAGGCCTGTAACTTTGCTGTCATGACATATGATTAGATCAGCTGTGGCAAGGGAGGAGGGGAGACTGAAATAAATAAGGAAATTGGCAAGAATTACTCCTATGTCGTTCCTCAATTCTACTATGAGTCCAATAACGACTTACGATTACAACAAATCCTCAAGATTATTCTCCGTATTT
Source organism: Lepeophtheirus salmonis (assembly GCF_016086655.4). NCBI lineage: Eukaryota > Metazoa > Arthropoda > Copepoda > Siphonostomatoida > Caligidae > Lepeophtheirus > Lepeophtheirus salmonis. The sequence goes on along the minus strand of NC_052141.2, from coordinate 1,794,823 downwards.
TATGGGCATTCAAAAAGTTTCATAAGGTTTAGATGATCATTGAATATAGTATGAAAGGAAGATCACTACTCAGGAGTACAATAATAATGACAAATGCTTAGGAAAATACAATTGATTTTTCCGTTAGCAAATTATCGACGGTTGACTCTCGAGATATGAAGTAGGTTTGGAATTTGCATGTATAAGTATTTCGATATTGTATATACATAAATTTAGGTTCTAGAACACTTTCCCTATAACCTTATTGACAACAGCCACTTTGCGAAATGACCACTTTGCCGAAAAACATAAAAATATATTTGATGATAATTCATGCTTCAAAACTATGTCATTATCTACTAGACCATTACAAAAAACATATTGATCTTTATAGAGAAGGATACCTCCTTGGAATAGACGAGTGTCAATCAGAACGACTTGACTAGATGCATAAGAACTCCAACACATCCGATCTAAGTGATGAATACCTTACATTACCCATTGAAACTCAATCATAGATTGATTGACACCTCCGAATTCTTTAAACATATTTTATCTGTCTAATTTATTAACTAGCCGGTTGTCCATAGAATCTCAGCTATTGTTTGATATACACCTTCTCTCCCTTAAACATTTCTTCTCCTTGTAATTTACTTATTTATTTTTGCTACCAAGGCTTTATTAATCATTCAAGCAAGCTATTAAAGCCTCCGCATGATAAAATAATTCAATTATTAATTAATTAACACTGAATCATTGCAAATCGTAGCAAATAAGTAAACATGATATCTTTTAAAATTGATGTAACATAAATGAGAATCGTAATTACATAGTTTTGTATAATGAATCTTCAACAAATATAGTACTTACCTTTATGCGACAATGTTTGTTTCCGGGAAAATTATATTCGGCAAGATACATTTCATCAAATTCTAAGTGTGTCGGGTGGAAAAAGTTTTTTTTTTTCGGTGATTAAATATAAAATTACCAGAGACATACTGTATTATTTCACATTTGATTACTCAAAAAAAAACAATAAAAAATACAGTGCGTTTCAATTGACACGGTCTTTCATTTATTTATTTATTAGATTGTAATGGTTGGAATTTATAAAGGATTCAATATATAATTTATTTTTTTTAGTGATAGTTTCGATAGATATAAAAGCAGATTATCTGTTAAATTGTGTATGGGTATTTGAGAGTAGGGAGTGTTTCAATGGAAACGCCATACAAATTTACAATATTTATATATTTTTTATTTGCTGAGAATAACATCCTTGGAAGAGTTAATTGATTTCTTAGATTAAAATCAATGAACACTTTTGCATAAGAAAATAATAGATATACAGTAGTTATATTTAATATAGTGTTGTACCAGGGAGTTGACACATTTAAAACGGATCTTCACTAAATTGTTAGTAAAATTAATATTTACGCCATCATATTGTACAAAAACATCGAAGGCATAATACCAAAAATTATATATACAGAGTGGTTCACTGTGGATTTTATCTATATCTTTAAGATCTAATATGTAAACCGTTATTATTCAAGCTTGAAAAAATGATGTAATTTTTTTGGTCTTAAACACACCAATTATTTTTATTATCTGGTAATACATCAGCCCCCCCCCCTCCAAATAGCCGTACATATATATAGAGTGAGATCCAGGAAAGAAAGAAAATCCGGGGAGAGGTGAAAATAGGTAAATTAAATTACTTATATCAATATCAGATAAGAAAGGACAGAACAACGTACATAAATTTCACAAGATGTCTTATCTGTAAAAATAACAAAACATAAAACACGAATCTCTTCACAAATATCAGTAATTATTGTGAAACACACTGTACATACCAAAAAGAAGAAGAAGAAGAAGAAAAAACCCCCATAATATTCAATATAACCATACAACCATATTTAATAACGAAATAGCAACTTGCTTCTACCTAAGGTTAATTACCGTAAAAAACGTGAAAGTGTGGATGTATATAAGTATTTTTTATACATGGAGATTTTTTGCAAATCCTTTATTGCGGAAAATGCTTAATATATATATATATATATATGTAAATTCTTGATCGTATAAAGATTGACGGAAAGTTGAAAAAAATCAAAAATCAAATGTATTTGAAAAACCATGAATTATAAAGTGTGTGTGTTTTTTGAATAAAATATCTTACATTACTTTATAATTATGAAAGTCGGTAAGAGGGAAGTACTTCCCTTACAGAAAATATATAACACGTCCATACCTTAATTGTTTCACGCAACCTTTTAGCCGAAAAGAAACTGAGAAAATGATCCGAAATCCGTCAGCCCAATAAGTCAACCTTAGCAATTGCTGTTTTATTTCTTAACATGGTTGACCTCCTTAAAATAAATAAAAATACGACCTGTATTTTCCTGTCAACTGTCGATTCCCTCGTCTCACTTGATGGCTATTTCATGAAAATAATAAATAAACCATGTAATAAAGTATAATACTATACTTATGTTCCGTTATCAAAAAACAGGAATACAATTTCTTGTTGATCCCTCGTCATATATAGGTATTAGTCTTGGGTTTCGGTCTGTAAATCCTAGACCCGTCTGAGATTGCTATATTTTTTGTTGGGTGGAATTATTTAGTCCAATAAAAAGCTCTGTCTGGTCCGGTCTCATATAAAAATTCGGTCTAGATTGGTCCAAAGGAAAAGTTCGTTCTAGATCGGTCATGACCGATTTTACAGATAAATTATTTATAACATGACGTCATATGTATTTTCAAGTACAATGACGTCATACGAAGTTTAAACAGAGATAGCTCGGGTTAATTTTGATCCCATTGTCTCTTTTATAAATACAATATTTGTTTTGGAACATATTTTTTTGAAAAATCAATGAGGGTTTATATAGAAAAAGAAAAATTGGTCTCTTATATTATATGAGACCGGAAAAAATGTGTCGAGAAAGTGAGACCAAATAAAATCGGTCCACGGTATGAAACTGCGGCCTGGGCCAAAAAATCTGTCTAGAAAAAATGATTTAAACCCGAACCAAAAAAAAAAAAAAAAAAAAAAAAAATCGGTGCGGATCGAGTCTCAACACAAATAGGTTTATATTTTTTGTACAAGTTTCAACTTTTTGTTTCATTTTTGACTATTTGAATACAAATGACTAAAATATAAGTATTCTGTCGTGTATAATAACGTTCAAATGCCCACAGTTATATCACTCGTAAATACATCATAGCCATGTAATTTTAATAGATCAAAATAAAATGATAATATCAATCTATAGTTGATAATTAGAATGGCCAATGTCAGGGGGATTTGCTGGATTATATTTTGGGGGGCTTTTGGTTTTTTTGAATTATTAAAAAATAATAACTTTAAAATTTTTAGTCCGCTGTATAATTTTGTCGAATTACCTTGTTTTTTTGGAAATGAAAATTTGTTAACCTTTATTTTTTCATTAATTTTTTGTTCCCAGTGCGATAATTTTTCCTAGTCCAAACGAAAACCCCATCTTGGTGGGGGGGGTCCCCTCTCAATGGTCTAATTAAATAAGGCATTTTAAGACGAATAAATTGTGAGTGTCAACTTGTACAGATATCGCAACTTGTACACAACATATATTAAATATTATATTGGCCATTTTATTATTTCAATGAAGAAACTTTGCCCATCATATACAAATGTATATAATACTTTTAATATAATATTATATAACTAGAAAAAAACAACAACTATAAAATTCATTTTATAAATTGTGTAGAAATAATATGATAAAGATAGTCTGGAGTACATAGGAGATAAAAACAGTTGGTAGGAGTGAACCCTTTGGCTAATTATGTACATGATAATTTAGGGCCTTCTTTCTGTTTCTTCTCGGAAAAAGGTTGGGTGATACAATGAAAGTAACGATGTGTTATGTAATCCTAGACTATCATTTATATTTCTATATGATAAATTCAAAAATGTCTTCATAGACGTAATAAGATGGTTCATATATTTTATATATACAGTTAAACCTTGATCTAACGGACCTCCCTGCAATGGATTTAGGATGCAAAGGATAAAATCTGGGGCACGAAATTTTATCGTTAAATGAATTAATTAAAAAGAAAGAAGACTTGTATTTAAATCCAGTTTATAACGCTGACGAACCCGCTCTGTATTGGAGGTAACTGTCGAAGAATACGCAAGTATTTTGGAACAATGAAAAAACGCAACCCGAAGAAATTAAGCAAGGATAAATTCTCATTATTATTGGGGGCAAATGCTATTGGAACACACCGCCTCGCTGTAACGGACACCCTCTACCTCTATTCGTCCGTTATATGGAGGTCTAACTGTACATATATGACAAAATATGGGTATGCCTGTCCTTTAAGAAACAGAGTATAAGCAAAGATGAAAATCCAGCGTAGAATGGGCATGTTAAAAAAAATAACCGGAAATCAAATTAGTAACCCTGACAATTTGAAAATGTTTTGGATGAGAGGAAGAATAATGCTCATGACGTTTCGTTACATCAGCTACAATCAGCTGTGACAAGAGAGAAAGGAGAAAAAAGGATATAAACAAGGGTATTTGCTAGAACTACTCCGATGTCGATCCCCAATTCTTCTTTGAGTCCAACAAGGACTTACAATTATAACTCCAGGACAAATCCTCAGGGTTACACTTTGTCTTTTATGAGCACTCAGAACGTTGAAGCAGGTTTTGAATATAATTGAATCTATTTAGGAAAGGATGTTCACTACTCAGGAATTAAATCCTAATGACAACTGCTAAGAAAAAGAAAATTCCTTCTTTATATTACCAATTACAAAGTAACGGGCCAGCTAAAAAAAACACACCAGGTTTACATAATTGAGCATAATTATATTATATATACCTTATTATTTCGTTTATTTATCAAAATCAATCAATTATGAAATAGACATTACGTATGATGTGAAACGAAGGACTCAACAGCTGACAAAAATAGAAAGAGTATTTTTGTGTAAGTGAGGTAACACCGTTATAAGTATACAATTAATTTAGTTGTAAGATGTGGATTTTTCTTTAGAGACCGAAACTGGTAAAATGAAAGAACCGGGACTGATAAAACCGATGAATCTGAAGTGGGCACAACCTGTGGGTGAGATACATCTACATACATCTACAGAAACGGCAATGGAGGGGGAAATACAACGGATTTTGGATATTTTTCTCTCCCATTACTCAGTAAAGGAGGTCGCGGACATTGTGTATTGCTCTGTTGAGCTTGTCTGTAATTATTGCATAGTTGGGAAGAACTGGCTAACTGTTGCATAGTTTGTGCCTTTTTTATATACACTAAAGGTAACGACGTGCGATGCAGAGGATGTAAAATCAAATTTTAAAATAATAATAACTTTTGCTCTCTTACAACTGTTTAATTGGGCGTTTGTAAAGCCATCAAATTAGATTTCATTGCTCAGCGGTAGCTAAAGCATAATGAGCTTTTGAGGGGTTGTTTATTGATACTATCTACAATGTGCTTAAGCATATCGTACTGCATTAATTAAAGCCCCATACAACCATTATTACTTGCAATCGATGTTGGGTTATTCAAATATATTGTTTTGAAATTAATCAGCTTTCGTAAGCTGTATTATTAGTTTCAATCAAGGTTTTGCTCTTATCGGTCTAGTGGTTCAAGCGGTTCCGGTTCTTGAGCCGCTAGAACTGCACCCTACAAAAGTGACCCCAGACCACAATTATTTGCTTATCGATCTCGGTTCTTGTGCTTTTGTTCCTATTTAGAGCATATAAAGAATATACAATATATATTCCAAAAAATCAATTTTCTGAGTTTTTTTTTGTACAATTGCAGTGTTTCCAATGATTTTTTTACGTTGCTAGGGGGATACATTTGTACCTGAGTTCCAAATAGCAAAGGGCTTCTTATGGATCTGGAAAAGTTGTTTTAGCCACCATATGGTGTAAATAGAAGAAGGAAGGAGTGAGGTTGATTATGAATCTAGGTCTGTTACTAAGCTTGTTTGGGAGCCTAGAATATGATAACTATAATATTTCTTAAGCCACGCTTTCCCAAACTTTATTATGCCAAACCTCCCTATTCTAATACATTTTTAGCTGAGGCTCCTTTTATACGAAACATGTGTACTATATATGTATAAATTGAAAGGAATCCCCAATTATCCGTCTTACTGCAACCCTCCCTAGCCTCCCCTCACGGTCCCCACTTTGAAAACCAAGGTTGTAAGCAACGTCAGTTTTTCAGAGTTGTGCTGGAAAATGGAGCACTACGCACTCTAAGTACAAGGTAGCTGCGACCCTGTTTGTATTTAATATTATTTTCTAGCAACACCCCTTTTTTTAATTGCCTGTTACAAATCAAAACTGAGCATGTATAAAAAAGAACTGAGACCTTAACCGGTGAAATGAAAGAATCGGGACAGATAAAACCGATAAACCTGAACTGGGCACAACCTGTGTTTGCATTACATCTACAGAAACGAAAATGGAGGGGAAAAGGCAACGGATTTTCTCCCAATACTCAGTAAAGGAGGTCGCGGATATTGTGTATTGCTCTGTTGAGCTTGTCTGTAAGATCAGGAGGCTCATTAATAGCTGCAAGACAGGAAGTGGAGAATACAACAAGATGGCAACTCAAGACTTCTTTATAGTTATGGCTTAGGATGGGGCCTAGGAGTTCCCCGAAGTGATGAAAGAGGTTGTGAAGTCCTGGTTGGATGTCAACAACCACAAAGAGGATTACTGTTGGTGGCAAAGAGACTCAACACTTAGTCATAAGACCATAAAAACTCAACCTTGGTCCAAGAAAAATCTCACCGATTTCTGGTCTCCAAACTTGTGGTCTTCCTCATCACTGGACTGCTCACCCCTCAACTATGTAATATTTCCCTGAATGCATCTGTTATGAAGGAGTAGGGTGATATGTTCAATGACGTTGTCATTCAGGTGTGCAATGCCTTATTTCCTCAAACTGGATGCCATGATGGCTGCAAAAGGATGACATTTGTAAAAATAATTGTTGATTTTATAAGGTATAATTATGATACAAAATACACCTGATCCTATGTATATGATCAATAAGTAATAGTCACAGTAGCGGCTGGTGATTATCATTCATGCGGGTGATGTTGCATAACAAATGGATGTGTGGTTGGCAAGCAATGTGAGCTTAACAATCGGGGATTTGGGGGACCCTGTAAGCTTCCCCAACAAAATTTCGGATAATTGAGTACTTTTAGGGTCTTTTTGAGGCCTATGGAGGGAGTGAAATCCTGAAATTTATAGTGGTTTTAATAAGATATTTTTATGTGATATATAATATACAGTTGATTATTTTGTAATTTTAATTTCTTATAAATTTAAATATGCATTTTCCCACAAATAGATTTTGTTTAGTATTTGTTATTTTGAAATTTTTATTTTGATAAGTTTGTTATTTTAATTTGAACATTAACATTTTAGTTCGTTTTCAAGTTTTTAATTTATAAATATAAACACAAATGATCAAATTTGTTATCTAACAAAATATGATATCCCAATAAACATGAAGATAATTGAATGAAATTTTCAGGAATTACAGAATACAGTATTGTGCAAAAGATGATACTTTTAAATACCTGCAATTGACTTGCATAATATAAAATCTTCTCATGCTCCTCGGACAATAAATGATAATTATTAAAGAAAAAAAGAGAAGTTAAAAATTAAGACAAAGTACTTTCATATTGCGTAGTAACAAAGGTTGAAGGTGCTAAGTTTATGTACTTTGCATTCCCAAATTGATTAAAAATCTTACAAAATACTAGATAAATAAATGTTTTATTGTCCATTGTACCTTTTGTTTGATCCGTTATAGTTGATACGTGATTTTGAAGGCTATCTTGAGATAACTTATTTTACAGCAAATCGTGCGATTTAACAAAGCAACAAATTGAAAAAAATTAAGGTGGTTAAAAGATTAATAATGTATCTACATTAAATATAAATTGTGTCAATAAATATAAATATATATAATGGCTGCTGGGTTATCAGTTATCACATACCATCATACAAAGAAAATTGGAACTGTTGAGTACGCAGTTACAAATATTGTTTGCTTTATTTGTAGCTAATATTGATTGTTTATTGAATTGAGAGGATGTGCAATAATTGTAAGTTAAAGGACTATTGATAATCATGTATAAGAGTATATATTCTTATAATAGTATATATATGTAATTAATAGGGGATTCTGCAGTTCCACAGTGCCATTGATAAGCCCCCACTGAATAGTATTAGGACAAAAAGGTAAATTCTTCTAATAGGACAATTAGGAAAATAATTGGAGGAGATTGATCAGTTGTCCTTTGTGGAGAATTTGGGAGGGACTCGGAGACGATCCGGTGGACTAAGGAATGAGGTAAAGATACAAAAAAAAGTCGTAGTGCTTTACATTATGAGTTGCAATTTCTTCCGGCCTCCTACGTCAGTCCACAGATATTCGCCTCCCATCCCCTCGAATAATCCATTAGAGACACACTCACAGCCACCTATTTCCCATAATAAGACCGTTTATCTATTTTCAGTATCCTCAAAATGTTTCGAAAAGTTGAGACCCCTACTCCAATAATATATTCTTTTCTTCACCCTGCAAGGTTATTTCCTTATTATTAAGAGGTTACGATAATTGAATGTTGACTTTCCGCTGTCCGTGTCTCCAATTTTGAGATGGAATTAGAAAGCATGATACTGGGCCATTTTTTATACAGTGTACTCGTTTTTATTCCTATCTAATTTGCTTATATAGAATTTACACTGGCAAGAAAAAGTTTGAAAAAAACAAACAAACTTTTTTGTCATTTTCATCAATGTTTATGACTTTATCAATATTTTTTACATTAAGCCGATGTAAATTATTATGACAAAAATAAATCCATAAAATCTTTTTTTTTTAATTAGTTGTCTTTAAAAATCCAGCTTTTTTTGGTCAGGTTTAATTTCATATGTAATGTTTCTCTCTGGCAAGTATGAAAACTAGGTAGTTAATTCCTTCATAATGGTTATCATTCCATCCTGAAGACGCTAGCCATTTCTTCTGGGTAGAGATTAATTGGAAGGAAGTTTGTTTTTCAAAGAGACAACGACCCAAAAAATACATCCAAGCTCTACAAAAACTTCTTGGAAAAGAAAGAAAAACCCTCTTACATCTTATTTATAATGCAATGGTAAGCTCAATCTCATGCTTTGAATCCAATAGAGCTATTGTGGGAACACATAGATAGAAAAGTTTGGTAAAAGTCCCCCACAAGTCAAAATGAGTTGTGGAACGTTTTGAAGAATGCTTGGAATGATATCACACATGCCTATCTTGAAAAAATATCAGCAAGAATGCGAAAAGTCTGTAAAGCTGTTTTGGCTGTTAAAGGAGGATTTTTTAAAGAAGCTTAATTTAAACAAAAATCAATTTGATTTTTGACAAATAAATGTTTATACCCATATTGAACCTTCATTTTATTTTAATAGCCTAATTACTTTGTTACCTGATAATAAAGTCATAAGTAGTTAAAAAAATAAGTGAGATTCCTTTCTTTTTTTCCAAACTTTTTCTTGCGAGTGTACATCAACAATGCTGACGTCACATAAAAAGCTCTATTCTGTAGCAAGATAATCATTTCTGGTCTTGATAATAATTCAAAATAAAAACTGTTCGACACTAATGTATATATTTTTTAAACAAATAGCTTTGATCTACATGATAATATTATATATATATATATATATGTATAAATCCCTTATAGAAGGTCAAAAAATACCCTATTCATCAATGTGTCAATGGTTATTTATTTAGCTAAGGGGTCCTAATTATAATTCCAATGGAGATCTTTTGGTTAATCCCTAAGGCCTCATAAGATGATTTTTTCTTTATTTTACTCTAATTCCACCTCCACAATCCATGGAAATATTCATCATACCATTTAAGGAGAAAAAACAAAAACACTTTACCCTCATTTTTAACTATGTATGTATGCCTCACATCTGTGCCTTAGTTTCTTTTCCGGAAAAGGTTTTATAGGAACAAATGTAAAACACACTTTTTAACAGAGAGAATATTCACTTTTTAACATACTATTACGATTTATTTCTATATTTAAAAATATTGAAAGAACTGTTTTAACAAAATATATTATTTATTTAAAGATATTTGAATATTTGTGAGTGTGAATAATTTTTCCTGCATACTTAATGCTTTAAAATAATGAATAATAATTAAAGCCTCTTTTATAGGCACAAATTGTACATATATATAGAGAGAAGAAAAAAAATATACAGGCACAAAAATCAAAGCAGTAATGCCTAGATAGTTAACCTTTTGGACATGCGTTTCCCTTGTCCACGTCAAGGTGTGATTACTTTATGGTCAGAGCTGCAAGATATATGAGGATGCATGTTTATGCATAAATCTTTTTCATGCACATTCAAGGTATATCCATCTATTTATAAGTGATGTGCTGCGAGCAAAATCCATGAATCAGTGCTCGAATTTTAATATTGAACAAAAAACACATTAAAAACTCGGCTCGTGATCTAAAATGTGAGTATTAACTCGTATATATGCACACACACTTAGACGTCAACACGGTCGATAGATGTGGTAAACCGTCTTTACTCGTCAAAACTTATGATTCCCTCTTTTTATTTTTGGAGCATATTATCAGTGATGTAAATCGAGTGACATTTTTAGCTGGCCTGGTTTTTTGGAATTGGTAATCTGTAGAATGAATCTTCTATTTATCAGCTATTGTCCTTATTATTCTATTTTTGAGGAGTGAACTTCCTTTTCGTCTACATTCAATTATAATCTAAATCTGATTGAACATTTGTGAATGCTATAAAAGAGGGAGCGTAGCTTAGGAGTTTTGAAACCTCTTTTAATAGTTATCAAGTTTCAATGAGCCCTTCCTCATGATGTAGATCACGAGAGATGTAAATTCACAAGTCCAAGTAATCATCTACCCCCTTAAGACTGCGTTGGATACCCTCTTTTTTGGAGAAAGGAAACATGACACATTTATAAGGATTCTCCTAGTAATACTCTAGTTAAGACATTTGGTATAAACATTACCAACAGAGTTTAAATCAGAGCAGATAATTTTCGTATCATGCAAGTATATAAATATATCTCCAGATAAACTATACACTAAATCGTTAATCTAAACGTCAAAGAGCGTGGATTCAAGTACACTGCCTTGTGGATTAGATGGAGTAATGTCACAAGGCTCAGAGACAGTGGAATTGATCACTACGCTCTGTATCCTATTCGTTAATTAGGAACTAAGCCACTCTAACAACCGACCTATGATCTAATTAATGGGAATCCTTTATAAATTACGAATTGGGCGTGCTCGCGTTGCAAGGCTGAACAGAGAGGAATAGAAACAAAGAATGAAGGTAGAAGAAAAGAAACCGAGGGATGGATATAGAAAGAGAGAGAAGAGAAGAAGGAAGCGACAGAGAGAGAGAGGTATATATGTATATTGAAAGAGAGAAGGAAAATGAAGTTTTATTGGGGTCAAAAACTGGGTCTTAATGACCTCAGAACCCCCAAAAAATGTCCTAAGAACATGCTTGGTTATTTTATACGTCTATCTACTAAATTTTGGACTGGTTTCTTCTACCGTTTTGGATTCCATGTATGATAACATCGAAAAAGACTTATAAACAAGAGAATGTAGAAAAAAAATTGAAATGAGAAATAACTATCGACGTTTCTATAAAAAATAAGATTTTTGGACCGACAGGTTTGTTAGTGTACCAAAAAGTGTTTAAGAGTGGGTATGTCGACGAGTTACGAGTGTTCAAGAGGGTATCGAATTTTCCGGCGATTAAGAAGTATAGCTCCTCATTCCTTGGGTTATTTTTTTCTTTGAAACTTGAAAATACTTGAGTTGTAAAATTCAGGTTGCGGCACATCACAACACTACTATTTAATAAGTAAATACATAGAGACATAATTTTGTAAATAGACATATTTACTTATGGTTATGCAAAGAGAAAATAAAAAAGTATTTTTGGGAAAGAGCATGATGTTGTTTAAAGTGAAAATATAGTCGTATTTGAAAGTATTGTAGGTCCAGTATTATAGCCTGTATTTTTTAAATAGAATCTAAGAACAAGTCTCAGACAAATATATTGTAAAACCTTTTACCTTTGATGATAAATTAACATTAAAACCTATAGATTGACACTGCTGTAGATCATAAATTGAAAGTAAAAAGAAATATAACTTTCAGATACTGTAATTAATTAGTTAATCATGCCTATTAAAAAATATATTTATATATGAATAATTAAATTTATAGCCTTCTGATGCGGCACAATTTAACAAAATTAATATAAAATTACTTGCTAGAAGGAGTTGCGTTATATTAATAAAAATATTTTAGCTTGAAATTAAACTTCCTAACTAAGGCTTAAACTTAAAAAACAATCAAATATTTCATTAAAACGACCACAAAACTATATGAAACCATCACATTGTAAAGAATCTATTAGTCTCCCTCAATCCCTCAAAGAAAGCCTTCCTACCTCCGAAGAAATAATTTTAAGCTAGTCATGTATCTAGATGAATCTGATAGTGTGAATTTGATAATGGTTGCCTTTAATGTATTAATATCACCCCCTCATTGATACATGATATTACATTCAAATTTCGGGGCTGTATTTAAATACTCAATAATGTTAACTTTATTATAAAACACATTCATGATAGAACTTTATTTATCCTCGATATGATCTTTCAAATATAGTCTATAATATTATATTTTTAATTATGAAAGTTGATTTTTTTTGCAAGATTTAAGTATACCTTGCAGTATCTTCAAAGGATTAATCAGAATAAACATTAAATAAAATAAAATATAATTAATTAATAGATGTCTTCAAAGGTCAATTTTGGGGTAAATCATTTTATTTTGCTATAGTGTTCACTGGTCACATATATTATGCGTCATCATAAAATAATCTTGAACGAAAATCAGAAAAAGAAGAAAATACGTGAATTTATTTTTTAACAATTTTACCATGATTTAAAGGCAACCATTATCAAATTCACAGTATCAGATTCACCTATATATATGACTAGTTATTTACTTAATTTTTTTACTTCATATATAACATATTTTCAACCCACTATTTATTTAAAATATTTGAATCAATAACATTCTTATTATTCAAATTTTTAGGACGAGTTAAGATACCCAAGAATGTTATCTATATTTAAGAACTTTCATTTGATTTCAGAGACTTATATTGGTCCCCATATGCCCCTTTCAAATAAAATCTATCAATTTATCCTACTTTTATTCTGACAATCAAGGGACGCCCACAGGGGAAGGGCTGAAGGGGCTGTAGACTACCCCCAATTAAGAAATTTTTGATTATTTCTAGAAAATTTAATATTAATAATTTAATTTCATTTTTCATTCCTATGTGAATAGCTATGGATTTTTGAAATCTTTTTCCGCAAAATTTAATATTTGAATTTTTTTTTTTAATTTTGAAATTTAATTTCAGAAATTTTTTTCCAAAAAATTTAATTTTTTCTAAAAAACTATGTGTTTTTAATTTTTTTTTAAATCCATTTTTTTGTGAGCAGCTGTGAATTTTGGAAATTTTTTTCTCTAAAAAAATATTTTTTTCAATTTTTTAACGGAAATATTTAATTTTTTCATTTTTTTGTAATTTTTTGAGTTTTCTTCAAAAAATTTCAAAAAACAAGACCCCCTCTTCAAAAATAAATAAATATATATATAATCCTGTAGACGTCCCTGCGATCTAAAAATGGTTGACGTATCATATAATACTTCAACATTTTATTTAATAATAAAAATTGTAGAAAAAAAAACCTAGGCTATTAATGGAAATCATTAAGTTGACTTCTTTAAGACTATCATGTGAAGTGTAACAATTGATAAAATATACGATTTGCTAAACTCGTAGGAACTTTTCTTTACGTACAACACATTTTGTGGCTTTGTTATGACTCCATTGAATGAAATACTTTCTTGTTTTCCAACATAAAATAAAATAATATCGCTTCTTTGGAATATATAAAATTAAAAATTATCGATTTTAAGCTAAGCAACATATTGATAATGAGGTTTTAAAAATTTACAATCATATAGATAATGACCGCTAAACTCATACGACAAAAATATCATTTGCTATGTTTATCCGGAAAAACTTCGGGCTCACTTTGAATGTCCCGGAGAGTACGCGATATTTGTAAAACTTTTTGGAGGTTTTTGTATAATTTAATAGCAAAAACTGTTGAAGATCCAAGTGTATTCCCTTCAAATAGTTGAAAAAAGGATTCAATGTTGCTTCGTGGATAGTTTTTCACAGAACCAAAGTCGAAATTGTCGTAAAACGCATTCGAAAAAGAATAATATCCCTTGTAATAGGCTTGTACTATACAAAAATACCTATGTAATGCTCAAAAGCAATCCTACTAATGAACGAAATTGAATGAGTAGTTTCAGCAGCTAAATTTAGTTGTATTGTTTGAAATTCCGTGAAACTAATGGAATTGTTGATAGGAAATTCCAAAACCAAGGTCTTTTCAAGGCGTTGGCAGATCTTTGTAGTGTTACTGATCATTTTTGTATCCGCTCTGATTACTTAGACAGGTTCTGTAGAAACACACACACAAAAAAAAAAAAAAAAAAAATGGGAATCTTTATTTTTTACTGGAAAATTTAATATTTCGAAATATAATTTTATAAATTTTTTTGCATATAAATGTGGATTTTGAAAAAAAATTCCAAAAAATGTAATATTTAAAATCTAATTTTTATGAATTTTTCTGTAAAAAATCTAATTCTTTGGCAGCAACTCTGGATTTTTGAATTTTGCTTGCGAAAAATTTAATTTTTTGAGAATATCAACGAATTTTTGAAATTTATCTTCATTTTTGAAATATAATTTTTGTAGTTTTTTGTGAATGACTGTGGATTTTTGATATTTTTTTTCCAAAAATTTAATACTAGAATTAAGAAAAAAAACCCTCTAATTTAGGGTGTTTTTTTTTGCAAACGAATCCCCTCCCAATAGAATCTTGCAGACGCCTCTGCATAATTTGGCAAAGAATATAAATGTAGTCCAGGGTAAATTTTGAGAAACATCATTCTACCTTGCTTTTGTGTTGACAGACCATTTATGTTTAAAAATAACGAAAAACCCTCCTGACAAAACTTACGAAAGGAACAAACACTTGAAACTATGCCGTCGACTAGTACAACATACATAGCTATCTAAGATATGAATCTGCAACATCTGATGCTAAGCAGGTGCTCATAGTTGGCTTAGTAGGAGGTAATAGAACAACAATAACAGGGATTTGAATAATATGAACCCTTGCTGTATGTAAACACTCGGAACAGTGATTGATATATAAATAAATTACTCTGTTATTTGTTACTCACGAGTCCACAGATTTCAAATTATTTTGTCGTGTTCTTTAAGTCATATGATGAAGGAAGGGTCAATGGATTATTCCATCCCCCTCCCATAAATGTGTCCTTGCATATAATGCAATAAAGACTATACGAAAAATGGGCTTGGATGTCAACAGAAGAAGGGATTAAGTTGGATTAAGTGTGCCATGAGGGGTTGCATTTGGACTGTTGACATTTTGTGTCCTTCGTCATCATATTTTGACATTTTGGAGCATAAAACGGTCCTCTTTTCGAACAACAGATACAATTAGAGATGCCACTCCTTGGGATTTATCCCAAGATCTTTTGATATTGACGTTACGTTTCGGATTATTTTGTACCTAAATGTAGAAATATTGCTATTGATTAACTTTGTTTGATTATATTAATTATATTTTCAAACTTTTTTTTCAACGCGTTAAAAGTTTACTACTCATTAGGTCGTTCTCAACTTATTCACGTTTTGTCTGGTTTTTACTAGGGCTAATCATGTTCAAACTGTCCGCCTCCCGTAGCCTTAATAACGAAAATTAAGCAGGGGAATATTCATCAACGACACAAATATAGGCTTACAACGCATACAGAAAGGGATTTTATACACTTTTAAGGTGAAGAACAGGGGCATTACTATCTTTCATCATTTTTGAGGCTTATATATATATGATTTTTTTATGAATATGACATTCATTTATAACGGATCGAATGTGAGTATCAAATTGTATTAATATGCTGTAAACTAGTATAATTTTCTTTGGATTTCAGTGTTAATTATTGGGATTTTTAGAGGGGAATCAAGGGGCGGTATAAAATTCATAGTGGCATCCCTAGATACAATCGTCTCTAAATATATTGGCAAAAATGTCAATACACAAGTAAGGTAGAATGATTTTTCTAATAATTGAGTGTGGATTAGATTTGTCTTTTTCAATAATCGTTAATTTCTATGAACAAATTATTCTTATAAATAATGCTAAATAAAAAGATTAATAAAGGATGGGGTTTCCCTTGAAAGGCCATATTAGGGCCAGTATAAGTCTATTACATCAAATAAAGTTTTGAAGCTATAGCTAAAATTCTTGAGTATCTTAACTTATCCAATAAAGCAAATAAATTATTCGTATAGAATTTTTGGGTGTGTATAAAATGCCACTGAAAGTAGTCAAAATGCATCTTCACAATAATAGAAAAATGAGGAATTGAGCGATTTTATAGTTGACAGGGATCAAACCAGGCCCAATATATGTAAATTACATCAAAAAAAAGGTTCTAAACTATTGCTAACATTCTATGGTTTTCTTCACTCATCCTACATATTTGAATAATAGGCCTATAATTGAGTCAAATATGTCTATACTATATTGGATTATATCTATATATGGAGGGCAAAGTATAAATTGGGATTTTCTACGTCACTTGATTTTTGTTCAAGATTGTATTATGTTGACGCATCACAAAATATATATTTTTTATTTTGATGTAAGCCACAGATTGCTTTGACAATCTCTTATTTCTTGGGTATTTTTCACATGTTGTCTACTAGCTATGGTTGTTCGAAATCACATATTGAACCAATAGTTGCTGTGTAGTATATAGTATATTTTATAACTTTTAAAAAAAAAACTCTCATCATTTTTTTTTAGAGGGGGGATTTCATTAACACCATGCTGTGAAAAAATAATATATACATTCATATATTGACTGTTTATCTAAGGTTGACATCTACTTATTATGCCTGTGTCTGCCTATGTCTCATCCAGTCATTTTACCATATATCTTCAAATTGGTTTTTTATTTACTTATCTGTACTTTATTTCACCTTGGCATAACATTTACTCAATGATGGTGTCATCCAAATACTACTCAAGTCTCTTGTACAATCTCGTAAAACTTTTTTGGGGCATTTCGATGTAATTTACAATGTGTATACAAGTATTATTAGACGACAAATATGAACTATGGTGCTCTGTTCATACAAAACCATTTCCAATCTAATAAATGATGATACAATTTGACTCCAGGATTTGTTTTTAATGTTCCTTTAATTCATTCCTGATTATGTATAAATTCACTTTACTGATTGGTACATTAAAATCTGATTACTTTTAATTTTAGGTAAACTTCAACAAGATATAATCTATTAATTAACACTAGAATTTCAACCAAA
The DNA here is from genome assembly GCF_016086655.4 of Lepeophtheirus salmonis. NCBI lineage: Eukaryota > Metazoa > Arthropoda > Copepoda > Siphonostomatoida > Caligidae > Lepeophtheirus > Lepeophtheirus salmonis. The sequence continues at coordinate 1,777,191 of NC_052141.2, read as the reverse complement.
ATAATGTTATAAATAGATGTGTGCCGTAGCTCTCTTAATCATTAATGTAGCCTTCCTTAGTGGCAATGATGGCTTCCATGCTGTGGAGAAAGGCCTGGTACCTGTAGTCCTTTGTCATGGTGTCATAATGAGTGATGGCTTTGAGTGCCTCAGTATTTTGATGACGGACACTGCAGGTCTTCCCTTTCGACATGAACCCAAAAGGTGTAGTCGAGGGAGATGGTATCAGGGCTGTAGGTGGGCCAAAAGTGTCAAAAAAGAGTTCAAAAGAACTGAAAATACACATTCAAAAGAGTTTGCAAGAGTGGAGATGGGTTTCTTTCATTCCTGGTATCAAACATGTATCTTTCCACCCACTTTTTTGATAGCTCCTTTGAAAATCTAGTGTGAAACCCCCTGAGATCTCTTGCATGAACCCTCATGGACTTAAAGGGATTGGCATGGACTATTTTCTTTAACTCCTCCATGCCAAGTTTGGCATTTTTGACAGACCCCTTCTTCCTCTCAAATTTGTCGATCCCATTCAAGTATCCTTTTCTCGACTTGTAGATAAGATAATTTGTTTATGCTTTGATATATCGAAATATGAATTAATTTCAAATTAGTCTACCTTTATTAATTATTGAATTAGTAAGTGTTCAATGAACCACTTGTTATTATACTTAGTGTTGTGTCGGTCCTTATTTAAGACGAGTTCAGCCTTGGTCTGGTCCAGTTCTTTTCTAAAAAACTTATAAGGTTTGGTCCTTTATGACGTCACCCAACTTTATTTCTTCTTTTTTTAATTAGTTCTAGTAATGAAAGTCAGATCACCGATAGTCTTAAGGACCAGTCCCAAGAACTGATAGTACTGGTACTAACAACACTGGACTGGACTGAAAAAATATGGACTAACACAACACTATTTGTAATAGTTAGTTTATTGACAACAATATGGAAAACAGATTGTATAGGACGATGTAATAATATATTTTTAATACATATTTGGGTTAGATATATGCTATTACTTGCCAAATTAGAGAGATACATTTTTAACTGATGGTAAGGTTCAAGTTCTTTAATTTTTGCCCACATTTTGACATCTAATTGTTCCGTATTTACCTTAATATTTATGAAAAAGAGTTTGTATTCTAATAATGAATGTTTCGGTGCACAAAATAGCTGACATTAACAATGCTGACGTCACGTAAAAATGTTCTATAAGGATTTATTTCACTTCTTACTAGCCCTGTTTGCTAGTGGCTAATTTTAATGACCGTTGATCCCTGAATTTACTTTTTAACTTTATAAGAAGGCGGGGTTGAATAAATATGTACCAAATACGAACACGTGAGGAGGTTTGGGCAAAAAATGTAAGAAACTTACGTACATATATGACACCCTTAACAAATTAATCCATTACAGACGATAACAGTTTAGAACAGTTTACAACTCAAATAAGAGATTTATATTTTTATAAAAAACCTCAAAAAATATCTTGGATCCTGATAGGAGCAGGCTAATTAATTAAGTATCAGTAGCATTTATATGTAAGAAGGTATCTATGAATCGGAGACATATTTGTAATTAAACTATTACATTTAATAATAAAAAATTATATTCATATGTTCAAATAGGTTTCTTTTGTATTTACATGAACAAAATTGCCATAAATTATTTGTCATCATTATAGATACAATGCAGATGTAGCTTAATATTGCATCTCCAAAACCAAAATTTCGCTTGAGATTAAATAATTCATTATTTTATGTAGTAGTAGATTTTTATTAAACTCCCTCCTGTAATTGGTTGATAATACATTTATTTGTCATATATCTAATGACGATTTTATAATTTTTTTCGTCAAAAAATTATTTTAAAACATTTCTTTATGTTTCCTTCACATATTTTTTCCTCTCCAACAACAATTACAGCAATCAAAAAAGAAAGAAAGAAAGAGACCACCTTCCAGCAGGAGCTGGAGGAATAAATAGATTCAACATCCCCAACAACAATAACACTCCTTCTGTCTATTTAAATCAAGAATATAATAGAAGTCAAAAAACACCTGCTTTAAAAAAAAGCGCATACAAATCCTCCCATCGTCCTCATTTTCACAGCAGGGATGAGCGTTATATAATTTTTCCTTCTTTTTTCTTTCTTTCTTCAAACGATCCCTACCTATGATCCATCCATGTGAGTATGTAGGTACCTACTAGTGTTGGTCTTAGGTCTGAAAGTGTGTGATCGGTCTCAGACCGCTATGAATTTAAGCGAATTAAATCAATTCAGTAGTTACTTAAAGAAGTTCGTTATAAAGTCTTAGACCGGTCTCAGACCCTTGTGAATTTTAGTGGATCGAACTCATTCGGTCCATTAAAGAAGTTCGGACTGAACCGGTAAAAAAAGGCAAGCTTAGTTTACATAGTTTCCAAAGAAAATATGGTTCTTCCAAATATAAGTCTCATTAGAAAATTTGGTCTAGACCAATTCAAGGCAAAGTGGGAACAAAAAACTTGGAGTAGCAAAAATGTTGGAGCATTAAAAAAAAAGGCAACGCCTGTTCCATCTCCTCCGTACCATTGACAATGCGGAGAAGGCTACAGAGACTGGTAACATCTCTATTCGGACTCCCTACAACATCGAAAAGTCCATGATAGCCCCATAGAGCAAAGAAAACTGAAACTTCTTAAGCAAAAATATGGCTGATTTCTGCCCTGCCTCCATGTGCCCCTCCTTTAGAACTGATGTCAACCACCGGGATTTTCCAGTTTGTGGTGTCTTGGAGAAGAATGTCTGTCAAACTTTTCATTACAGTTAATTTTGCTCCAAGCTGCCATAATGACAGCGTGGTACGTCATGGACACAGCCTTCATCGTCAAGTGGTGTCAATCTGTTCACCGACGTATCAAGGCTGTTATTGCTTGTGAAGGAGGACATATGAAATACAAAATAAAGGTAAATATAGTTGTCAAACAAGGCAGCAACTGGCTTTGAGTTGTCTTTCTTGATTCCATAAAAATCAAATTTTTCGTAATATAGTCATGCTACAGCAAATTTTGTGTCCCCTCCCTTTAGATGACGCCATGAGGGTTTCCAAATGGTGAATATCAGTAGACAAAACGTCATGGGAAATGATATGTGTTGCATTATTCATATTTACACAACTTATGGATACGGAATGGTGAGAAAATCGGTTCTTAGATTGATACTGAAAAAATCGTACCATGATTTTAATAGATTAAATTTCGGTCTACAGTCTGAAATCATCACGGTCTAGACTGAAATCTCATTGAACAAAATTACGTAAGATCAAAATTAAAAAAGTTGGGCTCGGACCGAGTCTTAGCAGTAGTAGATACCTACCTTTTCAATGACACCCCATGACTGACTCAAAAGAATGGTATCATCCATCCATTGTCATGTATATGAGAAGCAGAAAGACTGAACTCTTTTTGAGTGAGTTCTGGGATGGGCTAATCCAATCAGAGGAGCAAAATAATAAAAAAATATATTTTAATCCCACAATGAAATGGTAAATTTGCCTGGAAATACATGTTGAACATTTGACTTTTATTAAGTAGATAATGGCCACGTTTATTACACATCAAATCCCTCAAAAGTCAACATTTTATTCCACATCGAACTTGCTGAAAAGTCCAGTTTTTTTTATTATAAATAAAGTAATCAATAAACAAGTATTAATTAAAAATGAACGTATTAAGCTCGTCTATAGCCTGATCACCTTCTTAATTTATACAATACTAAATTCTAATACATATTTTTGCTAAATACTAAATTTGAAAGAAACTCCGTAGTTATGTGACGCCCAATAATTAATTTATTCTTTTCTTTTATAAGTTACTTGTACCCAACATTACCTGGAGTAATAATGCATCGCTCATAAGACAAATTTTGATTTATTAACATAGAAGATAACTCCTCAAGTATATCATCAGTGTTGCTCTCGATTTTTCATGAGCACACTCACACATGACTACTCAATACATATATCAATTAATATGATCAATTGACACAATATGACACAATTAACATGATTTTAGGGATCTTTTAAAAAAAAAAATTTTTTTTTTGCCCAAGATATCGTACAAAAATAATGTTAAGGTACTCCAAATGACAGATAAACAAGAATTATTAAAAGATATTGCATGAAGATAGAAATATTTATAGTTATATCAATATATAGTGGTAAATTAATTCACCAATCGCCTGTAATGGGTTAAGTACAATTTGTGACAAGATCAAAGAGTTAAAAAAATAATTTGTTGATAGAAATTGACGAATATTCGTCGAACAATACAAAAGTAATCCAGTGCCAATTTTGAAAAGAATAATTCGAGCTGGCTTTTGTGTTGACGGGCCACATACATTCTGTCAAGAAAGTACGAAGAATTGTTAATTTAAATTTCGCGAGCTGAATGAATTTTAAAAAAATGTTTTTTTCTAGGTTGGCAGCACTGTTTTTCATTACGATGCTAAGTTTGAGCGCGATTTGTAGAATAGCTTGTTTGCAAAAGTCAGTCAACCTCAATAGTGCTCCACGATTTTTACAATGAAGGAAATTATTGGACAAAAAAATCGTCATATCAGCTTAGGGAAGTTATCACATTGCCTTCACATCTCTCACGAGTCAGTTTGTACCATTCTGACTAAAAATTTGGGGATGAGACGCGTCGCTACACGGCTTGTTCCAAAAGAGCAGAATTTGCTGCAAAAACAGTACCGTGAACAAGTCATTTCGTACATGATTGATCCAGTGAATTTCGACCCAACGTTTCAAAAAACACATTATAACTGGGAATGATACACGTGGGTCTACGAGTATGATAAGCAAACCAGCCAACAATCATCAGATTGGGGGGAGAAAAAAGACATGTCGTGGACCACTAGTTAGGTAAACTGACATATCCAGCTTTCGCAAGCAAACTGGTCCACAAATCGCACTCAAACTTGGCATTATAATGAAGAACAGTGCTTCAAATTTAGAAAAAGTATCTTTTTAAATCCCTTCAGTACAGGCAATTTAAATCACCAATTCTCGGTACTTTTTGACAGAATGTATACAGTCTTTGTATATTATACACATATATGTGTATATGGAAGGTCCTATTTTATACAACTTTAAGAATAGCCTTATTGTTAGATTTGTTTATTTCATATATACATACACCCTAATATTTCATAGGCATCTTTGAGTCAATTATAGGCTTATTATTCAAATTACTCGGATGAGGTTAGATACCCAATAGTCTTAGCTATAATTTAAAACCATTATTTGATTTAAGAGACTTATATAGAACCTGATACAGCCCATTCAAAAAAGAAAATGCCAATTTCTCATTCAAATGTACTCAAATGGTTAATGAGATTAATTTATTTTTAGAATTTGACAATAATTCGTCGAAGAGGACATATGTAATATAGGGTCAATTTTGAGAAGTATCATTCTATCTTGTTTTTGTGTTGACGGGTCAAATATAGAGTCTTGAGTGAATAAAACTGTATAAACGTTATTCAATTATGTAGTTGTATTCAGTACTTGATACCTTACTTATTAGACATTTCATGTGAATGGAGAACCAAACCCTGTCCAAATATGGCACTCTCCCGCCTCTGATCTCTTCTCTTTGTTCAGAGACTTTTTCAGTTGGCTGTGAAATAATGGTAATAATCATAACAAGATGTACATAATAATATGAAGTGTAAAAGGCTATTATTTGGTGGGTTTTTTTATTTATAAAATAAAAACTCTTTCACTTGACATTTATTCAACCTGATCCGTTGACGAACCTATTGTCATTCTACACAGGATCCTCAATCCTTTGTTATTCAAGAACATTGTTTTTTTAAATTTCTATCTCCATTGTGAACCAAAAGGGTCAATGAAATAGAAATGAATGAAGGGTAGAAACTTCTCAGTTTTAATTATATTAAACTATGTTAATTACTTGTTTGAAGAATTTCAAATAATGAAATAAAATTATGTACTCTTATGTTAAGTACATCCAAAAAATACTCACGCAACTTTGGATACTGGAGCATTGACAAATTAAGTACATAATATTTATAGAAATACCTAATTATTTTGTTAAAATTCAATTATTCTTGGAGATATATTTGGTTGTCAACATACAAACGAGCTACATTGATTTTTCTCTAAATGGGCTGTGTTAAATATGGCACTACTGAATTAAGGCCTTTGTTAATATTAACTTTCTGTTATATGATTTTGGAGAGAAAATAATAATTCCTCATAAAAAGAGAAGAAACTTCTAATTATAAATAGCAATGATGCAGGAAAAATATTACGATTGTATTTAATTTCCTATCTATTTATTTTATTATTCCTTTTTAAAACAATTTACACCAAAGATAGGCAATAATTCTTCTTTCAGAGGGAGATACTAACAAAATGACGATCTATTAAAGAATCAACAAAAAAGAAGAAAGAGCTCATCCGGGTTCTTGGAGTTGGCAATCTGAAGAGTAAAGTTTTGTAATACTAGGTTCTTGTGATTCTTATTTAATTTCTGATGAGTGAACTTCATGTTCTACTCATAAAGTCCTGAGGATTTGTTTGTGGAGTAATAAATTGTACTTTCTTGTTGTACTCAGAGTAATATTGATGATCGATATAGGAGTTATTCTTTGCCCTGGTTGATATCCTTCTCCCCTCCTCACAGCTGCTTGTAGCTGATCTAACGAAACGTCATGGTAGCTAAGCTGCTCTCTTCTAAAACATACTCCCAAATGTCAGGATACCATACTGATTTCTTTATTTTTAGTGCTCAAAATAGATAAATTACCATAATTGGTACTACAGACCCCCTTTTGGTACTTGAGTCCTTCTGTCCTAGCTATCTTCTTTTTTTTATCTTGACTCCTACCTAGGGTTGAGGAATATAAAAGGAAGAAAAGGAAGACTAATTATATAAATCATTTCGTTTAAATAATCTGCCATGAGAGGTTCTTATAGTAACGGCTCCATTTTTTAATTTTTGTTCATAAAAATAGATCGTTATTCAATGAAAACAGAGATCAAAGTACATGTAAAAACAGAGGACGTCTAGTTACGTCTTTAATATACCGAGTGGTATATTAAAATCCGTACACTTTGAATTTTGTAGCTTCAACAAAATATAATCCATTAAAATACAGTATAATTTCAACAAAATTTATAATATAAATAGATGCTTAGCTGAACTCTGTTAATCATTAATGTAGCCACCCTTAGCGACAATGATGGATTCCAGCGGAAAGGCCTGTCACTCGCGGAGAATGTAGTCCACTGTCATTCCGTTCTAGTGTTGGCTGTCAGTGTCTCAGAGAGTCTTGGTGTTTGGATTATGGACACTGGAGGCCTTCCCTTCTACATGCACTCAAAAGGTGTAGTCAAAGGGTTAGTATCAGGGGTTTAGGGTAGGTAAAAGTGTTCAAAAGTACTTCAAAGAGTCTTGCAACGGAAGGAATGTGTTTCTTTCATTTCTGGTGTCAAAAGTTGCCTGTTGATCCTCACAAGACTCTTTCCACCCCCTTTTTTGATAGCTTTCTGGGCATTCTGGTGTGAAAATCCGAGATCTCCTGATTAGACCCTCATGGAATTGAGGGATTGTCCTGGGGGGTTTTCTTTAACTCATCCGGGTCCAGCAATTTGGTTTTTTTGACAGATCCCTTCTTCCTCTCCAACATTTCGGAATTGGCTGAGGGCGTAAAGGGTGGTCCTGGAGACCTCAAACTACTTGGTGTGCGCGAATAGAAATTCTTCGGTCACGTTTGAGTGTCATTTTCTCAACTTGTACGTACGCTAGAGAGACCAAATTTGCTTTGTTTGGAACTGTTTATGACTTAATATATCGAATAATGAATTTATTTCCATTACTCCAGCTTCAATTATTATTGAATTATGAAGTGCTCAGATTTCGAATTGATGATTCTAATCCGGAGAATTTCGAGCATTTAAAAAAATAGATTGGAAAATTAATAAATCAGTCCTAGGACCGAACCAAATCAAAAATGTGTCTCGAAACGAGTCTCTATACTACTATTTATCTAATTAAATATCTGTGAAACTGCATTTATAATAATAATAATTTGCAATAATAATCATTTAAAAAATAAAGATGAGAAAATGAGGGCGTAGCGAGTATTAGTCCTGCGTATAATAGCAATAATGAAACGCCGAGTACGTAAAAGAAGTAACTACGTCAAATTCCTTTACGTAAAAAGTTATGTACAAAGGTGCACACACACAAAAAAAAAAAAACCTAACAAGAAAGAAATGGAAAAACATTTATCAAGGATTTCCATCACGTATTATGGGGCAAGATAACTCTGAATGATAAGGGGTTTTTCTCTTCTTCTTTAAATAAAGATTTTTTTTTATTTCATTATTTTCACTTTTCTTAAGAAAGAGTGGAACTACTTTTTTTTTTCCTTTACATACTACCCCACTTATTCTTGTTATTTCCATGACATGAGCACAGATTTGGTATAATGATATCAAGAATGAATAATATACTTAATAGAGCCTCTGTTCTCTTGTTCCCAACTCCCTGTATTAATAATACATGTATTATTATGTGAGAGACATGAGAGTTCATCCATGTATTGTTTATTTTATAGAGAAATCTAAAATATTTATAGGTATATTAAACGTAGGAGAAAAGTGTAGAATGTGGATAAGCAAATTGTACTGTTTTTGATGCTGAGATTTAAATCAATTTCACCAAGAACAACAACATTTTTGTTGATAACAATACCTAATAATATCAACAATTATTTTTCAATATAGGGCCGTCCTAAATGTTTGACATTTATTTCATAAAAGTTTAATTTTGTAGGATTTTAATATTATGAAATATATTTATGTAATTCATTTCAAAAATGGTGCATAAATAACGAGACAATAATTTTGACATTTCCTTGTTTTTACAATTAATTATATGAAAACATTTTATTTCAGTCATGTATATTCGTAGTAATATTTACTGGCTTTAATCACCAATCTACGTTCTTCCACCATATCCTTTTAGTTATTCTATATTTTAGTCATCCTTTATCATTTCACAAATAGGCTCTACGTTCATATTAATTTTCTGTCTACAATCTTTTCTCTCCATTCCGTTACTCTCGGGAGGAGAATCGTATATATCTTTAATTACATTCAGGTAAACACCACAATAGGAGTCTGGGATGACTTAAGAAATAAATGGCAACGGGAATGATTGACTTATTTGGCTAACTACTAGATGATTTTGAGACTTTTTTTTGAGGAAAGGTTGGGTGATACAATAAGGGTGAAAAAACAATGACGTGCGAAAAGAGAGAAAAAAATCTTTTTCACTTGATATCAGCATTGATAATGGAGGACATATTGGGAGCCTTAGAACATCCAAGTCATTGAACAATGAACCAACAAATAAAAGGACTTAATTCTTATCAAAAGACTATCCTTTTAATGCCTAGTTTTTTTATATATATCTCACCTTTATATCTATTAAAAATATGTTATTATATCGTTATAAAATCACATTTCCATGGTGTAGATATATATTCACTATGACAATTATATAACAAGATATATTTATCAAATTATTCTACTTTTCTCGTCCGTAATGGACTAAAATATTAATAATAATTATACAAATCTAGCAGTTGTAGGGATTTTTAGTACATGTTATTTTTATTATAAAAATATCACTCTTTATCAATGACATCAATTGGCAAGGAGTGTTTTTACATGACGTCAGTGGTCAGCATGGTTTGATGTTACCCATTGGGGGCATACACAATCAAATTCCCTTTTCTTTTAAATTAAGGTAAATACAGAAATATTGGATGTCAAAATGGGTTAACCAATAAAAGATATATATATCAAAAATCCATCCTTCTTTTGCTAGGTTTGATATATTCTAGGGGTAGTATTCCGCCTAACCCGGAGTAATTAGGCTTCGGTTATAGAAGATAAATCCTCACTCAATGCTTTTATCCATTCATATGACGTGTTCTGTCCTCAAGAATGAAAAATTAATAATACGAGCTTGACAAAAGAAAAAAATAAATAAATTGATGTGATGACTGATGAGTTAGGGATTACTTTTACTACTAACGCTCACTAACAAAAACAGTTATCCTTTATATGACATGGTTTCAGATTTGACTCCGGTTTCACTTTTTCACAAAAGTGTGAAAAAATATTTAGGGACAGAAAATAAACAATGAAAATTGTTTCATAAGTCTTTTATGGTGTAAAGATGTCTGTACATTATGATTTTTTAAGTTTCAATCCTGTATTTTATGTCGTTTAGCCAAGAAATTTGAATTTAATACCAATTTGCCCGGGAAATGACAGTTTTTTGCGTGACAAAATTTTTGAAATCCCAATTTTGTAGACCTATAGAATCTACAATGTATATTTTATTAACAATTATTTATATTCAAATGATAGATAGTGGGCAGGACTTTAACTTTAATGAAATATTATAGTTAAAAAAATATGTATTAAGTGACAAACGGAATAGGAAATTCATATTTTTTGATAAATTCCTGGCTTTAGGTAGCCATATCTACTGATAGGAAAGGACTACAGGATTGATTTCTATATCATTTTATTTGAAATTTAATAAGCTTTAAATTGATACTTAATTTATATTATTTCTTGTACCCAAACATTAAAAAAAATATTATGCCTACTCCCTAATTTGATTGACGAATGAAAAAATACCGTCCGCCATTAAAATGGATGGTACATAAAAACGTATGGAGCTATATATGTGAAAATTTAATCGTATGGGTTGTACCTCAAATAGCATATTTTAGGCTGATGCGTTTAATTATCTACTACAAGCTATAATATTTCAGATTTTTTTTTTTTACGATTTACTCATTTAAAATTTTATGCGAAATTTTGCATTACGAGAGGCCGCAACAAAAAAACAGAACGAGCGATATTCTTGAAAAGTTAATTGATTATGTCCAGGACTTTTCTGTGAAAATGATGCCCAATTTGAGTCAAACGACTTAATAATTCTGAATGTATTTTTTTTTACCAAGCAACATAAACACAATTTTTGAGTAAAATATCTATATTTTGGAACGCATGATATTGTGCAATCATATTACCTGCAGCTACTTGATATTGGCTAAATCAAGGTATCAAGTATGTTGTCTGAAATAAATACATCACATTAGTTGTTCTAACATTGATATCCGAGTATACATATATTTTCAGTATCAGGTTAAATTTTTATTTCCGTTAGATTAGACATACTTGTACAAAAATGAGTATATCTAAAGAAGAATTCCATATTTTGTATTTCTGACTTCAGATTTGAAGTTTACATACAAATTTAGTTTAGAAAACATGTATTACTTATAAGAATTCGAATTTTTTACTTACCAAATTTTGTCAGTGAAACCGGGATCGAATCTCAAACCATGTCAAATTTGCTTACTACTGCATGCAAAAGGCCTGATATATTTAATTAATAGGACTACAATGTTATTACTTAGATAAAAAATATGAATATATAGTAGACGCTTGATGCTAAATGCCAAGGATCAAAAATGTTTTGTTTTGTTCAAAGATTCTATTACACCAGTGGTTCTCACATGGGGATACGCGAACCCCTTGGTACTTTGAGGCACTCCAGGGGGTACATGTGTTACATCACTGAAACTTAAAATGTATATTACTGGTAAGGGGGTACTTGGCTTAAATAATTATTTTACAAGTGGGATATGACTAAAAAAGGCTGAAAATCACTGTATTATAAGATAATTTTTATAATGGAGATACTCGGATATTTTTCTCCAATTATCAATCGTCCCTTTTTGATTAAAATAAAGAAGAAATTTAGCCATTTTTAGTACAAATTACTTTGGTTTTATACAACTATCACTGTTTATCATTGCCGTTAAGTAGTATTCAATGTAAGTGTTGAGTCTTTTTTATTTGATTCATAATGCTATTTGATGGAATTTAATCAAGATGTAGAGAAAATTGGTCCATTTTATTCAGTAAAATATCAACTTTGAGTGACTAAAATGGCGTCTCCTTTAACTATGATGCAATTTATGACGTCAATGAAAATGTTCAATAGAGTATTTTGACATTTTGACAGAATGTTGTTTTAATTTTTTATTTTAAAGAGCTTGGCAAGGGCGTTTTTTATATGGAAATTGGCCCACAAACTATGTAATCCTTTTAGGATGATGGAAAAGAGAATAAAATTCCCTTCCTTACTAAAAATATCCCTAACTCATCACCCATTCAGCAATCTACTGTATAATTAATGATACATCATTAGGCACCATCTGCTATTTAATGATTATATACAGGAGAAAATATTTTTTTTTCCATTCTGTAGGAAAACTTTTCTGATGTGAGTAAAAAAAAAAAACATTCCTAAGAAAACTAAGCATTATTGTCGTTTGTACGCTTAGAACTTTTATTAATATATCTCCAAGTTTTTAGTACTCTTTGGCAGTAAATATATACAAATTCAATTCGCACTCTGAATACGAAATGAACCTTCATTAGTTTTGAACTCATTTGTATAACTTTATAAACTGTGTGTGTTTTACATTGAAACAATATAGAACTGTTTTCTCCTGTCATTTCCAACCCCCCCTTTATAAAAAAATACATGTAATTATCATCTGATCCTTGCGATAATATTTTAAAATCTAATTATATAAATACACAAAATTATAATAATAGAATTGTAATATAAAAATCACGGAACAAACATATTCTCATCACGAAACCTTACTCACCTTTTATATAAATGCAATGCATAATATCCTATTATCTTTAATTGAATTAAAACGCAATCCATTACTCATATTAAATGCTAACTCATCATTACCCATCCTTTTTCCGCACTTGATCTTTTACAACCTGCTATTCCCCTACCTACAATAAGGAAACGCATAGAGTGAGCGGGATTGTTATTTTCTTGGGCGTTGCGTGTAGAACGTACATATATTATAACAGCAAATGTTGTATAATTTGATTCAAATGCCGTTTAACAAAATATATATTTTATTATACATTATTTTTCTTTGAGAACTTTAACAAATAATAATTATGTACAGGTTGTATCAAACATATTTCCCGATTCAAAACAACAAAATTAATCAAAAACTTTAGACTTCATGTTTCTGTACCTATTTATATTTTGCTAGTTTGTAAAAATTCAGTTAAGGTTCATTAAAGGTCAATATGACCTCCATCAGTCTGAATGATGGCCTTCAGTCTGGGGCTGAGGCAGAGCATGACCTCCTTATCCACTCTTTGTACGTATTGCCCCAAAACTAATACAGAGGCTTTATTGGCCTCAGAGTTGGGGTGGCGTTTGCCATGGGCCTTACTCTCCACATGCACCAAGAAGGCAAGGCACAACGCAGGGTGTCCAAAGGGTGTGGACTGGAGTGGCTGAAGCGCTTCCCCCCAAATATATATATAAATAAAAAATTCAATTGTTTTTCCTACAAATTAAATTTTTTGTGAATAGCTATTGATTTATGAAATTTTTTGTGAATCTATATGGATTTTTGCAAAGAATTACAAAAAAACACCCCATTAAAAGAAAAATATAAATCTGTGGACGCCATTTATTAGATGGAGTTGGATTGATTAAGTATAAATAAGCATTATAGTATTACAATTGCTACATCTAACCTGGGAATCTTTTTGTGAAATCCATGTACCAACATAAAGTATTGGTATATTTATTTCTCTAGGAATCACCTGGGATCGAAGGCATATTGAGTTCTGCGGATTCACGTCTGGTGAGTATGGTGACCACACTGCCATGCCCCAAATAAACTATTTTCTTCTGGAGAAAGGACTGGGTCGCTTCGCTGTATGTGGAGGTGCTCCATCCTTTTGGAGAACCTCATTATTGTTATGAAAGCTGACAATTACGAATCTGATCAACTTGAAACACAACTGTATGATGTACTTAGTTATTTAGGTCATGCCTTGGTGCAGCCATGCCCCCCTCTTTTATAACAAATGATGACTTTTTTATGGGGCAACCACCTCCAGGGTTCCCATCCAGCGGTTATTTGCTTCCAGAATTGCACGAGAGTTGCACAGAAAAGTAAGTACACTTTTAACTAGTCTCATAAACAGATATATACTTATAGTAGAATGCCAAAATAAAAAGGAAATATAGTAACATAATGCTATAAAATCTGTTGAATAAAAATATAGAAGCTATACAAAGGCTATAAATACCTCCAAGGAAAATATATGCTAAAATAAAAGAAGATAAAAACATTATGTCATTTTTGAAACATTGATGTGTAGCTTCACAACAGATAAAACGCTAGGAAAGTCATTCTCCGAGGAGATCCGCTTTGCGTATGAAATCTGGTGAAGCTTTATGATACGGACACCGGTCTACTTGACTTTTTTGTGAGCACGGAGCAAGTTAGTGTTGGATCGGTCCTAGCACTGATTGTATAACCAGTCTTCCCCCTGTTAGTCTTTTTTATAGGTAAGATTTCTTTTACCACTCAACGGACTTAAGGTACGATACGTCGGTCTTTCAGTCCTACGGTTCTTCCTATATATTTAGCTATTCTTTACACATAGCTAAGATTGAATAATTTAAAAATGAAGAAAATAATATATTATAGCTAGAAGGTATATAAGTAAGTTCTAGCCACACACCTCCAAATTTAAACTTGAACTATCTTGTCTGTTGAAAGATGATATGTTGAAGAGCTGAAAGTACATAGTCAATACCTACGGCATTTCAGCTGTTGTAGTTATCATAAAAGACCAAGAAGGCCATGTCCTAGGACTGACAAATTGTTTTAGGACCGGACTGATACGACTGCAGTCGTTTTAGTTTGTTTAGACCCGTTCAACACTAGAGTAAAGTGACTCATTCGATTCACTTTAGCATGATTGTGAAATAATCAAACAAGGAAGATCAACACCTTAGACTCTTAGACTCATCTTTAAAACGAAAATATTTAAAGTGATGGTGAAATAGTTTTGATACACACTGTATATTTTCTCTTAAATAAAATACTCATTATCATACGGAGAAACTGCATTGAAGGAGGCCGATAACTAGCCAGAGGTAGGTATTAATATTATAATTTTGAGTAATGAAAATATCAACTCATTTAGCGTGCAAATGTAAATGTTATTTTACAGCATACATAGAAAAGGTTATGACCCCTTAGTCACGAAATACTTGTAGGTATCCATGTAGAATAACGCGAAAAAAAGCCCTCCTTATAATTAATTATATTCATACAGTGATTTTTTGAAATGTATGTATTTAAAAAAAAAATGTGGAAAACAATAAAGTCAAGATTTCATGTGTCGTGAGAAAAATTCCAGGCTACATTCAACTTCATTCCTCTCCCACGCACTTTTTTCTTCAAGTAAACTTCAAGTAGTTTGAGGGTTAGAGGTAGTGGGGGTCTTTGATAATAAAAATAAAAATATTAAGCGGTGAAAAAACAACAAAATGTTTTTAAATTGTTTTTTTTTCTGTGTTTTTATCCATATCAGGTGATTGTTGAGGTAAACAAATATTTCTGGGTCATGGTGTTTTAAGTTAAGGGCAATGAAGTTGTAGATATCATATTAAGGCCCATAACAGACTTGGAGCACGATAATATAGATACATCGTTATAATTAATCTTAGGATTTGTGAGCAATCACTCAATCACTCAAAAAATTGCTCACTTAGACTTTTTTTTGGTAAAATCAGCTCACTTCTCTAAACTGCAATGAAATAAATAGACAAAATTTAGGTTGTAGTTAGATTAAACAACAGCTTTTGATGATCCTTTAAGGATATTTTTCAAAGGGGAAACCTCCATTATAAAGCTCTCTTTTTGGAGGTAAAAATATGAAGTTTATGATTACATGATCAATATGTGATTGAGCCTGATTGGGACAAAAGCTAATTATAGGGAGGAAAAATTTGGCGCAAAATTAAATATTGTGAATAATCCCCTTGAATCTTGCGCCAAATTGCGAAATCCTGATCTTCCATTTATGCAAAAGGTAGAGGGTATAGTAATCAGTGACAGTAATTGTTTGATGCCTATATCTAACTCCTGAAGATATCATGAACTTCAAATTTACTCTTATACAAATGTTGAAGGAAAGTATTTTAATATCTTTAAAACTACAAATACTAATAGAAGGCTAAAATTAGGGCAAGAAAATTTTTCTTAAATTTTGATTGGTAATATAATATGGCAAAATTTAAGAATAAATTATGATAAGTATAAGATAATACTAATTACTTTAAATGATCCCTATAAAACTATATTTTTCTTTAATTATAAATTGCTCAATTTATATATTTTTCAAAATATTACCACTCTTTTTGTTCAAAAAGAGGGTTCCAAAATCCTCCGCCTATTTATGATTTTCTTTAAAAAAGTAAAATGTGATTAATCCTAAATTTAAATATATATTTGTCATGATGAATTGTCCTGATTTCGGACCCTTCAACAGAAAAACAAGCTAGAATGATCTTTTCTCAAATTAAGTTATATTTGATTTCTTCGACAAAGTATCTTCAATTTCTATCAATAAATTTTTCTTATTAACCTTTTGGGTGCACTGCAAAATGGAATTTGAGAGGCCAGAAATTGATCGTCACTATAACAGAGTGTGAAATTGATATATTTTATAGGCAAGGGGCCATATTGGCCCAATATAAGTATTTTCAATCATATCAATGCTTTGAACTATAGATAAACCTCAAGGGTAAATCAATACAACCCACAAGTTTGAATACAAGACCTATGATTGACTCAATTATATCTATCAAATTTTGGGTTGTATGTACAGATTGGTGAGCCAAAGCTTTAAGTAACATGATGTAATTACGAAAAAGGGGATTTTTATGGAATCAAGAAATTACAGCTCAAAAAAAATTATGATATGTTTAAATACTATGAATCAATATATTTTTTTAAATATTTCCTTCCTTCACAAGCAATAGCTGTTTTGAAACGCGGGTAAACAGATTAGCAGCTCTTGACGATGAGAGCAGTGTACATAGCGGTCAAACCAGTGCTTACATGGGGGGTCGCACTTGACAAATTCCATAATTTATCCAAATTATCGAGAATTGGCCTTTCATTGTACACCTTGGACATCCAAATTACTGGAATGGAATCGACGAAGCCTCGAGATTGGTTGTTACAGTATCAAATTTTACTGGCTTGAGTTTTACCCATATTCGATGAAAAACTGTAAAATAAGTTGTATTTTCTCTTTGCGTGTTTTCCATTTTTGACACACGCACGCTCAAGCAATGACAAAACAGTCTAATAAGTTTTTTTATTGCAAAATCTGATCTTTTTGACGCCATCCTGCAAAAAATTGATCCCATTTATAGAACGTGAGATACACATCACTAAAGCCATAGAGTTATCTTTACTATCCTTATTTGGCTTACTACCAACTGATTTTAGGTCTTTTATTTTTTTTATTTTTGGGGAAAAGGATACGTGACATTATATAGTTAACGAACGTGGAAAATACAATGTTAATTTCAGTTTACAAATAATAAATATATTAAATAATGTAATCATTCAGAGCGTTGTATTATTTCACCGCAAGAGGGTACCACTCTTGATCGTTTTGTAAATAACCTAATATAATGCAACAGTGTTCAAGCCCCATTGTATTGAATGACATTTTTCACATATATAATTATTTAAACGTCAATTTTCTACTTTGTCTCCTCGGATTTCCCAAGGAAAAATATCACGGAAATGTGTAAGGGTGAAAAAACTTGAAAATCCCCCAAAGGGAGATGATCTATATTCACCTACTTGAAGATATAAATAGATGCATGGCATATTTATAATATAAATGTATATAAGATCACTTACATTCAAGCCATATAGTCGCCACACATGTTATATTTATTTAACCGCAGGGGGAAATTGAAAAGTTATGTCTAATAGAAAAAAAAAACTCTATAGAACAATTGGGAAAATATTCATTATGAGTTCATTCAGTGGATCCTATGTACTCATATATTATACATTTCAAACACCCTTCTGCAAGTAACAGATGTGATCATAACGCATCTAAACAACAACAGGTGTAGTTCATTAACGTATTTCATTATTTGCTTCTTATTTAAATTGACAAGTTTGATTTTCTCTTTATCCTTATTTGGAGGGAGGGAATCATTTTTTGGAAAGGAGTCAAAGCAATTTGTAAAATGGCTTAGGAAATAACAGATGTAATTGAATATATCTATATTTGCTACTAAAAAAACTGCCCTCCTGAAAATTGCATGTGGAAGATTCCCTTGGATACAATTGCCCATATTTTGTTCAAACTGCTTAATGAAAAATAACACATTATAAATTCGCTTATTATTACTTATGACAAATATCTATGGATATTTGTTTGTTCCATACCCCAAGGATGTACTTTCAAATGTGAGTAATAGTATTGCAATACAATTTCCATTTTAAATTCAATCCAATCTTTTAAGAAATTGATCGCAAGGATTGGGAAGGAGGTGTGGGCGAATAAATAGCTTAGGGCCACCTAAAATATGGTTGAAGGAACCCCTCTATCACCAAAAAATAGTTTAAGCCTACGGTATGCAAATTGGGAACTGCATTTTCTGTCTTTTTACGCCATTGAACTATTTTTCTTATGGATACTAGGTTACATACAAAATACATAAATTGTGTTTCAATAGTCATATGAATAATTGTTTTTTCTTTAATTTTACTCAATTTCAAACTACTTTTTGTTATTTGAAAGGTTAGAGTATCTAATTTTTCTGTTCGAAATCATTTATCTAATCCTGTAAGTAAATGGTAAATAAAATAAAATTTTAAATTCCTACATAAAATAATGTAATAAATTTCTTAAAATAATTTTTAAATACCTAAAATAGATGCAAATTATATGAGAAATCTTTTAGAAATATGTAAATAATATTAAGGAAATTTATCATTTGAACAAAATACGGGGAATTTTCCTCACTGGCAATTTTCTTCCATGGCTATATTCCAAGGACAATTTTCTCCAAGGCAGTTTTCTACGCAAGTTATATTTTTATGACAATGTGACGTTTGACCCATTTACATACATAAGTCACAATGAGATATACAAACTATAGGCATTTCGCAGCCTTACCTTCAACCTTTTAATAAATTAAGTCTGAAATTAATATGTAAATGTTGGTCAATAGGACATGAGAAAAATAAAAAAAACAAATATTATCTGGAAAATTGTGATACAATATTTATTCAGTTGTAAAAAAAAAACTGGGGCATACCTGGAAGACTTTTCTCTGCCACTTATATGTGAGTAACATCCACCTATATTTTATCGAGTGGAAACTTGAAACTTACACACTTTTATTATATTGACTTGATAGGTTTTATATGAGGAAATTAGAACTGTCATTGCAGCGAGCTTCAATACTTAGGACATCTACTCTTCCTCTTAAGGGTCAAAACCCTAACAGAGGTGGTCAAGCTGAAAGGAATGGCTCGTAAGACCATCTACAATGTAAAGAAGAGGTTTGACCACAACAAAGTCATACAGAAGAAGGAGAGCTCCGGCAAAATCCGATCATTAACACATATGCTTCTAGGACGCCCTTGATCTGGTTTTCGGGGATTACCAGGCTCAAAGTAGCCATGCACATTGTAAATCATATCAATTTTTTTATTCTTCTTAAATCGATTTATAAAAATGGACAAAGTTGAGTTTATAGCCAGAGGGCTAGTTTATGAATAGCCTTTTTAAGGACAACCTGCTCCCCTGGGTCCAGACAAATATCCCGACGTCTTTCAGTAGATAGGGTATTTTACATATAGAAAAACTACTGCTAAACTACTCTATTGTTTTTTATTCTTTGAACCCATTAGAAAAATTATTATGATTTATATAAAATATACAAGTTTAAAAAATAATAAAATACATTAAGAGGGATTCTGATAAAAATAATTATAAATAAACATTTTAGTATAAAATTAAACATTACAATTAATGCTTAATACTTTAATAATTAATGCTATGCTTTACAATCTATATTTTTCATTACAAACTCATATTCAAAATATTTAAGGACCACATATTAAAAGATCAAATGCCCATAACTTGCAATAGCGTGACTAAATTACGAAAAACGGGATTTTTATGGATTCTAGAAAAGACAACTAAAAACCGATTTGGGATATGTCTAAATACTATATTATTTATTCAATATCTCATCCTACACATGTAATAACAGACTGTAAAATCCTATACTCAGATTGGCACCTCTTGACGATGAATTCTGTATCTATAGCAAACGACACTGTCATGACAGGAACTTGGAGCGAATCCAAATTTTGGATGAAAAGTGCAGTATGAATTCATTTCCAAGACACTTCAAACTGCAAAGCTCAGGGGTTTGAGGTCAGGGCTAAAGGAGGGCTACATGGAGGCAGGCCAAATTTCAGCCATAGTGTTGTTACAGAAGTTATTGTTCTTCTAGATTGTATGACTGCCGTACCTCGCTATCACAAAAATAGCCCATGGAATTAGATGTCAGCTATCGATTCCCTCGTTTTGATACTTTATGGCTATTTTATAGTTTATTATGTTTGAAAAATGATCAATTAAATAAGATATTCTATACTTTTGCTCCGTTTCCAAAAGGACAGGAATACAATTTCTTGTTAACCCATTGTCGTATATAATATATATATATATCCTGGAACAAATTTTGGCTATTATACACAAATATATAAAGCAACGCTTTTAATAAAATATTACTAAGCAATATTGTAATACAGTATCGAATAAAATACTATTCGATTTGAAAATTATCAGGTGGATATATGTAATTAATTTTAAAAGTTGAGGAGAAATAATATGATTTTCGCGCCCTTTTCCGGTTTCTTTTGTGGCCCTACTCTACAAAGATTGTCTTTTGCCCACATTAAATAACTCGGAACTAACTCCAGCTAGTTTTTCAATAAAGGGAAAAACATTCAGAAGCGTGGGTCACCATGAATCATTAATTAAAGTCATAAATATTTTGCAGAGGGAAGTTTTGTTATCAAAGGAATAAAGTGGTAGGGTGGGATGAGTATAAGTATAACATTTAGTTTTAAGGGCCACCCTAATATCCATACGTAAAAGCTATTGTTAAGTAAGATTTTGACACTATGTCCTATAATTGGCTTATTTGTATACTTGTAAACTTACATATATTATATGTAAAAGGGTGAAATTTATCTATATATGTAATCCATTTTCTAAAACAATTGTATTATGGGATTATAACAAGAAAGGTGGGGGGAGGGGGAGTGAAAAATAGAAGAAGGTAGAAAAAATAACAAAATGCTAATTGACAGGTGTAAAAAGTTTTTTGTTATGTAGCTGTTAGAAAAAATAAATCAGAGCAGTGGTTAAAGATCCATCAATCTAACGAGGATTTGCAGCTGACATAAGTCGTGCAACCCTAGGGTCAAACGCTAATGGTGAAAAAAATCAATTAGGGATTTAGTTAACCCCTGTGTTGTGTCATAGGTAGGCATGTAAATCCTAAGCATTTTTGTTATATAAGAAAAAAAACCTCTGTAAATTCATTTCAAGGCTACAAATCCGTGACTGATAAGTTTCCCTCGAGCATTTTCGCCGCTGGAAATTTTGTCTCGAGGAGATTTTGTTGCGTGACATATTTGCCGCCTATTTATATTACCAGTTCAAACTTTACTGTTGTGTCTCGATCAGATTAAATATAACGGCATTAGCTGGCTAACACAAAAAATAAACTATTTATTTTGTTGTCTGCTGACGACTCACACATTTTACTTCATACGTCATGTCTATTTCATAGTTAGTTCCTTTAAAGAAATAAACAAAGAAATAAGTTATGCAATACTTATGCTTCGTTTCCAAAAGGAGAGGAATAAAATTTTTGTGTTGATCCATCGTCGTATATGTATACATATATATATATTAGCCCTTGATATAATTGGTCTGAATATAGAAATACAAATGTTTAGCTACGTTTTTAGTATAATATTACTGAGTAATAAAAAAATAAAAAGGCAGTGAATGTGTCAAGTAGCAAAATCTGCTCGAAGGAAAATTAATTAAAACCCTATAAAACATTTGGGACATAAGCATTGGCTACTTTGATTAGTTGGCAAACAAAACAACAGAGTGTGGTGCTATCTTGTGCCCAAATATTACAACTAATTATCATGTAAGTTATTTTTACATAGGTTGTCACATAGAGCGCACTGTTCAAATTATTCTGTACTTCCTAGGGTGCTGTGTGCGCCATGAACATTACTGTATATAGTAGTGATGTAAAATTAAAATATTTTTGGTTTTTATTAAAAAAGAAACCGAAAAATCATGCCAAATTTATAAACTAATTGGCGTAACGATGACGACTTGCTTAATTTTAATAAAATTGAGTTGGCTACAGAATTATTTTTGGTAGATAGGGGCTGAGTACAGCAAGAATATTTATCTATAATTATGGTTGTAAATCGTAAGCATTTTTGCTATACAAAAAAACAAAAAAAAAAAAACGAACATTAATGTCATAGCTATTAAGCAATTGGTGAAACGTTGGGCATGTCATCAATTTGATCTATATTAGGTTGGCTATTATGTGATTTTTTTTCTGCGTACGAAAACTGAAATCGAAAATTAATATGGTCATCCTGACAATTTGAAGAATGTTTGATAAGAGATTATCTTTGCTGTTACAATGTTTCATTGATTTAGCTGGAAACAGCTCTGTGATAAAGGAAGTAAACACAAATTTAATTCCGCATTAGGCAAGGACATATGTAGGCAGGAATTACTCCATTTTCATTAATCACTTTTACTTTGAGTCCAACATTGACTAACACATATAACTTCTCACCATTACTCTCTGTCATTCATGAGTACACTCCTTATTACATTTAATATTTATAATTTCGAGAATAAAAAATAAAAATTTTATAACAAAAAAAAACAGATTGCCAACAACCACAACACTCGCACGCTCAAAAATGCTTAGGATATACAACTCTATTTATAGCCAGTTCACCTTGATTCTTTAATAGCTTAAAAATATGCAAACGAAAGGTTGTTTTTCCAACCTTAAAAACAATGCACAAAAAATTCATAGAGACATCACCAGGGATTATTGAATAAATTCACGAAACCTTTTAAAATGTGAAATATAAACACATGTTCTTTGTTTGTGATAATATAACATAAGATATTAGGCGGGCTTTTGATTTTATATATAATTGTACAATGTATATGTATGGGCCAATACACTCAATTTGTACTACTTTTAAATGTATATATATATTTATATATTATATTCTTTCAAATCACATAATTTTAACTTTTTCTTTTTTGCAATCAAATTCCACATTACGTGATAGGAATTATCTGTTTTTGTTCTTGTTTTAAATTAAGGATTATTTTTATTATTATTGAGTCAAGGACATAATTAGTCGTCCCCATGGGACACTGTACCCTTATTTTTGCATTATGGTGGCTCATCAAAGGTCTCATTTTGATCAGAAATAGCTCTTTTTTAAACCAGGTCATCCGATATTATTCACCCATTTTATTCCACAAAGTATTGAAGTCCATGAAAGGGCCCTGGGTGAATTAAAAAATATATTTATTAACTATCAACTATTAATTGAAACCCAAAGAACATGTATTAGTCCATGTTTCCGCCCTCATAATTGATGGTGAGCTCCAGGCCGTAGGGTAAGCTTCAGCAGAACCTCTGGATGTACTCAGCGCTCATAGAGGTCAGGACTTGTTGACAGACCGGTAAGGTTTCTTGCCTGCTCCTGGAGAGTATTTGAGGTCTTCCCCAACCTTTAATCGCATGGATAAATAGTAAATCGTCTTCCTCAATTGCCCAGTCTGCTCCCAGATGGCCTTCTTGGACAATCCCGCACGGAGGAGTGGTGAAATCTCAATCCTCTTATCATGATTCATGATGGCAACTGGGACGATGTTTTCCTTAGAAATCGACAGCTAATTATGTGTTCTACACCGGTGTTCATCGGAACATAGTCAAAAAATACTCTTAACCTCGGAAAATTTGCATAAAATAGATTTGCAAATAATAAGTTTGGCCCAGTATATATATACGACAGACTATATAACTACTTTTAACTCTTAACTGTTCCCTTAGATTTAGTTTTAACAGAAGTTTAAAATATTGGACGTTAACAGAAAAACTCTAAAAATAATAAAAATAAAAGGTCAATTTTGCTGGAATAACAGGTAAATCCGTATTGAGCCTTCGGCACACTGTATCACTGTCCTTAAGTAAGACAAGTAGTACAGCTATGTAGTCTAAAAGTAGGAAAAAGCTTGAAATCAAGGATAGAAGAAGTTTAATGGGCTATGGGAAGCAGTTCTAATTCTTCAAATGATTTCAAAGTTGAAGGGATTTTCATCAAAATTGAAGAAAATAATTTACTCTACCAGATTATGATTCCAATACTTATAAAGAAAAGTTGTAAACTATCTGAATCTGATGACTCCTAGCAGAGTAAATCCCTTTTTATCCTTCGATATCGGCTCTTCCTATCATTGCCAAGCATGATTCGTCAAGTGTGGGACGGTCAAATTGGCAAATTTTAGCAGAAATTGAAAATAAATTGCTTGTTAGATATTAATGACTACTCTTGGAATATTTATTTATTATCAATTTAAAAATATCAAGTTTATTATATTAAGTTTTCACATGTTTTTTTCAAATTCATATTTTTTTGTTAAAAAAACATTTTTGTGTTCCCATAAAAGATGGGGTGTAACCCTGAGGATTTGTTGCGGAGTTTTAATTGTAAGTCCTTGTTGGACTCCAAGTAGAATGGAGTATCGACATTGGAGTAATTCTTGCCAATGCCCTTGTATATTTCGTTCTCCCCTTCCCTCTCGTCACAACTCCTGATTGTAGTTGATCTAATAAAACGTCATGACAGCTTGACTGCTCTCCTCAAAAATATTCTTCAAATTGTCAGGGTTACCATAATGATTTTTTCAAATTTTAATTGCTCAAATGAAGTTGCAATGAATCCGGATCAGTAAACATTATAGTATTACAATGACTCTATTTGACCTAGGAATCTTCTTTGAAGTCCATATACACAATGTATATTTCCTTATCTAGGAACAACCGTGGCGCGAACCTACGCAGATTGAGTTCAGGAATTATTTCTCCCGAGCGTGTTATTCATTGAGCTAAGGTCTTCCATAACTTGTTGGACTATGATTAATTATTATTTGAGTAATTATTGTCTATGACGTGTTTATTTAATTCTTCTGTTTCTCCCTTGTCACAGCTGCTTGTAGCTGATGTAATGAAACGTCGAGACAGCTAAGCTACTCTCCTCAAAAACATTGTTGAAATTGTAAGGGTGACGATGATGACTTTGGGGTTTTTCCTATGTGTTATTTTGAGAGTGCCCATGCAATAAAGAAAAAAAAACTATCTTCCAATTACAAACACCACTTGCTAATATCATAACAATCTATTTGGCCTTTAGGGGTTTTAAAATGACTATTATGAGGAATGACATTCATGTTTCTGATATTTAATTGACCTTCTATAATATGGGGTTCAAAAGGGTATTCGGCAAAGTAGCATCCGTCCATAAAGTATTCGTCAAAGCGTCCTAGATCCCTTATATCCAGTCCAATTCATCGAGGCCAAGTAGAGTTGTGAATTGTAGCTTCAAGTCAAGTCTTAAAAATATAGAATCCAGAACAAGTCCCCACCTAAATAGTCTATATATATATATATACATAAAATATTAAAGAATGATGGATATACTTATGATAAGTCATCTGTTAATGTCCAGTAAAGTGTAGTATATATTTTCAAATTGATCCATAGACAAAATGTTTAAAGTAAAATATATCTAGTAACAAATTGAGGACATTTTGTTGAGTATGTAGATGAAGATAATTTATAATTATGATGAATTTCACACCATCACTTCACTCCATCATTTTTTGCAATGCAAAAATATACATACCTACTTTAGTATTTACATAATACATATTTGCATTAATATTATGAGGGAGAAAAAAACAACATTGAAAAA
This sequence comes from Lepeophtheirus salmonis, assembly GCF_016086655.4. Taxonomy (NCBI): domain Eukaryota; kingdom Metazoa; phylum Arthropoda; class Copepoda; order Siphonostomatoida; family Caligidae; genus Lepeophtheirus; species Lepeophtheirus salmonis. Next base: position 1,751,070 of record NC_052141.2, on the reverse strand, counting down.
TTATTATATTATAATTTTGTTCATACATACAGTTATAAAAGTTGGAATTCAATGATTAATTTGTTCAATAAAAGAATAACAATTATTTATATATTTTGTAAAAAAAATATAATTTTTTTTTTCATAAACTTACACATCTCATTAATATATACAAACAAAATTCATATAAATGTTTTTGATTGTTAAACAATCATCAATGGTTAAAAATAATGGTAACAACAAGAAAATATTTGTTTATTGAAAAGCATTAATTATAGCTAATGTACAAACCATATTTGTGGTGTGTGAACATGGAAACAGTCTTGAAAAGAAAAGGGGGAAAATCCGCCATTTTTTTTCGATTTTAAATATAGCATGCAACCATTGTTTAACAACAAATATTGAGTGCATGTACAGATAGGAAGTTGTTGGTTGTTTTGACGACTAGGCAGGATTGTTGGGCGACAATAAATAAAAAGGGTATCAATGAACAAAGTATTTATTCCACAATCGCGGACTTTGTTGCAATCTGCACCGGACGAGAGAATATTCAGAGTGCAAACTTCTTCTTAAACCTGGGCTCGTCCTTTAACTGGCAAAAAAAAACCCTGCTCCATACCGCACTGTAAAAAAGAAAAAAATCATAGCCACCGTTGTCATAATTTTTTTGACTTTGTTTGACTCAGACTTTAGTCTCCAAACTCACGGGACTTCAACTCCATGGACATATTTGTGAGAGGAACAGCTGAGCAATACATTGATATATCTTCTTGCATCATACAATCTGTGCTGATGTCAAGAACCCGGGAGGAATTCCGGAATCTATCACAGAAGACTGTCATCAAGACTTACTCCCATTTTTAAGGTCGAATCGAGGCCGATATAGACGCCAAAGGAGATTATATGGAGTAATAGTTTCATATTATGTCTCTCACGTGTAAAAAACCTGCCATTTAAATTAGCAATGGTGTTTTACATTGTCTGTGGGTCAAATTACAAAATCGGTGAGGATGAAATGCTTATTCTCTCCACTGTACACATACAATGCAATATTTCATAGACAATCAAAGGCTATTTATTCAAATTTGTGGGTTGAGCTGAGATACCAAATAGCCTTAGACATAGTTGAAATACAATCATTATTTAATTTAAGAGACTTATATTCGACCCAATATGGCCCTTCCATATAAAACATTTCCACACCGCATTCTTTTATTGTGACAATTAAATTTGGCTACAATTTGCAACGCGTCTAAAGGGTTAATAACAAATTCGTTGATTTAATTTGATGATAATTATTCGTACATGAATATATTTGTAATCCACCCACAATTTTGAGTAAAATCATTCTGGCTTGCTTTTGAGCTGACGGCGACATTTGTACAAGTTATATGTACAGATTGTTTAGCAAACACAAAAAGTTGAAACAAACATGAATATGTAAAATCTTATATCTTAGAAAAAGTTGCAAAATTGTAAACATATTCTTTTTAAGAAATTGTAATATTTTTTTGTTAATATTCGGAGCGGATTTTATAAATAATAGATGGATTTTAATAAAAGTTGGGAATGCATATATAAATTCTTTAATATATTCTTTATGAAAATGTATTAGATATATTTTTTCAAAAATATCTTCCGGGAAGAAGGATTTTATTATTATCGAATAATTATAATTTGTTTAAAAGGTTTTTTTTTTTTTGCAGGATGTAAAGGGGGAATTTCACAAGAGGTAACACAACTCATGGGATTCTACTATGTGCATCATAGCGGACAAAATTAACAAAATCATCAAGAACTGAAACGTGATGAAGGCGAAATAAGTTAACCAATGAAAAAAAACCCATCTTCCTTCCTTTAAATTCAACATGTCCACCCTTGAATTCTATTGTAGCCTCTACAAGAGGTCAGAAAGCCCCACACACTCTGATGACCTTTTTTTAAACATGGGCATCCCCTCCCGCTCAATGAAGGCCTTTACCTCAATAGCATTAACGTAGGCGGCAGCACAGGGCTTGGCTTCAATGGCACCCCAAATTCCAAAGTCAATTTGGTTAAGATCTGGTGAGTAAGGAAGTGCACATGCCCAGAAATTCGCCTTTCATCCTATTTATAAAGTTTTTTGACCGTGGTACAAATAGTAGGCCTTACCATTGCCATTATGAACTGTCGTTTTTGAGTGGTCGTAGCTCTTGATGCCCTTGTCTTTTACGGCATTCCTGATCCTCCCTTCAATAGTGTTGATTGTGATTTTTTTTTGTTTTTTTTTTGCAACCTTGCACATCAAGTTTGAGGATTTGTCTCCATACTATCTCCCATAAAATTCATGAACTCATCCAATCACTTTATGTTGTGACCTTCAATCCCAGGCTTCTGTTCATAGCTGCCAACAACCTTAGATGGCTTCACTTCTACAAGCCTGACCGCCTCACAAATAGGAACTCCTGCGTTGAGCAAATCAAGCACTCTACGTTTCTTCGACGACATCACGAAACTAACATTGGTTACAAAAATATGTATATATATATATATATATGTATATGACGTAAAAAGAAAGGTCTTAAGACTGTTCTTTTAAATAATCCATATTTCATCAATCTAACTTAAATTGTTTGGAATTTATTGAAGTTTTAATACATGATCCAATTTTGCTTACTCGCAATGTAAATACCTAGACTGAAGACAACATTTTGTTTTCTTTGAATAATTAAAGATGAGCCGATACGCACATTTGATCCGAGTCAGATACCATCTTTAAGAACAATTACGATTCTTTATAAATATTAAGCAACAAGGAATTCAATACACAATTAACAAAATGATTTACTTATTATTAATTAGGGATTGACAAGAAAAGACAATAATTAAATAACTTAAAAATTTCGTTCCTCTCTGTACTTAGGAGTCAATTTATTCCTGGTTGGCTCATATATATTGTTTGCACTACCGAATAGACTTTCATTTACAATGGATGGACCTGAATTTTATTATGTAGGTCTATTAGTATTGCACTTATTATTTGAAAAAATAAAAATTAAAGAGAAAATAGTTTATACCGGGTCTCTACGGGGGAGAGCTCCTAGTTTTAAACATTTGTTAGTCTATACTTTGATCCTTACTCTTTTTTATTGGTTGACCATTTGAAATAATGAAATCATAATTTTTTTTTGCTTAATAATGTATATAAATAAGTAAACAGAGGTATTGGTGGAATCGGTATTATTGAGCAGTTTCCGATAACAGATTCCAAAAAAGTTGATTCTAGGGGATTCTGATGCATTGGTACACCCCTACCAATAATATATCACAGTAAAATAAGGTCTAATTATATTGTTGACCTAAAATTTTAAATGTCAAACTACAAATTTCAACAATGATTCGTCCTTTTCACATTTTTGTTAACATATATTTTAATCTAACAATTATTTTTGACAAAAATATTTGACTTTTTACTACTTAAAATTGTAAATAAACTCATTACTTGGCCCGAATATAGGCGTATTTCTGATATAGCTCTGGATGTTCCTAATTTCCCCTTTCCTAATCAGTGTTCTGCACATTTATTGGTTTAATTAGAATAAGCTATTATGACGTAGTGAGCAATTCCTACCAATGATTGAATAATATTATTGGAGAATTGGGAATAAAGAAACTCTATTGAAAGTGGCGGGAAATATATGATTAGAAAATAATTATCAACTTCAATTCTGATAGGTTTAAAATTGCCTATTGTGAAATGTTCATCTTTTAAATAATTTAATTGTAAGGAATGGGATATTTGTAAGGAAACGTAGCAGTTTATTTCCCCTCACTCTCTCAACAAGTACAATCTTTACTCATTTTTTGATCGAGGGTGTGTAAAAGGAGTAAATATAATTTAAAATCATGCTTTTTTACATCATTATTTAACATTAGATTTAACTGGGTTGAACTGATTTAGAACTATTTTGTGGGTTCTTTCTTGAGAAAAAGTTGTGAAATACAATAAATGTAACGACCAGTAACACGGATTGACATCGTAGTATTTCTTCCTAATCTCCTTGTTTATTTCCGTCACCGCCCTTCCCTTTCCTCTCATCAAAACTACTTGATATAATGCAACGTCATTGCAGCTAAAATAATCTACCCCAATATGTTCTTAAAATTATCCGGGTTACCATCTAAATATGCAGTTTCTTTTTTTAACACCCCCAAAATGCTACCAAATAGGATCACTGTTTATATGTTCTCTCTTGAATAATGACAATAAATTCGCACGCTAAAAATACTAAAGATTTACAACCCTATCTCTAAGCTTTTTCAAAAAATGTAGCTTAATGTCACGTTTGGGAATTCATTTAACTATAAAGATGAATCCTTTTATGTCAATTGACGTCCTTTCTCCTCGAAACACGTAGGAAAATATGTTAATTTATACACCTAAAAAAAATTAGGAATTATTTCGTTTTGCTTTTTATAAATACAAAAAGCTGTATTATTATTATGACGTATTCTGCTTTAATAAAAAAAGTTCTCACGCTCAAAAAAGGTATTTTTTATTTTATTTATTTCTTTGAACTATACTTTGTCTTATTTTTTTCACTATGAAAAAAAAGACAATCTTGTATTTGTAGAAGGGAAAGAGAAAATTAATTAATTAAATTTTAAAACAATTTAAAAATCTTCAGTTGGAATTGAATATGCATTGTACCCTTATACAGTCTTTCTTCCATAAAAGAGCAAGTAACAACCCCAATTTATAACGTGGTATTCAGCCAATGACGTCACACAATCCAATTGTTGATTTATACATTTATTTAAGTTGAAAAGAGTAGTTCTTTGAAACACTTTCAATTTTCTCTGGCCTCATCTCATTTCCCAACAAACCGGTTCTTATACAAATACACACTAATGGAGAGTTAATCCGGTACGAATGTCACTCTACTACGTCAGTTGCCCGTTATGCTTCATCACAAAAAAGATTTTTTCGTCTGTTTTTAATCAGGAAAAAAACGATGTGCATTTTTATGACTGATCCATACCATTTTTTTCTTCGGACTAAAACGGTGTTACATTGCTAACACAAAAATATAAAGTGTATTTTCTCGTCAACTGTCAATGTTTCAGCATCTTTTTTCATAGCCAGTGTTTTGAACGTTGATTGCGTAAATTGGAATTATATCCTTTTAAGCTGATAACAAGTATCAACAACTTTTGAAAAATAATTCCATAAATTGGAAGAATTAGTTAACTACTAGTGTTGGTTTCGGTCTGAAAATCCTAGACCGGTCTGCTACCGTTATATTTTTTGATGGACCAACAAAAAAGCTCAGTTTGGACCAGTTTCATATATAAATTCGGTCTAATTTGGTACAAAAGAAAATTTTCATCTAGATCGGTCCATAGAAATAGTTCGGTCCAGTTTAGTCCCAAAAAAAATCAGTAATGACCTATTTTATAGATAAATTGTTTATACATGACGTCATATGTTTTTTTTCAATTACAATGACGTTATATGAAGTTTAAACAGAAATAGCTCGCATTAATTTTGATCCCTTCGGCTCTTTTATGTATTTTCTTTAGAACTTATCGTGTATTTTTGAGATTTTTTGAAAAAAAAAAAAAAATGAATGACAGTCGATCTAGAAATAAATAATTTATCTCTCATTATATTTATGGACCGAAAAAATCGGTCCATAAGTAGAGATGGGAAAAAAATCGGTCCATAAAGTGAGACCAAATCAAAATTTTGGGCCTTTTTTAAGTTTCTTTTTGAAGGAAAGGTTGTGTGATACAATAAAGGTAACGACGTTGTCTAGAACAAATTTTTGTATCAGACCGGTCCAGGATTTTCTGACTGAATCACAATACTTGTAATACTAACTACAGCGTAACTTATTCAAAGGACCGAATAGAGCATGAGTCTGATTTATTATCATTATTTTATTTACCTACCAGAGGATAGCAGTGCCATTTTGAAGATATTCATGCTTTTTTTTTTAGTTTAAAGTATTTTCATTTTCCCTTACAAATAAATCATTTCTGATTCTATAGGATTTCTATGACCACGCTATAGAATAGGCTGGTTTGATTGTCAACTTTATTTGAATTTTTGATTACGGGTTAGTGTGGGAAATTTGTTATAGGATATGAAATCTATTATGTCATCTTTAGGTCAATGATTAAAAAAGGAGGAAACTCTTTAATTAATGAATATAGATACTAAGAAAATATTATTAATCATTATTTTGTAGTAAATAGTTTTGATGGACCTTTTTATAACCTATAAAAAGTATTTTATTAGTTTTTTTCCCCCAAATGGTGTTATGGAGCCAAAAAAATAGAAAAAGTGGTGCGCATTTTTTTCCTTTTTCTCTTTTTTACATTTTCGGCATTAATGCTATTCAAGAAATGAATAACTTTTGTCTCCTTTCTAACTTTCAGCAAGATGTGCTACTTGACGATGACATCGTAGGAAAATGAAACTTTGCATTGGTTATTTCCTCACCAAAACCCAACTTTTCCAAAACACCCATAATCGAAATTCGAAATAAGTTGAAAAAAGAACCGGTCTACTCTATAAGTCTATCACATCATTGCAAACCTCTTTTTCTTTAATTACTACCTGAAAAATAACTTAATTAAAGGACTTAAAGGTGCAGTTGTTTACTTTATATTAGTTTGTTTACATAGCCGAGGATAGTAGCACCATCTTGCAGAACAATTTTTTATTTATAGTTTTTTCTAGGTTCATTTTCCCTAAAAAGTAAATCATTTCTGATTCTTTAACATGTCTATGAATACCCCATATAAGTATGTATATAACATCATTTCAAACCCTTTTTTGGAACAAGAGTGATAGAATCACCTAGGAAGGGGGTGAGGGGAAGGGGGGTTGGAAGTGTTAGAATAGTTTCAAACCTATAGCATAATGAGAAGCTAGCTTCAAGACACACGTTTCCAAGACGTTTTTTTCTTTTTCTTTCTAACTTTTCTCACATAACACAATGACAGAAGAAGACGACAACAAAAAATGTCTTGACATAAAATTCATCATACACCCTGCTGAGGTATAGAAAGAAAGAGAGAGATAAAATAAAATACAATAATAGAACCTTATAATGATAATGGTGGTCGACTGTCTCAAGGAGGAGGTCATTGATGTTGGGGGAGAATTGGGTATATATGTATAGTCAAGTCCATTGCACATAATCAGCCCATAAAAGAGTAGAGCTATTCGTTATTTTCTAATTCTAAATTCGATTCTTTTTCGACCATCAAGGTCCAATATAAACTTTTCCTTAATAAATTATTAAACCAAGGATACCCAACCTTTTAATGTAATGGGTTGCATTGCCCCTTGAAGTATTTTAATGGGCCATAGCCCCTATTGAATAAAATTTCATAAAAAGGTTTCATAAAACAAAACTATGAAATGCATATTTATTTCATAGTTAGGACAAATATTACAAAAAGTGCCAATCTGGCAACCCTGTACTGGGGTTTCCGCATGATTATATTTTTGGGTGGCTTGGTTATTTTGAACTCTTTTTTAAATAAAAATTCTTTCTCCAATGCATAATTTGATCGAATGACCCTTTTTTTAGCAAATAAATCCTTCAAAAAAAATTTGTTTTTGTCTGTTTTCTCATTAAAAATGTATCTCCTAAAAGGATAATATTTCAAAAAAAAGGTGATACATTTTTCAATATTTGTACGTATTATGGACTTTCTACTCGTTTTGATGATCTTGTGACAATTTTATTAACAAAAATAGAGCTTTTAGTGAGAATTAGGAGTGGGGTGTTCTTAAACATTAAGCAAGCTGTTCTGCGGCAGATGGATTACTGTTTGGAAATCCTGCCCTAAGGTCTCCTTAGGGTTACTCTTTGTCTTTCATACTCTTGTGATTATTCTAAATATATATACTCTCTGCTCAAGAATAAAATAATAATGAAAACACTATTTAGGTGCCAATTACTACAAGTATCACACTTGTCCAATGTCAAATTTTTACACTAAAGTATTACAATGTGAGGGTATATTTATGAATAAGGCAGAGTAGTGCTGAGCATTTGTTGGGGAGTGCTTTAGTTGAAAAAAATATGACCTATGGTATGTTAACAAAAGAAACCTAAAATTTAGGTGGTAAACCTAACAATTTCAAAAAGGTTTGGGGTAGGAGCAGCATAGCTACCATGACGTTTATATAACATCAGCTGCAAACATAAATGAGAGGAAGGAAATAAAAAAAAATCCTACATAATATTTCATTCGATACTTGTTTAGTAATATTTTAGTATATAGCGTGGCTCTACATTAGTATAATATAGAGAAAGCTGTAACAAATAATATGAACTTTTTTCATTCTAAAGAATGGATTTCTTTGAAATATCTTCATAAAGTTTTAATTTTCAAGTTTTCTATCTTACTAGTTAGCTCATTTAATAATTTCTTCCAACTGATTAAAGTTAGAAGTTTAAAATCAAATACTTCCTTAATTATTTGTATATATTAATAATTTCTCTAGTCTTACCCAAAAAAAGTGTATATCCAAGAAACGTATTTTTTAAAACTTTGATTGCAATTTGTGTATTATAGAATTCCCATATAATATATATATTTTTTTTTTTTTGACTTAAAAAAAATCTTAGCACGGGGTTTCATTTTTAAATTGTTTCTTTTTGTAGATAATTAATAGGAAATGGCATATTTTGTAAGGTAGTGCCCTTATCGTCTATCGGTTCAAGTGGCTCAGGTTCTTGAACTGTAAGAACCACTACCGACAATATATTGCTTATTATTCTCGGTTCTTGTGCTCTTGCTCATATTTAGAATATATAATGAAAATATAATATAGTGAATAAATAGACTTGAATAAATATGTCAATTTTCGGATTTTTTTTTTTTCCCTTAAGGACACACTTTGAGAACCATAGTCTTAAGTAACCTTAGCTTTCGGATCCATTTCTGGAACTTGGTGGACTACGTATAAGGTAACTGTGGCCCGAATTTTCTAGTGACGTCCCTTGTTTTAAATGCCTGTTACCAAACTGAGCCTGTATATAAAAGAACAGAGACCGAAGACCGGATTATAGACCCATAAAGCTGAACCAATACCGAAATCGTTGAAATGAAAGAATCGAAACCAGGACCGATAGAACCGCTGAACCTGAATCGGGACACCCCTGATTATTTTTTATATATACTTATGTAACTTTTACAAACCTAACGTTACTTATTGTATTAGGCAACCTTTCCTATCAAAAAGAAACAGAAAAAATACATGAAAACATCTGGTAGCCAGACAAATAAGTCAATCATACCAACTACCCTCTTAAGTACTCCTATACTGTCATTGTCATAATATTTCTCAATCACTTTTAAAATGAATTACATATACATAAATGTATATATTTCATAATATTAAAATCTTAGATTGTATTTTATTCGATATTGTATTATAATATTATTTAGTAATATTTTATTAAAAGTGTAATTATACATTTGAATTTATATATGATAGTCAAAATGTCTTCACTGAAATAATAAAATGGTCAATATATATACTTGCAAGAAAAAGTTCGGAAAAAAATAAATACTTGGTCGTCATTTTCATCAATATTTATGAGTTTATCAATATTTTTTTACTTTAACCATATCAAAATTATTATGAAAAATATTTTTTAACTATTTGTCTGTCAAAATCCAGCTGTTTTGGATGTGAAAATGTGACGATTTGGGGTAGTATTGGGAATTGAAGAGTTGGAAACTTATTTCAATTCCAAGGAATACTAAACCAGAATGGTTATCAGTCTATCCTCAAGACGCAAACCATTCCTTCTGGACAGAGATTAATTCGAAGGAAGTTTGTTTTTCAAAGAGACAACGACCCAAAACATACTTCCAAGCACTACAAAAACTTCTTGTAAAATAAATAAGCCTCTCACATATTATTTATTATGCAAATGGCCACCTCAATCTCATAATTTGAACCCAATAGAGCTTTTTTTGGGAACACCTAGACAGAAAAGCTTGGGGAAAAAGTTCCACAAGTGAGTGAACCATTTTGAAGAATGCTTGGAATTATATCATACTTACCTATCCTGAAAAACTAACAGCAAGAATGGCAAAAGTCTGTAATGCAATATTAGCGGGAAAGGGAGGATTTTTTGATGAAGCTAAAATTTAAACAAAAATACTTTGATTTTTTACAAATAAATGTCTATACCCATATTGAACCTTAATGTATTTACATTTTAATAGCCTAATTACTGAAATTCCATTTTTTCCCAAACTTTTCATGTAATTAGTATCCATTATGTGTATTATACCACGAGGGATCAACAATAAATTGTATTCCTGTACTTTTGAAAACAGAGCAAAAGTAAAGAATAACTCTTTTATAAAAAATAATAAATTTTGAAATAGTCATAACATATTTACCTAAGGTATTTTTGCGTAATCGAGACAACAGCCTACTTCTTCTTTGACGAAATTCAATTTCTCCTCCCTTCAAAAGTATAAAAAAATAGCTAATATTAAGAAAGGTCTTAATTCAGGGGTACCATAAGTCTAGCTTCCGCCTTCTCATTGCGCTCTTATCAAAAACTCATCTCTACATAAGGCATACCAATTAATAAGATAAATACTGCAGGGGTGTGCCTATAGGGTATATGCCCACGCCTGCAATATTTCATAAATACGACTACATTGTCCTTTCTTAGATAAAAATAAGTTCATAAGATACGTAATGGAACATTAAATACAGTCAGGACGTCTGCAGGGAGTAGGCTGGAGGGCTGTAGCCAACCCCAAATATCCAAAAAAATAACTTTTTGTGAATAGTTATTGGTTTTTGAATTTTTATTATTAACTTACTTTTTTCAAAATGAATTTTTTTTTCAAAAAAATTTTATATCAAAATTTCATTTTAAAAATTTTTTTCCAACAAATTTTATTTTGTGTGAATAACTATAGATTTTTGAAAATCATTTAAAAAAAAATATAATACTTAATTTTTATTTTTCAAAAATATGATATTTTGAAAAATTTAATTTTGTCTACATAAGTATAGATTAATTTTTGTTTTTTAAATGTAATTTTTGAAATTAAATAAAGAATGTTTTTTTACAAAAAAACCTCCAAAAAACAAGCCCCTCAACGCCCTTGACACTGGGCCTTGTGGCTTGTCGTCCCATATACAGACATTCATACAAAGAAACATGGCCTTATTAATATAGATATTTAAAATCAGGAAATTTTTCCAAACCTTTGTCAAAACTGTACTTTATGTACATAGTATACCAAATGTACCTTCCATTTTTATGACGTTACATGGATATGATATATTTCAAATACCCACATATTTCATAACAACTCATACCTTCTCCAAAATCTTATCTCTACTCCATATTTTATGATATAGGCAGGTACAAAGACTTTCGTATATTTGAACACACTTTTATATCCGTATGTAAATAACTTTAAGTTATGAACAAAATGATAAAATATTCAAATAAATTACGAGGAAAAGTTTTTTAAACGACTTGCAAAAGTCTTTCTCCAACCCATCCCCCCTCTCTCCCTTTCTTTCTCAGAGTAAGTTACACTTACTCTAATGTGCTGTATATCATTTAAAAATAAGGCGATCACTTTTTGACAATTTTCTTTTAACTTTTTTCCCTTTCAAAATAAATATGTATAGTACGTTATATATAAAATTTAATATACATATTGCCTACAAATTCATGTACAAGTTGTAATTTGTACAAGGCAATTGTACAAGTTGCAATTTATACGTATATTTATGTAATGACGACTCCCGTCATTTTAATGATCAACATTACATTTGGTCGACGCATTTATTTAGGATTTTTAAGTAATATAATTGTGTGCTTTTGAGCAAAGGTTTTTCTCTTGAAATTCCGTTTTCCAGGAATTTCCCAGGGGGTTTTGGATCTATGGGAAATTTTCAAGAAGTTTTGCTTTTAATTATTTCATACTATAAGTTTCAAAAAAGTGACCACGAATCTAACCTAGGCACTTATAGTTCCAGAGAATGACTTCTTCCAAGAGTTTTTTGTCTAGTGAGATATGCCACTCCATGGGATTTATCTGGGTATTACAGCTACGGAAAATTAAGGCCGTAATTATTTCATTATATAGCGAATGGTTCATTAAAATCATAGCAATTTGAGTTTTGAATTTGGACAAGATATCCTTTATTAATTAACAATAGAATATCAACATAAGACATACTATAAAAACATAGGTATCCGAGCTCTTTTAATCATTAATGCAGCCGCCATTAGCGGCAATGATGGATTCTAGGTGGTGGAAGAATGCCTGGCATCTGTTACTGATTTAATACATGTCATGGTGTCCCTGTGCTGACTAACTGTGGCTTTGTGCATATATTAAGTAACTAATGCAACACACAACAAAAAAACAAAGGATTTAGGCTAAAGACAAATTTGACCGAACACTCAAATATTGACCAATGCTACTAATAAACAAAACGTTCTCTGTGAATGCAAATTCGTCACTCAGTAAAATATACTTGAACAAAAGAAATGAATACTTACGCACAATGTAATATAATTTGTTGAATGTACTAGGAATTCACGTTTTTGCAGTACTATAGAAAGGGCCATTTGATTCTGAAGATGATTTATAATTTGGGGGAACTGCAACACTCTAAAAATGGTTATTTTCTATGTATGTTTGAATATAAAAACAATATTTAAATTATAAATTTATATTTTTAATATATCAAAATCATATTTTGTTTATAAAAATATTATTTTTTTTTTAAATAACGTACAAAAAAAAAAGTTTCTCTTAACACTGGCTTTGAAATTTCAATTGTGGAAGGGGTAAATGTTAAGCAAATTTGCTAAAATATTGTATGTGTGTTCAAATTACCTAGCTACAGTACCAAAATTAGTATCTGCTCATTCTGGAGAGGATTCTTAGTTTCTGATCAACAGCATCAACCTAATTTAAATCATCCATGTAATATTCAATTATTGCATTCTCCCCGTCCCAAGTTCTGTAAATCTCTCATTTAAAAATATTCATCCCATATTTTGGTTGCAACTTGTACAAAACGCCACTAGTATAATCATATTGTACATGTTGCAATTTATTCTTCTTACAATGTATGATTTAATTACAACATTCGGCATTCTAATAACCAAACATCATCAGTACTCATCAAAAATGTAATCTTAATCCTGATTTTATTTTATTAATCTGAACTTTGGATAAAATACTTATTAAATTCGAGATAAGTATCTGTCTAATTTTTTATTGTCAGATCTGGATACCAAAAATTTGGGTTCCCTGAATTTTATTGAGTATTTAGATCTTAAGATCCCAACCGATCCGGATTCGAGAAAATGTGTATCTCTCCTTTCATTCTTTCCAAGTACTGTTATTTCTTAAAATAAAATGATTCATCTCATTTTTTTAATCTCAACCTGTACAATTTTCTTGTACAAGTTACAACTTGCATATAAAAGGAACTTTTACAGTATATATATATTTTTTTTAAATATATACAATCCGTGTTTCCATCTTAATACGAACGGATATTTGCTATTGGAATATTTCTATGAATGGATCTGGATGGGCTTATTATATTAGTTGCTTGTTTGCAGATAAATTGAATTATCAAGGGCTCTATATAAGTATATACACCTTCTTAGGTGTTAAAACAACATTCTATTATTCTGCACAGTAAGTAAAAACCATGACTGGAATGTTCACACGGCCCATGGAAAAGAAAAACAATTAAAATCTCAAGGTCGAAATTCTTTTGAAAAAAAAAAAAAATAAATAAACGTCTCTATCCTTTTTTCTTTTAAACACAGGTTAAAAAATACAAAAACCTTAATTGCTATTATTTGTATGGGTAGGTACGGATTTGACAATTTCATTAATAGATTTGGTATTTAAAAAAATACAACGTTTATGAAAGAAATACATAGAATGTACGCATTTCAAATAATTTACGGGTATAGTATTTGGCTATTTTAGTTAATAAATATTACCCTAAATAAATAAAAATAATGCCTGGATACATAAAAAAATTTTCGGAGAAAAAAGAAAAAAATCGACCGTGACAGGACTCGAACCTGCAATCCTCAGATTCGAAGTCTGATGCCTTATCCATTAGGCCACACGGCCGGTTATATGGAAATTAGAAATTAACATTATTATATTCAACAAATCATGAAAAACTATTTGTTTCGTTGATTATAAAGTATTTCTCTATTGTTCTTTGTATATACAAAGTTTAAAAAGTTGCTTTAAATAGCTTTAAATAATAAAAGGAAATGCCTGATACTTTGTATCGCTTACTAAGTTTAATGTTTTTTCCCTTCATTTAAACTTCCTCCTTTGATGAGTATATTCATAATTTCATTTGCATAACTGATTGCAAACCTTAAATAAGATGTTAATGAGACCTGATGAAAGAAGATTGGGAGGGGGGAAATGCCGACAAAAAAGAAGAAGACATCCTATAATTATAATTAGTTATTATTCGTATATGATAAAGTCATAAAACATCTGGCTTATAAGTCAAAATGTGTAACCTAATCATATTCAAACCGTTAAAAAACTGATAATCATGTGTACCTTGTACTATAGTGATGTGTCGGTACTTACTTGTTCGGTCCAGTTCAGTCATAGGAGGGGTCCTATCTGTCCTTGGGATCGTCAATCCTTAGGACTGTCAGTATTTGAAATGATTAAAAATAGAAGAAATAACAGTGAGTGGCGTCATCAAAGATAAACATTATAAGTTTGTATAACTCGAATGGACCGGACCAAGGCACATTTCGACCGGAATAGAGATAGGACAGTCTGTGGATCAGGATTTGAAGTACCCTAGTACGATATTAGTAAACTTGTATAATCAGATAAGGTCAATGATCTTAGACCCGAACTACTCGAACTTTTTTCTGATGTTAAAAGACTTAATTCTCATTAACATACATTAACAAGCAGTATATAATGACAGCATGGAATTGAGTTTTGAATGCGTTAATGATACAAATCTACTTCATCCTAATTTCAATGGTCAACACAAAGTCTGCTCCTAATTAATTTCAAGTCATTTCAAAGGTATAAATAAATCATGGATTGACGTTGTAGGTATAAGGTAAATATTCCTGGTTTTCTTTTCTTTTTTTCAAAATAATTGTATATTACTCCTCTAAAAAATAACCTTCAAACCTGAAAATATAGAGGGGAGTCTGCAGGGGGTGAGCTGGAGGTACTGTAGCCCCCCAAAAAAAAAAAAAATTATGAATATTGCTTGTTAAAAGAAAATTTATAATTTGATTTTTTTATTTTCTAAAAATTTAAAAATTTAGAATTTTTTTCTAAAAATTTAATATTTGAATTTTTTTTCTACAAATTTAATATTTTTTTTTCTAATTTAATTTTAAATTTTACAAATTTTTTTTTCCAAAAAATTAAATAAATTTTTTTTTAAAAATTTAATATTTTTTGAAATATTTTTCTAAAAATTTAATATTTGAAAATTTTTTTCAATAAAAAATATTAATTTTATTTTTGAAATGTTTTTTAAATAACTGTGAATTTTTGAAATTTTTTCAAAAGTGTTGTTTTTTAGAATAAATATTGATTAAAAAATTTTTTTTCTAAAAATTTAATATTTTATAAAAATTTAACATTTTAAATTTAATTATATTTTTCAATTTTTTTTTAAATTTAATTTTCTGTGACCCAAAATGATTTTTTGAAATATTTCTCTAAAAAATTTAATATTTGAAAATTATCAAATTTTCAATAAAATAATATATATGGAATTTTAGTTTTGAAATGTTTTTGTAAATAACTGTGAATTTTTGAAATTTTTTTCCTAAAAGTTTATGTTTTTGAGAATAATCCTTGATTTAAAAACAAATTAAAAAAAAGATATTTGAAATTTTTTAAACTTTTAGATTTAAAAAAAAACAAAAAAAACCCTAAACATTTAATTTTTCAATTTTTTTTTATCTAAACTTTTAGATTAAAAAAAACAATGAATAGTTGGTAATTATAAAGACAAATGTTTTATTTAAATAATGAATTTTAAGACACAGAATTTGAATATGTACAATTTGATTATACTAGTTGCAACTTTTACACGACATATATTTATTGGTCATCTTATTATTTTTATCAAGCAATTTTTGGCTATCATGCACACATCTTAATTCTTTGAAGACTCAGAGAAAAATTGAAGATCGACGTTGCAGTAATTATTGCCAATGGTCTTGTTTACTTCCTTTCCCCCTCGTCTTAGCTGATGTAACGAAACGGCACGACAGCTAAACTGCTCTCCTACAAAACATTCTCAAAACTTTTAAATGCCCAAAATAGATCAATTACCAATAACCAGTTCTACAAACCGACTTTCGGTCCTACGGTCCACTGATTTTGTATACTTTCTTTACTCTTACATAGGCTTGAAGAATATAAAAAGGAAGAAAAGAAAAAATGCTTATATAAATCATATCGCTCAAATAATCTGTCTAGTTACGCCTCAATGTTTTACTTTTGAGCCCATAAAAGTAGATCAGGGCATGCCCTACGCAAACATACCCTCTTTATTTTGTTGTCAACTGTTAATTCTCTTGTCTCACATGATACGTCCCGGCTAAATCATAATTTATTTCTTTTTGATAAATAAACAAAGTAATAAGTTATAAATAATATACTTATACTCTGTTTCTAAGAGGGCAAGCAATTAATGTCATGCGGATCCCTTGTCATATATATTGGCCATTTTATTATTTCTATAAAGAAATGTTGGCTATCATACACAAATACAAAGCTCTGCTTTAATAAAGTAGCAAATAGAATACAGTTTATTCTTATCAAATTCATTTTAAAAGTTGTGCTGAAATAATATGACCAGATGATTTTGTACCTTTATGATGTTTCTTTTTGGATGAAAGGTTTATGTGATACAATGAGGGTAATGATGTGCTCAACTGGACCACCACGTCTTCACCCTTTCGAATGTCCTTGAATTGGTGGCCATTGGCCACAATAATTCCTAAACGTTCACATATTATTTTCAACTCTGCTTTCAACTTACAGCACCTCCATAGTTTGATTTTTCATTCATTCAAACCCCAGATAGTGAAGAAGAAGAAGAAAACTCTTTTTAGTAGTGACCTTGGTATCAAAGCCATTATAATTCAGGGCTTTTTTTTAATCTTCCATTTCTGTACTTACCTACATATCTATATATGTGTGGATATAAGTAGATTCTCTAATCAAATTAACTACCTGTAATAAAAAAAAATGAACAAATTGTCTGATTTTTTCCCCTTCTTTTTTTTTTCACTTCTTCTATGTATAAAAAAAATTTCCCAATTTTTTATTTGAATTAAATTACCTACAACTACATAATAACATATTATTAAAATAATGAGAAATTGATCGTTTGGGAATAAGGAAGAAGGAGAGAAGAATAAAGAAAACGCATAATAGTACAAAATACGGACAACCCCTAATTTACGAACTATGCTTTAAAATATACTTTAGTTATATATGTGAAAACACTAATCGTAAAGACTCTGTCCGCACCGAGTTATTTCCCCGGTTCGATGTTGAGTGGTATTTTGTAAACCAATCACGATCAGATTGTATGCCGTAATTAAATCATACAGAGATCGATTTTCTGACCATACCATCTTAATTTATGAGTTCTACAAATATAATTTATGTATCATATTTAACATTATACTATGTATAGGTCCATAGTCACCATTTTGAAACACAACTGAGGTCATAGATAGAATCGGTCTTAGGAACAGGTATAAACTGAGTTTTTCTTTGAGACGGGAGATTTCAGACTGTAGACGGAAATTAAATCGTTTCCAAATCATAGTCCTATTTTTTCGGTGTCAATCTATGGACCAATTTTCTCTACACTCCGGATTTATGAGTTGTACAAATATAATGTATGCAATACATTCAACTTCATATGACGTTAATGTACAATTTTCATAGATATATGACGTCATCAATAATTTATAGGAACCGTGCAGAGTAAATTTTAAATGAAACCAATTCCTTTCGTTCGGATCGATCTAGACCAATTATTTTTCTTTGATACATGTAGAAAACGAAGTTCTTCAATGAACCAAATTAGTTTGGTCCTCTTAAAATAATAAAGGTCTTAGACTAGTGATGCTAATCACTAAAAAAAACCTAAATCAACACGGTAATCTTGACGATTTTAGTAATGTTTTGGAGGAGAGACGCTTAGCTGTCATGGTGTTTCATTAGATCAACTGTATACCCCATTGTTGACGGAGGAGAAGAGAGAAGGAAATAAACAAGGACTTCGGTAAATAAAATTCATTCTTCAGATTACCAATTCCCCCCAAAAAAAACAGGTCTGCTAAAAAAACCCGTACAATTTACATCGCTAAACATCAGAGAAAAAGAGGTTAACAAGAAAAAACAAAAACAAAAAAAAAATTGCTGAAATTTTTTGGGAAAAAATAGATGAATAGTGAAATTGTTGTTGTTGTTGTTGTTGTACCTACCTGAGAAGATTGAAGGGGGGGGGGCTAATTATAGGGTGAGACAACACATACACACTTTTAAAATTATACATATGTATTATACAAATAATTAAAGGTTTTGAGTTGTGCAAAAAACAAAAAAAAAGTATGTAGGAATTTTCTCACACAGGGAAACCTTCTATTTAGTTATTTCTATACACTCAAGTCAGCTTAAGACTAGAGCAACACGTTCAGGAAAAAGATTGCTCTAAAATATAACAAATTGTGATTTTTTTGATACAAAAAAAGATCTTAGGATCTTATCTGTTAAAATGAACTGGTTTTTCCAACAAACTAATTATACAGTCATGAGATTGTTTCAAATTTGATATATAATATGGTCTGTAAACACAAAAACCAGCTGGAATACTGTTTCTCAAAATTGAAAGTGTATTACATTTGTATTCTACGACGCATCATTGTAATTTTCTATTAGCTAAATGTTCTCCTTTACCCAATGAATGCCCTTCAAATTCTGGCTAAAGTAGCTAAAATTAATCCTCGCAATGATACAATGAATAATTATTGATAGATTTTATTTAAAAGGTGCCATATTGTGGCCAATATTAGCCTTTTATATCAAATAATGGCTCTAAACTATAGCTAAAATTATTGGCTATCTTAAATCATCCCAGAAGTTTGAATGCAAAGCCTATAATTGACTCAAATATGGCTACGAAATATTGGGCTGTTTGTATATATGAAGTAGAAAAATAAATTGGATTTTCCTCCTTTTCTTGATTTTTTTTCCCCAAGATTTATTTATGTTGACGCACCTCATATAAGCTATTATTGTCATAAAAAATGATATAAAGGTTATCCATACGTCGTTGGGACATTGCATATAACCTGTGGCACATAAATATTTATTTAAGAAGTTCAAAATGTAATTTAGTTTAGTTTTTGAAATAAATCATTTTTCTTTATTTTTGGTAATTAAGTTTAGTGTAATATTTTGAGTACTGAAGATACATTTAAGATCTCTAAACCATGGAAGGACCCCAATTCACATGAATCCCCACATCCAGTACCATTATGGTCATTTTTATAATTTAAATGTCAATTATTTTAATTATACTTATTCTACTTCGAAATTAACGAAATCTAAAATATTTTCATGATAAAAGGTTGAAAATCTATATGGTAATATGTATATACACGTATATACATATTACCAAGTCGAGGGTTGTAAGTAAATTGGTTATAACTACATAATTACATAATTTATGGTAAAACAGATTTAAAAAAGATGAATAATATGTATTTATTCTGGGACTTAACGAATTTGGGGTTAAAATGTGTCCCAGTAAATATTTTAGCATACAATATAACTGATCTTGTCAAATTGTTATAGAATATTGGCAATATATTTATATATCTTTTTGAAATTATAATCATTTTTCTCTCAACCCTTTAAGCCATCCCAATTTTTAAGAGTCTATTGTGAATTGATTGTAAATGCTAGACTTAAAAATCCTCTAAAACTTGTATTTGCAGAAAATATCAGAAAACTACTGCACGAATTGGAAAAGTGGAATCCGGAGAGAAAAAGGAATCCATGGCATTGATAATATATTACGACCACATTCTATTCCGTCTCAAGTTGGAGTTTAAAGTATGAATATATGTTAAGAATTTCTAGAATATTTGCATGGATTAGGCTACGAATTACTTTTCCATCCACCATTCCAGATCTAGCCCACGTGATTTGTTCTAGTTTGGAGACCTTAAGAGAATGCTCGCGGTGAAAAAATTCAGAGGTAATTTTCCAAACTGAGGCCTATCTTTAGACTAAAGAGTAATTGTACTATAAAAAGAGCATCGGAAAATTGTATGACCGCTATGATTTTTGCATTAGGCAAATTAGTTAACTGCATTGAATGAATAAATCGAATTCTGCAAATAAATGTGTTTGACTATATTAGCCTATAAAATTTTCAGCCAACCTGTATATACCACTACTAACATTTGTGACAAAAAAAATGAATAAAACTTAAGACAATTCAACTGAATGACGTCATAATTACACACCAAATTGCTGATATTGTTTTCTTAACTACTATATTTAATTATAAAATTTGCAAGCACTTTTAAACTCATGAAAAAAATTCATATATCAATAGGTAGATAATTTGATAAAGAATACAATTATTAATGCAAATCCATTTTTGAAGTTTTTCATTTATGACTGATTTCACGTTGAATCCTCACATAAAAATAATTACACATTACTTCGCAGAGAGATTGTATTTCTCTCTAGCAAATCCTTATTTAAATATATATGATAATTAGCTCACACTAATAACTTCTTGCTCTAATTAATATTCAGCGCCTTGACCATAGCAAAATATCACATTGTATTTGAATAAAACTAACGAGAAGTAATTAGAATAATTTACGAGGATGAATATGTAAATATTGAAGAAGTGAGTTTAGCCCTAAATAAATATGCAATTTTGTATTGAACATACATATACCCATAGACACATATTGAATGTAAAAATGGGTGTGGAAATATGGATCGGCAGGTAGGTATTTTAGTAGACATGAGAGGAAACGTGAGATGGGATTTAAAGTGATGCATGTATGTACTTCATTTTATGATAATATCTTATATATAATAAAATAAAAGACAACTATGAAATTATATGTCATTAAAATTAAAAAAAGTAAACATTTCTTTATGTCAACGAGAGAAAAAATAATTAAAGTTCACGATGATTTCACTCAAAAAATAACCTCTAAAAAGCCTTTTTCTAATTCCTTTAATTACCTTACACAAACGGGAGAAAGGTCTGGGGCTGTGTTTAACCTTTTTTTAGAAACAAGAAGACAATTCATACCCAAATTTGTAATATGATTTAATACTTTAATATTCATTCTTGATATGTCAAATACGTTCCTTTGATATCTTTAGAGTTTAAGCTATGTGAATCAACTTCACTTTATTTTGTGTACTTTTTGGATTTTTTCGTTGGTAATTGCCTTTTTCGGACGTCCACTGTTTGCATCGTTTTCGACATTCATTTTGCCTCGTTTAAATTTAGTAGACTACATATTATTTAACAGTGAATTTCACTGATGCAGAGTCAGAATAATGTTTATGAAGAAAAACCTGAGCTTCAACAGTATTTTGTGACCTAAAACTAATGCTTCATTAAGAAACGAAAAAAAAATATTTATTCTTTTTTTTTCAATAGCAAAAATTGTATATTCACAATGATTTATTTGATGAACCAATTGCCCCATAGCTAACAAACTTGTACACGAATCGTTTGAAGGTTGATACTAACTGACAATCATTTGATATAATTCCAGTGAGGTCCTTTGTCCATCAGCCTACAAAATTTTCAGCTGACTTAATATAGTGTGTTTTCACTAACGTCACAAATCCCTTTTTAAAATGAAAGCTACAATCCAAGTGGGGAAATGCAGCTCTTAGTTTGTGAATATTTCCTTGGCTACACTAAAAAAATCATCACCAGATGTAACTTTTGAGATATCACAGACTGTATCATTTTGCTTCCTCACGTATGCAATTTTTTCTTTCCTTTTTCACTATTTACCTTGTTAATTCTATTAAAAGTGTGAATGTTCTTTTCCTAAGCTCTTGTCATTATAATTTAACTCCTGGGTATTGAACATCCTTTCCTACTACATTCAATTATATTCAAAACCTGATTGAACATTCACGTGTGCTCATAAAAACCCGAGAATAACCTAGATGATTTGTTGAGGAGTCATAAAAGTAGGGGCGGGCATCCTTTATATTTGCACCTATATATTTGATTCTTACTAGAAAATTTAATATTTTAAATTTAATTAAATTTTTCTAATACTTTTCCAAAAAAAAAGTTAGCTGTTTGTGAATAGCTATGGATTTTTGATCCTAATTTTTTCAAAAATAAATATTTTGAAATATAATTTTAGAATTTTTTTTCTACAAAAAAATCCAGTTTTTCTGACCAGTTTTTCTACAAAAAATTTAATAATTGAAATGTCCAGCCCTCTCCCCCAAAGGATATATTTGATTCTTACTAGAAAATTTAATATACAAAAATTAAGTCAAATTTTTCTAATACTTATCCAAAAAAAAAAAAAAAAAAAAAATTAACTGTTTGTGAATTGTAATAAATTTTTTATCCTAATTTAATCAAAAATAATTATTTTGAAATATAATTTTAGATTTTTTTTTCAAAAAAATCCAGTTTTTCTGACCAGTTCCGAAACTTTTTTACGAAAAATTTAACAATTGAAATGTCTTTCCAAAAAATAATATATTTGAAATTTAATTTCTGATTTTTTTTTTTTGCAAAAAGAGTATAGCTACGGGATTTAGAATTTTTTTTTCCAAAAAATTTAATTTTTTGATTTTTTTTTTCCAAAAACAAGCCCTCCCCCCTCCTCAAAAAAAAAATATATATATATAATCCTGCGGACAGCCCTGAATAGTAAGTCCTTGTTGGACTCAGAGTAGAATTGAGGATTGACATCGGGTTAATTTTAGTAAATGTTCTTTTTTTATTCCTTTCTTGTTGTAGCTGATTGTAGCTGATCTAATGGAAAGTCATGACAGCTAAGCTGATCTTCTCCAGAACATTCTTCCAATTGTCGGGGTTGCCATGTTGATTATTATTATTATTATTTTGACATGCTCAAAATATACAAGATTTTCATCACTATTCATAAAATATTACAATTAGCTGAAATATGGACTTGTAGTAAAAAAAAATCAAACTAAAAATCTACATATATTGCTACCCCCAAAAGTTATTAAGTTTATTCGTATATTTTTTGCCAATTTGTATGTTTTGCACTGGGTAGACAAAACATATTCAAAACTCAATTATTCAATCATCATTTCAGATTGTTTTTCTGTTAACAGGACACCTATTATCTTTCGGATAACCAAATACAGGATCTTTATCAGGAGTATTTATTTTATAAATATTTGTTTTACACATTGATTTTGACATTTGTGTTTTTAACACATTTTAAATAGTTAAACTATATAAATTTATATTCATATCAAATTTAGACCATTTTTTATCTATTCCATTCATTTTGCACTCGTAAATATGGGTTTATAAATATAATAAATTTTAAAATAATCTTTAAAACATGGGTTTGGTGTTTCAACACAATATAATTTATTACTAAAATTTGTAAAAATATTATATGGATACTTTGTCATAAAATATTTACTTTATGTGAACTTTAAGGAATCAAATTAATAGCCCTCAGTTTTTGAAGAAGTACTATATAATGTGAAATGATGGCTTCAATATGATAATTTCGTAACTACTGTTATACGCCTCATAATTAAAATAAATACAAGACATGAAAGGAAAACAAAAGAACGACTTATCATTAAAATGGAGTCGTTTTTAATGAAAAAAATATCCTGGGAATAAGAAAAGGAAAAATAGTTGTTACTTTTGCTATTATCTTCTATTTTGTTCAATTTTTAATAAATCGATCGTCGTTACTCACCAAAGTTTCAGGCATGTTTTTGTTAAAATGGTATCAAGTGGTCATTAAATATTTGTTGTCCAAAAGGTGTAAAACTTTGGTAAGTAACTGTTGACATATGCTAGATATATGAGGCTATCTTTTATTTACAAGTGCTTCCATCTTCACGTTTAGGTCGGAAACCTTTCAGACCCCCTCGTACCTCTAAATCCACTTTTTGATGAATTGATTTCTTCAATACAATTTTGAAGTAATATCAATCATAATTTAATTTACTTAGGTAAACAGCTATAAAAGTGGGGAAAAAGCAAGTTCTATGCGCTTTTTGTAACTTTTGGGTCTAATATTAAATTAAAGTCGCTGTTTTACATATTTCGTCAAATAATAAAATCCCCTTATTTCGTTCCAATAAGCTTCTTAAAGAAGAAAAAAACAAACAAACAAAAAGGTTGTAAATTGCATGCAAAGTGCAAAAATAAATAAATATATTGAATATTGTTGTATGAAATGCAAATCCCATTAATGCAGATGTTGCTCAAATAATGGCACTCATAAATATGTAATTACATTTACAAAAATTCACTTCAACATACATAACGTTATAATAATAGAAATAATACAATTAAAAACTTGTTAAATGACTCTACCATTGAAAAATATCCATTAGTTTTTTCGTTTATTTTCATAGGAATTAATTTCATATTATATGAGTAATTTGTAGTTATATTCACATTGTACATGCATAGCTTTTAGCTTATAGGATTAAACGATTATGTTTTGTTCTTGGTAAAATTGAGAAAGATAGAAACTGCCTTAAATTAAATACATTATAGCTTTACCAATATACATATATTCACATATAGTTATGTTATTGTCAAATTGAAGTATAATCCTTATTAATGATTGTGTTGAAAATAGGGATCGACACATTTTGATTTCATTATTAGTAACGCTATTAAAAGGGATTTTAATAAACATTTATATAACTTATTTTAATTGATTGACTCATCTGCCAACTTTTAAATTCTATAAAATTTAGAGCTCATTTAATAAATATCATGTATTTAGATGTACATTTTTAAGAGGTATTTTACTAATAATATATGTAGTGCATCAACATAAAATCAATCTGTAACAAAAATCATGAAAAGGAGAATATCTCTAATTGTTTATTTAGTTCAGATACCGACTATGGTGTAATTAAGTATACCCTTGGTCATAGAGTTGAAATATCGCCAATGATGAACTCAAGAATAATATTAGGGGGAAATTTATTTCGTATAATTTGCAAAAACATAAAAAGTTATAAATTTATTCAATATGACCATTTTGTGCGTTCATCACAGCCTCAACCTTTCTTATGAAATCCTTACGAGTCCTTTCGATCTAGTACTTATCCAATTTTTCCAATGCAGCCTTGATATTGACCTATAAAGATGTTGTTGATAAAGGAGATTTGTTCCAGGATTTTTTTTCAACTTTTGCTTAGATGTAGACGTCCCACAGGTTCAAGTTGGAAGATCTAGGGGCCACATTTCTTAAGTGTAAAACGAATTTATGTTTTTCTTTAAAGATCCTTTTAGTTTTTTTTCTTCCCCTGGGGTAGGAGGGATCCCCATCTTGATAGAAAACATACTGATACTTTTTCTTAATCCATCTAATATATTATATTAGAATATTTTATCTCATATGGGACATCTATAAGGCTCAACTTAGAAATAAAGCTATCACGACGGCTTTTGGAAATACGATTAAACCGAAAAAGCTTACCATTGAAGTAAAGGATAATGATCCTTTTTTGTGCTTGTTGAAAAGAAAGAGGACCCTTATATGTCTTTTCTTCTTAATATTCTTGTAAATGAAGTTATTTTTGCATCTGGCCCTACACTTAACCCCCAGATCCTGCTTTACTCCCCTTCTGATGGCTGTTTTAATCATAATCATTTCTGGATTTTGGTTATAATGGCTTTGGCCGTAGTCCTTGTTGTCTTCTTCGGGCTCTGCTGACAGGCTTTTTTAAATGTCCAACAAGATTCAAACTGGTTTATTTATCATAAACAGCCTTTCTGGAGATGCCCCTGGAAATCTCCTTTAGAGTTTAACCACAAGAGGACATTTCAACTATCAACTTTCTTCCATGTCTTCAATCTACAATTTTTTTTTAAATTATCTTGTTTTTCCCAAAGTTTTATAGCTTAAATATACACTCAACCTGATTTCCGTTGAAATGTGTTTACTAAATCAACAATTAAAAGAAACTTCATAGCTTATTTGAGTTAATTACGTGCATCGTATTTAAATTTGTGGGATTAGTTAAGATAACCAATAATTTTAGCTGTACTTTATAACTTTTATTATATTTAAGATACTTATATTGGTCCCAATATGGGCCCTTTCAAATAAAATACATCATTTTTTGATTGTGACGATCAGCTTCACAATATTTTATTTGGGGATACATTTTGGCTACTTTATGTGCAACTTGTGGCAAAGGATTAATAAATTTGTTTATAGAAATTGTCCATCATTATTCGTCGAAGAATACAAATGTAGTCCACATTTTTGTCCTGACGGGCCATATATTTACCTATTTGATATGTTACAAAAGTGATAAAGGGCCATAAACACTGTTTACTTATTAGTTGGTAAAAAAAAGCGACAGAGTGGCCCATCTTGCCCCAAAATAATATCAATAGCTAAACGATGATATTATTTTATTTAAAATATAGGTGTATGTTATTCAAAAAGATGAGTACTTTGAAAATCATTCTCAGAATGGGTAACTTTTTTAAACAACAAGCTTTAGACTGTCACACCACCTGGTGATTATATTTTATAGTATTTTTTGACCTGAAAATTTAGTTAATAGTTAAAGAAGCTAATTTATAGAATCTATGATAATTTTTTTTGCTATTTCTGTATAGGGAAGATTCAAATCCGGAAGCCAGTCCATAAATGTATATTAGTATGGTGTTAAAAACCAGATCGATTTGATAGGAAGTTCCAATACTTTTAAAGACATCGTCTTAATTATACATTCCGTCAAAATTAGCTTACATATGTATTGAATTCTGTTGTTCAGTATACCGGTACTGTTGAAGGCTTCAAATGCACTTTTAAAAATCTGACCAAGTCCGCGTATTTCCACTAATAACTTCAACTTTTCTTGTATTTAAAAACTCAACTCTACATTAGGATATTAAAGTAATTGTATCAGAAGACGAATACTTTAGTGAGAAATTAATGATATCATTGAAATTCTTTATAAAGGAAGGACATTAGGACTTTGTTTTTTTGTTAAATATTATAGATTAAAACTATACTTTTCAAATCTTATTTAAAAGTGAGATAAGAATATTTAATTTCAACATATTTTAAACGAGTTATTCTTAAGCTGTGTTATGCATAGGTATGTTATTGTTGGAGAGCTCAAAGATAAAGTTGGATCAAGACTTATGGATTATTGAATTAAGACCTTAGTCAACATAAGCTGCCTGTTATATGATTATATTACTTCTATTATTGAAGGGGGGGGGGTGATTTACTGTTTCTACATTAAAAATAGCAATAATGCAGAAAAAAAATAGCATTTAATTACGAAGTCTTATTATGTATTCAAACGATAGAATAAACAAAAATTATAAATTAGTGATGAGACGATTAAAAAAAATCATGATGCCGATTCCGATGTGATTCTAGTAAAAATGGGCATTGCCATTCCGATTTCAATTGTAATTCTTTATAGTTAAAATAAGACCATTTTGCTACTAGGGGCGTCCACCAAATTATATTATTCTAAGGGGGGGGGGATTTTTTGTGAGAAAAAATCCAAAAATTATTTTTAAAAAAATATCAAAAACTTTTCTGCACCGGTTTCAATGCTGAAAAGGATCCAGAGACCGTTGGGATCTCCATCCGGACTGCCTCTAACATCAAGAAGTCCATTACAGTCCCATACGGCGAAAAAGAACAAAAACTTATGCAACAACAATATGACTGACTTGTGGCCTGCCTGCGATGACCTTTCTCCAGCCCATAACTTTACCCCCATGTACTTTAACAATTAGGGGTGTTTTGAAGAAGAACATATGCCTACTTCTCTTCCAAATTTGGATTCGCCGTGAGCTTCCGTCATGACAGCGTGGATTACCATGGGCACGACCTTCAAGAGCTGCTAACCTGTTCGCCGGTGTGTCAAGTTTGTTATTGCTTGTCAAGGAGGACATATTGAATACAAAGTATATTTAAATAGGGTTTTTAATCATTTCACAAATTGGTTTTGAGTTGTTTTTTCTTTATTCCAAAAAAATCCCGTTTTTGTAAATTAGTTATGCTAACACAAATTTTGGGTTACTACCCTGTATATGTCAATCACTAGTGAAACTCAAACTTCCTTATGGGGTACACTTAGACGTAAACAGGAAGGGGGTTGGGGGATATTATAGCCAAAATTATCTTATTATATAAATGAGGACATGTATGAAAAAATATGATCTAAAAGTTATCTTTAATAAAAAATATTCATATAACAATCCGTCAAAAATTGTCAAAGTTTAAAACTTTCAAAAAAAGATTTCTTGATATTTTCTCAAATGATACCCAATGTAAAAAATCTGGTTTCAATCATTAAAAAATATTGATAATATGTTTTAAAATTTATGCACATAAATATATTTCTTGCAAATATCATGCGTTTTATTAACCTAATATATTTGAATAGACAAATTTAAGTTTCCCCCTTTCTCAAAAAAATCATATAAAATTGACAGAAAAGTAAATGAATTAATTCAATCGTAGTTTTCTCAATCTGTTTTGACGACTCATTTTTCAAAAGATCTTATTAATACCCCTTGAGAAAAAATACCCAGTTTTTCTACACCCAAAATGTACATTAAACATATGAATTTATGATGTTTTTTACAGTAGTTAAACACCTGTCTTTTGATTAAGAATGATTTGAATAAGAGTTGGTTTAAAGGAACAAACAAGGACATTCATGATTAATGAAATTCCTTAATGATCCAATACATTTATTCCAAGTTATCTCAATATCAACGCCACCACCCAATATCTCAATAAGTTACAAGGGGCGTATACATCTTCATATACATACATTTCAATTCATTTGTTAATATTATATCTGTCAAAAATCATAAAATATGTACGGAAAAACTATCTTTTTTTTTGTAGAAAAATATTACTTTAATTTGACCCAAAAATAACATATTTTTTAACAAATTATGTCCTTAAAAGAAATATTTTTTGTTCATAATAAGATACAAACGCTTCTAGTTACAAGCCAGGATATTATTCTGCCTATTTATATAGGGGCGGTTAGCACCGAAGGCCAAATTATGCCTCTTTATGTGTTCCCCCAAGTCGTCAGGGTCAACATTGATGCCTACTTGAACGTTCTAGAGACCAAAGTGAAGCCTTAGATCGACAGGGTGGTCAATCTAGCAGTAGGAATTGGCTCCATGCCACAACTCGAAAAAGAGTCCCAGTTGGCTTCAACATAATTTTGACAACTTTATCTCGCCGGAATTTTAGCCTCCAAACTCGTTAGAACTGAATCCAATGTGTTCTTTTGTGGGGCATAATCGTAAGAAACCAACCGAACCCCCTGCAACACCACCGACGAACTTATAAGTCAGATCAAGAAATAATTCCAGGATTTGCCAAGGGACCTAGTGGCGAAGGCCTTATCACGCGTTTGGCCTCGTATAGAGACTTTGATGGAGGTGATTTTAGTAAAAAAAAAAAATTTAGCGGATTTAAGAATCTTGTTTTATTTGTTTAATCTGATTGGAGAAAATTGCGTTTGAAATAAAATACTATTTTCGGTACAGATAGCTTGTGGACCATGTTAATACAGGCTCGTAAAGAGAGAATCACAATGTCATTTTCCACGAAATATTTGACATAAGTAAACAGGAACCAGGTGACTCGCAGTATATGCTGTAATAAGGATGTTACCCAAACTGTTATTCTATAGCATGTCCCAGCAAATCATGAATGACACTTAGGAAAGGTTTCATCAACTTACAAAATAAATGACTGTTTCTTACTCGTTATGTCAATTAGTAGGGCAATAAAAACAAACAGCTTTTTTAAAACAAATTTCTTTATCAGCCCAAATACCGCTTCCTGATGCAGGAATGAATTATGACTAGATTTCCCGCCTCGTCCCCTGCTCCAAGGGTCTCATTACCTAGATATAAAAAGGTATAGGACGATAACTAGAGCTTTGAAAAGAAGCATAAAAGGGATGAGATTGTTGCAGTGTGTACGTGTACCTGGAGATCATGGAGATAGTGGTATTTCCCTCGTTGAGTTCCAAGGCGCAATTATGTTTTCCAGCTAGACAAGTGGTTCCTAAACAACTCGGAGAGACTACAACCCTTCTGAATATGGGATCTGAGGCGCCATCAAGAAGAATATGTGCGCCACCTCCTATGTAAAGGCTACGATGGAAAAGGAGTGGATGACATGGTGGAAGAATACGTGAAGAAGACCTTCAGGGCTAGGATGGAGGCCATGAACGAGGCCAGGTGTGGACACATTGAAATATAATTTTTTATATTGAGTAAAATAAATCTATAAAATCTAATTTTCTTCTAGCTTCTATTTTTTGACAACTTTGATAAAGTTGAGCGTAGTAAAAATTCGTTCTGGATTCGCAGGAGCTCACTGTATTCATAGTTACACAAACCCCTGATTGGTTGGGACATGATTGATTAAATTTTATGACCTTTTAGTAATAAAAACCAACATTTATATAAAATAACATAAAGTATAAGTTCCTACCATTGAGGTTTGAGTCTTATATTGAGCAAAGTCAAACAGGCCCATATATTAACGGAACAAGATTTTTATCAGTTCCTAAAATCGGTCCTATCATGTCCTTGGGACCGTCAGTCCTTAGTACTGTCAGTACTAGAGCGGATAAAAAAAGAATAAATAAATTTGTGTGACGTCATCAACGATCAAAATTTATAAGTTTTCTGGACTAATCTACAGGACTCAACTAAACGGAACGTCAATCTTCTGCCTCATATAACACTACACTAAACCCATTAAACAGACTGTTCCGAGGTTATATTAACGAGAATACTCTTTTAACGAGCCTTTTTCAAGAAAATATTTATAATACACATCAGAATATGTATTCCCCAATAGCTGTTTAGGGCTCAAAGCTTTTACGTCATATTCCTTTACAACGGTTAGTTAGAGGTGGCAAAAAAAAGTTCTTTGTCTATGATGAAACATACGTCAAACAACAACCATTTTGTGAAACAAAAACAAAAAGGGAATGTTGACCGCCTACATCCGTTCAAATATTTGCATGATACTCCTTATTTAAATGAGATTACTCATCAAAACAGTCAACAGAGGAAAGATGGAGAAAAAAAGTAACATGAGGTTTCGTGATGTTATTTTAACAAATTATGTATATATTTTTTTTTGTATTGAAATTACGTTTTAAAAGAGTTTGAAATTATTATAGTATAATTTTTGTATATGAATACCTTTTCAAGTCATTATTTTAATCAGTCTGGTTGATGAAAAAAAAAAAAAAAATGCGGGGCGTTCCCGTCTATAAATCCTCTTTTGCTAATCATAATGAAAAAAACTTATTCCGATGGTTATCTACCTATTATTTTTGAACTTTTTACTCACAAAAAAAAGTGGTGCTACTTTATAAATACTAGTAGATTTAGGTCAATTTTATTGTTTCTATTACATATTTATATTGTATAAGTCTGTAAATTATTACCAAAAGCAGGTAATTTTGAAATAATGAGAGTCTATTTCTAGTCGCTCATGTATAGATACATATATTTATGTATAAAGTTAAAGTCTTTACATATTTAAAATAGTTATTGTAACTGCAGAAACACCCAAGGTTTAGTGATTAGAGAGTGGAGGCAAAAACTTGCAGAAGAATGACTAAATTATGAAATAGGTGATTTGTATGGAATCACAAAAGGAAAACTCAAAACCAATTTGTAAACTGTATAAATACTATATTTAGATACATTTTTTATTGAATACCGAGAGTTCCAATAAAATCTGAAGACTTTGAACTTTAAAATTCAATTAGATATAATTTATTAATTAACAGTAAAATTTCAACAAAAATAATAGTATAAATAGATATACGTAAGACCTCTCATAATTATTAATATAGCCGTCCTTAGAATCAAAGATGTCCGCCAGGCAGTAGCGGTCGACTTGGCACCCACTACGGATGTATTCCTCCATCATGGCGTTCCAGTGACGACTGAAAGTGGCTTTGAGGTCCCCGGTGTTTGGATGATGGATACTACAGGCCTTCAACTCAACATGCACCTAAATGGTTTAGTTGATGAGGTTGGCATCAGGGCCAAAAGTGTCTCCCAATGCTGTCAAAGGACTCTTTCCGCCTTCTTTTTTTAAAGTTCTCGGGGCAGTCTTGTGTGAAAACCTGAGTGTTTGCAATTAGAAGCATAGAAGGATCCTTATATATTTATATATGTTGTTTGAATTTCCAAAACAGGGAGGGGACGATGCCTCTCTCTCTTGCTAGAACGCCCGTCTATGTACTGTGATAACAATGGTAGTAGATCAAAGATAGACTTTCAAAAAATACCCAAGGTTGCGTGAGTAGCATTAAAAACTTACATTAATTTTGACATCAAGAATTAAAGAAAAACCTATTTATTTATTAACTAGCGGTTGTACCCGATATTTCTCGAAGTTATTTGGCGTCGACGAACGGATAAACTTCTCTTCAATCATATAGAATATAATTCCCTTAGAAATCCTCAGTGTTACTCTCACACGTAGTTACTCAATACGTTAATGTTCTCTTCTCAAAAATGAAACAATAATGATTACAGCATGCCAAAATAAACAAAAACAGTCACACGCTCAAAAATGCTTAGGATTTACACCTCTAAATACATGTAGTCTCCTTCTTTTTTTTATATGAAGTACTGAGTAGGGAACACTAAAATGAATATGTTTTCTGTGAGAGCTTAAGTTACACACTTTTGTTGCTTTAATCCTTTTCAAAAATTCAGAGAGACAGACAATTTTTTTATATTAATGAACGTACCGATACTAAATTTTCAGCCGATTCCAATTCTGAAACTATCTTTATGACGATTTCAATTCCATATTATGTATAAAGGAATTTCATAAACATGTAACAAAATTCTTTACTTTTTTTAATGTATAACTTTTTATTAATTACAAATCGGGGAAAAAATACATAAATTTATCAATCATAATTAGTCGTTGCTAAATTTCAAATTTAAAGAGTTAATTACTTTCCGTACTCAGGGGTCTATTAATTTCAAGGTGGCTCATACTAGGGATGTTCTTTGTTACATATTTAAAGTCAACCTCCTCCCCCTCGGTCCCTCATCTAATTTCAACAGCCTCACTAATAGAAAATAAATACTTGCAAGACTGACAAAAGACTATTTGCTTTTATTTTACTGGTTCGGTCCTCATGAGATCAAATGGTATTGAACTGTCTCCAGTTCCTAAGTTAGTTTTATATGCTGCTCTAGGAATTGAAATATTTATAACCCACTACTCGAGTTCGTTCTTCGGAAGTCTTTTTTAATGGATCCAGGACGGATACCAATGACTCGAACTTGACTCAGAAAATATGTATCCGACTTCAGTACTGTTGTAAAAAATACAAAATAGAAATATTTAGTGAAAAATTTACTTAATAAACCGCTCAAACCAACTCATACCCAGATGGACTGTTTGAACAAATTCAAATGCAGTATGGAGTACTAAAAAATGGGTTTTTTCTAAATTGTTACTTTTAAATAAATTTCTTAAAAATCCTTTCTATGCACTTTACTCCTCTTTGTTTTTTTTTTTTTTGAATTTGTCTGAACGACGTCGTTTAGCCAAGTTATTTTATTGATTTTTAATCTTAATTTTGTCTCATAAAATGAGCTCAAATAAGTTATATTATCCATATAAATAATCATACATAGGTATAGGTGGAATTATGGTATATAGTATTGAGGCGATTCTGATACTTTAAAACAGGCCTTTTAATGCCCATATATATAAAATTTAATGACACTGTCGCCACTTTTCAAAGAGTTTTCTATATAATTTACAATAATAAAAAAGTGTTCAAAGTCCTTAAAAATAAATATGTTCAGAAGCTGCGTATCTATTTTTTCCTCAATAAATTACTTATTCATATAATAGTCATTATGAAGTAATCTCCATTAAATATTCTATATTTTTATGTTCCTTATAAAGAACTTTTAACCATTAATTTGTGTTCCAGAATGACCTTGAGGTCAATTCCTTCAGTCAAAAAAGTACATACGTATGTACGTGTATTTAAAATTAAATATTTTTTTTGGATATACTAATGATTTTAGATGGAACTTCATTAACTAAGAAATTAACTTGTTCGTATATTGCATTGGTATACAGTGAAATTTGGATATTATAAAAAATTACTTATAGTTGTATCAGATACTTTTTTTAATGTATATAAATACTTGGCGTAGGAGAAATAAGAAGCCAAAACCACTTATAAGAAATTGGGTTCTAAGAATATTATGCGTTTTCTTCAAAATGAAAAATAAGGAATATATTTTTATATATCATCTGAGAAAATAA
Organism: Lepeophtheirus salmonis; assembly: GCF_016086655.4. NCBI lineage: Eukaryota > Metazoa > Arthropoda > Copepoda > Siphonostomatoida > Caligidae > Lepeophtheirus > Lepeophtheirus salmonis. The sequence goes on along the minus strand of NC_052141.2, from coordinate 1,716,388 downwards.
TGTTTAATGAAACATTTGAAAATCAGCAACATAACCTTAAAATTGACTCTTCTTAATCACTTTACAAATAGAGAATCTTGTTAAAAAAAGTCATTTTCTAATATTTATAGACGTCAAAAAATGCAGATTGAAGACTAAAATTTTAGAAATATAAATTTTTCGTTATAATAAGACAGAATATCGAATTAACAGATCACCCAAAAAATTGGAGCCCCTTGTACGTACATTAGAATAAAATTTTAAGGGAATTGGACCTTTTTTGTGACCTTTGACCTTTTTATGACCTTAAATATGTACTTTAAAAACTTAAAATGTTATATAACTATTGCTTTAAGTATAAAAATACTTTAATGTATAAAAAAAGAGATTTAAAAATACTTCATAAAAAGTAATTTCGAGGGAGGGGGGGTAGAGTACAAAAATGAAAAGTTTGGCAAATAAAATACCTTCCATATAAAAATAAAATACCTTCCATATCAGAAACATGAAGTTGAAAATCCTCCCAAAGTCTAATTTTTCTTCCCTTTTTTTGTATAATCTTCATAATTATTCAAGAGAATGAGGGATGAGGATTTGTTTTTTTAATTGGTTCAAACAGTAGGCTGGCGCAAAAACTTATGTTTTGTATGTTTCTTTTTAAATTCAAATCACATTGCTTTTTAATGTACCGACAGGTCCATTAAAATCTGAGTACTTTGAATTCAAGCTTCAACAAGATATAATTTATTAGTTAACGATATAATTTCAACAAAATTAATAGTATAAATACAGGGTGTCCACGATAAATTAGAACTACTTTAAACTTCATCCAGATCCATAATGTGGATTTTCGGGGTTAAATCATACTAATATAAAAGGTTGCGTGAACAATACACTATAACTTCCACCATCATTGTTTTGACAACAAACAATAGTCATCATGGAACAAGCAAGGAGAGACGCCATCCTCGAATTGGCTCGCGCGGGACACAAGCCCTCTGCTCTCTACAAGCTTCTTAACTACCCCAAGACCATGGTATACCGGGTCTTCCATGCCTGGGAGGTTGAGAGGAAGGACTACCGCAAGTCCCGCAGCATGAGAAGTGACCGAATCCGCACTCCCTGCTTCCTTGAAGGCCTCCAGAAGTCAATCAAGGCTTCGCCGGGGACTTCCTTGTCCAGGTTGGCCAAGAACCGTGGAGTGAGCAAGCAGCTGGTCTCCAAGGCTGTGAATAAGGATCTTGGGTACAGGTAATACCAAATGGCCAAACAACACATCCTCACGGCATCCATGAAGGCCACCGGGCTCACCAACGGTAAGCGTCTCCTCAATGACCTGAAGAGCCATGGAGGAAGAATCATCTTCTTCTCCGACGAGAAGAACTGGACTGTCGACAGAAGCTACAACGTCCAGAATGACAGGTCCCTTGCCAAGGAGAGAGAAGAGGTCTCTTCGGTCTTCACCACAAAGTTCCCAGCCTCCGTGATGACCCTGGGGTCATCTGCAGCACCGGTGAGGTGATGCCTCCTTTCTTCTTCAACCCCAAGGAAAGGGTTAACGCGATAAGGTACTGTGAAGTCATGGAGGAGTTCGTCATCCCCTGGATGAAGGATACAGCCACTGGGAGGGATTTCATATTCCAACAAGACTCAGCGCCCGCACACATCGCCATGAGGACCACTAACCTCTTCAACTCCCACGACATCCCTTTCTGGGATCGCAACACCTGGCCCTCCAACTCACCCGACCTCAATCCGTGTGATTACTACTGGTAGGGAAGTTGGAGAGGGAGGTGTGAAAGGTCAGCCACTAGAGCATAGCGGCCTGGAAGGGCTCCATTATGAGGGAGTGGAATGCTGCCCATTCCGCGAAGTCATCATGGGATGCAAATCCTTTAGGGGCAGGATGGAGAAGATGGTGGCTGCTGAGGGAGGAAATGTTGAATAAATTTATTGTTAAATATCATGTCTAACTTTTTCATTTTAACAAATACACTCCAAATTCCATTTTTATCAAGCAGGTTGAATTTTAAGATAATTTATCGTGGATACCCTGTAGATGTATGTCTGATCTCTCTTACCATTAATATAGCGTCCTCAAGTGGCAACGATTGCTTCCAGGTGGCGGTGCAAATCCTGGCAAACGCTGAAGATGTAGTTCTCTGTCATGGGGTCTCATTGCTGGCTGACAGTGTCTTTGAGAGCCTTGGTAATTGTATGACGGACACTGCAGGTGTTCCCCTCGACATGATTCCAAAAGTTGTAGTCATAACAGGGCTATAAGAAGCCCAAAATTGGGAAGAAAGAGTCCAAAGAATATTACAAAGAAAGAGATGGGGTTCTTTCAACGCTAGAGTCAAAAGTGGCCTCTCCGCCCTCACAAGGCTCCCATACATTTTTGATAGCGTTCTGGATAGTCTGGTGAGTGTCCAGCAATGGTATGAATAGTGGCCTCTGTAACCTCTTTCCGCCTACTTTATATATCTGTAAATAATTCTTATTAATCGGAAGCAAAACAAATTGTACTTAAATTAGTATAAATTGATCGTTGCAATAAAATAATGTACAATTGATTGATTTTACCTTTAATAAGGTCAAATGGCGCCCAACATATGTAAGTCCTTAGATTATATAAATTTTCTTAAATATGGATAACATTCTTGGGCATCGTAATTCATCCCATTAATTTGAATAGAAAGCCTATAATTTTAGGCAAGTGTGCTGATAAACTATTAAGCTATATTTATATATATCGTACAAAAATAAATTTAGATGTTCACCTTTTCATAATTTTTGTAGAAGGTTGTCTTTATATTGACGTACCACATACATTATATTTTTGAACAATGCAAAGGGAAGTAGGCGGGAGATAGTCACACGTCATTGACAAACTCATATTTTGATGATATAATGTCACTCCAAGTGTCAATTCTAATACCAATTAGAATTACCGTTTTAAACACGTCATACCCTCGGCATCAGCAGTTACCGAACAGCCATGTTATATAATAAATAATAATAATTTGCTTATTTAAAAATATTCCAGTGATAATTTGGTTTGCTTGATATTTATTTAGCTAGTGCTTTGTTGAATGGAAGTGTTGGATTCAATTTGCAGGACAAGGAATGGAATTGATTGTGTACAAAATTCTTTGATATAATGACACTTCCAAGTTTATCAATTTAATTATATAGTCTATAATATTGATGCAAGAGCCAATTAGCGTCCGGTGACTACACACGTTCATAGCAATTACCATGTGATAATTATACACTTACTTCTAGGAAGGAAACCCTGAACTCGATTACAATCACTTATCTTACGCGGAGATTAACTTAGTGTATAAACATTCATACCTTAAACTTCACAACAATCCCCTTGCAAATGTTTTGTACAATTTGTTTCTATTTTTAATTTGGAAATGAAAAATGCCCCTATTGGGTTCCTCTTATTTAATAAAACCTTAACCCTTCAAAACCTTTTAGATAATTACATTTGTTCCTGGATGTGGAGGATAACTTTTTTAAATTTCGAAGGTTATTCAACAAAAATCTGCCTAATATGTTTTAGGAAGTATTCATAATTGAATATTCTTAGAGTAAAAAGTAGTAAATGTAACTTGACCTATAACAAAAATGAAGAAACATTATAAAAGTTATCAAGTTGGACAGGACCGGTGCTACAAATTTTCCGTGGAGGGGGAAGGGGGAATATATATTACAGATCTATTTACTGACATTTCATTTTTTCAGACTTGAAGTTACTTCCCTTTTTTGGTCAAGCCAGAAGAGTCCCCTTTTTGATACTGGGTTGATTTTAATGAAGTTTCTAAATGATCCATTTTATAGAAATAAGTGTATTTTATTTTTTCCAAAGGTCTTTTTAAATTTAAAAAAACAAAAACAAAACACAACTTGAATAATACTAAAAAGCACATCTATAGATCTAAATATTCGAGTAAATTTCGGGTACCAAACTTTTAAATAGGGATTTGAAGCCAAACGGATATTTGTTTCGAATTTCATGAGCATTTTATGCGAAGTTCAGACCTATATAAATTAGAATCCGGATTAAAATTATATTTTAATGATAACTAATCATAAAACAAAGAATAATCCAAGGTTATTATAATAATCATTGTAATAATATCATTCGACACGATGCGTCCTGACTTTTATTGTATATCGCAACCTATCTTAAAAAACAACAACAGAAAAAAAGCCACAAATTCATTTGGTGTCTATTATTGATGAGACTCGGTCCAGCACCGATTTTTTTTTCGATTCGGTCTTAAGTAATTTTTTCTAGACTGTCTTACTTTATGGACCAGACCGTGTTTGGTCTCAATTTATGGACCAACTTTTTTCGATCTCATATATATATATATATATGAGAGACCAAATTTATTTTGTTCTAGATCAACAGTCATTGATTTATTCATTATATTTAACAAGAATAAATATCTGGATAACCTTGAAAATCTCAAAAGTATATGATATGTTCTAGAACAAATACTGTATACAAAAGACATAAATTTATTCATGCTAGCTATCTCTGTTGATACTTCGTATGACGTCATTGTATTTGAAAATACATATGATATTATTATGTTATAAATAATTTATCTGTAAAATCAGTCTAGACCTATTTTTTTTGGGGGGGACTCAACTAGATTGAATTTTTCCTCTGGACCGATCTAGACCAAACTTTTCCTTGGACCGATCCAGACTGAACTTTTCTATGAGACCGGTCCATATCGAGATTTTTTGTATAATGGTCTCTGACCGGTCTAGGATTTTCAAACCGAAGCCCAACACTAGTGTTTATTAATTCTTCCAAGTATGGAATTATTATAGCTTAATAAGAACTAATCCGTATCCTACCAATCAATGTTAAAAACACTGATTAGAGGAAATAAAGGATAAACATCCCCAGTTGACCATCAAATATGGTGTACATTTTTGTGTTTGTGAGCTAGTTAACGCCTCGTGGAATAATCAGGCAATACAGCTGTTTATATAGATGTCACGGCAAACACTAAACGAGATAAATAAACATTCGATATATATAATACATATATATATTTTTTAACTAAGATTAACTATTAAGTAATATGCTAAGCTTTTTAAGATCCGGAAAATCCCTCAGATCTTTTTTATGATCTGTAAAAGTTCACAAACCAGAAACCGGTTTGGGTCTAGGATCATATTTTTGGTAATACAATTGTATTTAAAGACTTCAAATTCTAGTCCAAGACCGTGCTATTTCTACCCTAGAGTTTGCCAGAATGTCCATTACTAGGACTACAGTAGTTAGATCCACACACAACCTAACCAAGTACAATTCAGATTTTGTATGTATTTCCATTCGCAACAAGTATTTTCTTTATCAATTTGTGATTACGAGTACTTTTTGAATACAAATTTTACTCATGACCTTTTTTGAATACATTTTCCTAAACTCTGTCGATTTTTAATTTAATGACGCATTGTTTAGCAATTAATATTTTTATTTATTTCATTCTTCAAAAAGCCTTGTTAATTTTCTTTAAATCACTACAAATACATCCTAAAAAATTGAATTCCTTCCATTTTTCCCGAATTGGTCATAGTGTCAACTTCCAAGAGTCCAATGATTAAACCAAGACAACCATATAAGACAAATTTAGCTGTTTGTTACGTAAATCATTGCCATAGAGTTATATACAGAGTCGTGCACTACAATTCGAACAAAATTTGAGCTCAGTGAAATGCTAACAAATATATTGTGACGAATTGTTTACTTACTTTCTTTGCAAAATTTAGAATTAATATTTTCCCAAAAATATAGATGTGTTTATTTTTCTGCAATTTGTACTCATAATCCAAGTTTGTTTTAAAAATAATCTTTTTTTGATTTTTTTAAAGACTTGGTGGAGTACTCGACGTTGCTTGGGATTACTTAGCCGTCAAAAAACTTTTATTTTTCTATATATTATCATTAATATGCATTCATATGAATAAGCATCTCTACACTAAAAAAATATTTGTTGCAAGTTATAATCAGACTTTAGTAAAACATTGGTTTATTGACTATATAAACTCTTGAATTACGCTTATGACCAGAATTCAAATAAGTTAAATTAATTGTTAGACTAATCTGTGGAATATAAATTACATAAAAAAATTTGTGTGGTCATCAGCAACTTATAATTAAATGTATTATAGTCCTTCTAGTAAATTGGTATTATTGTTTTTATAAAATCTTTTTACATATGCATATACAATAAATTCGATTACAAATACAGAGTTCTCTAGAGAACTAGACAAATTTTTAAATAACAAATTAAATAATTAATTAAAAAATATCATTTTTTTGACTGACGAGTTTTTAGGGAGCTTAAAGTGTTAGGACGAGTAGCAAGTATTCAGGCAAGTAACAAGTATTCAAACTAGTAACGAGCATTTAGGTAAGTAACGAGTACAGGAAGCGGGGATCAAATTGTCGCCAAAATATTTTTCTTCAAAAAACAACACAAAATATACATTTTTTAACTTTTTTATTTAAAATCAAAACTATGACGAGCATATAGGTATAGAGTAACCATTCATTCGATATAATCACCGTTGGCATCAATAACGGCCTCAATACGGCTTCTGAACCGGCCGCAGGCTCTTCTGACCATCTCATTGTCCATGTTGCCAAATATCTCCATGATGGAGTCCATCAGGCTGGCCTTGGTGCTATGCACATATTTCGACATAGCCCCAGACAAAATAGTCCAAGGGATTAAGGTCGGGAGAGTTAGTAGGCCACAAATCCTTGGTTACGACGTCATAACAGTTCTCGGTTAACCACAGCATGGAGATTTTGGACACATGGCAGGGTGCTGAGTCCTGTTGCCACACCCAGGGCCTGTTTCCGGCCACCCCTTGGATCCAGGGCAGAACTACCTTCTCCATAACATCCAGGTAGACCTCTGTATTGACCTTTAGACCCATTTCAAACATGTGGGGAGGCATAACATGACCTTCACTGCTGACCACCCCGAACACCATGACCATTGCAGGGAACTTGGTCTTCATTACCTTCCTCACATGGCTGGGGCAGGTGGCTATCCACCTGTTGGTCTGCTTGTTGGCCTTCTGATCTTGACAGAAATTCTTTTTATCAGAGAAAAACCACAGCATCCCGGGCTGCCTTGGGTGCTTGAGCTTGTTGAGCAATTTTGTTGACTTCATCAGCCTGTTGTCCTTTGCCTTCTGGGTCAAGATCTGGCCCACCTGCATCTTGTAGCTCCTGCACCTTAAATCCTCAGATACACAGTCCCTTATTGTTTTCATGGCAGCCCAGATCCCTCGCCATGACCTTCATGGACCTGGTAGGGTCATCCTCAACCATCTTCTTCACCTTGTCGACAAAGTCGGTGTCCCTGACCTTCCTGTCGGAGCCCTCCTCCTTGGGTGCCCTCTTTATGGTGGCATCAACATCCCAGGTGTACTCTAGCTTCTTACGGATACGCTGAACAGTCCGTAAATTCACTCCTAAGGTTGAAGCAATCGTTGAATTGGAGATTTCACCTCCATTATTAACCAATGCCATGACTACGGCGGACCTCGAAAGCTCCTCGTTCCACTTATAGCTCTTTATCTCCTCATATGATGACGGCATGATGCTAACTGAACTACGTATCGTCAGCTGACAAGAATAGCTTTCCTATTTGGTAACCGATTTTTTTATTTGATAATGTCGCCTTCAAGTTATCAAGGTTTAAAGTAGGTGACAATTTGATCCCCGCTCCCTGTATTTAAACGAGTAAAGCTCGTAATTCCTCGAGTATTTTTTTTAGAAACTGGAAAATACTCATTTAGTAAAATTCAGCTCACGGTACATCACTATATATTAATTTTCAATATGACCTCCAAAATTCTCTCACCGAGTAATTTTTTTGCAATGTAAATAAAAATTCAACGATTCCGGAGTTGATAACATTGATTTTGGAGTCAAATTATGATTTTAATATTAGTAAATCTTTTAAATATACAGTGTGCATTTTCTGCCCAGGCTTTACATTTTTCTCTGTGTTGTACTTTTTAAAGGACTATATGCGTAGTGAAGGAATTTCATAATTACAAAACTGTATTAGGCCGTGTGGTACCATTTGAAAGCGTTGGTATTTCTGATATTTTATCCTATACATATCAATATTTGCATTTATATGAATTTATGAACAAAAATGATCGTAGTCCTTTTTCTTCAAAAAAAAAAAAAAAAAAGAAATTAGTCTTTGATAAACTCTCGCGAAGTTGATTCCAATTACATGATATAGACCAGGGTTTCCAAACGTATCGTCTAACTCTTTACCAGTATAATCTATAACTACGTACACTTAAAATATTAAACCTAAAAAAACCATTTAATTTTTATTTGTTCTTTGGAATTTGTGTTTAGTCCTCCAAATTAATTAGATATTTTTAAAATAAAATAAAATGAAGAATAATGTAAAATCAATCTAGATGACATATATTTAAATTATTGTATTGAGATCCATGACATGACTTAGTTTTTGATTTGCAAGTTTATCCATTCGAGGATGAGACTGCACATCGAACATCATTGTTATAGGATTTGACCTGTACTTGTTTTTGATTCCTAACAGCATTGAAAAGCTAAATTCAAATCCAAGTTGGTGAGAAAGAAGAACTACTCGCACAACAGGTCCTGCAATTATACTGTACGATTACAACATTTTAACACAAAATTTATATAATTTTTCTACAGAATAAACATAACGAGCAGTTAACCATACTGAAGTTATATCAGATCATTTTTCTTCTAATATGTGAGATATAGAAGTTCGTCATCACCAAGAGTAGGGAAATCACTTTGCAGTTCGTTGTATAATTTTTCAGTTGGTAAATTATAAAGGTGTGATAGTCTCTATCTCTAGATTTTTATCCTCAAATTCAACAAATTATGTCACTTTACTGAACTTAACAAATGTGGCATTCTAAGTATTTATTTTCCAAAGACGATTTTTTGGCCAAGAAAATATTAAAATTTTGACCCAAAGTCACAGATTGTTGCATCTGCTCTTTGACACTTTTGAAAGCAACATTTAAAAAAATGTAGAGCTTCACATATATTTAATTAGATGATCAAGTTTCAAGAGGAATTTCTTATCTTCCGATAAAGAATGTTACGCTTGAAGATGGTAAAGCGAAATGAAGAATAATGCAAGTCCATACCAAACTAGATTATGTGCAATCCTCATTTGATCAACTCTTTACCATGAGTTCTATCATGACTGATCATTAGGTGTTAAACATTATATGTACAAAATATGACTTTTGAAATTAATATTTAACAAAATTTATATTGATATGTATATTACTTTGAAAAAATAAAGATTATAAACTAAATTTGTTTTATTTTACTAAAACCTTAAATGTAGCCCCAGGTTGGGAAACCGTGATCTAGACCATCTGCACTGATAGGGATCCGATGGGGACAGTTACAACAATATTTAGCAAAATTAGCTCTAAAGTTATTTGTGTTCAAAGAGTTCTGAAAATTTTTAATTAGCAAAACGCTAATTGATGAGTAATCGTGTTTCTCCATCTCGACAACTGAATACAAATGAAAACAAACGGGAAATTTATTAGATTAGTCACCTAATCTCCTATGTGAGCTGGAAAAAACCAGCTGTTATGTACTCATACTGGATCTAGATGAGTTTAAAGTTGTTTTAATTGTAATGCAAAACATGATATATTTATTCGCATATAATTATTTTACATATAATTTGTGATTACGAGGAATTCCTTGTTAGATCTGTTACTCGTAATTCCGAGTATTACTGTATCTATAAAGACATTTTAATGGATTTTTTTTCGCTATTTCCAATTATAGAATATATTTATGTATATACAATATTTTTTTCTCCTCTCTCTCAGTACAATTTATACCATTTAGAAACTTCTCGTAAAAATATTTTAATTATACAGGGTTCTATTTATCTATGTTCAACCATCTTTCTCAATAAAATAACAAGAAAAATACATGTATTTATTATTTTTTATTATTAGAGAACCAGATATAATCACTATCCATCTACTGGAATCTTATTTTTTGAAATTAAAAGATAATTAATTATTACATATGTCTCTGAAAAAACTAAAGTATATATGAATGTAATATCTTATTTATTTATAAATGTTCGTAAATTTATATTTATAAATCAAAAATATATATTTTTCAAGGGTAAATAAGACGTTTCATTATTAGGGTACCCTTGGGAGTCCCTTTGTGTGTGGGGAGTGGTGCTCTGTAGAGAAAATATCATATATATATATTAATTTATTGTTTATTCATTAGAAGAAGAATTTAATGAAATATCATTAATTTATTTGCCAATTATATATTTCCAATTTTTATTATACACTATGCGTTTAAACCATTAGTGTTTACATTTTATGGACATTTAATGCTGCTTAAATCGTTTATATTGATGCATCTTTAATAAATTGGGTAAATAGTTATTTGTTTGTTGGAAAAAGTTGAATGAGTGGTACAATGGCTTATTAAATAATAAATATATTATCACTGACTTTATAAATTAACATGATCAGACTTACCCAAATGGCTTTAAGAATAAAAAAAGACAAAACACTGTATTGAATACTACTTGATGTCAATGATAAATAGTCATATTTGACTATAATCAAACTAATATGTACTGAAAATACCTATGCAATATCTAAATTTGTCCAGTTTTTATTTCGATCGATTATGGAAATGAAAAATAGGACAATTAGATTAAAACGTCGGATCCTTTCCATTGTAACTGTTAATTTTTATCTACACTATGTAAAATTACACAATAACATATTCTTAATACATTTTTGTTGTAAATATACATATATTAAAACTAGCCATTAGAGGAATAGATTTTTGATAGAGATAAAGTTTAAGACCTTTGATTGGGTTGTCCTATTTTGACATCTATTCACTATGTTTCTTATTACAATAAAACTTAGTTTTTATGCATTTTCCAATATGGCCGACCACAAATGAAAACGTTTTATAGCTCAGATTTAAACAGTCAAAAATATCACTGGAACCAATCAATCAGGGACACAGCTAGGAATAATATAGAGGGGCCATTCATTTTTTTGTACTAGATAAAACTTATATAATCTGGAGGGAAAGATGTTGAGGCTTTTTACATAAAATATGATGGGGAAACTCCGGAACCAATTTGGACCTCAATATCTTGGCAACCCTAAGAACTATATTTATCAAAGTGCACTTCTCAGATTCAGCTGAAAAAAATGTAAAAGAAAGAGTACCCAATCTTTGAATTGCCCTTCGAACACGAACGCTATGTAGTCATTATTGTGTGCCTCCGTGTTGGACACAAGCCCAATGATGTAAATAACTCCATAGATAAATATACTAGAGAGTTTAAATTGATGTTATCAGGTCTGGTGTCATCCTATAAGTTCAAATTAGTATGATATGTCCAAATCGGAGAATTGGAGCTTCACAAAAAGACAACACTTTAAGAGCTTTTTGTTTTGGGCAAAGGAAATGTGGCCTCCTGGCTACCAGGATCTGAACCCCATGGACTTTTATATGTGGGGCATCATAGAAAGAGTCAAATAACCGTGGACGTAACACTATTAACTCCTTACAGTCTTCCATTCTAGAGGCAGAGACCAACATGGACAGGGATTTTCTCATCAAGACCTGTTGCCTGGTTTAGGGCCAGGTTGGAGGCTGTGGTTGGCGCTGGGATTGGTTGGTTTGAGTAATTGACTTTGCTTTTGGCCTCTACATGTATGAGCAAAAGATTTGTGAATAACTAAATTAATTTGTACTATACATTTTCTGGATTTACAATCCCTGACCTGTACATTAGATTCCAATAGACAAACTGTGAAGAACCACATTATATCAGTAGATTGTTAAAACCCTAAGATCTATTAATAACGTACAACCTGGATATTCGTTATACTCAATGCATTAAGCATCTTTATGATGACTATTTCACTTTATTGTGTCAAAACTGAAGAATCAATAAAAACTTAACATCATAAAAAAACTACTTTTTTAACTTAAATAACTTTAAATACTTTTTACAACACTAAAATGCATCAATAACAGAAAGCCTAGCTATTCGGTATACTCAATGCATTAAGCGTTTTTATGAATGTTTTCCCTGCCATGGAAGATAATTAAAAAAATTAATTAAGGCGTATTGTACAAAGTTTTATAGACCCCCATCCCTTGCTACATGGTGTTATTAACCATATCTAGTTCAAGTATCTCCAAGAAAGCCAAATTTTTGGTTCCCCGGCCGACGATTGGCTGCGTAAACCATCGGAAGATGAACTGAAAAACTAAAAAAAAAATATTTTGCAACCCTTTCATGGACTCAAAAGAAAAGTGGTTCCGCTACAGGATGGCAACTTCAACCCTTTTTACAAATAAATCGAGAGTCGAAGATACAGAAAGAGACTGCACACTCTGTAAGTCCAGTTTAGAGACTTCAAGACATCTGTTCTGGGATTGCCAAAAAGTGTTTAACATTGTGTACATGACTACTGAACATTTGAGGAAAAACTACAATTCAGAAATAAAGATGGGGGATTTGCTTATAATGCCTAAACATAGCCTCCTCTTAAAAGATCCCACGAATTGTTGGAGAGGCTCAATATGAATGGAAATGAAATTTTTAGTAGATTTTCTTTAAGATGTTATTATCTTTTTTCATTTACCATGCTTATTTTTTTCTTTGAAGAATGCATAACAAATGATTGTCACTATGTAATATCAATTTATTGATATTATTTTGTGATGAAGCTGCTATGTGTTTTTGGAATGTACGTATATGAAATTAATGCACAGAGAATAAAGTCATTATTAATTTAAAAAGGTCGCTTAGGTCCTGAAAATGGCCGACATCCACAATCCTGACGTCATATAAGAAACATTTATATATTTGTAAGACCAACTAAAGGTATTTTTTTTTTTCCTTTTTCTATTAGTAGAATAGTTTTAGAATTAAAATAACATTTTTATGAATTATTGATATGATGACAGAAAATAAATTTTCTTTCTTAAGAATTTTATTCAAATGTTTTTTTTTTTTAAATTCAGTTCCCCCTTTCAACTATTCATAACTATTTTTATATTGTTTAATGACTTTATTTTTACATAAAGTCATTTACGTTGTTGCCACTTTCCATCTCCAAATACATAAGAAAACAATATATGTATCTATATATTTAAGATAGTCATTATAACAGCAGAAACACACAAGGTTTCGTGATGAGAGAGTCTGTACCTCAAACTTACCGAGGCATGACTAAACTACGAAAAATGTGATTTTTATAGAATATAAAAAAAAAGATTGCTGAAAACCAATTTATGTTATTTTAAATACTTTTTTTAGCTAATTTTTTTATTCAATTTGAACTCCTTCACAAGTAATACAATTCTCAAAACGCCGGTGAAAAAATCGGCAGATCTTGACGATGAAGACTGTGTCCATGACGTAGCACGCTCCCACAGCTCGGAGAAAATATGAATTTGAATGAGAGGTTCGACAGACATTTTTCTCTATTACACATTCAACTGCAAAAGAGGCATTGGTAGGGACTGGAGGCAGGCCAGAAGCCAACTATATTGTTGCTTCAGAGCTTCAGAAGTTTTGGCCCTTCCTGGCAGTATGGGGATTTAATAGATTTCTCGATGTAGAGAGAAGTCCGAATGGTGATGCCAATCTTCTCTCCATCCTTCTCAGCACTGATACCGTCGTGGAGGAGATCGCACATACATTGCCTTTTCTATTCTTTATCCTACCTTTTTACACATAGAATCATGTTTCTTTTTGTTTCAGCTGTGGTTTTGCCATTTTGGTTGTATAATGAAACATAGTATTTCAAAAATAACGGGGGGAAAATGCTATTGCAAGTTTTGGATCCTCATTCTGAAAATTAACACCATGATATCTATACAAGTTTTACTTAGAGCTTCCAGTCGGTCAAATCATTTTTAAATACCGACAAAAATATTTTTTTTATATAAAACTGTCGTAAATTATACTAGTTACAACATCTCGACAATAATTGAAATCAATAAATTATTACATGACTACATTTTAAGAAAATTTAAACTTAATTTATATATAAATAAAATTGGTACGATCGGACCATAAAGTGTTATAAATTGTCTATGACATGTTGATAATCGACTTACATGAAGCTGTTTTGTCATCTGTCAATTTATTTTCTTTTTTAATTAGGTATAATGTACAATTTTTGGCCTCCACAAAATTAAAGACAGTTTCAGTGGAATGTTGAAATTCAGTGATCGCATCCATTTAATAACAAAGTAAAATTTCTAAGAGTGAGAGACGAATTTGTAAGTTACGACTCCCGTACAAGGTATTCTGGAATTAATTAGAATCTCTTCGCTCGACTCCGAGTCTCCCTCCTCAACTAAAGGGTCTAATAGAGAAATCCGGAAAAATATAATATCGTATTGTATTGCATATAATATTGTAGGTAAAATTGGAAAAAATTTCAAATGATATGAAATTCGAGCATATGAATATCTTTCTACGCTCTCCAGACAATAAATGATAATTATTGAAGAAAAAGTAAATGATGTTAGAAATTAAGCAAATGTACTTTCATATTGCACAGTTATAAAATTTGAAGGTGCTAATGCCGGATAAAAGTTATGTACTTTGCATAAACAAATTTAATAAAGACTTTACAAGATACTAGATAGTCAAATGTTGCACTATCCATTATATCCTTTATTTGAACCATTGTACTTTATTTGTGATTTTGAAGGCTATCTTGAGAGATGACTTATTTTCCATTAAATGGTTCAGCCGTCACCACGCCCTCGATCCTGTACATGTAGCTGCAACGGGCGTATCTGATATTAGCAGTATCCAGCTTGGCCTAACGTAGAATAGTAACCGTTTAAGACCTTCTTCACAAGGGGAGGGGGGTAACTGATATAAGTCGTCCTCTAACTCAACTTGGGCGTAAAAGTCCAAGGGGTTCATGTCAGTGGAAGTAGGGAACCCTGGTCTTTAGGTCCAAGAAAGCTAATGCGCTAATACAAAGTCCTGATACAACAAATACGTTCACCCTGTTGCTGTGGGCGTCGGCGGTGAAAACTTTATTGTCTGTAGAAATCTCAGAGAAAGAATTTGGCCAATCTTCAACTCCATCATGATCGTAGTGCACCGTTCCAGGGGCTTGGCTATAGGGGTCGAGAGGAAGTGAGACTTGTTCTAGAAATAGAAATAAGGGCAAAGTTTTGGATAAAAGGTTGCGTGTTAAAATAAAGATTACACTGTATAAAAAATAATATATCACTCAAGAGATTTAGAAAATGTGAGCAGAACTGTTCCTACATTATTGATAATGAAAATGGTAATTTCCTTATTCACTATTTTTGACGGATTTAATTAGAAATTAACATTTCTATTATTATTATCTGATCAGTGTCTCTATTTTCTATATTTCTTGCTGGATTATAATTTTTATTGATAAACATCTTTTAATTTGATTTTATTTTTCTAACCATTTCACTATTTTTTACACTTTTTTTTTTGTATAAAACATTTTCCCTAAATAATATTTGTAATATTATTTTGCAGTGAAGGAAGGAATATTTACACTCTATACCAATATTATATACTCGTATCTACGTAGGTATTTGTGATTTAAATAAACAATTAATAGATACAAATCTTGATTTTTTTGTTGTTTTTCGATATGAGGGAGGATGTCAAAACTTTTTTAGGTATGTTATTTTTGATAGGAAAGTGGGCTTAAACAAAAACACATAGAATTATCATTTCTTCGTTATCCGCGTTTATGGAAATATTGAAAGAAATATACACTATTTAAAATGGTCTAAATCTTCTTGAGTGTATCAAAATGCTCACAACTTTGATGGTCGACATATCTGCTAGCAAAAATCAATATAACGACCGCAGTTTTTGCAAAGTTATTGAATGAAATATATATCAAATGGGCTGAGAAGTTCCAAGCTTCACACAAAGATGACTTTAGTGATTTAATAATGAACATATATTCGTAGAATGGCAGAAGAATAAAACTGTAATATTTATCTACAAAAATCCTAGCCTTAACAATGACAAGATTCTAAAGATTTTCAATGTGCAAAAAGACAAGTTTAAACATATAAGCAGAGTTGCAAATTTTAAGCATTTTAAGCGTGGGATTTTTGTAATTGGCAAACTGAAAAGTGTTTTGATTTTTTAATAAAAATCTTGTAATTATCATATTCCTGGGAAGATACCATATAACTGACGCTCACATACCAGGTACGCTGAAAAAATCTTACACTTTCAATTTATAACTTTTTCAAAATGTATTTCAGCAACCAGTCCTAATGAGGTATGTCAATAAAATAAAAATAACTAATATGATGTCTTTGTTACTCTAATCATCGATGTAGCCCCCTCGGCAGCAATGATGGGCCTTAGTGGCCAGGGAAGGTCTTGTTCCCATTGCAGGTGTAATCCTCAGACATTGCATCGCAGTGGCGGTTGACGGTGTCCTTGAGGTTGTTATTTGTGTGATTAACGGTGCAGGCCTTGGACTCAACATGCACCCAAAAGTGAAGTCCAATTGGTTGGAATCTAGTGAGTAGGGAGCCACATTTTATTTAGACAGAAAGTTGTCCTCCAACCACTTCTAGACCTTTTTGGACGTGTGTGTAGGCGCACCATCCGGCTGGAACACCCCGTTTATGTCCGGTAGTTGGTAATAACTTCTCCTCCAAGGCTTACACGTAGTTTATTTTTAATATTTGATCGGAACAATTTTACCCGTGGTTACAGGGTAAGAATATCTCTGACAATTTGAAAAATGTTCAAGAGCGTATGCAAGATTATATTATTGTTGAGGGGGGGGAGCTTGGTGTTTGGAATATTTTTTTTTTAATTTGAGAAAGTAAATTTTCTGTAAAAAAATTTCAAAAATCAATAGAAAATTTCAAATACTGAATTGTATAAGAAAAAAAAATTCAAAGTCAATAGTTAATTTTAAATGTAAAATTCAAAAATTAACAGGTACTGACAAAAGTTAAATTTTTTAGAAATAAAATTCTAGGAATTAAATTTTTGGCAAAAAAATGAATTTATAACATTAAATTTTTTAGAAAAAAAATTCTAGGAATTAAATTTTTGGAAAAAAAATTAAATTATAACATTAAATTTTATAGTTATCAACAATTTTTTTTTTTTTTTTTTTTTTTTTTTTTTTGAGGGGGTGTTAAAGCCCCTCCAGTCCACCCCTGCGGACGCCCCTGGTGCTTCAGAAGAGATCAGCCTATCTGTTTTGGGGTTTTATTAGATTAGTTAGACGAAGAAGCTATTAATGGAAATTAAAAAACACAAACCCCACTTTGTATCAGGCATGGAATAGGCATGAATAATTATTCCACTTTTGATCCTCAATCCTACTCCGGGACCGTCCAGGATTTACACTTATAACTCCCAACATATCTTCAGTCATATATGATCACGAGCATTTTATACTTAAATGTTCCCTCTTCAAAAATGAAATAATATTAAGCAGGTTTGAAAAATTAAAAAACACTTTTTTTATTACAATATTATTCATTCTAAGCACCACCTATTAACTCATACAATCATTTCGTTTTGACCTAATAAGATTACATGGTTATTATGTCTTAAAGTGTAATATAACTGTAGGCATATGGAATGCTCCATTATTGCATTGTCCTCTGATCAAAAGTACTGTAAATCCTTCTTGTACAATGAGTCATCTTATTTTTGGTTTGCAACTGCATTTGATTATAATAGTTACAATTTGTACACAACATATATAAAGGTTATAAAAAATGTATACTTAACAAAAAAAAAAGTTACCAAAGAATATGTCAAAATTTTTTTGTATGAAAGTATATCAAGAATTGTCAAATTTAAAATGTTTTAAATACTCTTTATATTTTTTTTGGTTGCACACAATGTAAAAGGTTTGAAAATTAGTTATAAATATATTTCCCTTATTCATGTGCACACATTCATGTGGTTACATTTGATACTTATATGTTCTCTCCTTAAGAACGAAAAAATAAATATATCAGGATAAGGGAATAAAAAACACTGTTTAGGTTACAAACAACAAAAACTAGCACGTGTTAATGTCATATTTTATACAACTCTATACGAAGGGGATCTAAAAAGTATGCAACCTCAATAAGAAGTTGGCAGCACACATAAATAAAAGCTAGTCACATTTATTTAGGATCTGTTCACAGTTAGTCATTAAAGTTGCAGCATATTTGACTTGCAGTTGTTTGAGTCAGTGTGAGTGTTTTGTTAAAAAGATACAAAATCAAGTATCGAGCTGTAATTTAAAATATATATATTTCTTTTTTTTTCTAAGTGTAACTTTTGAATAGGTTCAACCCATACCAAACATATAAAGGTTTCTTGTGCTTAAATCCACATCAGAGTAATGTAGCCAAAAATAAAAAGTGTTTTGTGAACAATTATTTTGCATAGAAAAATGCCAAGTACTCCTTGGACAGGTGACAGAGATGAGAGCATAGCTGGGACAAGTTTGGTGAGTTACATGTAAACTATGTTGGAAATATAAAAAGATAAATAAATTCTTATATCTTTGTTAGTTGGGGCACTTTTCAGACAACCCTCGTATATAAAACTGAGATTATCTCTAACAAAGATCAAAGACGCTTCAGTGATTTGTATTCTTTCGTTTTTGTTTTGCTAAACAAATTTGTCAAAAATAGTATGAACCAACTTAACACACAGCTATTTTTTGGCTTTCAACACTATTATCTAGGAAAATACATCACGGATTAGCTCTGAAATTTAAAAAAAATGAATTGTTTTTTCATAAAAAAAAAAGGCTTGGATTTACAACTATAAATATTGACTTCAAAGTCAATTCCTAGATCAGATTAAGTAATTACTATAATATTTACTTATACTTTTCAAAAAATTCATCGTTTATTGTTAACATGGACATTTAATGTGACTTCCAATTTTACATGCACAGCAAATACATGTACAGGGTATACCAAAACTATTTCCCCAACACTTTAAATGTTGATTTCTATAGGTTGCGTGGACTAATTTAATCAAAAAATACCCCATGTATTTAGTTATCAACTGTCGATTCGCTTGTCTCTCTTATTTAATTTTTTTTTTTTCATAAATAAACAATTTAATAAGATATTCTATACTTTTGCTCCGTTTCCAAAAGGACAGGAATACAATTTCCTGTGTAACCCTTGTAGCTAATATAGTATATATATTTGCCATTTATTATTTATATGAAGACTTTTTGGCTATAAAACAGAAGTACAAATGTATAACAACGCTTTTAATAAAATATTATTAAGCAATATTATAATACAGTATCAAATAAAAAAGAATCTAAGATTTTAATAGTATGAAATATTTATATATATGTAATTAATTTTAGAGCTTGTGAATAAATAATATGACAATGCTAGTCTGGGAAGTAATACACATAAAAGATAAATAGAAGTTGGTATGATTGACTTATTTGGTTAACTACCATATGATTTCCGGCCAATTTTCTGAGAAAAGGTTGCGTGATAAATTAAAGGTAACGACGTCTTGATCTTCCTAGTTTTATTCTTTCACAATTATGGAGCATCTGTGATCAAAATTACATCAAATCCCTTCAAAATACTCTTCCCTGGATACAAACTCAAAGCAGGCAACTACATCAGGTTAATATTTAGGGCAATATAGATAGGTTGGAGGCCATCATTAAGGCTAATGAAGGTCGTAATGAGCTGTTATAAAGAAAAATGTATATAAAAAAGTACCGAAATAATAAAATAAAACCTGCCTGTATGTATTGTACTCGTGGAGTTCATAGTTCTTGATTAAGTCCGGGGTTTCCGATACTGGAAATACTTTTGATATACCCTGTAATAAGTTATTATAGGTACACAGGTGCATTTTTTTTTCTATTTGAATTCTTTATAACATATTGATGTATACCGTTTGTTAATTTATCAATCTGTGGAGGTAAAGAAAAATCGTTTTTGAGTGCGATAAGAGATCAGATTTTGAGGACCAATACGCATTTAATGTTTACATCAGTTAAAAGACATTTTTTTACGTACATAAATATGTAGATATACACAGAGTAATGATTTAAAAGAACCCCTGGGATCCGGGTGAATGTGACCACCCAAAATACTGCAAGATGTTTTTATTTTTGTTTTTTTGTAATATTTTATTTAGAACATAACTTTTTGTTTATTTCATGGGGATTGAAAAAATAAATGTACTGACTCATGATGGTGTCCAGTAAAATAATTGAGGACAAAATCATTTCCCGATAAAACAATATTTTGGAAAATAGTTGTTTGGCTATCATGAGTAGATTAGGAGATAGGATTAGTTTTTCTAACATTAAAAATCCCTCCATTTTTTAAACTGTTAACCAACCAATTATAAGACAGAAAAACCAAAGTTTTTAGGTATACACTATAAAGGAAAATATTTTTTTGTGATATCGGTTAGTAAATATATACCTACGTTCATGTCAGATAATCACATCAACAGAAATTGCAACACTACGATCAAAAAGTTCTTATTTTTATGGGTTTATTTCAAATATAAAAAACATTTTGGTTTTTTTATCTGCTTAGCATCAAAAGAAGATCATTTAAAGCATAAAAAACGTATCTATCAATAACAAAAGAGTATATGCCTCTAACGAGTCTTGTTAAAGAGTAATTTGGTTTTGATTGCAACTTTTAGAGACAAATTTTAAGCATAGGCATAAAATTCAATAGCTTACCCGTATATTTATGGTGGTAGAGTCAAAACTCCCTTAATATTAAAACTTAAATTTTTTTCCAAAAAATTTAAATTTGTGAATCGCTGTGGATTTTTGAATTTTATGTGAATACCCTTGGATTTTTGAAATTTTTTCCAATACATTTAATATTTGAATTATGATTTTCGAATGTATTTTTTTATGAATGGATGTGGATTTTTGAATTATTTATCGCACAAATTTCATATATTGTATCTTTGTAGAAAAAAAAATCAAATATTAAATTTATTTGAAAAAAAAAGTTCAACAATTCTGATTTTTTTTTGTGTGTATTGCTAATTGTAATTTAAGTGGCTAAAATTGATTATCACAATTTAAGAATGAGAAATTGATAGATTTTATTTAAAAGGCCATATCAGGGGCGATGTAAGTGTCTTGAATAAAATATAGATTATAAACAACACCTACAAAATTTCGTGTATCCTATCTTATCCTCGAATTTTGAATGCAAAGCCTATAATTGACTCCAAATTGACTATGAAATATTTGGTTATATGTTTATCTGTTTCCAAAAAAGATTTTTTTTTTCAAACTTCATTCTCTCTCCAACCAGTTAGAAGATTAAAAAAAAAAATTTTAGATTCTGAAAGCTTGATGGATTATGATCTATGAGTTCAATAAAATTACTTACAGCCGTCGTCGAAATTGTCTTAAAGACATGTGATCATTTTTTTCTACTTGTGGATGTGTGTCGATTCTTATATAGGCCTCAAATTCCCTTCCAATCTTGAGAACAAACGTCTCACTGAGTCTCAATGTTCGAGCAATTTAATATGTTGTCCCTCCCGGTGCGGATTCCATGTAGGGTCTATGCCTTTTCCAAATATTTAGGACAACGACTTCGTCAATTGATTACATGTTTTTAACCCTTGTAAGTTTGAAAAATCTACCAAAAAAAAACTGCCCAAACTGGTGGAATAAATAGCTTGCGTACTTTGTATATATGAATTAAAAAAAATATATTGAAATGTTCTCCTTTTCTGGATTTTTCTTCAGGATTTTTTTTATGTTGACAGACAATATTTTTACATAAATGTAATAAAACATTGTATATTTTTTCAGAATCATGCCATAAATGAACTTTTATAACTGAAGTGCTACAACAGTGTGTTCAATTTACATAAAAAGTTTAATTTGGATTTCTATACACCCTAAATGGGTCCAAATGAACTCTTAAGTGATGTTTCGAGTCCTTTAATCCTTGAAATAACAACTACCTCCATATGAATAAACACTTAGGTATGTATTTATAAAACCAATAAATAATTGCGGTTATGAACTAAATGTACTGTTTATTATTGTACCAAGGAGAGAGAGAGAGAGACAAAAAAAAGGATTACTCTGAAAGAAAATACTCGAATGAGAAAAAATTGACAAATGAAAAAATATTTTTTTACTGTTCACAACTACTCATCAATCTTTTCACTCACTTGAAGAAGAATAAGTTTTTAGAAATCCTTTAAGATAATATTTGTAGAGAACAGTTTCATGTCCATTACAGAAATACAAAATAAGAAGTAATTCCATAAAATGATAAATAACAGTCCCTCCAACATCCACAAATAATTTCGTTCATAAATATATCAACAACATTTAATGAGCAGTTTGAGTCTAAATTATGAGTGGATTAATTTTAATTAAAGTTTGTCAAAAAATCATCGTTTTCCGGCTGTTTATCCATGTATGTAATTATTTATTAGTAGTGAGCCGGTCCGAGACTGACTTTTTTTAGGTTCGGTCCTAAATAATTTTTTTACTTCCATTTGGACATATAGTTCAATCCAGACTGTAGACCGAAATCAATCGTTTTCAAAATGTAGACGAATTTTCTTCCCTTTTCTAAGTTATGAGTTGTACAAATATGATTTATTACGGTGTTACCTCGCTAACACAAGAATAACCACTGTATTTGATACGACATGACCATTTCAAATTTATATCTTTTGATAAATAAACGAAATAATTCCTTATATTATACATATGCTCCGTGTCCAATTTCTTCTTGATTTCTTGTCTTATATATTAACCACCTTATTATTCCTATAATGACATTTTGTCAATCGTATACACAATAAACAAATTTTTAAGCAGGTTTTTAATAAAAAAATACTTAGCAATATGATTAATGTAATACATAAAATAATAAAATGTAGGATTTCAATATTAGGAATGTTAAAAATTGTGAAGAAATAATTTAATTATTGGTGAGGATTTAAGAGATAAATGTCATGTGTTATGATTGACTTATTCGGCTATCAAGCAACTATTTTGGGACTTTTTCCTGTTTATTTTTTGCAGAAAGATTGTTTGGTACAATAAATGTAACAACGTGTTATGCAAAACAATAAACTTCAAAAAATATTTTACTAAAAAAGGAATTTTTGAAAAATTATCAGTCTCAGGGGAAAAACTTTTATGATTAAAAGGAAAAGAAAAAGTCATTCGATCAAATTATGTAACGGGGCAAGAAACCAAGATCACTCCCCCCCTCCCCCCGAATGGGCTTTAAAAAATTAGATTTGACTTTAATTTGAAATAAAGAAGTATTTCATAGTTTTGTTTTATGACGCCATGTTTCATAAAATTGTATTTGATTGATTCCAGGGGCCTCCGCAGGATTTTATTTCGGTGAGAAGAATTTCGTTTTTAGAATTAAAAAAAACAAAAACAAACATTAATTTTTTTTTAAATTCATAGCTGTTCACAAAAATGAAATTTTTTGAAAAAAATTTGAAAAATCTACAACTATTCACAAAGATTAAATTTTCTTGAAAAATAATTCAAAAATCCATTGTTACACATATAAAATCATATTTTTTTGTAAAAAAATTTCAATAATCCACAGCTGTTCACAAAAAATTTAATTTATTTAAAAATAAAATTAGGAAAAATTCCTTAATTCGGGCATGGGGTCTACAGCTCCATCAGTACACCTAGTTCGGACGCCCCTGGTTCCGTGGTCTATTAAAATATTTCCAGTGGTAATGCAGCCTATTACATGAACAGATCTAGACTGAAACTACTATAAATGACTGAATTAGTTCGGTCTATGATTTTCAGACCAAACCCCAACACTACTATTTATATAAGGTATACTCAACCAACAACGAACCAAGCATCCAGGTAAAGCAATAACCCTCTAATTAAAACATCAAAAATAAAACAAAAAGGTCGAACAAACCTACTGCTCTCTTTATAAGTTTGATTATAACTCAACATTAACGAAATTTTTGTTTTCCCTATCAAAGGAATTTTCAAACGTCTTTTGACGTCATCGAATGAATGCCAAGCAATTACCCACAATGACATGTATACCAAATATGATTTGAATCTATAACTACGTAAAGGCCCAAATATAATATTTTGGGTAGTATATTTTTTAATGATCGATGAGCGATAAAAAATTGAGTGAAAATCAATTGTACATGATTTTTGTCAAATAAATATAGAATGATGTCATTGAATACTTCATCATTTGTTCTATATATAAACTTTCAGCTAAATATTGAAACGATTTTCGGTGGATTTCAAAGACATTTTATATATATGTAGATTAAGGTAGTCAAACTAGCCACACG
The DNA here is from genome assembly GCF_016086655.4 of Lepeophtheirus salmonis. NCBI lineage: Eukaryota > Metazoa > Arthropoda > Copepoda > Siphonostomatoida > Caligidae > Lepeophtheirus > Lepeophtheirus salmonis. Next base: position 1,691,915 of record NC_052141.2, on the reverse strand, counting down.
CAATTTTTTTTTTTTTTTCAACCAATAAGGGAGTCCCCCATATTGAAGAACTGAAAAAGGGTTTTTATGGATTAATGGGAATTTTGGATGATAAGCAGGGGTATCCACAAGAGGTGGTCTGGAGGGGCTGCAGCCCCCCCCCCCAAATTAAGGAATTTTAGCTTTTTACTAGAAAATTGAATATTTGAAATTTAATTTTTGAGATTTCTTTCAAAAAATTTAATTTTTGTAAACAGCTGGAGACTTTTGAATTTTTTTTTTTCCAAGAAATTAAATTTTTCTGACCAGCTGGGGACTTTTGAAATTTGATTTTTTAAGAAATTAAAAAGAAGAATATATTATTGGTGTAGAAAGAAATAGATCTCGACTTTATCGATATATTCGCAAAAATTAGCACTTTTGAGGATCCTGAAAGTAAATTTAAGGTCCCATTATGTGAAGAAGGTTATGAGTTTGTCTCTTAAGAAGTATTCCTATGGGGGAGGGGCATGGAGTCCATCTGTATACTGAGAGATGAGGCCGGAGTAGATCATCTCATTAAGTAAAGTACTACGACTTTTCTTGTATCCACTAAGACCCATTACGGTATATTTAATGTCAGGATGAATCTTAAATATCATAGCGAAAAACTTCTATGTCATCTAATCCATTAACTCCTGAAACGAAAAATTTCTACACACATACATAAATGGAAATATATCCTACAAACTCCAATGATTGTTTAATCCTACGTGGAAACTCATTCGAGCAATTGTGATCGATTAAATCGAGATCCCTCTCCTCCCACTTCTCATAAAAATATAATGATCTAAAGCAATGTTATAATAGCCTAAATGTATCTAGCTATAATAAATTTTTTTAAATACTTAGATCAAAAGATTTATTTTTAATTATACTGCCAAAAAACCATTAAAATATTTAAATATCACAATTATGCCTAAAAAGATTATATCTATTTAAATCTACAACTTTAATCTACTCAAAAGCTACAGCTTATTTTATATTTGGAGCTAAGGATACCATTCCTTATATCGACAGAGTATGGGCACCCAAAACTTGAAGTAGTACTTAATCACAATTTTATTCTCGTTAATTTTCAGTACGATGTTTTATTACACAATCAAACGACAGTTGAAACAAAAATAAACAAGTTTTTTCATATAACAAGGCAAACACAGAAATACCCATTGTATTTTGTTGTCTGCTATCGACTTCCTCTTCTCCCTTGATACGTCATCACTATTTCGTAATTTATTCTTTTTGAGAAATAAACAAAGTAATCATTTATTTCTATAATTATGCTCCGTTTCCAAAAGAATAGGAATACAAATTCTTGTTGATCCCTCGTTGTTTATATATACCGGCCATTTTATTATTTCTCTAATGTAATTTTGACTATTTCTTCACAGAATTAATAAAATAGCTACTCTTAACTACTCTTTTAATAATATATTACTAACCCATATTATAATACATAATATACTACGTAGATTTTAATCATATGTAGTTTATTTTAAAAATGGTGAAGAAATAATATGATCGTGATAGTTTGGAAGTATATAAGAGATACATGGGAGTTAGTACGTTGACTTATTTGGCTAACTACCAGATGATTTCGAGCCTTTTTTCCTTGCTTCTTTTTGAATGAAAGGTTGCGTGCTACAATAAAGGTAAGAAGGTGCTAATATCTCTTAGAGAGAAAATGTTGGAGGAACAACAAAAGAGGCAACGGGTTTGCAATCTTCTCCACGTCGGTGTCAGTGACGAGAAGGCAAAAGAGAACGTTGGCATTTCCATCCGGACTGCCTACAACATCAAGGAGTCTAGTTCCCCTCAACTACAGCCAAGAAGAACCAAACCTTTTGGAGCAATAATATGGGGGACGTCTGGCCTGGATCCAAGTGGCCCTCCTCCAGCCTTGACCTAAAACCCCTAGAATTGGCAGTTTCAGGCTTCAAACTGGTAGAACATTTGCTACATCTCGCATCCATCTTTTGATTCGCTCCGAGCTCCCATAATGACTGCGGGTACGCCATGGGCACGGCCTTCATCGTCAAAAGCTGTCAATCTGTTCTCCGGCTTTTGTAAGCTGTTATTGCTTGTGAAAGAGGTCATATCGACTAATGAAAAAAGTAGCTAAATATAGTATCTAAACGTCACACAAATTGGTTTTGAGTTGTTGTTTCTTGATTCCCTCAAAAGTACATTTTTCGTTGTTTAGTCATGCTACTGGAAGTTTTGATTCCCCCATTCTGTGAAGATGTCAAAATGTTATTTACCACAATTTTGTTTTCAAATACTGATATTTACACTTATTCGGCTCAAAAAGTTGCTTCTACTCCAAGATACATACGATTTTATAAGGGATATCATATATATACAATTTTTCTTATTTGTGATATTATCATTGCTTTTTATCAAAAGATGAGGATTCAATCATGCACCCATGGTAAAAAGATTACAAACATGAAAAAACATTTGTCAATATGTAACATATCTAAGGCTTTAAACATACACATAAAATAGGTGTAGAAATTTGTATTTGTTTGTGAATTACATCTATCTATTTGTGTTTTCTTAGAGGCTCAAAGGAATATATTCAAATTTTTCCCCGTATTATTTTTCCCAAGAAAGGTATGAACCATTCTCCCAAAAGTCATTTCACTTTTTTCCTACATATATATGTGTGTGTAATGCTAGATTAACGACGCATCATAAATTACAATTGTAATTCTAGAATTGAGGTTAATAGTAGTGTTGGGTTTCGGTCTGAAAATCCAATCCAGACCGGTCCGAGACAGTTATTTTATTTTTGGATGGAACTAATTCGGTCCATCAAAAATGCTCAGTCTGGACTGGTCTCATAGAAAAATTCGGTCTGGATGGATTCAAAGGAAACAAATTCGGTCTAGTTCGGTCCAAAAAAAAAATCGGTCTAGACCGATTTTATAGATAAATTGTGTATAACATGACATCATAAGTATTTTCAAGTACAATCACGTCATACAAAGTTTAAATAGAGAATGCTGGGAAGAATTATGATCCTGTTATATCTCGTGGAATACGGAATTCTGAATTCGAGCATCTCTTGAGATGGATGATCATGCGATAATGTCCCTCTATCTTCCTTTGTTCCTAACTAATGTACAAGAAAATCTATTCTTATTGGTTATACGAATTATTACGTATTACTCAACTGATTTGCTTGAATGAATAAATGGATACTATATGTATACAGTATTTGTTCGACAAAATATCGGCTACTTTGGAGATTTTTTATACACAATCAATGACGGTTGTTCAATATAAAAAAAGAAATTTGGTCTCTCATAATATATGAGAGCGAGAAAATCGGTCCATAGGGTAAGACCGAAAAAAAAATCATCCGTTCACAAAGGGAGACTAAAAATATCTGTCTACTCTCTGAGACAGAGGTTTATACTGAAAAATCGGTCTAGAAAAAGTCACTTAAGACTGACCCCCCCCACAAAATCGCAGCTGGGCCGAGTCTCAACACTAATAAATACACATAGTCAAAGTATATATATATTAGAGTCTAGTGTAAGGTTAAAAGTTCGAAATTTGGTAATGTAGGATAATACAGGGGCTCAAAAGTCCTGGGGTTCACACATAGATGGCACTGTTATTTAAATTTAACTAATTTTCATTAAGATTAGCCTTAAAAAGACAGGTGTCAAAATTTCACGACAATATGTGCTTTAGCTTGTGAGTTGCAAAGGTTGAGGCTACTTTTTTTATTTTCACAACAATGGATCAAGACATTGTGTGCTTTTAGTGTTCTTATTTAAAATTGCTTCTTTATGTAAAAAAATATCGTTGAAGCTAAGCCATGGATTGAAAATTGATATGGGCTCCCCTTCATAAAGTGAAAAAAAAAAATTAAAAAACCAATTATAACGAAATTAACGTGATTTCTTCGTTAAGACCTCCATTTTTTAGCCCATGTGTTATTTTGTAAGAATTTAAAAAAGTTTTTGTAATCCAAACTGATAAATAGGGGGTATCATATGGTTTCTTATTTGGGATTAATGAACTCTGGAAGTATATTTGATCATATTATAGTAGGTCTAGTAAAAATAAATCCATCATATTTTAAAGAGCTGGCTTTAGTAATGTGAATATTGAGTTGTGTAAAGACAATGGGCTTAATCTGGATGTCGTTAGAAAAATAAGATTTCACACTAAAAAAACATCAGAACAGTTTCATTATTGTTTGAGAGGTTGTCTACGATGGACACCGGCAAAGAACTAAATTGCATCATTTTAGATTATTTCTTCTAACAAGGCGAAAACGGAAATCAAGTGACTAAAATGTGATTAATGTTTATGGTCCTTATATTGCAACAACCAATCAAGCGCAATTTTGGTTTTGTGGATTCTGTTTTGGTAATTTTGATATCAAAGATACATTTCGCTCTGGAAGGTTAATTGAAGAAAATATGGATCAAATAATGGAAATTGTCGAGTCTGACTGTCATGTTAAAAAAAAAAGAAATACACATTAATTATTTTAACTACAACAACTTTGTTTCAGAAAATATGACTTGAGTTGTCAAAATGAAGAAAAAGATCAAAATAATTGCGCATAGTACAGAGTGCTAAAAGAAAATATTTATTGACTTGCCACATCTTTTAACCTAAAATACTCATATTTGAAAATAAATTAGAGCAATGTTGTAAAAATATTGTTTAAAGATATACTTCTAATCTGCAATGATTTATTTAATACAAATCCTGTATCTATATTTTGTTTCATAGTTTGAAAGTAACAACATAAAAAGTTTATTTTTTATCGATATTTTACAGATTTTTAAATCAAAACAAAGAGTATAAATTTTTTTTTTCTTATTTAAATGCATAAAATGCACAGTAAAAAAATCCTTTAAAAAACAAATAAAAATATATGCGTGTAATACGCAGTATTAAAAGATTATTATTTTTCTTACTTGCGACATCTTTTGGACTAAAATATTAGTAACGTCAGGCAAATTAGAGCAATATTATTAAAATATTATTGAAAGATAAACTTCTAATCCACAATAGTTTAGTTTATAAAAAGACTGTATATATATATTCAACTTGATTATTTTAAAGGAACAACATGAAAAATGTACAGATTTTCAAATGAAAACGTTTTTCTGACAATTTAAGGTTTTTTCTTATTGTAAGTGAATAAAATACAAAAATATTTTGCAATACTTAATTCGGAGCTTTTGTCATTACGGTACAGTCTAATATCCGTATTACAAACAAACATCAGTGTAGTAAAGCCGCCTTGAATGTATCTTTTAATAAAAATTTGTTTGACTCATAAACCAACTCGATACCAGGAAATACTATGTTATTCACTTCACCGATAAACACAAACATCTTTATAAATCAAATCATTATTATTTTCTTTCAAACAATCCCACACAGAAAAAGAAGGAGGAAGTTAGGAAAACTTCCACAAAAGAAATACGCATTAAAAAAATATACAAAGTCATTCTGTGCGTTACCCGCACAGAATCATTCTTTTGAAGTAGGATGCTCGACTTAAGGAACATGTCCTAAAATGTGCAAATATATATTTATACGAGAGTATGTCCCAGTGTTAGCTTCTTCAAGCCTGACGAGACGAAATCATGTTGTCAACGAAACTTTTTTCATGACGAATGATAAACGAAAACGAAAATCTGACAAAAATCACGACGAAGATGAAACTGGAATGAAGACAAAATTCTAAATTAGACGAAATTCTGACGGAGACAAAACTGACAAAGACAAAACTCCAACGAAATAAAAGAAAACTATGACGAAACAATGACGATGTTTAACGAAGATAATATTATGACGATTACGAAAAACTCTGACAAAAACTAATGAATTACGATTACGAAGAAAAAAAATATCAATACTATAAACGATCCTGATGGTTTGTGCAATATGCTCTCATCGTCTTACAACAAACTCATAACACAAAATGTTTCTTAAAGCGTATAACTTTTTAATTAATAATTAAGTGTCTGTGATTGTTTGTTTGAATTTCATCAGCCAACAAGTTATGCGATATGTCAGTATGGCCCGGACTAAGTTCATAACTCACCGCCAAATAAGTGTAATTGCCGAAGGAACCCCTTATTCTAGAATCTATTTACTTTTTCTAACCACAGGTAGTAGTACAATATAACGCCGATTAATTGTTTTTTGATATGACGTCTAGAGTATAACTAAAACTTTTACATAAAGGCAAATAAGGACTAAATACCTGTTCAATGTCTTTCTAAATGTCACTAGTATAAAAGTTGCAGACAATGTGGAGAATCTGACATTGTGCAAAATGTCCGTTAGAGTGGGGAAAATATGCAAAATATCAGGCAATCTGAAAAATGCTCGTCAGATCGGAAAATGTGTAAACTGCCCGTCAGAGCGGGCAATGTGTAAAATGCCGGGGCAATCTATAAAATTTCCAATAGAGTGCTGAATGGTCATTTTAACTTCATTTACATAGTTAGTTGAAATGATTGTGGGTAATTTGTTTTTTAAACAATTCATTGCTAAGTAATTTGATCATTAAGGATTTGATTATGATACAATTTCATTGCAAGACATATGATACTCTATTTTTTTGTTGAGTGAAATTAACATTGTATTCACAAAATCAAACTATTGTATCATGATAAATTATCACAAATGACTTCATTTTACTTTGGAAAATATAGCCCGACCAAGAGGTTGCGTAAGTGGACATCCTATCCCTAAAAGGGATCAAAATCCATCGCCACCACTATCCTGAGTATCAGGGACAAATAATTGAAAAATTAAATTTTGTAGAAAATAAATTCAAAAATTCATAGCTACTCACAAAAAAAAATTGAAAAATTACATATTTTGCAAAAAATAAATCATATATTAATTTTTTTGCTTTGCTGCATAATTTATTTGAGTGACGGAAAAAAAATCTTCAACAAAAACAAAAAAAAACAACAAATTTAATTCAGAGGGACTACAGGCCCTTTGATCCACCCCTTGAGGTCACCCCTGCATAAATACTTGGGTAAATCTTGATCCAATATTAAATTTATACGATTACTTGTCTTAAATTTTATAAGCATTTTACCAAAAGTTCATACTTAAATAAAATGTGATGAGGACTAAGAGGGGTTAGCTGGAGGTGTTCCAGCCCTCCTCCCAAATAAATTACCGGTTTTGAAAAAAATAAATGAAAGAAAGTTTGTTCGATCGAATTACGCAGGTGAGTAGAAATTTTAAATTTTTAAAAGTTTAAGAATATATGTATATATATATACAAGGAAGGGTAGCTAAACGTGGACTCGAGAGGCTGATTTAGAAATCAGCCTATAATTTTATATTTTCAATAATAGGCAAAAGAAAATATTAACAAAATATGTAGAAAAGGTTTTCGAAAAACCTTTTTCACTCAATATGGCCACCTTCATTATCAATCAAATCCTTTACACGTCGCCTGAAGGCCATGCATGAGTTGAAACACCTTTCACAAGTTGTATCATGCCGCCACTGTGTTGGACTTCAGTTTGTACACATTTGGGTGTGAGGTCCTATTGGTTTCCCTCTCCAATGTGTCCCATATAGAAAAGTCAAGTGGTTTCAAATCTGATCAGGAAGGGGGACATGTCGTTTTCTACCAGAATCGAGCCATGTTACCTGCATAGAACATAATAAATCTTTTACCTTCTGTGGACTTATGCAAATATCTTAAAGTGATTGAAATTTGCAAACTGATGGAGTTGGGAATCCTTTTTCTAAAAAGCCAAATTTCTTGTCATACCATTGAAATATTACTCTTGCAAAGATCTAGGATCTCAACACAAATAAATAAATTATTAAATATTTAAATTTATTGCCCTCCTAGCTAATTATAAGTTGTTTTTCTCAAACCAGTAGTAAAAATGTAACAAAAGAATAATACGATTCTTTTAGTATTGATTGTAAAAAATAATAACGCATCAATAATATTCTTCACAATTTGCATTTCCTATTTATGAGTTTCCGTTTTATCTTGTTGATTAATTCGGTTTTATTTTGGACAAGAAAATGCTATTTTGCTATTGTGATTGTTGTCAGGCGAGTAGAAATTTGTAAATCCTTTCTATTATTAGTCGTATAACTATTACTGCTCAATATTACACACTATTGTAAGCAATATGAAATTGAGTATACTTTAAGAAATTGGATTTCTAGAGTATTATTTAAATATTTAGAAAAATATACATATTTTTCTAGAAAGAACAGTAAAAATTCGAGACAAGAAAAAATGGAAAGGGAAAAATGGCAGGAGAAAAAAACCAAAATTGTCTAAGTAAAAAAATGACAAGATTCTTTTCGACTGATATAATAACTATCACCAATATAATAAATATTATATCTAAGAATTCATTGATTATAATATAAGAAAAAATAAACAAACACGACACCGATTCCAATGAAAAAAGTGATAATCACTTGATTCTCCCTTATCAATTATAACATCATTAGACATAATGGATTATTCAAATATTATTTATTACAATTGTAGTTACATATTCAGCTGTCATTGTATCACTAGAAAAACACACATAGAAATTCGTTGTTATGGTTCTCATAACTTGGCTTGGTACATTGAAAGTATGAAATCACAGTCCTAGATAAACAACTCCGCGAATTGAAGTCCTTTAGGTAATTACGTAATGCAACCTGTTTCGTTCTCTTTGGACAAGAAAGAAGGTTTATGAAGAGACGAGGACCATCGTTCTATTGCAATTTCAGATGGCTCCAACTGTACTATGCTTTTCAGTTTTCCTCGCACTCTCCAACGGCTTTACCTTTGACCGAATCCGAATCCTCTCAGTGCATTATGCATCTGCTTGTCCGTCAATCCAAGAGTCTTGTCCGATATGAATAATCCATCATATCTAATGATATTATAATTGAGAACGGAGAATTAAGTGATTATCCCTTTTTTCATTGTAATCGATGTCGTGTTTATTTATTTTTCTTTCGTCATAATAAATATTATATTGGTGATAGGTATTATATCAGTTTAAAAGAATCTGGTCATTTTTTCCTTGACAATTTTACGTTGCTATTTTTCCCTAAAATCGTAAAAATCACAAGGCGACCCAGGCTTATTCAATGCATCATCTTCATTTCTGTTAGCAAGATAATCACAATAACCTCTATATCAACATTAATGACAAATTAAGATTTTTTTTTTTCACATGAACATTTCATGTTTAGTACATAATATCCACTTATTTTTAATATATTATGGATTTCTTCACTATAGTGGTGGTTTTTTATTACAAAACTATAAGATAATGGTGTATATCCCCTATCTAAAGAAAATTAAAAAAATATTCATAAATGATAAGATGTAGTAGTTGAAAGTTACAAGGCAACTATATATTAGTCTACGTATTATATTTATAAACGTAGATACAGGTTCATAGTATGAAAATAAAATGTAATTCCCACTTTTTTTCTAATGGAATCACCATATCTCATGGACAACAGGCTCGGGAGTTATTCTCTTGAACTTGATGTGTGTAAGTTTGCACCCTCGGTGATTCCTAGAGAAAGAAATACCGATATTATATGTATACGGATTTCACGATATGATTCCTAGGTTAGATGGAGTAATTGTAATACTATAATCTTTACTTAAACTTAATCAGTGCAACTCCATCTAACCAGTTAAAGGCACATAAAAAAAACCACATTATGTAGTCCCAGGCCCAGTTTACAATTAGAAAATCTTAGATTTTGAGTTAAGTTCCTCGTAATCTTAAAGTAAAATACAAGTACGGCCAGCATTTTCCATACATTTGTTACGTCATTAAAATGGGCCTGCTAAATTCTGTCAAATTATAAAAGTCGTGAGCGACTCACCTTTATCATCCACCACTTTGATCTTTTGTCTCGTTTTTTTTTCCATCAAAATGTCAAGGAATGCCAAAAATGATGCATATTATAAATCAAATTTGAGACTTTAACATTTCACCAACGTATTTTCAATTTCCCAAACATTTTATTTCATAATTTTGGCCATATTTGCAACAGTGAAACAGTTATCGCAGAAAATTTCTTCGATAACTTTATTTTTCATAACTTTTTGTTTTTGCAATACGAAGAATTTATTGGTACTTTTAAAGTTTTCTTTAAGCCATCAACAAATTCTATTAACTATTTATTTTTTTTGCAAATATTAATATACAATTTTTTTTTTCAACTTTCTTCGCAAATTTCGATTTTGCAATTTTTTGACAAAAATAAAAAATGGACTTCTCATCTAAACTTTTTTTTATGCATATATGTTGGTAAGTTATTTGAAGTTTATAACATAATATATTTTTTTAATTCATAATTATACTACTAAGGTTATTAGAAGCATAATAATAAGATTATTTGCTGTGATGAGATTTTGTGGATTACCTTACTTAAACGGATTTACATGGTATGATTAGTAACAGTAGTATACACTTTATACAATTTCCCACTCCATCGTTATTAATCATCATAGCAAGATGATTAGAATTATCAGGATCTTTCTTTACAACAACGAAACCAACATATTACATTTAATAGTATATGTTGTGTATATAAATATTTTTTGAATACTTTTTCAATTTTTATGACCATCGTCAATGTGATTCCTGCTCCCTCCTAGGCCCGAGCAACGCCGGGTAACCCTTTGCTAGTGTAGTCTATTTCCTAGTAACATATAAATGCTCTTTGAATAAATAAACATGGGTAATTTAAACTGGATATAGCGTCTCAAATTAAAAATAATATATGATAGAATAATTTATCCTTTGTACCCTAAAAATCACATTAGTTTTTAATTCTATAAAATGATAATATCATTAGTATATTCCTCCAAGGACAGTTCATTTTAAATTTCAAACCCTGAATTGCATTGTTTCATTGAAAGCTTTTCTACAAAATAAGACATAACAATGATTTTCTTGGACAAAATAAAATTGTATTAATTTGAGTTCTTTAAAAAGAAGGAACCACTTCAGAGCTCTCCATTATATGTGATTTTACCCATTAAGACCAAACTTTTTCGATTTTTCCTAAAATTGGATCAGGTCTTTCTTTTGAAATAATAATTTTTTTAATAAAAAAATGAGTTGATATGTCTCAAGATTTGCACATATATTCTCTGAATTTTACTTAAGAATTAGGTATTAATATGCAAAAAAGTATGGCAAAAAAAAATTACAGAAGATACTTTTTAGGAAAATTTGATAAGCCTCCCTCATATCGAAATAAGATTTCTAAAATAAAAAATCGATTTCCGTGTCTCAAAATTTGTACATATATCCCCTTGTTATTTTTCTGATATATCAAATAAATAAAGTATGTCTAAAATAAAGTCAAAAATGTCGTTATACAACGTTCAAAATGTGAGGTGCGCCATTTTAGAACTTGTTTCTATGAATATAGCTACAAATCTTTATATTAAAAGTACTTCATATCTAAAAAAATATAATAATAAGGTATTTTTCAATGATCATGAGCGTCCTTTGCAAAAACAAAAGTTCAAATAAATTAAATATTCATGGAGATATTACAAGTTTAAACTTGTATAAATAGCCATGTAAAAAGGTGTCAGGAGAGCTCGCCTACGGAAAATTTGTATAGGGAAAATTTGTTCTGGGATTACTCGCACTAGGAAATTTCGTAAAGGATAAAGCTCGCCCGTAAAAGTATCCTTTATTTAATCATTTCACTTATGTACTAAATGTGTTCGAACCAGAGATAAACGACTAAAGAAAAATAAACTAACAGGACAGTAATTACTAATTCGAGTGTAAGAAGTACTAACCACCAATGAATACTTGAATAAAGTTGTTCAGATATTATTGTAATCACTTAATTATCCGTTATGAATTATCATTAGACTTTAGACATTATGGACTATTCATATTGAAAAAGACTCATGTTGGGACGAACAAGCATAACATCAGATTAGACAAGAGCAGTGATTTACTCTTCGTTATGAGCCAGGACATATCAGTAGAAGAGGTGGTTGGATGTGGTAAGGCAATTCACTGAGAGGATTCGAGGAGGCACTCAAAAGTCGAATACTAGGAGAACACGAGGAAATGAGAGAGTAAGGGAGGAAAAATGTACAGCTCAATACATTTGGAGCAACCTAGAATTGAATAGAGAGATGAGAACGATGTTCTTTGTCTCTTCATTAATCTTCTTTCTTATTTGAAGAGTAGGACGCAGGCTGCACTATGTAGTCACTCAAGGGACTTGAATCAATGGAATTACATATCTAAAACAGGGAATACATACCTCCAATGGATCTCAAGACAAGTTGTGAGACCTTAACAAGTGACTTATACATTCCTTCAACAAATTTTTGAGTGTATTTTCATGATTTGATACAATGATATTTGAATATGTAACTTCATTTGTAGTAGTAAACTTCAATAATATTAATCAAATAATATATTTAATACAACTTTATATATTCATTCATTCCAATTCAGAATGATAATCCACCTCCCATTTTATTAATGTCAATTCCTTTGTCAATGTTTAATTTCATTAATTAATTAGTTTATTTTAATAAATGTAAATATATATTTAAACACTTCAAAGTTATGAGTAAAAAGTATAAAATATTTACTAATTTCGAAATAGAACTCTGAATTTTGTACTATCTAACAGAAAGTATTCATTTCTTTTGAATCTAACCATAAAATAAGATTATATTTTAGCTCAAAATATAAAAAATTATGATACACAACTCATTAAATGGCAAAAACAACTTCTTAAATGGTCACAACAACGTGGGAAGTAGCTTTGGATGGTTCACAACTAGTTTGTCTGACACTAGTTTCTTCACTTAAAGACTTGGGTATGATCATAAGGTTTTCCAGTATTACATAGTCAATAAATATTACTTTTTTATCACTTAAGGATTAGCTATGGTTGATAAGCTCCAAGAAATAGTGTTCAGAAAACTCATAAAAGGCAAAAACAACTGCTTAAATGGTCACAATAACGGGGATAGTTGCATTGGGTGTAGCATTATAAATAGCAATTGTGTGTATTCTTCATGATATGTTGTTATATAAGTATAAATAACGCGGGAAAAATATTTTTTTATGCTCTTAATAAGGAGTAATATCGCCGGACATTACTACATAATTAGCTTTTGCTCTAAATCTTTACGATGGATTTAATTCTAACATTTTTTTAAAAGTATATTAATTGTCTAATTTTATGATTTTGACATTTATTTTATTATTAATAATTATTTAGATCTCATCGGTAGGGATATATCTATCCTGTTCACAATTGTATATAGCAACTTGCACATGAAGAAAAAGGGGTGATAATCTTTTTGATTAAGCTCTACGCCTGGCTTGTGGTTTGTAAAACTAAAGTTATGACATATTTAACTGAATTTCGATGTCAGACCAAGAAAATATTATTTGGATTAATCTATTATTTCAAAATTTTGTATATATAATTTACTGTTATTATTAGTTATACAGGTGTGCGAGTTTAAAACTGAACACTCCTTTAAATTTTACGCCATGCATATATTCGGGATTTTATTGAGTTCAAACCGATTTATACTTGGAGGCAAGGGTCTTGACTAGTTAGTAAACAAAACTTCAGCAAAATCTAAATAGCAAAAGTAAAACAACAGCCAATAATATAGAGAAACGTCGAGTCGCAATTTTGGAACTTTCTGCGCGGGAAAAAACTCCCACTGAAATTGCCAAGGTTCTGAACTGCAGCCGCACAACTGTTTACAGTGTGGTAGCCAAAGAGACTCCTGAGGCGACCACAAGATATATGTCAAGGCCTCGAAGGTCGGACGAAATGGTTGCTGCCGTGAAAAAGTATGTCGAGGACAAGAGAGGCAAGGTCACCGTCAGCTGCCTCTCCAGGGAGGTTAACGTCAGCAGAAGGACCATGGACCGGCTAGTTAAGAAAGATCTTGTCCTTAAGGTCTACAAGAGAACCCCTTGTCAAGCCCTCAAGCCTGTAGACAAGGAAAAACGCCTAAAATTTAAAGGAGTGTTCAGTTTTAGACGCGCACACCTGTATGATTCTAATTGTTTCATTTTGTATATTTAACATAAATGTATGATGGTTTATTTTTTAGTATGTAGATTATATTTAATTTAAGCCTTTTATTTAAACTTGGATCTTCAAATATATTTCAGAATACTCTACTTTGTCATTTCATTAGTTATTATTCTGAGAATATGGTTCATAATGAATTATAATTTCAAAGAGTGTGACGTTTTCAAATCTAATCTAATGGATAAAAAACGTCTAAGTCAATTATTCGTATTATATCTTCATTAAACATTTTGCTAATAAATACTTTCGTTACACCCTCAAAAACCATAATAAAGCAGGCAGCTGATAATCACATCAGTATTTTAAACAATGATACCATAAGTCTTTCTCCCCCCCTTCTCCTTGCACGCGTTTTTCTCTACAATTATCAACTTTACTCATTACATAAGTGAGATTATTATTTACATTAAAGAAAAGAGCAAATTTACAAATTTTCTCAATGCGAGTAATCCCGCTACAAACTTTCCCTCTACAAATTTTCCGTAAGTGAGCTTTCCTTAGATCCATACAAAAAGTTTAAGTTCTTCAGAATGATTCCTGAACGGGTATTGTGTACGGCAATACTCCCACAGATAGTCCTGCTTTGAAAATGACACAACAAATTTGTACTCACACGTGGACCACATTAAAAGCGAAAATGCCAAGATACAAATTGCTAAAATTTGGTAAATAAAATAATCAATAAGAGTAAACATGAAACAATCAACAGATTTCTATGTTACAATCTTCTCAATATGTAGCTGAACCAAGTTTATGGCTAATTCATTTTATTTTTATTTTTTTGTTGATGTTTTTTCTTAATTACAAATGAAAAATTTATTATATTAAACTACGTAAATTAAACCCTGTTCAACCCAATGTCAATAAACTAACCTACTCCTAACTTGCTTAAAGTGAAGATCCCTTAATACATGCACCAACTACAAAACAACTCTAAAATTAATTTACCTCCAAATAAATTAGTATCGGGCGTAGACTCCAATGCCTCAATAGAATGCTAATGGGCCATAGGCACTTCAAACTATTACTCAAGTAATACGTCAAATTGGTTATAACACATACATTATCACTATTTGGCTTTATTGACCAGATTATCTCTTCATTATTATTGAACAGATTGAATTCTCATAAGTTTTCATCCAAGAATAAAAAAAAACTGTTGCTAGGCAGGAAAAAAACTGATGGTTCAAAAATCGATGATAAAGTTTGCTGGTGTATTACATATGACCCTACTTGTATCATGGAGGGCAGTGGTAACTTAAAATGGTACAACATTGTTTTTCAAGCAGAACTGAAGGGTATTGTAAAGTCATTACATTCTCTTCATTGTAAGGAAAAGTTTGTTCGAATGCAAATCAAATTATTCCTTGACAGTGCAGTTGCTATTAGTTTTGTAGCAAAAAATGAAGGCTTCTCAACGGATCAACAAGATAGGATGATAGGATAAATAAAGAAATTGAAAAACAAGGTGACAATAACTTGGATAAAGGGTCGTTGGGATTATACAGGTAATGGATATGCTGATGCACGTTTCAAGAATGGGCCAACCATGCATGAGGAATCTGAACTTCTCAAAAGTGAAGTATTATTTGAGAAGGATAAACACATAAGGAAGACCTTGGAAACAGGAATGTGTCGAAGACACAACATGTCGACAAGCAAAATTCATTAGGGTAAGCCTAGTTCGGAGTGAAGACTTTTTAAAAATGGAAAAGTATGTAAAAGACAAATAGTTGCCCTCAGTACAGGGCATTAGACATATTCAAAAATATACTTTTTTGAATTTTTAAATGTGTCTGATTTTTTTCCATTCTTTAAGATGTAAGAAGCTCAAAAATCATTTTTAAAGGATTTAAAAATATCCTTTACTCTGCCTCATCGTCCTTAAAGTTTTTCCAAATTGCCATTTTTGATGATTTTGGGTAGTTTTTGCACCAAAGGTACAGCTAAAGCACACAATTGAATGCCAAAAAAGACATTAAACTAAAATATGATTATTTTTGAATAATACTTTTTATATATTTTATTATTTAAGTATCAAGATTTTCTAGTACAATGAAGAAAAGAGAAACATGTAGGTGCACGGATGAAAATAGTAAAATTGTATACTTGCAACTATCAATATTATTTTCTTTTAAATTTTCCCATAATTTGTGGAAAATATATTAATATTGTCAATAGATTCTACACTAACTTCAATTTATTATTTCAGAATAATTTTTCTAATACAAATTTGAAAATAAGAATTATATAACTTTATATATTTTATTATACTTCCTAAGTAATAATTTATATTATAAATTCATTTATTGAAGACATTCTTTATTCAAACTTTCAAATCGTTGCCTATTATATTTGACGGCTTGAAGGAGATAGTCTCTCGGCTTGGGATTTTTAATTATTTTGTTCCCATAGTCAGTCATAATTTTGTCCCTCTCTTTGTAATACCCAAATATTATGTTTATAATTTCTTTTTTCGTGTAGTCCTTATTTCCTGACCAGGATGTAACAGGGCCTTGAAGCCAATAGGAGCCTATATTCAGTATGGCTAAAAAAAGATTAAATTATGGAGCAATAACAGTATCTAATTTAGTTTTTTCAAATATAATCTGAGATATAGGTTTTTTCTATAGCTCCCTGGTTTTTAAGTCGAATATAATTTCAATACTATATTCCTCTTTTGATCAACATCTAAAACATTGCTGAATAGAGCGAACGGAACCAACTCGTGTGTCAAATACCACATGGGATTTTGAGCTTTTGCATGGCAATCTCTGCTAAATCATTGTCAATTCTTTTAAACAATAACATTTTATGGCAAAATTCCGAATCATTAACAGGAGCATCCGTTTGCAAATGCTAAAGGAATCCATATTGGCGTATAAAACAAAGTAAGACATTTGTTCTTCGTATCCACCTTTTTGTGTGTAACTTCATCATATTTCATTTCATCACTGAAAAAAAACAATTTTTGGGAGTATATATTTCTGGTCATCCATGTGGTTTCATGAATTGCTCCTGGTTTCTTCCAATGAATACCTCGGGGAGGACTGAAATTACATTGAGATCTGCAATTTTTTTGTTATCACCTTAATGAGGTGTGTCTGATTTCAAAATTATATCCATCTATTTAAAAAAAAAATTGCCCTTCTTTCAGTCATAATCCTTTAATAGAGATGCTTTGTGGATATTCCTCATTCAAGTTAACCCATTTGTCCTTGAAGAGTTTGGACCAGACACTTTTTTGGAGAGTGAACAAAACAACTTAATCCAAACTGTTCTTATTCCAATGTTCAATATTCTAGACCAAATAAATTTTTGTCTAATTTGTTTTTATTTAAACTTATACTTAGCGCCCCCTTCATCAATTCCACCATTTTTTCCCTGGTCTCAAACACCAGAGTAGTAATCCATGTCTCTAATTGATCTATTTACGTATTGGCTTGGAATTCTCCTGATGAGCTGCAAATTTCTACCATAATCAGTTTTCCTTCGGCATATCCTGGTTGGAACCATGAAAATCTCTCAACATTTTTGTATCCCAGTGTAGTGCTGTATATGGAAGAGGAACTCACATAAAATGATGACATGATGTTTTATTAATTTGATGTCTGGAAGTCATCCTGTTAGGACGAACAGTTGATTTAGTTAGAATGAAATGATCTATGTCAGCACCACAAATGGCACAAACAACAGCTGCCAATGTGTGGTCAGATAGTCCTAAAGGATAAGCATTATTGCATATTTTTTCACATTACATAATTTTTTTGGGAAAGTAATTGACAACGTAAATTAAGAGGTACGATCACTTTTACCAAGTCATTAAGAGAATCTTAATTTTAAATAGTAACAAACAAGTTGCTAAACTAGTTTATTAATAATTATTTTTTTTTTTGCAACAAAGTCTAAAAATTGAAATCGTTTGGAAAAAAATTTGTCAAATTAAGTTCTAAATATACGATTTGATATTTAATATTTTTTTAAATCTACAACTATAACTAAAAAATTAAAAAAATTAATTTAAAAAAACAAAAATTAAAAAATTAATTAAAAAAAATAAAAAATCAACAACTACAAACAAAAATTGAATATTTCTTGCATTCGTGCAAAAATTCTGAAGTGTATTTGATACACAATAATAATAATTATGTATCAACTTTTAGTATTAACCTTCCCGTTCCACGGACGAATGGGGAATTAATGGGTGTTTGGTCAAATAAATTACTGTTTTGAGATTAGAAAAGGATAACAGTACTTTTTCTTTAATTCTTTCGCGAATGATTGTTGAGCTAACATCTCCTCTAACAAAGAATTTATTGTTTGCAGAGTACCTTTGAGTTTGTACAATAATACTACTAATATGGGGAAAAAATATTCTCCCTATACCTGGATTGAAATTAATAGAGTTCATGAAATTTGAAGCTACATATCAGAAATGCTCCACTCTTTATACTGTGATGAATATAATTATGGTTATTTGTTATTTTTGAAATCTGTACGAATGATGTCCAAAGAGTCAACAAGATTTTTGTGTTCAATGGTAGGATCATGACCGAATTGCTTGAAGACTTGACTCTTTCAGTTGAAAATTTGGTTAATAGAGTTATAGATCCTACAAATCAGGATAGGGTTGTTCCTTTCACCTGTAATCTGGAAGAATACCTTGTTCTAAATGATACATAATATATGAAGCTAAAAATATCCTCTCTATTATGAACCATCACTTGTCGAAGGATCGAGAAAAGAACCTCAGGGATCAATTTCTCAATTTTTGATAAAGCTTATAAAAGAACTTAGAAATAGGCTTTCCAACAATGTGAAAATATTAAAACTATGTCAATGTTTAGTGTTGGAAACACTTGTCTGTGATCAAAAAGTCCACAGTACCCTCTTATTAAAATAAAAAGATATACCTTGAGAGGACATAAAAACTAAAATTCAATAGTTTAATATAACCCTTTGTCAACTGTTTGAAACAAAATACTGTAAATTTTTTGTTGTCTAATCTAGATTTTTTTGCTAAGCCTAATTATGTTACCTTACCAATCTTGAGTTTGCCTATCAAATGCTGAAGTTCAAAGAGTACTCAGCCAAATGAATTTAATAAAAACAAAGTTAAGGAATGAGCCAAATGAATTTAATAAAAATAAAGTTAAGGAATAAAATCTTCATATTTTAAGATATGTTAATTGATTTAAAAAAAAAAAAAAAAAAAAATTAGCCTATTTTTTAGCTGTTTTTTTGTTGAATCAGCTGATTTTTGGCTAATTTTAGAAATACATCTAGCTGATTTTGCTTAAACCCACCTGGCCACACTAAAACTAACCTACTCCAGTAGTGTGAGGCCAATTAGAGTGGCTTCTGTTACAAGACAGTCTGGCCCCTCCAAACCCGACCTAAACGTCATAGAATACTCCATGTGGTCCAATCTCTCGAGCAGAGCCTGTGGGACTTCCAGCAAGAATTTAAACGCCCTGAAAAGCCAACTGGTGGCCACCCCGTACTCCATGCTCGTGGGCATGGTGCTTGTAGCATGCAAGTCATTTCCTAAGAGACTTTGGGCTGTAGTCAAGGCTAAGGGTGACAATTTCAAATGAAAGTTATGTCTCATGTTTTTGGAACTTGAGTCGACCTATGTCTATAATTATATGGAAATTATGTAATTAGTTATATCATTAGTACTTTAATAATAATTTAACAGAACTTTCCATGGACCCTTTATATAGTGATATTATTTACCAAATATTGCTCTAGAGAATGTATTTTGAGTCCGATTGGTGCTCGTCCAAGTTTGTAGTTAAACAAAGGCTGCACACTGTATATACTTTAAAAACATGAATTCAGCATTTTTCTTTTTGTGTTCACTGTTGACAAATTTTATTATCATTTTTAATTTTTCAATGTTTCCCGTATAAAAATATATTTTTCTATTGAATACTTACATCTTAAGCCTGAGACACCTGTTAACGGATTCAATGAAGCTTCACAGGGAGACTAAGTGATAGAAGATCCTATCTTCCTTTAAGGACACTGAATGATATTTGCTATTCTTCTCAAATGAGAAGGTATTCACTGTTGAGAAGAAGAGAAACAGCCACAATGGCAGATGGATATGTAAAATACTTGCAGAAGTCCCCATGGTTGTCAGGAAAAAGAACCCAGCCGCTGTGACAGTCTGAGGCCTCATTAGTAGTGAGGGTCTCGTCATACAATCTTAGTTCTTCAACCCCAAGCTGAAAGTGAGAAATGACGTCTACTTGTATGATCTCGAGGGCGTGGTTAAGCCCTGAATAGACAAAGTGGCTGGAGGCATAAGACACCTTCCAGCAAAACTCTGACCCCTTCAAATAGACCAAGATTGTTGAAGAATGCTGAAGAACAATGTGCCTCATTTGTGGGACTTCAAGACCTAGCCCTTCAACTTTCCTGATCTTAATCCTTGTGATTTTTATCTGTATGGAAAGTTGGAGGGTGAGGCCTGTATAACCTTTAAACTAGGTCCAAATTTATCAACAAGACCCTGTATATTGATTGATAGTTATACTATATATTTGGCTATCAAACTCAGCATGGATACAAACGTTTACACAATTGGACTGTTATTTAAAATAAGTGGGCTATGCATAGTAAGTAGATTTTTTTTTATTGACATTATGAAGAATATCATTAAACATTAAATAGGATTTATTTTAGTAAATATATCTTCAATAAAACTGAGATACTTCAAAAATAGAAAACTTGGCATGTGTGTGGCATAATTTGTTGATAAGTTAGGCATTAAATTAATTAAATATATTTGTATATATATATATGTTTGTGAAGTTTCAACATAGAAACAATCTTGAGCAAAAAAAAAAAAGTCAATCCTAATTAGTTTATTTTATTTCGTATATCATATTTTGGAAAAAGTCATGCAGCAAAATCTACTTTATAGAAAAATGTACTAGCGGAAGAAATCATTATTAAGAATTAGTCAAATAGTTGATATAATTATGTATAATTTTAAACCATTTTCACACAACCTTACATTGTGTATATTTATATACTACTAGCATAGTACCTGGTATAATCAAAAGTTATTAGACGCCGACGAACAGTCCAATTTTGCTTTAATAATATAAGAGATTATTTTTTTAAAAAATTTTACGATAATTTTGGCAAAAGAACAGATGTGCAACTTAATGCAGTCAAATTCTTTCAACTCACTGAATACTTTAATTATATATTATGGTCACATAATAAAATGTCCTAATTTTGCAAAATGGAATATTCTTTCAGATAGAATGATGCATGAATTGATGCTATTATAAATCCATAGGAGTAAGTAACTTGGTTTTATTAATAAAAGATTCATCAGAAAATTAAAAGTTAAAAAGAAAAATCAATCCAAATTGAGTCTGTAATATAAGGTTTATTCTTTTATTTGTAGCCAAAATAAAACGTAATTGAAAAAAATATACCAAACATATTATCTTCCTAATAAGATCCTTCATTTGACTTTATTTTTGCATGATTATACACATTTTGTAGGAACTGTATTCAAGATAACTTAATAAATAATTTATTTTTGAATGCTGGAATGTTTTTACTAATTCTTATTACCTTTAGTTTTCATCTATATTTCAGCTGAAAACTATTTTTAACCTCACAAAAATGCCAAAAAGACATAATTAGATTTTTATGTTGTACCTGCAAACTCATTTAGAATGCCTGTAATTAATAAAAACTTACAGAATTACAATAAATTTTTCATTTTTGGATAGAAAATTAAGAAAGTATTATTTTTGACCTTTCAAAAGTATTCATACCCCAAGAGCAAAATGACTTAATACTTTGTGACACAGCCTCTGGATTTTCTTCAAATACGGTTGGGATAATTCCTTAAAAATTGAAGCTAACATTAAGATCAATTTTGGGTTACTCTTCTTGATAGAATCTCCAAAGATTATCGAGATTTGTTGGATATCTTTTCCACACAGTTTTTTTCAATGTATTCCATAGATTCTCAATAAGGGTTAAGTTTAGGATTTTGGCCCGGCCAGTCTATGACCCTAGCTTTATTCCTATTGAACAATTCTTGTAATTTTTTGGATGTGTGTTTTGGGTAATATTCTTGCTGAAACCACCAATGTCTTCCAAGCTTTAGCATCTTTGCTGATTGATACAGATGCATTTCAAGAATCTCGATGTAGTCTGTCTTTTTCATGGTACTATCAATTTTGCGAAGTTCTCAAGTTTCATTGGCAGTAAAACAAGCCCAAATCATGATACTTCCACCACTGTGTTTCACTTTTGGAATAGTGTTTTTAAGGTTGCCAAATGTACCGATGCTGGTTGTAGCCAAACAACTCCACCTTTGTCTCATCTGACCATATCACAGTTCGAAAGAAGTTGAGCTCATTATCTTTGTGGTCATTGGGATACTTCAGCATGGTCTTTATGTGCCTACTCTTGAGAGGTGGAGTCTTTCTTGGTATATAACCCCAGAACCCGCTCTTGTATAAAACCCTTTGCACATTTAATCGTCCAACCAAAGTTCCTGTTGCATTCAACCCCTGCTGGATGGAATTGAGGGTTGTTGTTGGATTTTCAGCAACTTCTCGGAGTGCATGTCTCACATGAGTTGAGCTCAGCTCAGACTTCCTCTCATGTCGAGGAAGATTCTTGACATGGCTAGTTATTTTAAATTTGGTGATGATGCATTGGAACGAGGATTTTGGGATGGACAACTTGATGGAAATGTCTTTATAGCTGTCAACTTGACTATGGCAATTGACTACAAGCTGGAAGATGTCCTCAGTGTACTCCTTGGTCTGGGTTATGTTGAGTTTTGAATAAGACTGAAGCAAGAAATTGTTTCATTGCACTTTTATACCTCAGAAGATAGTTCATGGAAATTCTTGATCTCTCGAGTACTTTATAGAAGTCTTTTAACTTTTTCAGACCCTCACAATGATAAAAAAAATGCAGAAAATGTGTTTGTTATTTTAACCTTTTGGGAGGGGTTATGAATACTTTTGAAACAAGCAAAAATTGTTTTAGAGGCATAAGAAATATTTTATATACGATCTTGATATTTTTAGTCAGTTAATAGTAATTTTTATCAAGAACATTAGTTACAAGAAAATTTAAAACAATTTTTAAAGATTTCTGATATATTATATGTTACAGGATTATTGAATTGATTGTTTGTATAGTTTTATTAAACAACGCCCTCTTTTCCATCGTAAAAATATCTCATTTTGTGCCTACATACTATGATGTGTGGACATCATTCAATTTCATTTACCAATTAAAGATAAACATTTTTCATGCACATAAAATGCTTGTGGAAGATTACGGTGGGCACGTTTCTAAGCAGAGCACAGTGCTTCAAGGGGTTAGAAAAATTCCAAAGTGGTGATTCTAACGCGAGAATTGAAGAGCTTGGCCGGCCACCGAATTTTTTTGAAGATGTTGAATTGCATACATTACTCGATGAAGATGATAACCAACCGCTCGAAGAACAATTGAGTGTTGAACGTCGGACCGTTGATAAACCATGCTATACGCCAAAAACGTCCAAAATATGAAGCCAGGCAACACAAAGTAATTTTCCTAGGTGACAACACACCACCGCATCACGTTAAAGCCACCTGCAAGCTTGTTGAGTCGTACAACTGGGAATCTTTTACTCATGGGGCTTACTCACCAGACCTGGTGCATTCCGATTATCACTTGTTTGTATCGATGGGCCACGCACTCAATGATTTACGCTTAGATTCTCACGCTGAAACCAAAAAATGGAACGATGACTGGTTTGCAGCCAGAGACGAACAATTTTTTTGAAAAGGCAGCCATAAATTGCTTGAAAGATGGGGAAAATGTGTGGCTAGCGAAGGTGCATACTTTGAAAATTAAATTTTTAACCAGTTTTTCACAATAAACGTTCAAAATTTCAAAAAAAAAGTCTAATTTCATAGGCGCATACCTGGTATTGCCTCCAATATGACCTCTTGCTAATAAAATCTTTCAATTTCTCATTATTGTATTATAATAATCCATTTTGACTACTTTAAGTGCAATTTACGACTTAAACAAACGATTAATAATTATTTAATCCATACCATATTTTGGTAAATATCATCGTATCTTGCTTTTGTGTTGACCAATCACATATTATCTCATACAAAATTGTCTTTATTCAGTAAAGTTTATTAGACAAATTTTGTAAAAATTGCAAGTAGAAAAATTGTTGATATTACAAATGATCCCATTTTGAAATATTAAAATTATTTACTCATTGTGAATGGGTTACTTTTTTGTTTCAATTCCCAAGGAAGAAGTCCACTCTACTTCCTTATGAGGTTTGATAGTTTTTCTCGGATGAATGATTCTCCCTTCGTCCTTCGTGGAATTGGAATACGAATTCAAACATCTCTTGATATGGATGATAAAGTTAGAAATATCTTCCTTCAATTACATTAATCTTCCTTTTACGAGGCATGACGTCATGAAATTGGCATTGAAATCGGAGAAAATATGATGATAATGTTGACTATTTGCTAGTATTTGCTAGATTTTTTTTTAAATAGAACAATTATTTCTAAAAAAAATAAAGACTACAAATGTTATAGGAGTTGATCAAGTTCCATATTCTGTTATTCGGGTTGATCAGAGTCTTATTCAAAGGAAAAAAATAAGAGAGTGGAATCTCCTTTTCTATGAAATGTTAAAATGACTAATTTACAAATTAGGAATGGATTCATACGGATATTTTTGGTTCGATTATCTAAGAAGAAAACATCAATAACAGATTAATCGGTGAAGTTGTATTTCTTTTTTTTCATATTAACTCTCAAAAATCAAAAGTAAGGGTGCTATTTTTACATGGTAAATCAAAAAATGAAATTTTTAGAACGATTAAAAAACTCTTAGTTACATCAAATTTAGGTTGAAAGGTTATTGAATATTGTTATTTATTTGTATTTTCTAAACTTTTATATTTGCAGTAAATAATATTTAAAAAAATAAAAAAATAACCCGTACCAATACTAATCCATAAAACTCTAAATACCTGGAATAAAAACGAAATTTTTACTTTTCCCAAATAAGTCATTTTTTAATACATACAATCAGAGTAAAATAGGATTCAAATGGATTGTGTTTAACATTATTAAAATGAAAAATGGCAAATTTCAGCAAAGATACATTTTTTTAATACTTAAATATTAACAATTATTTTTTATATAAAGAAGAGCATTAAATAAAATGAATATTTTTAATATGTTTAATAGCAAAGAATTAGCAACGAAAAAATGCAAATTAAGCACTAAGAACTGTAAGTGTAAAAAAAGTATATATCAGAAGAAGGATATATGACTCAAGTGGGAAAACAAAATGACAAGAAATGTGCATCGCCAAGGATTTTTGTTCCAATTTTTTAAATTATCTAAACATCGTGAATGGATCGCTTTATTGTTTTGATGTTTTGTTATTGTATCTAATCCCCAAGGAAGGAGTTTACCCTACTCCCTTATAAAATCTGGAAGTTTTCTTCGTATGAATTCTCCTCCCGTCATCCCTCGTGGAATTTGGAATTCGAACATCTCTCGAAGTTGATGATCAAGGATGAAGTATATCTTCCATCGATTGTCTTGATCTTCCTTTTACGGGAAAAGACGTCATGAAATTAACATTGAAATCGGAAAAATTATAATTATAATGTTGACTACATATTTGCTAGTACACTCCCATAAAAAATGGGATCTCTTAAAAAATACAAAATGTTACAAAATCCTTGGAGATGCATATTTTTGAAATAGATCTTTTTTTAGAAAATAATAATATTTTTCCATTACATAAATGATATATATTCCTCATCACTATGTATGAAGAATAAGTTATAAGGCTCTAAATAGTAATGCCATTTTTCATCATTTTTCCGCCTAAAAATGTAAATAAATCGTGTTTAGAATAAGATACAGAATCAATAAAAACACTTTGACTTACGTTTTATACATCCTACCCATAATTTGGAGATTGTGTTAATGGTAAAAAATGACTCAGAACGATAATAAATTAGCATAATCCCAGATATTTGAGAACTCAGATGACTGAGATCAGTTTTCCATTCTGCTCTCATAGATAAATTTGATTATTGTCTTCAATTCATTTGTACAACATTCCCCCCCCCCTTCCTAATGGTTCCCTTAGAAAATTAGAAAATTGAAGGGCCAAACCTCCATTATTTTGTAAAACAATTTATGGATAAGCTATATTAATATGTCAAAAAATTTAAGTATGTGCTTCGTCAACAAATAAGCAAGCTAGAATGATTTTTCTCAAAATTGTAAGTGAATTTCGTATATTTTCGTTCTTCGACAAATTATCCTAAATTTCTATCAACAAATCATTCTTACTAACCCTTAAATTGTGTCGCAAATTGCACTTTAAGTAGTTATAATTAATTGTCAGGATAACAGAATCAGAAATTAACTGATTTTTTTTATGAAGGAGCATATCGGTCTAATAGATTTGTCTCTCAAATTAAATAAAGGTTTCAAACTATAATAAACATTCATGTATACTTCATATTATTTCTCAAAATTGAATACATTGTTATTCTTCGACGAATTATCGACAACTTGCATCAATACATAATTGTTATTAAATCTTTGACTATATTATCTCCTACTAAAACCGATCCTCGTGATAATATAATTAAATCAAAAACGTTCACTTAAATCACTTGTATAAATCTCAATTTAATCTACATACAATACCCCGACTCGTATGGAAACTTTATAAAAAAATTACGAAAAGATTAGAACGTTAACGTTGTCTGTCAAAACCAAAAAAAAAAAAAAACTTATAATATATTGTATTGTATGTATAATATACTTACATACACAGTATAAATAAACGTACCCCATACCCTTTTTTTACAAGAAACAAAGGCTCCTTTCATCATATTTATTCGTTGCTAGTTCATTTATGGTCAATTTTTATAATTATTATGCGAGGTTAATTGCAAATTTGTTACATATTTGCAAGGAACAAAATGCTACAATAATAATCAAAACAATTTTTATTCAAAAAAAACCTTTTTTTGTTGTTGCTTGTTCTTGCCCCTGTTACACGCGAAAATGCAAAGTTGAGTCTTATATTTCCAAATAAATTTGCTCCTTAGTTACAATGGGTAAAGTAAAAAGGTCTGAGCGTTTTTCCCGCTTTCATTTTGACAATTAAATTAACATAGTTGGGGTTATCCAATTTAGTTGGATCCAAACGGATTTTTGGGTAATCTTCAGTTCTTGGGCAATTGAATAAGGTCTCACATGCGAGTCCAACTCGACGATTTCTAATATTTTAAGTAAATTTTCCACGTGCATATTATCGTTGGAACAGCTGGATTGCTGATGCATTCGGGTCCATATAAGGCACAAAATGTTTTGGCCTTCTGTTTCGCCTTTTCACCTGGGTTGTAGTGATACTGAAGAATGAATCGAAATTTCTCTTTTCCACTTCCATTTTGGAGCCCTGTAACACACAACTGGCTTCACCAAACACAAAACTGTAAAAAACCTTTTTTTAAAGTGTACCTTTAACCTTTATACATACTTTAAGCTTTTTTTTGATGCAATGCATTAATCGTAAGTTATAGGTCCCTAACGACATCCAGTGAAAAATGATCAGACCTTTTTACTTTAGCTAATATATCTATTAGATGGATATTAGGGTTGAGGTTTGGTCTGAAAGTCCTAGACCGGTCTGATGTTAAGTGAACCGATTCAGCGCTTGGTCGAAGCTCGGTCAGAACCGTTCTGAAATAAAATTTCCATCTGGATTGCTTTTACAAAAAATTTGATCTAAATTGGTCTCCTTTAAAATTTGGTCACGATCGATTCTATTATAGAATGGTTGATGACGTCAGTTGGGTTTTAAAATGTTGAACATTGACCTACAATAAAGTCATATGTTAAAGTTACATGTGTTGCAAAAATAATATTTTTATTACTCAAAAATCAGGATAACAAAAATAAAATTGGTACACAGATTGATACTAAAAAAAGAAGTCCTTTATTTTGAACCGAACAAATCGGTTTACAATTTGAAAACGATTAAATTTAGTTCTGGAGTCTGTGATTGCAGTTTAGACTAAATATCAGTTCTTATCTGCTTAGAAAAAATGAATTAAGACCGAATCGAAAAAAAAGAGATTAAACCAAGTCTCAGTACTAATTACAGCCTTTCTCCTAAAAGAAGATGCTTGAAATACGGATGTGTGACGCATTGATTTAATTTCTTAAACCATCAGTAATGTTTTTGAAAATATGAAATAATTCATTAAATAATATGATAAAAGAAAATTATGAAAAGAATGGAATTATAATTCCATTATAATGATAATTATTTTCCATCATAATTGAACGGTAATTGTTGGTCAATGACATGAATCCATTTACGTTTAAATTTTTCAAATCTCAATCACAATTAATGATGTATTTATTTAAAAACGTTTAAATTCTTTCAAATCTTGGGCCTTTTTTATCATATTAATTAATGATGTATTTAATATTTTTTCAATTCAAAAACATTTTTGATAAAAACCGTTTTCTAAACTGAATCACTAAATCAATCGTTTTCAAATCGTACATTTATTCCCAAAGGGGAATTTTCAAGTATCTTTTACTGTGATCCGTTGTACAACTTAGATCCGTTGAAAGGTTGTTTAATATTTGTCACTTTTCTTCTGTACCTTTTTGTTAAAAAGGTAACCAGAACCATTCCTTGAGTTCATGCCTTGACAAAGCTCCGAAAACTTTCAATTGCTATTCTGAAACTTTTGGATCATTTTGACTAAGTAAGTTCTTATTTCAATAAACTTCATAAGTTATGAATGTTTCGCTCAAAAATTAGCCACATCATACAAAAAATGCTGCATGCCACAAACGATCGGTCCTTAGTGACGTAATTTATATTCACCCTCCCTTTTATTAGTGATGTGTTGCGAGTCAAATAGCTCGTGGAGCTACTCTCCGGGTTTTTATGAATAAAAATCATATACTGAAGCTTTAAAAAAGCTTATAAACCATCTATACTTTTTATCATTGGAGGTTACGAAAGATTAACCTAATACAGATAAAAAAAGATTCTATTCGACAGCTATAATGTAATATTTGTAGATTTGATGACAGACTTAATTTCACTTAAATCCGTATTGTATATCCATACCTTTTTTCTGTAGCTGTATATCAGTATCGATACGTTAAATACGGAGGAGCACTTTTGATACAAAACTGCAAGGCATTGTAAACAATGCTCATGCCCCAGAAAGTCAATTTAATCATGTTAGTGAAAGGAGGAAGCATTAGTTGACAATGTTACTCATAGGTAACTTTTATCTACAGTTGTGAGGTAGTAAAGCTTCTTGGAGAGAATTATTAAATGTTATATAAGATACAATCTGATTTACAATTTGATGAGGGCTTAATCTTAATTTATCCGTACTTTATTTCCACAACTTTTTTTTCACATGGTTCCATTTCATATTTTGGTTATGTTTGGATACGGAGATAAAGAGGAGCACTTTTGATACGGAACCGCCCAGCTCTGGAAAACAGTAACCATTTTCGGTTAAAATCATACATCAAAAAATATTTATAGCAGTAGCTACAGAAAAGGATTCTTTCTAAACAAATTTATCAATTGACTGTATCACAACTATTTTGAATTTATTAAAACTTTGTTTTCAATTAAATATAAATAATTTCATAGTTGGAGTGAGTTCCATATCAATTTTATTTCTTGGCCTTACTCAAATCTTTTTTGAGGACGGAATGCATAAAATAGCTCAAATGAACGCTCTACACTAACAAGGCACATTTCATGCCATCCACGGTCTAGTGTTTACGTTAACAGTATATTTGCTTTTATCTGCAGAAAGTTTGGGATGCAGAAAAGGTTTGTAGTGAAGAGCATTCAATGTTTGTCTCAAGTAGGAATGCACAGATGACTTGGATATTGTATGACCCTTTGCAGTTAATCTTGCAGCAAGTTTACTTGTGAATTGCTTTTGTCAGATCAAAGATTTCACAATAACCAGTTTGGCAACTTTGGCTAAAAAAAAATTACTCCCTCGACTACCTTGATTAACAAAACTTTGCCCAACCTGAATTTTTCTCCATCATTTTCTAGTGGTCCTGAGAGGTATCATAAATTATTTGCAACGTCTCTATGGCTATATCCTTACTCTATCATGCTAACAACCCTAGCCCTTAATCGTGTCTGATATTCAATTTCAACTTATAATAATAGTTTTTATTGTTTTTTCTCATTGAAACGTCAGAAATGATTACCTCATGAATTGTTCAACATTTCTAATGTTTGCATCAGACAAAATTCATTTTTTTTACCCGAGGAAAAATAACATTAATATATATTCGAGAGTGATTTTCTAAATACCACCACAATTTTTAGACATATTTAGAACAAATTTCTTTAAAGGAATGAATTAATTAATTTTAATGTCTTGAAACTATTACTATTTGTGATTTAGCGTATAGTGTTATTTTTATAATTAAGGGCTCTGTGAAAAATATTCCCCCTTTTCAAGGACCTCAGAGTGTCAAAATTTGAGAACCCCTGTAAATGGAGGTAATTATTTATATTTCTACTCTTTGAGAGTCCGTTTATCTCTCCCTTCCCATAGACTCCATGCAAACATTATGCCGGAAATTAACTGTCTAAAAAATGAGGTAAGTATTTATACTAAGAGTACCCTCAACAAATTATGAGCTATCTTATGTAAACATATCTATATCAACAACAACAAAAAAAGCCTCATCTTACCGTCATAATATTGTTTGATCTAATCTCTCACTCAACCTATTCAACATGTATTAAATTGTCTCTACTTAATATATAGCATGGGCGTCCACGTGATTATATTGTAGGAAGTATTGGTTCATAAAAAAAATATTTTTTTTGGAAATTTTTGTAGAAAATCCACAGCTTTTCTCAAAAAAACTCAAAAATTTACAGCTATTCACAAAAAATTAAATTTTTCGAAAAAAAATTCAAATGTTCGACTTTATAATAAAAAGGACAAACCTTAATTTTTTTGGAGAGAGGGGTTACAGCCCTTTTAGCCCACTCTCTGCGAACCCCCCTGTATAGGTAATATTAAATTCTGAATTTTTTTTTCCGGGGGGGAAGGGGCTCAATTTTTTTAGAAGAGGATAAATTTTAGAGCTCAACATTTTTAGGATACCCCTGACAAACAACAAAACAAACTGATAAGCGTTTTTTTGGTTCCTCTTGTAAGTTTTTCGACAATGCGATAATTTTTTGGTGGTAACGACCAAAAAATCTGGAAGTCCCTCCCACCCTCCATGTGTACGCCCTTATAAAATCTCATATATGGTCTGTCAACGTAAAAGGAAACAACAAAGATTTTTCTCAAAATTGAGTATGGATTGAATTTGTTTTTTTTCCGATTAATTATCGGCCATTTCTATTGATAAAATAGGTCAATTTTTGATGGAGCAAAGGACAAGTGGAACTATTGCTTATGCCCTATGGACGTTTCCCTATTGTTTCTTTGGTTTTTCGTGTATATTATGGAGCATAATTTTTTAGTGATGGGACGATTAATCGGAATGGGGAATTGGAGAATCGGTTGTTTTTCTGGAATCGGATTCAGGATTGGGAAAATGATGTTTAATTTGCAATTCCGATTATTATGTATTATTATTTATTATCGGTATTGAACTGTTGATTACTTTTCCATGTTATAAAAAACAATAATATTAAATATATCCATATAATTTGTTACTTGAGTCTTATAGTTTTATAAATATAGTTATAAAGTAATTTATGATCAAAAATGCTCGAAAATTGTGAAGAAACAAATTGAAGACAAACTATACGTGAACAACAGTTTTTTAAACACATGCAGTTAGTGCAAATATTGTTATTTTAGGGGAATAAGTTTTCTAAAGGGATCTAGTAAAGTTCCCCTTTGCCAAATTTTCCTATTGAAAATTTGCTTTGGTACTACTCGTCCTGGGAAAATTTGCCTCCGAAAAAGCCCGCCAGGCTTTGCTTAATGTAAATATTATTTCCATTTTTAAGGCGGTTTATATTATCAATTGTAATTTTGTAATTCTTAGAAGTTTATAGGAAAATTGTATTTTTTTAAACTATTATTTTAAATATTAGAGAATCGGCAACGGGATTTTTTTACTAGAATCGCATGGGAATTGTGATGGGGATTTTATTTTTTAATCCTCCCATCACTAATGATTTCATAGTTCTAATTTACCCAATACTCCAACAAAAATTGACCTAAAGAATCAACGGCAAACGATACTGGCAATTGGGAAGGGGCCATATGACAGTGAGTCATACGTCTACTTTGCACAATGCTCCCCCAAAAATCAACCTATAATTTTTATTAACCTTTAAGGCAGTGGTTCCCAACCTTTGAAATATAGCAAGGCACTGTAGAACAAGCAATCAGGAAACGACCTCAATTCTTAAAATATCTTATATATAAATGCCATATATTATGATTACAAATTATAGATACATTACTCGTGTAGTAACTAAACATTCTGTAAAGTCTTCATCGATTGTTATAATGCTTAAAGGTCATTACAAAAGCTCCTACAACGCTGCATAGGGAATTGCTGATAGATTTGAGACAAGAATTTACTCGCCTGAAACCCCTTTGACCTGTCTTGACCACCATTGAAACTGTATTTATATTATTCTAGCCAAAATCTAGAGACTAAATGCCATTCCAGATGTTGCCAAATTTTACTAAATCTTGCCGTAAATGGGCTAATGTACCAATATTGGTGGAACGAGGAACAGTGACAGAAGCCTAACATTTTCAATAATGTCGGAGACGTTTTATTGAGTGACATTTAGTGTCACCGTATAGATAATATGTTTTATACCTTGTCTTATCTTACCTTATTGGGCGTCTCCAGGACCCCCGTCTACGACGTGAGCAAGTCTGAAACGTTGGAGAGAAACAAGGACTCTGTCAAAAAGGCCAAAATGGAATCGGAGGAGTTAAAAAAAAAAACAGCCAAGGCCTCTCAAGTTCATGATGGCCCATGCAAGAGATCTCGATATTTCCCACTAGACTGTCGAGGGAGATATCAAAAAAGTGATACTGGAGAGGCCACTTTTGACATCACCAATGAAATAACCCCATCTTCTCCGTTGCAAGACTCTTTTGAATGAGTCTTTTGAACTCTTTTTTGGCCCCCAATAGCCCTGATGTCCACCTCCTCGACTACACCTTTTAGGTACATGTCGAAGGGAAGGCGTGCAGTGTCCCTCATCCAAACACCCAGTCCCTCAAAGTCACTTGGACGCCATGACAGAGAACTACATCTGCGGAGGGTGCCAGACCTTCCGATGCCTAGAAGCCATCATTGCTATATTAATGATTAAGAGACACACATCTATTTATAGTATTAATTTTGTTGAAATTCGATATTTAATTAATAAATTAAATCTTGTTGAAGTTTAAAATTCAAAGTGCTCAGATTTTAATGGACCACTCGGTATGTCTGAGCTTCATTTAAATCGAAATTTTATTCCAATCCTTAATTCAAACCTGGAGAAGAGCTTTCTTCAAGATAAAATCACCCAAACAATGACAAATTTGATATATAACATAGTATATATGATAAGTAATCACTAGGAATCGGAAAAATAAGTTAAGTTTAATTCTTTTTTAGCAAAATATGGTTTAATGGTTGAAAGGGGTCATTTGGGATCTAATATAGGGGATTTTCAATCAAATAAAGATTGGTGTCTATATCCATAATTATTATATATAATGTAGGTATTTATTTATTTGTATAAGATACTACCTAATTTAGTACAACATCAATTTATTAGCACAAAAACAGGTAAGAGCGTTTTTGTTTTTCTTTTCAAAATTGAGTCTGGAATACATTGTTTTTATACGAATTACCGTCAATTTCTATCAACAAATTACACTTATTAACTCTTTGGATGCGTTGCAAATCGTACCTAAAGTAGCCAAAATGGATCGACACAATAAAAATATTATAAATTGATTATTTGAAAGGGATCATATCGGGACCTATATATGTCTCTTGAATCAAATAAATATTTTAAGTTGTATCATATCATATCATTTCCTTATTGCTAGAAAATTTTATATTTAAATTCTTTTTCTGAGAAACGCTATGGTTTTTGAATTTTTACAAAAAATTTCATTTTAGAAATACTTTCTCAAAAAATGAAATTATTTTAAGAACAACTGATCACTTTTGAAGTTTTTTTTCCAAAAAAAATAATGTTTAATATATAGATGTTAAATTTTTTTCCAAAAATTTAACGTTTAAAATATATTTTTTTAACAAAAAGTTTAAATTTATGTAAATAGCTATGGACTTTTAAAAAAAATTAATGAAAAATTTAATATTAGAAAGTTAATTTTGAAATTTTCTTTCCCGACAAATTTAATTTTTAGAAAATAGTTGTTGATTTTTGAAAAAAAAATCCTAACACTAAGCCCCCCCAGTTGATTTTTGTTCAAGATTATTTTTGTGTTGACACACCACATATGGGGCTATAACATTCGTTTTCTTCATGATGACAAATATCTTTAGGTAAACGTAATACTTTTTTATTTATCTCATCGTTCATCTGTCGTTTAATGGTGGAATATTAAACATTTATTTTTGCAAGCATGAGTTATTGCAAAAAACAACAACAACAAATAACTTTGTCTTCATATATGCAAAATAGTATTCGTGCTGGAATAAGGTAGTAAAATGTCTTAATGATTGTCTCATGAGAGTCCCATCTACATATTAATTGAATAAAATACATTGTTGGGCAACAAAACAGGTATGTACTATTAATTAATGTTAATTTTTCATTTATATTGGTAGGTTTAGTAATATTTTTTTTGACATTCTGCCTAAGGGTATCCTATAAAATCATTACAAACTTTATACGCATTTCGTCATCTCGTCATCATGAGTGAGCCAAAAGCCAGCACATCTCAGGACTCCTAGAAGCTGAAGTTGAGGTGGCAAAGATTATGGACATGGTGAAGTGCTCCAGGAACCTAGTTTTTAAAGTGTCCAATATGAAGGAATATGATGGAAAAAACCTCTCTAGGAAAGCAGGAAATGGAGGGCACAATTTGAAGAGGGATCCCGAGTTCCTGTCCAACTTGGTGAAGAAGATCAAGGACTACCCCACCAAATCGATGAATCGCCTAGCAAACAACTTCTCCGTGGCTGCTAGGACCATCAAGAAGACTGTGAAGGACACGACACCATCTTCTGAAAGATGTCATAAAGACCAGGAGGCTCAAGAAGTAAAAAGGCAAAGAGATTTGGTCCCTTTCAATGCCAGATTGGTACCCGTAGGATTTTTTCTGTGTGTTATGAAATGCAACCAACAGAACTCCACACTCCAATGTGGCCTCACAGAGGGCCACTATAGTGGCTGGCTGGGACAACTTGTCTGAAGTGTTTGTCGTCAACTCCTCAGAGATCTTTCGGCAATGTGTAAATGCTGTGATTGATGCTGAATCTGGGTATATTGAGTTACCAAGTTTGTAAAGGCCTTGTATGAGTATTTTTGTTATTTTTGAGAACAAAAGATTATTGAATTATTTCTTTGTAACCTCTCGAGTAAACGTTTTGCTGCCCAAACCCTTTACTAAAATATTGTACATTTTATTCCATAGATTTTTTTGTAATGGGGGGGAGGGGGAATCCCGTCCATCTTTATATATTTTTCATTGCCATTTCATTAGTCAAAGCAAGTTGTTTGTTAAATTGTTTTCTTCTTCTTTTTTAGAACATAATAATTATGTAATCATATCATTCCTTTGAGGGAGATTTCATGGTTTGTTTGACGTAAGAAAAAAACAACTTTTTACTTCTACATAAATAGTAATAATAAAAAGTTTCCCTTTGATTGCTCAATTAGCAATGTTCTTTTTCGATCAACTTACTTATAAGTATCTATGGTCAAAGTAAGATGTACATAAATGAAATAAAAGACTTGATTAGTATAACTACAAAGTCTTCTACAAATTCAATTATAAATTTGTTAAAATATGTGCTACTTATTCATAAAACCACTATGCACTATAAAGGGCTGTTTGCAGAGCGCAAACCTCCGGCCAATATAATTTGCCCTAAAAATTAACACTCTCTTCTGCTGTATGTTATTAGTCAAAAGTATGCAATGTTGAACGTTTTAATGCCCTTTGTTTGACTTAGAACTTTTGCAGTATAAAAAGTGCCTTTATTGTGTCTACAATCACAAACTGACACAAATTTGAGTTATGCATCTCAATTCAGAAGTTATGCAACGATGTAGCTCATTGGACAACACGCTCAAAAGAAATGATTCTTTTGAACTCAACGTGCGTAGGTTCGTGCCCCAGTCGTTCCTAGAGAAGGAAATATACTTTATGTATATGGACTTGAAAGAAGATTCCTATGTCAGATGGAGTTATTGCAATAATATAATATTTACTTATGCTTAAATCACTGCAATTACATCTAACAAATAACAGGAACAACAAATAAATAAAAGTTATGGTAGATTATCCGTTTTTAACGTTTTGTGTTACTTTCAAAAATGTAATGGCCTTTTATTGTCAACATATATAACCTTCTTAGAAACTTTCATCTATATCAATGCCTTATTTTTTCTGTATTCCTGCCTTAAAAAAAATAAATTGATTGGATTCACATTGACCTTTAATCTTGACCTCTCAACATTTGATTTAATTTGAAGTTAACATATATAATTTTCCTACATCGTTTTACCTAAATCGATCTGTTATCTTGTATAAAAACAACCATATTAATTGACTTTCACTTTGACCTCTAAAAATTCAAAGAGCTTCTTTTGATCCCATATCTAACCTTACTAATAAGCTTAACCAAAATTGATAAGTAATCTTGCTTTAAGAGAAAAAAAAAAAACCTTTACCTCCAAAAATTTAACGAGTTCTTACTGTTCACATATATAATCTTTCTAGAATGTTTTACTTAAATTAATTTCCAACTTTTTTTGTAATCCTGCTTACAAAAAAACAAACAGAGACAAAAATATTGGCGGAGATAATTCTTGTGAAATAATAATCT
Organism: Lepeophtheirus salmonis; assembly: GCF_016086655.4. Lineage (NCBI taxonomy): Eukaryota > Metazoa > Arthropoda > Copepoda > Siphonostomatoida > Caligidae > Lepeophtheirus > Lepeophtheirus salmonis. Next base: position 1,654,617 of record NC_052141.2, on the reverse strand, counting down.
ATTATTTGATGCCATAATTTTAAAAATCTTATGTGTTATCATGACACTACAAAATGGCGTTATGATTTGATATTAGGTATGTGAGTTTCTCGAGAAATTAAGCAGGACAAAGTCTGGTATTGTTTTTGCCCTAAGCCCCAAGGCATCTTTGAGAAATCGTAAAATACATATTTTTTCAACTTTGAAAATTATTATTTGCAACTGTTGGTCTGATAGCATTAGTAAAGAGTGTCTGCTGGATATATTTTTTATTTAATTTTTTTTTTTTTTTTTTTTTGGGGGAGGGCTTGGTTTTTTTCTTCTTTTTTTTGAAAAAATATCCAAAAGTTAAAATTTTTCGACACAAATTTGAAAAAACCTTAAATATATAGTCGACATACATTAACTATTTTTGTATAATGAATTTTTATTTAAAAATTAAATTTTTGCAAAAAATTTCAAATATCTAATTTTTCGAACAAAATTTCGAACTTTTAATAATTTCAAAAATATTTCAAAAATCCATAGCTGATAAAAAAATTCGATTATAAAATTTTTTGAATAAATAAATTCAACTGTCAAATTTTTTGAAAAAAAAATTACACCTATTTTCTCGTAATTTTGTTTCATCCTGAGTAAAACAAAAAAAATTATAGTAACAAGCAAAATTCCTTCATTTGAGGAGGTGGCTAAGCCCATTCGAGCCCACTCCTTGCAGATGCCACTGTTAGTCCAGTGTCTGATATTAAAGCTGCCTAGCTTGTAAAATGTGATCATTAACCTTTGCAGAGTACTTTTTTGGCTTTTGGACAGGGATTTTCAACAAAACAGAACAAAGTTTTACATTACCCAAACACGCCTTAAATTATAAATTGATATTGTTTCTTAAATCGAATAAGAGTTTGGTAAAATTCTTACGTATCTTAAATCCTACCATAAATTCGAATACAAAACTTATAATGTACTCAAATAGATGTATGAAATATTGGGTACTATGAAGGGGTAGTCTGAAAAGTTTCCAGCCTAACAAAGATACGAGGCATTTTTTTTTTCTGATTTTTCTACATTTTTCAACATAGTCTCCCAGACAGTTCTAACAGCGATTCTCCGTATATACTCAGTGCTTTACTCAGAAAAATAATTGTTCACGAAACACTTTTTGTTTTTGGCTCAATTATTCCGCCAAATTTACACACAACAAGGATTTAAATGTCTGCTAGTGTTTGAATCTATTTAAAGGTCACACTTTCAAAAAAAAAAAAAAAATAATAATAATAATGTCAGCTTGATAGTGCTCAGTTCTGCCCATTTTCACAAAAATACTCTCATCAAGGTTCGCAACTTTTCAGAACACCCTCGTATAGGTATATGAAGTAAAAAAAATTGAGATTTTCTCATTTTCTTGATAATTGGTGTTGGGTTATGGTCTGAAAATCCTAGACCGGTCTGAGCCGTAATATTTTTTGTTAGGCCGAACTAATTTGGCCCATCAAAAAAGTTCGGCTTGAACTGGTCCCATATAAAAATTCGGTCTAGTTCCGTCCCGAAAAAATTGGCTTAGACCAATTTTACAGATAAATTGTGTATAACAATGCATCATATGTTTTTTCAAGTACTATGACGCTATACAATGTATAAACAGAGATAGTTCTGATTAATTTTGATCCCACCGTCTCATATATGTATACAGAACTTATTCTAAAACTTATCGTGTACTTTGTAGATTTTTGAAAAAAAAGAATGACAGTTGATATGGAAAAAAAAGGTCCCTCACAAAATTTGAGACCGAAAAAAATCGGTCCATAAATTGAGACCGAAAAAAATCGGGCCATAAAGTGAGTCCAAATCAAAATTGGTCCACCATCTCGGATCGCAGTCTGGACCAAAAAATCAGTTCAAATCGGTATAGAAAAAATAACTGAAGACTGAACCGAAAAAAAAAGTTCGGTGCTGGACCCATTCTCAACACTATTAATTATACTAAAAGATTGTTATTGTATAGTTACAAGACATATGTATATTGTACGTATCTAATGAAGTATTTAAATTATTTATAATTGTTTTCTTCTACGATTAAAATGGCTACAACATTAGCATTTTTTTTTTTCGCATTCGTAAATTCAAGGACTGACAGTTCTTTTACTCGCAAGGTATCTACATATTTAAATGGTAGATAATTATTATCAATTGATCAAAATTAAATGACTTTATCAATGTATATATATATACATTGTCGAATTAATAATCAAAAAGGATTTTGTAAAGATAATAGATTAGTAAATAAACCAGACTAATTTTTATTGCTTTACTCCCTAAAAATGAGATAAATCATTTTAAATTAGAGTGGCTACTCTTGTTACAGCTTGGACACAACAAGTATTGCCCATTTAAATTTTTATATGAAGGCATTTTGGGTATAATATACAAATACAAATATACAGCTACCCTTAAAAAAATGTTACTTAGCAATATTAAATAAAGTATCAAATAAAATAGAATGTAGGTTTTTAATATTTTGAAATTTATACAGTCAAATCCAGATACAAAAAATTTGGATAAGAGAAAAATAAACTTAGCGTCAGTGTTATCTCAGATACCGATTTTTTATTAGATAATACTTAACATAGAAGAATTATGAAGCTAAAAATTCGTATAATTCAAAAATTCAACATGTTTTTCTCATTTTTGAGAATGATTTTGCAATTTGAATCGGTAGAGTTCCTTAGCTGGTGCCAATATTTTGTTGTTAATATTTCTTTTGAAATTAATTTTGCATTGATTTTCAATCAATATTGTAGGGGTGTCCGGGGAAGAAAAAAAAAATACGTTTTACTAAAAAAATTTTGTAAATTTTTTTTTCTTACAGAAAAGTAATATTTAAAGGTTAATTTTTCAATTTTTTAAAAATAACTTTCTATGAATAGCTATGGATTTTGAAATATTTTTCCAAAAAATGTAATAATGGAATTTTTTTTTCCAAAAATTTAGTTTTTGATTTTTCTACAGAAAAATTTGATATTTTTACTGAAAAATTTGATTTTTTTACCGAAAAATTTGATTTTTTTACCGAATAATTTTTCTGATTTTTTTTTTCAAAAGCTGTAGATTTTAGAATTTTTTTGAAAAAAAAATTTAATTTTCTCTGAGTAGCGATGGATTTTCGAAATTTTTCCCAAAAAATTAATATTTTGAAATCCCTCCCCCCAAAAAAATATACATTTAATCTCTCGGACGCCCCTACATGGATACATATCATGAGTGCCATGAAACGTAAGCAAAAAATCCACTATGATCTGTCAAACGCAATATCTAATCAAACACTGGTTCCATTGACATGAGGAGTTTAAAAATTTCTAATATACCAAAGGATCCAAAAAGTATAATTTTGTATATCTTTGTATATGTTTAACAAAAAAAAATGAGTACAGTCAACTTTTTCATCTTAAATATAGAAGATACTTTTTCCAGAAGTGATTGTCTATGTAATTCATTTAAAAAATTGTTGTTAAATAAAACTACAAGTAGTTTAGGAGTACTAAAAGATAAATAGCATTTGTATGATTGACATATTTTGGGTAATTACCAACTTTTACAAGGATAGGTTGCGTGATACAATCAAGCATATTGTCAATTGGAGGATAATATATAAATATATATATTTTAGTTTGACTTTGCCCCGACCTTTTAATGGATTTTACGTGATTTAGTTAATATTTAATAATGTATACTTTCAGCAAAACGTAAACTTGGATTACTCTACTAAAAAGATAATCAGTTTGTATAGATTGAAATAAAAATAGTGAGGCCTTAGAATGTCAAGATGAACAAATTAGATTTGGGAAGGACTACGAATAGAAATAGGACAGGTTTTGACCGTGTTACGGTATAAGTAAGCTTGCATTATTCAAAAAGATACAAAAACCGAACGGGTCTCGGATACCCGAACTTTTATAGGTGATAAAAAATACTCGATGTATTTTTCAGATCTTAAAAAGCTTATACAAGTAATATATGCGTAATACTTAATCCTAGTTATAAAATATTTTTTTTTATCTTTATCCAAGATACACTCTATTTATCTTGATTAGCGATTGAAGCGACCTCTACATAAACAGATGGTTATTCCACACAGCTTTATCTCAAACGTCGTTACCTTTAGTGTATCAGACAACTTTTCCTTCAAAAATAGAAACAGAAAAAAGGGTTAAAAATCAGTTGGAAGTTAGCCAATTTTTCTCAACATTTTTAACATTGATTGGTTGGATACTAATTAGTTCTTATTATGCTGTGAGCGGTTATTTAATATTATTGAACAATAATTCCGTGGTTGGAAGAATTGGACAACTACCAACTGATTTTGGGACTTTTTCTGTTACTTTTTGGAGGAGAGGTTGCGATATAAAATAAGGGTAATGACATGTTTAATATTATTATAAAAATAATTTTGATAATATTTATTAAGTATGTTCTAATAGTATCAACAACTGGTAATTAATTGTTTCGGGTAATCAGTAAAAAAGAACCTTAATCCTGATTCTATTTTATTTAAGTCTAAAATTTGGATAAAATTCTTATAAAATTCAAGATAAGTACACGTTCCATTTTAGTTTCTGATCTGGATCCAAATGTTGGGGTTTCCAAAATTTACTTAAGTATTTAGGTCTAAAGATCCGAACCGACCCGGAATCGAGAAAATGTGGTCCGTACGATGTAATATATATATATGTATTTTTTTTTGGGGGGGGGATGTTTTGAAAAACAATTACAAAAATCTATAGCTTTTCACAAAAAATTTGAAAAATTAAATTTTTGTGAAAAAATAGCGAAAATCTACAGCTTTTCACAAAAAATTACATTTCTGACAAAAAAATTAAAAATTAATATTAAAATATAAAACTTTTTCAGAAAATGTTTCAAAAATCCAGAACTTTTCATAAAAATTAATTTTTTGGGATTAAAAATCTTAAGAACTAATGTTCAAATATAAAATTTTTTGGAAAAAGATTTTTAAAATACTAATTTATTTACAAAAAATTTAATTTCTTAAAAAAATTTCAAAAATTTAATTTAAACTATTATATACTTTGCTCTGCTGCATAATTTTCTGACTTTTTTCAAGAAAATAAATCTTTTTTTAAAAAAATGACATCTATTTTTGTGATTTTTTTTTCATCCTGACCAAAAAAATTCTACCAAATAGTAAATATTCTTTCATTTAGGGAGAGACTACTGCCCATCCAGTCCATCCCTTGTAGACGGAACTAGGAAGTTTAATTACTTCAAATACGATTGATGATCGATGTAAACCCATGCCTGCAAAGGAATTAAAGTAAATGGATTATTGAAACTTCTCCAAGGATCCATACATTCACGGATCCAACATCCATAGTTATTCGAGTTCTCCCTGATTCTTCTCTTGCAGCACCTTGATCATGATTGAGTACTCTTCCCATGTAAAAAAAAAAAAATCAAAAATCGACAGCTGATATTCTGTCTCTCAGGAATGAGAGTTACCATATTTATTTTATAATATCTCAGGTGTGGTTATTTCACAAAGGATAAATTTTATTTCCTCAAGAAATGGACATAGATTAGAAAAATAAATCAATCCTTTAGGTGTTAAATTAAGCTGAAAGATATGCAAAAACTGTTATTTTTATAATTTATTTATACAAGTTACAACTTGCACAGAAATCATAACTTGTGTTTAATTAAGTAATTAGAGTAATTTACTGCTGTTTTTCTATATAACGAAAAATCCTCAAATGTTTCCATGTTTGATAATATAATTCACTTATACCTTTGTGGGGAGGGAGGGTAATCCCTTCATTCTGGGGTGAAATTTGGTAATAACTTTGCTTCACATACATAGATGTATATTTAGAAAGTTCGCCCACGGGTTAAAAGCGAGTAAGTAAATGTAGAACAAACGTTTAGATCTTTCAAAAAGATAGTTACATAAATTAATCAAAGTTCATCTTTGACAGTGGGCTTCCAAAAATTAAGAAAAAGAATAGATGAATGGTTAAGATATGTATCAACGATTTTCTTGAGTTTAGTTCTTATTATTTCATAAGAGCCCATTAATTAATAAAAAATAATAATAATAGAATTAAAGTAAAATTATTGACGTTTTTATCATGTAAGTAAATATATATGTTGCGTCTATATCAAAACAATCTTGTACAAATAACAAGAAAAATAGAAAATTCCAATTTATTGTTATACTTTATATAAGATGTTAAGTACAAAATGTAATTCTGTACAAGTTGTAACTTGGACAAATGAATTATACAAGTTGCAACTAACGAATGAGATGAATAAGTTTAATTAACAGATGTACTGTACTTGGGATGAGGAGCATGGAATGATTGAACATTCTATCATGGATGACCGATACATTAATTGGTTAAGTTTTTAATAATTTGAATGCAAATTACTTAAATATAAGTACTCTGGTACATTGTAAAGTTGAAATGCACAGAGTTATATAACTCATAAATACTTAATAACCAGTTATTTTTAATACATACTTTTAATAAATCAAAAGATAGGCTCAATTAATAGTTGATAGAAAGTATTACCAATTTTGTAATTGAATAATGCATTTTAAGACGAAGAAATTACAACTTGTACAATTTCCTCAAACAAGTTGTAACTTGTACAAAACATAAATATGCATATAGGCCAATAATTCATACACATATTTCAGTCAATTTAGGATATCAGTTATCTTGAGCACCATCATTTTCCGATTGGACAAAAACATTTGATGGATTTTCGGGAACAACTACAGAATTTGGGTGACTAGAGCGTTCAGCATCATCGGTGTCTGTACGGCCACATTTAAACTCAACAAACTAACGTTCCATAGTCGCTTTTGATGGAATAGAGTTTGAATAACACTTATCAATCTAAACTTTTGCCCGAAAGGTGTTTTTTCCTATCAAGATGCAATGATATATCAACACACGAAATTGATTTGAATCGATGTTTTACAAACACCCAAAGTAGCACCACTTCAAGCACTATAACTTGTAAAATAAATAGTCTGATTGTCATAGAAATTTGATAGGTTTCGTATAGATAAATATAGATTTGATAATAGTAGCGGCATCAGCGAAAAAGCGTCCAGACTTATTAAACGACGTAATATTATTGAAATTTGTGGGATGAGTTTAATTATTTCACAATTTTAGATATTACTTTAGACTTTTAGTTTGATGTAAGAGACTTATATTGGGCCAGATATAGCCTTTCAAATAAAATCACTCAATTTCTCATCCCTTTTGTGTGACAATAAAGTTTTGCTACTTTAAGAGGTATTTGTGATTCACCCAAAGGGTCAATCACAAATAAATTATTAGCAGACATTGACAAAAATTTTTTAAGGAAATACAACTCTAATCTACAGTCAATTTATGAAAAACTTGGCCTAGCTTGCTTTTGAGGTGGTGTGCCACATATACTGTCTACAACACGCATGACTTGATATACAAGGTGTGTACAAAAAGTAAGATGAATTTTCAAATTTTTGCAGGCAAGGCACATATGGTATGCTGGATTTTTTTGATTTTTTTATGTTAAAACACTCGCCAAGAACATATATTTATTGTTTCAGCAATATAATATGTTTAGTTTGTTCGTTAGAGGCATAACAGTTCGAATTATTTTGCTTGTTCTGCGGTTTTTTACTATTGAAAAACATGGATTAAAGAATTTGCAACAAATTTTGTGTAAAAATGAAATTAAGTACTCTAAAATACTTGAAATGGTGACAATGGCACACAATGAAACTGTTCTGAGTAAAAAAAATGTAGTAGAAGCTCTTCTAAGATAGTCGGGAAGATGCTCATGACTAGCCTTGCTCTGGGAACACAAGCATGGCCATAAAAAATGAAAACGTTGAAGCAGTGAAGAAAAATGTTTTTGGAAACCATCGAATCACTATCAGAGAAGTTGCTGAGGATATTAACATATTGATTTCATCCTCCTATAATTTTTTTTTCGATTTTTTAGGGCGTGAGACGAGTTTCAGCAAAGTTTGTACTGAAGTTGTTGATTTTGACCATAAAAATCGCCGTATTTTTGACCAAAAATATCACCATATTACCATGTGACTTTTTCTTGTTCCCAAAACTGAAAGAACGGAGATTTACAACGATTGAGAGGAGAAAGACTGCATTGCTGGAAGAGCTGAAGGTTATACCGAAACTTCCTTAAGAGAAGTACTTCGAGGATTGGAAAAAGCGTTGGCACAAATGTATTCTATCTGAAGGGGATTATTTTGAAGTGAACAACATAAATATTGATGAATAAATAAATATTTTCCCCTAAGAAAATACAAAGTTCCCTTACTTTTTGAATAGACATTGTACAGTGCAAGTCAGGTAACTCGAACATAAGAACCCTTTTCTATGTACAATAATATCCCTAATTTTAAACTTTTTCTCATAACTCGAATAAAATAAACTTATTAGTTATCCACTTCTTAACAATGACAACATTCTCTCTTCTGAGACTAATAATCAAACGTAATCAGATTAGCCAGTTACTTTTGAATGGATTGATAGTTGGCTTTACATAAAGGACTCTAGGGATCAGAGTGGTCAAGAAAACACAAAACAATTCAATCAAAAGACCAGGAAGACAATGTTCCTAACATCGACCTGCAATATCGTGTTATTGTTGTGACGTAGTCGCCCTTATTCTTCTCTTTCGACTAACCGGGGAGACAGCCTTTTCCAACTAGCTGTATGTCTGCAGGAACATGTAACAGTTTCTAACTTTCGGCCAATTAGAATTGGGTACTACTGAATCCTACCTTCCTTGCCTTGAGTGTCCACTCTTTGTCTAGAATCCCTTAGTTTTACATATCTGAAGAATCTGGAGAAATGAACATCATATAAATATTTATTCATCTAATATTGACATAGAATACGTAAAAGGAGACAAAAATGGGTAAATGAGTTCAACCTGGATTGATTTTAAACTACCTCTCTTGAACACTACAAACACTTTTTTTTTAATATAATTTTGACTAAATGGTTGTAACCTGGAATAATGTCTTCTTTAAAATATAACAATAATATTTGGCATTTTTCTCTCCAAAATAAGTGTTCACGAAAGGGATTTCTTTTTAACCTTTTGTCCTTCTTTTTTACCAAAAGGTGCGTGTTTTTTTACGCAAATTCCTGTTTTTTTTTTAAATATTCAAATACATCAACTCCCTCAAACAACTTTTACATAACCACTAAATGTCCAAAATGGATCAAACTGCCTTCTTCATGTTGAGGTGTAACATACACTACAGACCATCCGAAGATGTATAAAGGCCTCTTTATTTTGATCTGCTATGTTTGTATAATGACGTCTAATTATCTTCATATACGTTCTTGAAAGCTGTATCTTTGTTTAGAGAGAGATACTTTAGAGATAAGAATCAGAGCCATTAGAGTCTAACGGTTATTACCATTATTGATAATAATAAAATATGTTTCCCCTACCTCTCCCCTTCCCTTTAATAATAATGATTTATAAACTAACAATAACAAAAAGAACATAATAAAAACCCTCTCAAACATGTTAATATCAAAAAAATTGAAATTTCTCATACCATTTTCTTATCGTTTTTCATCATTACTTAAGATCTGTGTGTATATGTGTACTACACAAACAAACAAAAAAATGTATAAGACAATACTTAAGTGGTTCATCATAATGCAGAGACAAAGAACTCCCCCCCCCTTTTAACCCACAAAAAAAATATTAACATACATTTTTAGTATGTACCTAAATAATGCATATTAGATATGAAATAATGATTATTATATTGTACCTATTAATGAACCTATTACTTGTACCTATTGTGTACAAGTTGTAACATGTACGTCAGAGTTGTAAAAAATATGATTTAAATCTATGATTTTTTATAGTTTTTTATCATAAGAGTTCACAGGATTTTATTTTGGGTTTTTGGAATTATCCTTTTTTTTAGGTGGGAGTGGTTTTTGAAACATAATCCAAAAATTATAATTTTTTGAAAAAAAATAGAGAAATCAGTAGTTATTCAGCAAATATTAAATTTTTTTCTAAAAATTTAAAAAAAAAAAAAATTACATTTGTTTAAAAAAAGAATCAAAAACATAAAGATATTCATACAAAATTTAATTTAAAAAGAAACAAATTCGAAAATACACATCTTTTCGTAAAAAATTTAACTTTTTAGAAAAAAATATTAAAAATCCAAAAGCTTTTCACAAAAAATTTCAAAAATTTATAGCCATTGACAAAAAATTATTATTATTATTTTTTTAAATTGAATAATTTTTTTTTTTTTTAATTTTAATATTTGGGGCCCCTCTATCCCACCCTCTGCAGACGCCCTGTAAAAGTGTTTATTAATTACAAAAGCTGTCATCATTAGTATTCTATTCTTGAGGTGAGAACATCTATGTATAGAAAATGGGGACCCAAAACTTTCAGTCACATTTAATTCGAGGTTTTATTACGTAACCAAAGGACAACTGAAACATATATATACAAAGTGTGGAATTATCCCGAGTTTCTATATGATAAAATGTCAGACCAACGACAAAAAATGCAACACGTGTGCAATATCCTCAGTTAGATGGTCAATACCGAGAAGACTCCAGATACTTTTAGAATACCAATCCAGATAACCAAAAAAATGAAGAAGTTCATTAAATGGCGCCTCCTCTTATATAGCCAAGAACAGCCAACACTTCTGCAGCAACATAGCCTGTCACCATGAGGCCCTCCGCCAATTCTCTGGGCCTCGCAGTTTGGAATATCTTGGAGAAGAATATCTGACGCAACTCTATTCCAAATTTGAATTCATCTTGAACTCTACTCATGAGAGTGCGGTACGCTGTGGACACTGAATTCACCGTCAGGAACTGCCACTCCCTGGCTTGTCGAGGCTATTATTATTTTGATGTGAAGGAGGATTTATTGATTAATATATATAGTATTCAAAAATTTGAGTTTAATTTCTTGATTTAATAAAAATCCCGTTGTTTGTAATTTAGTCATTCTACTACAAGTTTTGTGTTTCCCACTCTGTATTAATGTCACAATCAGCTGTCACGTGGGAGGAAGGGCAGAAGAAAAATAACAAGGACATTGGTCAGAACTGCTCTGATGTTAGTCCTCAATTCTATTCAGAGTCCAACAAGGATTTACAATTATAACTCTGCATAAATCCTTAAGGTGTATTAGTGCAAAATAGATGGAAAAGGTAAGAAAATGTTACACAATTTGAATGACGAACTTATCCCAATCGCTCAACTGTTGATCATGTAATTAATACGTTTTATATTTTGTGGTTTCTTATTGACACAATTCACTAACCGCTGTATAATTGTCACTAATGAAGGGTTAAACGAAGTAATTTCTTATAAAAAAATAGACTAAAAAGGTCAATCAATGTGTAAAAACTGTGGTTTCGATATATTTATTTTCTTTCTCAATAGTTTGTATGTATATGAAAGAAATGATGATTATACAGTAATATGAGTACATTATATCGATAAAATGACCCAATCGGTCAAGAAGAAAGTGGTTATTTCCCCAATATCCACAAAAATATATAAAAACATAAACATTTAATAATAAATAAATTATTTATACAGGAAATGTTTACGTATTACATAATACCTATAATTATAAAATTTCATTTCCTTTTAATAACGTTTCATTATATTTAAAAAAATCAAATTTAAAGAAGCGCATTTAAAATTGGATTTGTAATTGACATGAATAGATTATTGCACCTTAGAACATTTTTCAGGACATGGCTTTACTTACATCCCAACATTACTTAACTTAATTCAAAGTGAACACTGTACAGAGTAAAACTTGATGGAGAATTACGATTTTATTGGTCTGTTATTTTTTATTTCGAGGTTTCACTACGCACCCAAACGATTGCTCAAATAAAAATAAACAGTACTTATTTTTATCCCATGTCTTTAAATTAAAACTTTTGGAGGAATAACAAAAAAGGCAACACGTGTGCAATCTCTCCATCGTTGATGTTAGTGCAGAAATAGCTGCTGAGATCCTTGAAATCTCCATCCGGACTGCCTACAACATCAAGAAGTCCATTACAGTCATATATACCAAAGAAGAATATAAAATTATGCAGCGAAATATGGCTGCCTTGTTCCAGCCCTGACCTCAAACCCCTGGACTTTGTATTTTGGGCGTCTTTAGAAGAATATTTGCTCCACGCCTCCAAATTTGGATTCGTTCCGAGCTGCCATCATGAGTGATAGCGTGATACGCCAACAAACCTTTAAAATACAAAAATAACTAAAACTAATATTAAAATTAATAATTTAAAAAACAAAACAATTCTTTGTTAAGCCTAAAACTTTTCAGACCATGTGTTATGTGGTGCATCAACATAAAAACAATCTTGCACAAAAAAAACAATATTTTATATATTTCATATTACTCAAGAATACAAATTTGCCAGAATAAGAAAGTTTGTCTTACCAAAATAAATAAGTAAATAAGCAGAGAAGTGACAAACAAAAAAACGACTGAAAAAAACCAAATAAAGAAACAAAGAGAAACGGAAAACAAACTTCTCTAGTTCAATTTCCTTTGTTTGCAGGGATAGAGATATACAAATGTAGGTATAGAAAAAGAGTTTTTTTCAAATGAAGTTATACAAAAAATACATATATAAAACTATACAAAAGTTATGTAATTTGGGTATCTTTTTTTTCTTTTTCTTTTTTTACTTTGGGAGTTCAATTTCACACACTGATAATTTTTATCTTTTCTTTTTCCCCCCCCTCACTTCTCCTTTGAAAAATAAATGTCCTACAATACAAGAGAACAAAGTATGTATAATGACATCTTTATAAAAAAATTGTTAAATACTTTAGTTGCTGAGTTGAATCGCAAAATGGCATATTTCCATTGATCTACTCCATAAAATATAATGGATTTATAAGCAAAATTATGGGCCTTCGTAGGGTGTGGGCTGAAGGGCTTGTAGCTTCAGCCAAAATTAAGGAATTTTTGCTTTTTACTAACAAATTTAATATTTGATAATTTTTGTTCCAGAAAATTAAATTTTTTATCAATATCTCTAAAATTTGTAATTTTTCTCCAACAAATTTTAGTATTTGAAATTTTTTTTTTTTAACAATTGTGGATTTTGAATTTTTACCCAAAAATAATTTATTTCTTGAGAATTGCTATAGGTTTTTTAAATATTTTGTCAGAATATTTTATTTTTTTGTGAATAACTGTGGTTTTTAATATTTTTAGAAAAAATTTGATTTTGGAATTTTTTTCCAAGAAATGTCATTTTTCATTTGTTTTTTCTAAAAATATAATTTCTTAATTTTTTTCCCCCAAAAAAAAAACAATAAATATATAGATATATATAATACTGCAGAAGCCCATGAAATTTACTTAAAATTTACATAAAGTGTTTGCATTGTTATACATACGTGTATATTGATTAGGTAGGTTTTTTTGGAAAGGGATTGTTATAAACTAAAATGATTCTTTATGCCATTTTACCTTATTCCTTCATCCATTTCTTGTGTTTCTTGTACATATAATTGAAAACTTCAATAAAATACAATCATTGAGTCGGTATATATCATTCAATGTAGCCTCAGTTGTCCTCAATAACGGCCTCGATTAGAGCTAAGAGGCCAAATATCCTTGGGTACCTAGTTGTACCAGTGCTTCTTAATCCAATCCTGAGTCAATCCTGAGGGTTGCTTTACAAAATACTCACAACAGGGCAGCGTGTTCTGCCTCTGAAAATATGTAAGGCTACAAATCTTCTGCTGTTGACTCCATGGCATTGTTTTGACACCTGAGTGAAAAGTTTATATTTATATTTCACAACAATTGCAACAAATAAAAACATTGCTTAATTTCGTCATCGTATATGCTGGAAAAATCCAGAAATCTGAAGGGGCAGATTCCGTTGCTACATCTGTATGTCAATAAGATGTTCAAGGCATACATAAAGTTCAAAGTCGCCTCTGGGTTGTACTTTTGAAAAAAGAAAGAAGTATGTAACGCATGCCTTTTGAAGGAAAACACACTGGGCCATGATTTTAGAGACTGCTGGTAGTTTTGCCAGGCTAGCTTATTTTCGGCTAGATCTAGTGGATTTTTGAGTCGTATTGCCGGAAATAATATTGTTTAGCACATAGCTGGAATGCTTTGCTGATCTTTGCAATAATTTAGCCGATTTTTAGTAATGTCAGAAGTATAAATAAAAATGATAAGTTAAATTTTGCTGGGTAACTGTATTACATTAAGTAGTTCCGAAGAAATTTAAGAAAATGAGGATAAAATTAGAAATGTGGTTTGAAGATTTTATGAAAAATGTTTTTATCATTTTGTTTGTACTGAATTGTTTTTGTATATGTTTAGAAATTATTTTTATAAGTGACATAGTGAATGGGGTTTATAGCCCCCTCCCCAAAAATAAAATCATTATCTTATATTCCTATCGTTTTGTTTCAAAAAAATTTATAAAATAAATTCAAGTTATCTTTTTTTTAACATTACACATTCTTTCAGGAAAAAAAGTATAGGAGCAATTTGATCTTGAGCAGACATCCTCACAAATTTTTCAATATTGTTAAGCAATAAGACATTTATCTCATAGCAACCTCAACTGTCCTGCTAAAACTTTGAAAAAACATATATTAAGAAGCACTAGAAAAATATAACCCTCAAGCTAGAAGGTAATAAATATATTCAGTCCATTTTTTAGCTGTTTTCCTTTTTTCTTCTTCTCGGCTTTATCATGTATAGAGGAAGTAACCTTTATTAAAAAAAAACATATTTACAATACCTCATTTAATATTGATATGCTTCTTTGATCAGTAGTACAACCATTTTTATCAAAGTTTTCCACTCTTTTTTTTCAGTAACACCCTTTTTTCATGAATACAGGGGGTACTTTTCTATTAATTATGTTTGCTATGTTAAGCAAACTATGATCAAATCTGCACTTTTCTTTAATATTAAAGTTGTCCAACCCCATTTGTTGGGTAGTGTCATCCACAATTGATTGCTTTCTGAATCTATTATAGACTTTCCCCCAACATGTTTTTTTTTTCTTCATATGTCTTCATACGTGTTGCTTACAAATAAAACTAGTATTTATAACATTTATCATGATGTAGAGAGGCCAATCACCTCTATTCAGCATTAAAGTGTTCCTCGTATTTGAAGGGTAAGGCTAATCAGTCTTAACTTTTTTGATGGGCTTTATACATTTCTCTTTCCTTGACATAATAGATATCCGGTTTTTCATAAACTGGATAACTTGTTTTAAATCCTGGTTCAATAGAATGATTCTGGAATTCTGACACACTTTAAAATCTAAATTTGAATATATTTGGTTAAATAAAAAGTTCTGAGCGTTTTTCGCTGGATGTATGCTTAAAGGTTAAACATGCCCTTAAAGCTCATTTAAAGTTTTGTGTTTGGTGAAGCCACTTGTTTATTATGGCGTTCCAAAATGGAAGTAAAAAATATTCCTTACATTCTTCATTATTACTACGAACTAGTTGAAAAGACGGCCAATAAAAATTGTTCTGTTTATGGACAAATAACCTACTAATTAAATTATCATCTTATCCATTCAATGTACATTCAAAGGAATAAGTATGTGCATTTAGTTATTGAAAAGTAGAAGATACTGTTATGAAGACTTAAGTAAAGAACACAGAAAAACATTTTATCTTGTTTCTATCCTTCTCTTGTATAATCCATGATCAGTTAGTTGCCTTTATTGTATCTCGAAATATAAATTCCCATTATCAGTTGGTAGATGTTACTTGATTCTTGCCAATTATGGAATTATTGAATAATATTATTATTTAATAATTATTTGGGATTGCTCACAGCTTCACAAGAGTTCATTATAATTCAACCAATCAACATTTACAACACTGTCGACTATACAGCAGAATGTAAATAATGTAAATTGTAACGGGCCGTGCAAAATTATTTACCGATGATGTAAAAATACTTTTTAAGAGGTTTTCTGGCAATCAATCTGATTGTCCCGTATTTTTAATGTTAAAATAAACATAAATCCTTCCTGTGAGAGCGTAACAACTTCCACACGTGAGACCATGTCCAATCAGGAAACAAAGAAGATCGAAATTGCAGCCCTCCTCCGAGCGGGAGTGCCTGATAACAACATTAAAGAACAAGTTGGGGCCTTGTTGAAGACAATTTACAACGTTTCCAAGCGCTTGGAGGCTGGGGGTGATCTCAAGCATTCCTCTGGGGCTGGCAGGAAGCCCACTGTCTCAACAAGGCAAGTAAAGGCAGTGTTCAAGAGGACTCCCAACAGGTCCATTGTCGACATGGCCAGAAAGATGGGGAAGTCGACATCAACTGTTTCAAGGGCATTGAAAAGGGCTGGAGGAAAGTCCCTGAGGCGTACTGTACGCCCTCTGCTAACTGAACGTCAGCGAGAAGTCAGACTTGAGCGTGCCAAGAAAATCTTGAATGATATCAAGAGCTCATCTGGACGCATCATCATTTTTTCAGATGAGAAAACTTTTACGGTCGATCCTGTTTTCAACAGGCAAAATGACCGTGTTGTGAGCTTTGGAGATGTTTGGAGATCCAACGGGAAGGCCATGAAGCCGGTATGGTTCCCCACTGGCTCAGATTAACAGTGGAGGATTATGTGAAGATTCTGGCGTCCAAGGTCTTTCCGTGGATCAAATCCATAGTCGGCAACTCTCCTTGGGGTTTTCAACAAGATGGAGCACCTTCCCATGCTTCCAAGAAAGCTCAGGAGTGGCTCAAGGACAACATGAACTTTTGGCCAAGGACTACTGGCCCCCTCAGAGCCCAGATGTGAACCCACTAGACTTCCCTATCTAGGCGCACGTGGAGACCAAGGCCTGCAAAAAACGACACAAGAACATAAATGCCTTAAAGGCTGATGTCAATCTGATTTTTAGTGGATTAGGAATGCTAAATTTCCATAGGGTTCACCGTTCAAAAAAATTTAGCGTTCCGTTTATTGAACCTGTGTTCCGCTGAACACCGATAAAATTTTGCGTTCCTTTCTCAAACTTGAATAGAGAACTATCCGTTATTATTTGCTCAAATCAACACACAAATTATTGAAGCTCATGGTAGGATCCTGGATGATTTAGAAGTCAAGTGTGACGTCATATAAGTTGTACCTACATACTTGTAAATCTTTTTCCTTTATCTTAAAAACGACAAAATGAACCGTTTTCATACTATTATATCATATGCCATTTGACAATTTATATTTTTATATTCGCATAAAAAGCACATTTTGTCTTAAAATATATTTTTTTTTTGCTTTTTATGTATATTTGAGCATGATTACATATACATACATCGAGTCATGGCCTCTACAAATATCAGTAAGTCAATGACTATTTTATTTTATTTTTTAAAGCCTTTATTTTTATATATATTTTAAATATATGTATGTCTATGTATGAATACAAATACGGGACATGAATACTAAATACATAATACTTACTCCTTTGGAGTGTATAAATGTACATCTATTATATGTATATTTAAAGTTTATTCGCCCTTTTTAAAAGGCTAAGTACTAAAGGACATCATCATTATAATTGGAGAAATGTCGTAATAAATAGTCAAAGGGCTTATCAATACGGGAATAGTCTTTTTTATTGCCATTTTTTCAAATATAAAAGATCAAATATGTAAATTATCAGGGTGTCCGTAGGGGTGGGCTGGAGGGGCTGTATCCCCTACCCCCAAAAATAATTTATGCCTTTTCCTAGGAATTGTTTTGTCATTCGGGGAAATTTTGCAACAGAGTAATAAGTTTAATTGTCAATTTTTTATTTTGCAAAGAATTACATTTTTGTTAATTGTTGTAGACTTTTGAATATTTTTTTGAAAAAATTTTATATTTCAAATTTATTTTCTAAATTTTTTGTAAATTAGAAAAAAAGGGGCTTTAATTATTTGTCATTTGCATTTGCAAAATTTGAAATAGAGTAATAAATGTTATATTTGAAATTTAATTTTTTTTTTTTTCCAAATGATAAAATTTTTGTAAATAGCTGTGGTTTTTTGATTTTTTTATCTTAAAACTTAATATTTAATTTTTCAAATTGTTCTTCAGAATTTGAATTTATTGCGCATACAAAATTTTTAAGATTTTTTTACATAAAAATTTAATTTTTAGTGAAATAGTAATGCATTTATGAAAGGTTTTTTCCAAATATTTTAAATTTCGGAATTTAATTTTTGAAATTTTTTCCAAAAATTTTATTTTCTCCGAATAGTTATGGATTTATGATTTTTTTTTCAAAATTTTTGATTTTTTTGTCAATAACAGCTAATTTTTGAAATTTTTCCAGACAAAATTTCAATTTTCTGAGAGTATATATGGATTTTTTTACCAAAAAATTTAATTTTGATTTTTTTTTTTCAAAACCAAGCTTTTCCCCCTTTAAAAAAATTATATAATAGCCATGTGTCTTTGATTATATACATTTTTGTAATTTTGAGCCCAATATTATAGTAGGTCAATGAACATTAATACCATTCCTCATAAAAGTCATTTTATAATACCCAAAGACCAAATGGATTATAAAGATATTATCAAGAGACGATACTTTTTTAGCTTGGCTCAATGCTCAACCTCAGAGCCCTACATATGATGCTAATTCTGTGTATAAATTTGTGTTGAAAAAATGAGCCGAACAAGAATATGGTAACCCTGAACAATTTGAAGAATGTTTTGAAAGAGAGCAGCTTACCTGTCATGAGTTTTCATTAGATCAGCTAAAAGCAGCTACTACGAATAGAGGCAGGAAGAAACATAAACAAAAATTACTTAGATATCGATTTTCCATTCGACTTTAAGTCTAACAATGGGTCAGTTTTAGTTACTGAGTATTTTGGATACGAACTATTCTCTGACACGGATATTGCCTGTAAACATGATGTATAGATCTTATAAAAGAATAGAATTTATAAAAATATTGTGATGAACAGTGATGTAAATCCGGTGAGTTTTTTAGCTGATCCATTTATTTAGAATTGATTATCTGAAGAATGAATTTTCTTTTCCTTTGCAGTTTTCATTATTATTTAATCACTGAAAAGTGAACAACATCCTTTCCTAAATAGATTCAATTTTATTCAAAATCTGATTAATTATTCGTGTGCGTTCATAAAAGATGGAGCGAACCCCTGAGGATTTGTTGCATAGTTATAAATGTAAGTCCTTGTTGGACTCAAAGGAATTGGGGATTGAAATCGGAGTAAATCTAGCAAATGTCCTTGTTTATATCCTTTTCTCCTTCCTCCCTTGTCACAGATAATTGTAGCTGATGTAATCAAATATCATGAACATTATTCTTTCTCTCCTACAAAAGATTGATTAAAATTGTCCGGGGTTTTTGTTAACATACAAAGGATTTTAAATCACTACTAATGAATTATTAATCATCATTTGAGTTTTAATAAATAAGTATTTCATGTGAGTTCATTCATAGTAAAGTTGTATGAAGAGCTGAGTTTTTTCTTTTCAAAGTATTGTATTTTTAAGAATAGGTATTTATTACTTTATTACATATAAAGGGAGATTCAAAACGAGCGGTTTTTTCCAGTAGGGATTTTTGACAGGCGTGCACGAGTTCTGTCAAATTGATACGTCATTTTTACTCAATATTGTTTTACAATTATTCATGGAAAGATATACGCCACAACAACGTGTACAAATTGTTCAATTGTACTATGAAAATCAGCGTTCTTTGAAAGAAGTTTTTTGCAAATTAAGCCCAAATTATGGTCCACATAATCCACCTTCAGAATCCACAATTCGCAGAATAATCGAAAAATTTGAAGGGGCAGCAACTTGCTGGGATGCCCCGTTGTCTGGTAGGCTACGTACAGCTCGCAGCGTGGGAAATACTGCGGCCGTAGCCGAGAGTGCAGTCGAAGATCGTGAAGAATCAATTCGCCACCGCTCTCAACAACTTAGCTTGTCGTATGCAACAACCTGGCGCATTTTGAAGAAAAATTTGGGGTTAACGGTATACAAAATACAGCTCGTGCAATAATTGAAGCCGCTGGACCTTCATTTGCGTCGTGTGTTCATTGAATGGGCTCTTGAACGTATCCAAGAAAATCTGTTTTTTTCGCACCAAATTTTATCACACCTTGGACTTTTTTCTTTGGGGCTACGTAAAAGCAAAAGTCTATGTGGATAAACCAGCGACGATTGAAGCATTGGAAGAAAATATTGAGCGAATTATTCTTTAGATTCGAACGCGTCATCAAAAATATGCGCGACAGAATGGACCATTTAAAGGCCAGTTGCGGCCAACATATGAAGGGGATTATTTTCTAGAAATAATTGTAAAGGATTGTTTTTTCGGTTCATAATAAAGTTTTGACCATAATATAATATTTTATGTGTTTTATTTCTACAATCCAAAAACCGCTCGTTTTGAATCACCCGTTTTATGGCGATCATGCTTGTTTAATAAAGTTTATATGGTGATAAAAATCATGTGTATAATGGACTTATTTAAATATGTGAAATCAAAAATCAACATGATAATCCTGACAATCAGAATATTTTTTAAATATTCTCAGCTACAATCAGCTGTCACAAGGGAGAAAGGAAATATACAAGGGCATTGGCAAAAACTACTTCGATGTCGATCCTCAGTTCTACTCCGCGTCTAACACGGACTTACAATTATAATTCGCAACAAATCTTCTAGGTTACTCTCCGTCTTTTATGAGCTCACAAGAATGTCCAATAATTGTATAATTGAATGTTGTAGAAAAGAAGTTAACTACTTAAGAGTTAAAAAATTATAACAAGACCATTCATTTCTTAGATTACCAATTCCAAAATAGTACCCGCTAAAAAATAAAAACGATTTACATCACCTTGTATTACATTAGGAGATTGCCAGCGCCGGAATATATTTGTAAGTGTATAGACATTGAAATAATGTTGACAATTCCAGGGGCAGCCGATTTTTTTTTTTTTGAGGGGGTGATATACAATTTTGGCAAAATGTTTTTAAAAAAAATTTGACAAATTTGACAATTTTGGTTTTTTAGAAAAACCCATAAACTTTTTTTTTAAATTCTAGAGTAACATTTTTTGTGATGAGACTAAATTTGACCGAATAACCAGACTTTTGTAGAATTATTTTTTGTACGGGTATAATTAGAACGAATAACATTTTTTTAATAATAAGACAAATTGAATAATCATTTTTTTCCATGGATTTAATTGTCACATGTATAATTTTTTCGACGGAAATTGTATCTTTATTCGGATAACTATATATAATACCCAAAAATGAGAAGAGGAGTCTAGATCCCTATAGTTCCAGTGTGAATGGTGTTAACATATTAAATAAAATATGGGTTCAATTACTTCCATTGCAGTGGATTTTATTTAAAGACTATATAATGAAATATCTTTTTACATTGTGGGGTCATTGACAAAATATAAAAACAATTAATGAATTCACTATTCGAATCGTTCCTAAACAAACCCATTGTTTTTTTGTTTTGTTTTTTTAATAAACAATTGGATACAATTTGTTTCTGTTTGTAGTATGGAACTTTTTGCAAAATGTTGAATAATATTCATACAATATCCCTACTACTTATTACCTGTATTTGATGAATAACTACAAAAAGTAAGTTTGCACGACCCTTGTTTGCAAAACATATTATTCGTTAATATTTATGTACATATACAGGCACCATCATCAATTTGCAAAAAATATTTGTTTGAAACAACATATAAAACAATTTGAATGATGAATTCATTTAAATCAATTAATTTATTATAAGTGAGGAAAATGTTTAAATATAATTACAAATAAATATAACAAGTATGAATTTTGCAAAACAAAAAACAACGCTGAAATTATTATAAAAGTTTTTTTTGCATATATATGTACATATATTTATTGAGTTGTAAAGTTTTTTTTTTTTTTTTGCATCTTGTTTTGAGGACACCACAAATTTTGGGGATTTGTTAATTAAAATATGATTTTTTTCCACAACTTTTTGTTTTTCTATTGAAAAACATAGTAATTTGTATCGTATTGGAATATATTGCCAAAATGTAATTAGTTTTTTAAAATTCGTGAATTGTTTCTTGTTAGATCCTTAATGACTCTTACAAAATCCCTCAAAACTGTGTATAAAATGTCGGAAATATTCAGTTGAGAAAATGGAATATATCGGATTGAAAAATAGTTTATATGTACTATTGGACATTCGTCTGTTGTCTACCGAGTGGTCCCTTAAAATCTGAGTACTTTGAATTTTAAACTTCAACAAGACACAATTTATGAATTAACAATAGAATTTCAACAAAATTAATACTAAAAATAGAAGTGTATCTGAGACTTTTAAATGATTAATTAGCCACCTATAGCGGCAATGATAGCTTCCAGGCGGCGTTGAAGGCCTTTCCCCCGCTACAAATTGGAACAAGGGCTATAGTGGGCAAAAAGTTTCAAAAAAGAGTTCAAAAGTTTCATTCAAAAGAGTCTTCTAACGGAGGAGATGGATTTCTCTCATGGCTGGTGTCAAAAGTGACTTCTCCACCTTCACAAGGCTCTTCCTACCCACTTTTTGGATGAAGTATTCATGTAATTCAACTATGTATGTAAATGTGGCTCCAATTACTGCTCAAGATAAATAGAGATGCTATGTTTGATATAGAAAATATCCATTTTTAACTAGGATTAAGTAATACCCTAGGCTTTTGAAAATCTGGAGAATCCCTCGAATCTTTTTTAAGATCTGTAAAAGTGAGAGTGCACGATGCAGCTTTGGTGCTTGAGTCATTTTGGATAACACAAGTTTACTTATCAAAACCCGTCTTATCTCTATGTTCACTTGTTCTCCGATAAAATATATATTTGTTGGTCTTTCTAGGATTAAAAAAACTAAAAAAAAATCTTTTTTGCCGAAATTTTAAAGCTGTTCGGTAAATCTAAAACTTAACCTGTCAAATTATCAAAAAAAAAAAAAAAAAAATGTTATGAACAATGATGTATTCAGAAAATTAATTTTGTAAACGAGTAAATTTGTAAAAATTTATTATTACTTTAATTTTATGTGATTATGAATTCATTTAAAGAGACAAGAGAGGTTATGAAGTTAATATTACGTTTTGACGTAGATACATATGTAGTTGTAAAAAATATTAGCTGCCGATGGGTAAAAATAAAGGAAATCGAAAATGAACGTGATTACCCTATCAATTTGAAAAAGTTTATGGGAGGAGAGTATGTTAGGTATCACGAGATTTTGTTAGATCTTCTCCAAGTATCCATAAAATGCAGGAAATAGACACAAATTTCACTTATTATTGTAAATCCCATGCGTCATATTTAAGTTTACACTTAAAGAAATAATCATTTTATTTTACAGAGGTGAGATATTGTTATATTCTTATAATCTTTGGATATTGTTTATATTTATAAATATTGGCGGTATTTTCATAGACGACAAAATAGAAGACACAAATTTTTTTTTGCTGAAAATGATCGCGCTCCAGAAGAACCCAACCGATAACGCCATTGACCTCAAGATCAGCCGTACGGCCGTGTAGGGCATTACAAACGATTTGAACCCTAATAACCAGTTGCCAGAAAGTTGGGACGAACAGTAAGAACAAAGGCCATAATTATGCGTGCCAAAATCAACCTTGCTAGAAATCGAGCAATGATGATTCGTGATATGTCCAAGAAGATGAATGTTGGTGAGGTTACGCTCTGAAGGATAATTTAAGATTACTTAGGAGAAAAATCAAGTTCAAGGAGAAATAAACATCTAATTCAACGACCACAAAGGAGGAGAGGTTGTTTAGAGCCAAGGAATGTGTCCAAAAGCATGTGGTTTTCCAAGTCTTTCGATCTTAACCCTATAGATTATTCCATCAAGGCTGCAAGGGCGTACTGGTCAGAAAACTACATCTGTAAGGCTTGTGCAGTCTTCAAAAAGAGCTTAGAGGACGTCATTGGGGCTCAGGGGGCTCAGAGAGGATCAAAGAGTCCATATTGAATAAAAAAATGTCAATTTCAGTTTTTATTCACTGGAAATAAACTTGATTTTTTCTCACTCTCTTCACAAACGAGTTTTTAGTAAAGTTTGAAGAAAAATCTTCAGTATTAACTTAAATATGGCGCATGGTGTATTGGGGTAGGGAGGAATTTCTCTGACGTTGATCCTTAATTATACTCCAACAAGGCCATAGACTAATCGTCAATGATACACTCCTTAATCGCGCTCGTCTAAAGTCATACTTTTTACAACTATATATATTTATATATAAGATTGATCGTCATACGGAACTACCCCCCCCCCCAAAAAAAAAAAAAAAATAGACACACACACACAAAACCATCAAATTACTCATTAAATAAACGTTCAAATATATTCTTGGAGCAACCTTTTGAAGACAAAATGTTATAACATTTAATTTACTCTGTCGAAAAAAAAATAGAATATACCGTACATTAAATATGAATAAGTGAATAATAATTTTCCCGAAAGAAATTTTTAATTATAGAGTTACAATGCCCAAGATTTTTTTCATATTTATATACCTACATAGATAAACTTTAATTCAAGCCATGATTAAGATCTTTACAATTGATCATTAAGGTATGTAGATAGGCGCATTCTCCCCCTCTTATCTCTCATCTTGTGTGGTCCCTCCAAGAAAGAATAAATACAGACAAGGTGATGGAAACAAAGGATGAAAAGCCATTGACAAAAAACAACAAGTGTAATCATTTGAATTGACAAGATACAAGGTCTCTCTAGAGAGCGTTGAATGCTTTCATTTTTTGCATAGTTGAAGATTAACTCAACCATTGTGTCATTTCAAAAGATGAATAAATTTGTCACATAGGAATTTCTTTTCTAATGTAATGATATATTATGTTTAGAATTGGGGAAGGGAGGGGCAGGTTATTTTATAGAATAATGGTTCTATCATGTCCTTACTTTATGGAATATCACAACCTCTTATTTAAAAAAGAAGCAGAAACAAAGAGACCGAAAAGCAATTGGTAATGTTGGTTTTCCATCCAAAAAATCCTCGACCAGTTGGACACCCTTATGATTTTTGTTGGGCCGAACTAATTCAGTCCTTTAGAAAAATTGGTCTAAACCGTTTTCATAGCAAAATACAGTCTAGATTTGTTCAAAGGTGTAACATTCGGTCTGGATCGGTCTACGGGAAAAATTCAGTCTAGATTGGTTGAAAGGTAAAAGAAAAATTCGGTCCTAAACAATCGATCTCATTTAAAATTTTGTCTAGACTGATTTTAAATGTGAAAATATATGACGTCATATGTTTTCCTAATTGTGAACATTGTATAAAGACGTCATATAAGTTTAAACAGAGATTGTTTGGATGAATTTTTATTCTATCGTCCCTCTTGGAATACGGAACATTGAATTCGAGCATCTTTTGAGATGCATTATCAAGTTAAAAGTATATTCTTTTAATTTCCTTTGTTTTATGTCCACTTAATTCCACCTTAGTAAATTAAGATTGGTAATATACCTTAGCAATGGTTCAATTAACAACATATCTGAATTCCAAACTGGTATAAAGTTTTGTATTATGGTTATCATTTCATATCGTAATAGAAATATGAATGGATCGTGCGTAGATGACTGCCCTGGGGAACATTGCCTTTTTAGTTATTTTAGACATATCAAACGCTGACCTTTAAAGATATTTTCATTTTATCTCACAAAATTAATCATTTGATAGACGTATAAACATATGTAAACATAGATGATAAATATCCACATAACCTTGAAAATCTCAAAAGTACAAGATATGTTCTTGAGCAAATATTGTAGACATATACCATTCAGAATCCATCTATTCAGTATAGAAAAACTGCCCTGGGGAAAATTACCCGGGTGAACATTGCCCGTGAAAGATTACCCAAGAGAAAATTGTCAGTAAGGAAAATTGGCCGGGAGAAAATTGTGCGTATTTTGTTCAAACTTGATTATAAATAAAACCAATTACAAATTCGCTTAATATTATTCAAGATAAATATAGAAATATATTTGTTCGTTCCATCCCCCAAGGGAGGACCATCTAGTGGCATTAATATTACTGCAATATATGAGGAGGTAGGGGGAGGTATAAATAGATTAGTGTCTCTTTAAATATGGTTGAATACTGGATGAATATTGGATGAATTGGTGGTTGTTTTTAACGGATCCAGGAGTATCCCCCCTCCCCGACCTCTTTACCAATCCTCTTGATCCATTTCTTAGAAGTTTGGATTGAATTAAAAAAATTGTAAGGAAATTGTATTGCAATAATATTACTCACACTTGGTGATACTGACTTTGGGGATGGAACAAACAAATATGTTTAAATATTTGTCATAAATAATATTAGGCGAATTTATAATGTAATTAATTTTGATAATAGAGGAAGGTTTTGTGTCTTTCTTTTTCTTTTTTTGACATTCTGATTCAACCATTATTTGTGCATTAACAAAACTTAAACTATAAACACCATTTCGTCATTTCGTTGTCGTGAGTGATCAATAAACCAAAAGGTAGTGCATCTCATAAGGTCCAGATGCTGAAGTTAAAGTGGCGAGGATTATGGGGATTGTAAAGTGCTCCAGAAGCCTGGTTTTCAAGCTGATGCAGATAAAAAGACTTCTTCATGAAATCAAGAAGTGAAGGGCACAATTTAAAAAGGAAAGCCGGAGTTCTTGTCCAGCTTGGAGAAGAAGATGAAGGAGGATCCACCAAATCGATGAATCGCCTCGGCAACAACTTCTCTGCGGCTATTAGGACCATCAACAGGGCCGTGTAGGGCGACTTGTGATTATTTTCTTAAACGAGGACCTTACGCATTCTTCTGACAGAGGTTTTCATTGCCAGGAGCCTCAAAATTCCACGTTTTGCTACCCAACTCTGTAGTCTTAGGGGGTTCCAGAAATTACCGGTTATTGTTGTCAAGTAAATTGCCCGCGTTTTTTTAAACATACTTTATCCCTAACTACAATCTTACATATGTAGGATTAAATCCGACTTTTTGCACAATACGTATTACTTATGGACGAAATCCCAAAAATCTTTTTTTCTGCAAAAAAGAAAGGTTTTTGCACTTTTTTTTTTCAAACTTTCTCAGGTTATTTTTTAATGTTATTTATATGAACTTTTATTCATGTTTAATTCTTATACCTTTATAGCAGGTAAAATAAAAACAAGACATAACTTAGAAACGTGATTTGCTGAAATAAATAAATTGCAAATATACCTACAAACAGGCATTACAAAAGAATATATAAAGTTAACCCATTTCTTATATAATAATTTAAAGTATAATATTAGGGAAAAAAGGACCAGAATGAAATGAAGCATAAAAAATATCCAGATGATTCTTAATCTGATTTAGTTTTTTATGAGATGTATAAATCATCATTAGCTTTCTAGGTTTTTGTTGTCTGCTTTAAAGACAAAAACAAGGACAGCAGTGTTTGTTTTATGAGAAGTCAGCTTAGTATATTTATATCTACGCAGAGCTTGACCTGTGGGATGAACCAAACGTTGGGTTAAAGGGCGTGAGTATACGTTCATCAGACACAATCAAGGTGTTGGTTGCTTAAGACAGAAGGATGGAGTGCCATTAATATGGAATTACATCCATGTCGGATAACACAAATCTCAGTAAAGTATTAAATATGTGGCCCGTCAATACAAAAGCAAGCTAGAATGATTTCTCTCAAACTAGAATGATGATTACATTTGTATTTTTTGACCAAAATGCATTAATTTCTATTCATAAATTATTCGTGGGTAGGAAATTACACACTTAAAGTAGCCAAAATGGATCGTCACAATAAAATAATGAGAAATTGAGAGATTTTATGTGAATTGGGCTATATTAGGGCCAACATAAGCCTCTTAGATCAAATGAAGGTTCTAAACTATCGTTAAAATTGTTAAAGATCTTAATTTCTCCCATTAATTTGAACAATGGGGCAAAATTGGCTCAAATATCTTTCAGAAATCTTGAGTTGTATCTATATATGTACTGTCCCTCAACACAAAAGGCAGCTCGAATTATTTAATAAACTATAGATTACATTTGTATTCCGTGACGAATTATCGTTGATTTCTATTGTAAAATTATTCAAATAAACTCTTTGGGTGTAACGTACATTACAATTAAAGTAAGTAAAATTGATCATCACAATAAAATAATGTAAAATTGACATTTTTTTTTTAATGGGGCCATAGCGAGGCCAATATAATCCTTTTAAATCAAAAAAAGGTTCAAAACTATAGCTAAATTTTTTGGGCATCTTTAATCATCCCACAAATTTGCATGGAAAGCCTATAATTGACTCAAATATTTATATGAAATATTGTGTTGTAAGTAGTATACGAAACAAAACAACTAATTGAGCATTTTTTCTTTTTTTCTTTTTTTGATGTTAACAATCAAGATTTATAAGTCCTTCCATAAAAGAGCATTATTTCAAAATAACCACGGTTCAGTTATAATTTATATTATATTTTCATGATAATTCTACTATATCAATCTATTTAGGATTTAGCTGCATTTAATTTGCAGAGAGCAAATGCCCAAATATTACTGCACGATATGTCCAACACGTTCCTTTGTTATCTGAAAAATCTAGCCTATGTCGATCAACTTCACTTTACGTTTATCTAATATGATTTTGATAACTTTTTTGATGTTTCGTCGGGAATTATCTGTTTAGACGTCTCCAGCGTGCATCGTCTTGTATGTAAGATTCTCCTCGTTTAAAATTAGGAAACCATTTTTCAACGAATGATTTTGTTAGAAAAGAGCCAGATAATTGTTTATAATGCAGTAGTCTTAGTTTTGTGCCAAAAACTATGCTTTTTTTACTAATACAATTTGTGTTTTGATCCGTTTTTTGACCAATAACAAAAGTTGTTTCACTCAAAATTCTGTATCTCACAAAACATTTGTCCTACGACCTTCTGAACTTGTAATCATATCGTTTGAAAGTTGGTACTAACTAAAAATCATAAGATTTAATTATAGTAATGTCATTTTTTTGTCAGTCTACAAGCATTCCAGCCGACCTTATGCATATTACAATGATTTAATTCCGATTGCATGAAAAAGGGGAAAGTGATGAGCTGAGAGTCCAATTTTTGTGAGTAGTCTAGATAGTTGCTTGTTATTACGATTACTAGATAATGTAATTAAGAAATTTGGCAAAAAGTATGTTTTTTCATATACACAGTACTCTAAAATATATGAAATGCTTATTAATGTAATTAAAAATTCCATAACTATATACATACAATTATCAAATGGATGATAACAGCAGGCTGTCCTCATTTTTACGTACATATACAGAGATGATAATAAATTAATGCCTCATCAATTTTTTGGCCTATTCGGATCGATACAACATTCAAATTTCTTAATAATAATTACTTTGAAGACCGGATTTCCTCATGGTGTAGAGTGCCCTAGCCTCCATTTAAAAAAAATAACATCTCTTCCATATTTTTGATGGGGTTAAGATCACCCAAAGTACTTTTTTGAACTTCCTGAAGACTATAATACTTCCATGTATCGAGGAGGGGTTTTTCATAACCACAATCCAGCTTCAACAGGATAGAGCAACTGTTTAAACTGGCAAAATTGTCAAGGATGGATGAATGTCCAATTTTGAAGACTCCTTCCTTCCCTAATTACAGACTTCTGGATTTTGTCACTTTGACAAAAATCATTTTATAAAAACTCCTTCGCCGAACGGACACATTGCCGAATGATGACATTGCCTAATAAATAATAAATACCTTTAAAATGTAGTCAACAGATATTCATTATTTTTAATGATTTTTTCCCCCATTATAGATTAATTTCTTTGGAAAATTAAAACAGTGCTTATATGACGGTCGGACTTGACGATCTCCATTATTTTATCCACATTTTCGATAATTTGCCTACCATAGCATGGTCCCTCTACGACAACATAAATTCTCGATAAAAAGCGACGAAAACAGAACACCATATGATTGGCTGTTATAGTATTAGGAACATTTTTCCTTTGCCCAAAACGTTGAGGAAGTCTGGAATACGTTTTTTGCTCTTAGAACTGTGATGAGATTTCATTGCATGTGTTTCTGACACATCAGCAGGGGTGTCCCCAAGATTATATATATATATAATATTTTTTTTTTTTTTTTGGTGGGGGGCTTGGTTTTTGGATAATTGTTGAAAAAAATAATTAAAAAATTAAATTAAAAGAAACAATAATATTTTTTTTTTTCAAATTTTAAATTTTTTTTTTTAAAGTTCACAAAATGTCAAAAATCCACAGCTGATAACAAAAAGTATATAAAAATTAAATTTCTTAGCCCATAAATTTCAAAAGTACATAGCTGTTACCAAAAACTAATTTTTGAAAAAAAAAAAATCAAAAATGAAATTTTAAATATTAAATTTTGTCAAAAAGAATTCAAAAATTATCTTCAATCCTTTCTATTCACAAAAAATTAAATTTTTTGATTTTTTTTTTTTTGCAAAAATCAATAGCTGCTAACAAAATAATAGATTTAAAAAAAAATTAAATTATAAATAGGAAATTTTTTTTCAAAAATCTATAACTAATTACAAAAAACTGGTTATTGTAAAAAAAATGGAAGAATGAAATGTTTTGGGAATTAAATTGGGATATTTGGAGTCGGGAGTAATATCCCCTCCTGCCCACCCCTGCTGACTTTCCTTATCAGACCTCTTGAAAGCATCTTGGCATCGTTGTAGAAACAGTTGATTTGTGCACCTTTGTAAACTCAATAATCTCCTTGGGTCTGTCTGCATCCGCCACCAAAAGACGTTCTTATTATAAAGCATTTCAAGGACAATATATTTTTTCTTATGTGCACTCTTTTATTGTGAAGAATTTTTAGGATTGCCAAAATATTGATCACTAAACTTGTTCCAGATTTTAAATCCCCACCCTGTATGTATACATATTACATACAACGCTACCTATCTTTTTCTTAGTATAATATGAACTTTCCAAACCATTTGTTCAACCCATTGTAAAAAATAAAGATCATTAAAAATTTCTCCAACTTCATTTACATAAATATGACACAAAGAATAGTAGAACGTTTTTATGTTCATATATTTACGA
Source organism: Lepeophtheirus salmonis (assembly GCF_016086655.4). Classification (NCBI taxonomy): domain Eukaryota; kingdom Metazoa; phylum Arthropoda; class Copepoda; order Siphonostomatoida; family Caligidae; genus Lepeophtheirus; species Lepeophtheirus salmonis. The sequence goes on along the minus strand of NC_052141.2, from coordinate 1,623,370 downwards.
CCAATCATTAATTGTAGAAAGAAAAAAATATGGCCAGTAATGCCATAAATACCATACATTAATGAACGGACATTTTGCGTCTGAGTGTGGGTCCATTATGATTTTTTCATAATTTGAGTCCAAAAAACTACGATGTGAAACGATTTTTCTACAAAAAAATAAATTCATTTAAAATAAAAACATTTTGTGGCCTGTCAACACAAAAACTAGCTAAAGCCTTGACTACAAATTAGGGCGTCCCCCTCCCCCCCCCCAAAAAAAAGATGATTTTTTTTTTTTCCCAAAAATTTAATTTACTATGAATAGCTATGATTGTTTGAAATTTTCTTCGAAAAATGTAATCTTTAAAAAAAAAAATTTATATTGAAACTTAAGTTTTGACTTTTTTATTTTGAACTGCTATAAATTTTTTATACTTTTCCCATTTTTGAAATAAAATATTCTTAAATTTTTTGCAAAAAAAAAAAAAATTATAAACAGCAATGGATTTTTGAGTATTTTTTTCAAAAAATTTAATTTTTTTAGAATACCTTTGTATTTTTGATTTTTTTTTTTGCAAACAACTTAATTTTGTGTAAATAGCTAAGGATTTATGAAATTTTTCTATAATAATTTAATATTTGATGGGCAGTGGTTCTCCAACTGCCACAAATACCGAGGGGGCTCTTATTTGTTCACTAACTTCATTCGTCACTGAAAATGCAGCCTCACAATTTTTGCTTGTACTTATTGATATGCTACAAACTGGTCAAAACAGTGTCTGAGATCGACGCCGACCTCACTATCGTTTACCCTGATGCCTCCCTAGTCGTGCAACCATCTTTCGGCGGGCTATTGAGACCCTGGATGGCACTTTTATGCTCGAGAAAAGTGTCTCATCAGGACGTCCTCGGGAGACAAGGACACCCAACAACATCGCCCAAGTCAAGGACATGATAAAGAACAAATCCCGATTGAAAGTTCGAGAGGTATCAGCGGAGTTTTCGCCTACTAACCAAAATTGATAGATAAAAAGGTTTTCTCAAAACAAGGATTGGATAAAATAGGTTTGCTTCGGCAAATTGTTGTCAATTTCCATCAACAAATTATGCTTATTAACAATTTGGGTGTATTGCAAATTGCACTTAAAGTAGCCAAAATTGATGTCACAATAAAAAAATGAAAAATTTAGTCTTACGAATATTATTTAAAATTATTTTTAAATCGGGCCCATTTCATTCTCTTTAATCAAATATGAGTTATAAAACTTCTTACGTATCTTAACTCATCCCAGTAATTTGAATAATAAGCCAATAGTTGTCTATACTATGTTACAGAATGAGAAATTGTCTTTTTTTATTTATATGAAAAGGACCATATCGAGACTAAAATTAGTCTCCTACATCACACATAGTTTTTAAACCATAGTTCGAAGTCTGGGGTATCTTAACAAAACCCAAAAGTATAAATACAAAGTCTATAATTACCTTAAATATCCCTATAAAATATTGTCCTGTATGTATGTATATAACATTCCTATATTAAGAAAATAAATGTATTAATGTTGACACATCACATATGTGGTTGTTCAATGAAGTGACTTGAAGCAAATATTATTTTTGTGCCAAAGATATATTTGCGAATTCATCACATTTTACATATATATATAATTTGAAACATTTGGTGAAAATGAATGCAGATATTTTTTTTTTTTTTTGCAAAAAAAAAAAAAAATAGTTATATATGAAATTCAAACCCTATTATATTTTTTTTGCAGGGATGATCGAATTAAAAAAATACCAAAGAAAAAGAAAAAAAAGAAAGAGTTAATCGATCATTCAACATGATTCCATTGTCTGTATGCAAAACTTGGCACTGGATCTAATTAACTTATCATATTTTTCGTAAAAATATTAAACATAGTAAGTGCCCTATTTTTTGATGTAAGCAATAACAACCATTTCAAAATGTTTTATATTTCTGCCTCTGTACAAGATAATTTCAAACTGAGTTATTTATGAAAAAACTTTCTATAATTGATGGTTAATTAATTGAATGCATATAATAAAACTATTCCGTGTACCTTCATATATGCCGTGAATTAACATAAAAACAATCTTGAACAATAAAAAGTAATACAAATGTTTGAAGGTCTAGGAAGATTGCCGGCAGGAAATTAGGCAGCTGATTTTTTTTGGTAGATAGCTAATTCAAATCTACACGAAATGAAAAAAAAAGAAAAGAAATCAATTGATGAATTTGTTGTCCCATAGATTTGCTTTTTTGATAACCCGATTGATTCTGCTTTATTTTAACTTCAGGCCTCAATTACAGCCTCTATACCTAAGTAAATCCTAGAATTATTTCTGGATCCAACTAATAAGTTTGTAATTGGTGTTGGACAGGCTTCCGTTGGTTTGTCATTCCATCGTGACACACACAAAAAAAAATCCATGGTATTCATTCAGATCGGGAAACTTTTGAAGGCCACAAGTCCAGCGAGATAATGTCGTCAAAATAGTCTTGGAGCCCTTTGATACTTTATTTCGAAAAAGACAGTCCTTCTACAATATGTAATGCCTACTATAGATAACCATGTTGATCCAGTCCTTGGAGGAACACATGATGAGGCATGGCGTGGCCTTCGGAGCTAACCACCCTAACTCTTTAACGTGGGCATTACTGTTGCATCAAACTTACATTTTAGGGCCCTCAAAAGGCCTCGAAGAATGCTCCTCCCCCTTTCCAAATATTTTGTACAACGAATGCGCCAATTGATTCCACTTTTTTCCAACTTGTGAATGTTTAATCAAGCTATCTAACAAAAAAATATCAGCTGCCTAAGTGCCTGCGTTTGCCCAAGAGCGCACACCAAATTGGTGGCATTGATAGCTTGCCCACCCTGTGCATACATACCAAAATTGTGTTGACATATTTTGATCAATTATAGGCCTATTATACAAATTTATGGGACGATTAGAGGTACCCAATTTTCTTCATGATAGTTTCAAACTATAATTTGTTTCAGAAGACTTAATTTGAACCCGATATTGTCTTTCAAATATAATCCATCAATTTATTTCATTGTGACGAAGCACTTTTGTTGCTTTCAATACAATTTAAAACATCTCATATGGATCAATTATAATAGCTTTTGAATATAAATTGTCGATCATTTCTCAAAAGATTGCAATATGGTCCATGGTGCCTGATACTTTTGCCCTAACTATTTTGCTGGGAACATTTTGTATTAAACCATTTTGTGATAAGCATTTTTCCATAAAGACATTTTGCCAGAAGGATATTTTTGCCTTAATCTTTCAATCAATTAGATTCATAGTAGATGAGTGGTGGCGTGTTTTGTCAAAATCTGTTTTTCTTGTCCAGCAGTCGGTACGATGCATTAAATTGAAAATTCTAGCAATAGTGACGTCATAGACTATAAGTGGCTGCATGTTTTATCAAAATCTGCCTGTTTTGCCCAGCAGTTGGTACAATGCATCAAATTGAGAATTATAGCAAGCACGATTACGTGCTGGTCTAACTTTTTATTTCTATTAACATTGGTATACATTGAAATATTGGGTCATAATACCATCATTTTTTCCGACAGAAAACAACCATTTAATGAATCTTCTTATGTGTAGATATTTTGATTTAAAAAATTCTAAAGTAACATCCGACATTTAGTCCTAATATTGAGTTGTTCAGTCTAAATACTTTTAATTTTAAACTTCAACAAGCTTAATTCATTAATTAACAAAATATTTTCATCAAAATTGATGCAATAAATAGATGTGTGTCTGGGCTCTCTCAATGATTAATGTAGCCGTCCTTAGCGGTGTTTAAGGCTTCCAGGCTGCGGGAGAAGGATTGGTACAAACTGTAGAGGTAGTAATCTTTCATAGCGTCCCAGTGCTGGCTGACAGTGGTTTTGAGCACCTAGGTATTTGGATAACAGGCACTGATGTCCTTCCCCTCGACATGCGCCCAAAAGTTGTAGTCAAGTAGGTTAGTATCATGGCTGTAGAGGGACCAAACGTGTCAAAAAAGAGTTCAAAAGAACTCAGAAGACTCATTCAAAAGAGTCTTGCAAAGGAGGACATGGGGTTATTTCAATACTAGTGTCAAAAGTGGGCTTCTCCCCTACCAAATCTGTTTCCATCCACTTTCTTAATATTTATCTTTGAAAATCTTGTTCGAAACCCGGTAATCTCTACCATGGGCCCTCAAGGACTTGAGGGGATGTGCCTGGGATGTTTTCTTTCACTTCTACGGGTCCAGATAGACCTTCTTGACAGAGCCCCTCTTCCTCTCCAACGTTTCGAACATTTTAACGGAGTAGACATTGGTTTTGGAGGTGCACTACTGATTGAAGTGCGGAAATGGAAATTTGTCAAGCACTTTCATTTGTCATTTTCATGACTTGTACGTAAGCTAGAGATCTCAGATTTGCATTGTTTTTAACTATTTTTTTTCTAATTTAATATATCGTAATATGAATTAATTTCAACCACTCAACCTTTATTGATTATTGAATTGGTAAGTGTTCTGATACCAATGTACTGGTATATGTATAAAACATCCTTGAAGCAAAATGACTTTAAGGTGCAATGGTTTTAAGGCAAAATGCCCTGAAGCAAAATAGTTTAAGCGAAAATACTTAACACTGTCATCCATATTTAATTTGTAAAAAAATCATCTTAGCTTGCTTTTATGATGACGGGCCAAACATTATGTAATTTACTAATAATTTATTCAATATATTCATACCCACCCCATATATTCAAGCTATGGGTATATTCCAAAAACTATAAATCAAAATGAACCATAATTATCACTTCTTGGTTATCTGAAGAAGTGATTATCTTTTTTAATTCTCAACATCTTCTGGTTGCGCCCATCTACCCCTTTTTACGTATATCAGACGAAGGGTATTAAAATGTGACATTTTTTTATTTATGAATTATAACTTTGGGAAAAAACCCCATTGAAATATGACTTTAATTAATGGCTTTATTTCCTGCTTTAATTAAAATTATTATACTTTTATTTATAGATTAATGGTTGGTTGACAGAAATTTTATATTTTTAAAATTAAGCCACCTTATATATTCAAACCTATATTCAAGGGTTATTTGCTTGGTTTCAACACCTTGGAGGACAAGAAATATGGGTATTAGACAAGTACTTGCAATCTGGAAATACGAATATTTATATGTAAGTTGTTTATTTAATCTATTTCGCTTATTATTATGGGCTCAAAAACGATCCCTCAAAAGTGACTAATTTAAATTTTAGGACAAAATATTACTTCTTTCAATTTTTTATCCTGATGTATTTTTTTACATTGTAACTTTATGAGTTATTTTATTGAAACTTCCAAGGAATAAAAATGTCGGAATTTACGAGGCTCAAAGTTTTATTTGATAGGTCATAACAAGACCAAGCTTTCAGTTTGATTGGAATACGTATTCCCAGGCCAAACCCAAGCCAATAATAATACATGATCGTTAATCACAAATAATTGAATTCATAAATATAAGAGCTCTTGTAAAAAGTAAAGAAGCGTCATCTACACCAATCAAGAATGTTTTTTCTTATCTCTAAATCTGATTCGTCTAAAGTTCTGTGGATGCGCTTTTTCATCTATTGCGCAGTTCATTGTTATATCACGTCTTTTGACTAAGATTCACCTAATGTAATTTAATAATAGTCAACATTTTGGATTTTTCTTTAGAATAAACCAGAAACATCAACTATTAATTAAAACCAGTGTTCAAAGTAAAAAAAATGTAAAAAAAGTTATTTTAAAAACAAAAATACATAACCCTAATCTTCTAAGAAGGGTATTTATATTCTATATTTTTTGATCGAGGTTATGTGAATCCTGAACATAGCACATATACATAGTTTTTGTTAACTGTTTATTTCAACCATCTTGTCAGATTTCCTTTTTAGTCTCTTCAGTAATATGGGATCCATTATCTTTTATCGATAAAAAAATCAATTACTGTTTACGTCCTTGTAATCAAAAACGTGCTTTCATGACGGTCATACACAACTATTCCCATAATTTTATCCACAATTTCGACAATTGTACTTCTGCAGCGTGGTGCATCTTTACCGAAACGGAATCTACGAAACCGAAGTAAAGCGTGATTGGCTGTTATAGTATTAGGTCTATCATCACTATTCAAATTTCCAGCCACCTGGCTTTCGTTTTTCCCGTGTTCGATGAAAAACTGTAAAATATGGCCTATTTTCTCCTTGCTGTTGTCCATCTTTGACGGCCACTCAAACAATACTGAGTCAAGTAATTGCAAAACTGTCTAAAAAAAAAATTTTTAGAGTAAATTTTATCTTTCTAACATGATTTACCGTAAATCCAACTCAAATATGCAATGAGAGATATGCATTACTAAAGTCATATAATGGGTATATAATAAACAATGCCGTCGATTATATTGTTTTGGGCTACCTTGATCTTTCAAAATTTGATGGCCTCTTATTGTGACCGTATATACTCATCTTACCCTGTTCGATCAAAATTGATCAGTAACATTAGCAGTAATCCTGGGGACAAACAGGTGGAAAAAATAAAAATCTTCGTAGTGCTGTAGTGAAACTTGATAAAATAAATAAACAACATTAAGTATAAATACTTAATACATAACGTTATTATTTATCTAAAGTGGGGACATTTCTAGAGGCACATTCTGCCAAGGACACACTTTCTAAGTGAGAAAGTATGGTCAGTCTACTATAAAATACTATTTTTCCAAATATACTTATAAAAATAAAATGGGTACAACAGTATAGTGCAAACCTCCGCCTATAGTCACTTTTCATAATTGAACCTTCATCAGCAAACCAATACACACTCTGTACCTCAATATGTCTGTGAGTTATGATCGATTATATATCTTTTTGCTACCTTGACCTTTCAGAGTTAAAGTGTTCTTACTGTGACCATATATAATCTTTATAGCATGATAGATCAAAATTGATCTGTAACATTTGCAGTAACCCTGGCGACAAACAGGGCAAAAACTAACTTTGTTGGTGGAGAAAACAAGCTCATATTTTTAAGTACAATTTACAACTTATTTGACCACCCATCTCCTTGCACAGCCTTGTTTATAATTATAGTATATGGATTTTTCTATCATTTTTGTATAAATATCCATCCTTTTTGTCCTGTTATTTACAACCTTATTATATTTTGATTGTCCTCATGTCTTACAGTAAATATTGAATTATTAATTTCGACACTTTTGGCCTTTGAACTTTATATACCTTCATTTTCTGGATGACAAAATACTCAATTTTGCAAAAAAACGTTTTTGACGCATTTTTTCTGATAGTTGAAAAACTATTTAAATAGGACGTATTTAATATTGTTGTATGATAAATATTTAGTTGTTACGTCATAAGTGTGTCTCTAAAGAATCTAAGTTATGATTATAGAAGGGATGTTTTATAAAATATCACATTTTCTCATCGGAACCCAAATACATAAAACAGAAATACCTATGATCAATAAAGATATTTAAAAAGAATTGCTTAATGTATTACATCTTTATTAGCCTAAAGTGAGACATTTTTAGAGGCCTTATAATTTGTTAAAATACTCCACAGCCCTAAAATTGTGCAAGTGAACTGCTGGCCCCAACAAAAGTTTAATTTATGCGGGGTCGCATCCGTGAGCATCAAGGAACTCTATTATTATCCCAAAATACACCCCAGATTTGAGGTAGTACAGTTGTATTTTTGTGCCAAGGTGCTGTTTAAAATTTAAAATATGATATAATACTTTGTAGCTCAAGGGTTGTACAGTCAATCTCCCTCGGGGCCCATCATATTAGAATGACTTGCATTGGGTGTTACTATTTCACCTACACAACCTGAGGACTTTAATTTATTTTTAGATTTTTCTAGGTGTCCAAAATTGCTCAGGGAAGTAACTGCAGTTGACTTTTTTAATATTATTTAATAGTTTGATTGTCCGAATATAATATAATTGAAATGAAATTGTGTTCAAATGAAATTAATCACAATTATATTGCTTGCAATGAAATTGCTTCAAGATGATATAACCCTCAACATTTTTTTCTCATAATGATAATGTGACAACAATTTTAATAATAAGCGAAGCGAGAATAATTTTTTATTATTTAGCCAGGGATCACGACTCTTCCTAATTATTTGGACAATTAGCACTTTGGAGAATCTTGAAAAAAGATTATGTGGAGCCGAATAATTCATAGACATATTGGAGTCCGTTATAAGCCATGTATTCACATTTGTGGTACAAGTTAATATAGCCAAGAATTGTATCTATAGTTTAAAACCTTTAATTGATTTAAGTTACTTATATTGTTCCCGATATGAACTTTTGAAGAAAAAAAAAATATATATATTTAAATGACCCTTTCTCGTACATTTATTGTGATAATCAATTTCTTTTAAGTGCAAATCACTCAAACGGTTTAATAATAATAATTTGTGGATAGAAATTGACGATAGATCAAAGAATACAAACCTAATCCACACACAATTGTGAATTGTGATTGGCCTTGCTTTGAACAACTAGGAGGAGAGGCCTCAGTACTTATTTGCAGTTATTAACGTCTTACGAAACTTTTGCCCCCTCGATCTCTGTAGCTGCCATCACGGAGAATTTGTTGAGCCTGGAAACTGTATTGACCTCTTCTTAACCATACTAACCATTACAAAATCAAGAAGTTCAAGATCAGTTGAAGATAGAGATCAATCAAAATTTCCTAAAGATTATTTTTGCACTTCTAGTGTAGACCCCAGCCAACGCTGTTGGAATATTTTAGATTTGTAAAACAGACCTGACTGTGTATCAAAAATCTATCTTCTATTGGCTAGTTTTCCTGACTCTCAAATGTACTTAAAATATTTATTATTCTATCGTTATAAAATCTTTTTTCCATATTGTAGTAATAATTAACTATTACAATGGAAGTAATTATATACTTTTCTCCAATTATCCTAATTTTCTCGTTCCTAATCGATCAATAAAGAATACTAATTGTACAAATCTTGCCATTTTTAGTGATTTTAAGTAAATATTATTTTAATTATATTCAAATATCACTGTTTATCATAGACATTAAGTATTAGTCAATGCAGATGTTAAGTCTTTTTATATTTTTAAAGGCATTTGATGGCGCTTTATCGAGATTTATCGGAATTGTTCAAGTCCCCATTCCTTCAATTATGAAAAACACTCTATTAAAGCATAGGATCTTATTAATGAAAAACTATTTCAACAATTTTTAATCAAAATATATATTTCCAAATTGCCAAATTTTTTCAAAAATATTATATTAGAACGAAAAAGGATATTTCGTACACACATATTTATATTCCATATACACAAAGTACCATGATCAGACATTTTATTGTCTTCTATCCTTGTAGTTTGTCAAAAAGTCCTTCTTCACCTAACCTTTTATTGACATTTTTTCCATGGAATTTATGAGCTTTTCACACGATGAGGTCTTTGTTTTTGTGTTGTGTGTGTGTGTTTTTATTTTATTTTAACTCAGTCACCTAATGTTTATTTATTTATTCTTGTTTATGCTGTGTTTTTTTACATACATATATGATGATCACGGTTAAGGACTGATTGGCTAAAGGAATTTTATCTTTTCCCAAGTGAAATATGTGCTAGGAATATTTCACCCTTATTTTTTTGTTTTGTTTTTGTGGCATATTTAAATAACGAGGTTTTGTGAGGCATAATCGATATTTCATCTATAGAATGATTTCCGTAGCGTCAAAAATTACATCATAATTATAGGCAATGTCCTCTTTGAGGAAGTTTTCGTACAATGTGCGTAAGCAAATCGTCATTTGATGGTTAGATTTCAATCTCTTTCATAAAGAACATCAAATAAATACTATCAGGAATAATTTTTTTAAACTATAATTAATCTTTATAATTAGTCTAGTGTCAGTCTTATTTAAGACTGCAGTCTCGTCCAGTTAAGTCTGGGTCCGGTCCTAAGAATGGAATGGACTGAGCAAAATACATAAGAACTGACACAATACTACTTAAAATATTAATTCTGTGGACATCATGGTCTCCGGTATGGCCTTGAATGGCTGGAACACCTTGATGACATATTCATTGCAAATATTAGCCTGTTTCCTTCCCAACGGAGGCCTTCAGAGAATCAGTCACTGCAGTGGGGAAGTTTGCAGACCTTGATATCCACGAAGCCCCAAATTCCAGTGGCGAGCTGTGGAAGCCAATAATTGGTAAGTTTTTCTTGCACCAAACTTATGGTTATGGACTTATGGCCAGGTGCGGAGACTTGATATCAAGTGTAAGATTTAAGCCCTTTTATTTATTGTTCTCATTGTGATATTAAAAGAAAAACAGAAATAGTTTACAATTTTCCTGTAAAAAAAGTTTTCATTTTTAGAAAAAAAGTTTGTTTAGGCCACTAAAATGACCGATATTAACAATTCTGACGTCACATGAAAGCACTCTTTAGAGCATATTGAGTAACTTAATAAAATGCATCATAATTAAAGGAAACCCCGTTTGTGAGGGCTAAAAATGGATGTTTTTACTACATACATAAAATGGACGATTTTCCAATAAATCTTGATTAAATTCCACTAAGTGGATTTAAGAATAAAAAAAGACTTAGTATCTACATTGAATACTTCTTCATGCCAGTGATAAACCTTGATATTTGAATACACCTAAGTAACATGTTTTAAAAATTCCAAAAATGAGTAGATTTGTGCAATTAATCTTGTTTGGGACTGATGAGAAACGACAAAATTAGGGTAATTAGAGACAAATATCTTATTCTTTCCATTGGAATAATTCATTTTTATATACAATATGGAAAATAAAATTGTATAACGATGTAATAACAAAATGCTAATACATTTAAGTGTCGGATATATAATGTCCCAAGGCACTAAAAGAATTAATGTTTGAACAATCGTGTGCCAGTCCTTAATTATTCGGTCCAATTCAGCATTAGGACCAATCCAATCTGTCCATGGGACCTGTCCTTAAAACCTTCAGTCCTTTGGACTTTAAGAATTGGAATTGATTTAAGAAAAAAGAAATAAAGTTGATTGACATCATTAACGGCTCGAACTTTATAAGTTTTAGGACTGATATGCAAGACTGAACTGAATGGGGATGCAGTCTTAAGTCTTAAATAAGGACCGGCTCAACACTTTTTTGAGGTTTTTTTTTTTTTTGGTCCCATTTTGACATCCAATAGTTCACTATTTTCCTTTAAAAAAGGGGTTCATTGTTTTAAAACATGGTTGTGTAGCACAGTGTTACTTCATTAACTCAAAAACACCCAAATGTATTTTATTGTCAGCTGTCGATTCACTCATCTCACTTGTTATGTCATGGCTATTTCATAATTTTTTTTCTCTTTTTGAAAAATGAACGAAGTAATTTTATTCTCAATTTCCAAAAGGACAAGAATACAACTTCTTGCTGATCCCTCGGCGTATATATATGTATATATTGGCCATCATAATATTTCTATAAATAAATTTTGGGTATCATATACAAATACACTTTTCTTATAACAATATTACCTAGTAATATTGTTATAAGACAGTATCGAATAAAATAATATGTAGAATTTTAACATTTTATTTTTCAAAAAGAAAGGACATCCATATTGAAATCCAAATACACAGAAAAAAGGGTTTATTCTTTTAAAACTTGTTTGTTTTGGCTCCCAAAATGGCCAACATTAACAATGCTGACGTCAAAAAAAAATGCTTTATTGAAATCAAACTTCAAATAGAAAAAACATCGATTTGGACATCCTGATACATCACAAAAGTTTACTATTTTCTAAAATATAAATGAAGAAGGGGTTTTTGTTCTCTAAAAAAATGGTTGCTTAAGCCCCTAAATGTCCAATATCAACAATGCTGACACTCATATGAAAACGGTCTATACGAAATGAAAACTTAAAAAAAAAAAAAAGTGATCCATTTTGACATCCAAATACTCAGGAATAGTTTACTATTTTCTTTCATATTAATGAAAATGTGTTTTTATTCTGTCAAAAATAGATTGTTGAAGCCCTTAATTAGACGACATCAACAATAAAAACGATCTATTATAGAAATAAAACTTCAAAAAGGTGGAAAAAGCACAATAATCATTTGAAGGACATTTTCTGGCCTTAAATATCCTTAATCTTTATTTAGTAAATATGTCTTGAAGTTGTTTACACATAATATAATGGATATACCTATATTTTGGACCACCACGTAACACTCAATGAATGATTCCTCCTCTTTTAAAGGTTCATGAAGAAGGGAGCTCAATAAATCACCCCTGGAATCCCGTCTCCCCTGGTGTTATATAGGTATATATTATACATTTCCATTCCTTCTCTTTAAAATGTAAGAAAAATAAAATCCGCGGAAATGTTCACTTATAAATTAAATAAGTTTTTTTTTTTTTCAGGGCTCATTATTATTCCATGAGAATGATTTTTCAGTGTGATTTACTAGAAAGAGAAAAAAGTACGAAAAGAGTCGAAAGGGGGTCTTGGATTTTATTCCTTAATCAACATTTTTTAGAAGGGGAACATATTGCAATCTGTATGGTTTTCCATAGGTGATCCATTTATTTCTGAGTCGATTTAGAATTGGTGACAAGTCTCATATGTAAACGACGTGATTAGGATTTTTATTTGATTTGACGCCTCTTTGATGATTTGGCAAAAAGTTTTTTTATTTGTCAAATTAGATTTTAGAAAAAATGACAGAAAGCACAATTGACAAATAGCTCTTTTATAATAAAACCAAACTTTTTTGGATTTTTTTTGGCAAGACACAAAATTTGACGAAATTACTTTTTTTTTAGAAAAGGGAAATTGAACGATAAAACTTTTTTTCATCAAATAAAATTTGGAATATAGAAAATTATTTATATTAAAGTTTTAACGATTGCGCAAAAGAACTACAAAAACTTTTTCTATTCGACAGAAATGAGTCTAAAATAATTTGTTTAACTAATACTCCCAATATTCAGTATTTTGCAATCGTAGGAGTTACATAGGACAAATGCTAGACTTCTTTTTGTTATGGGCTCATCTACTTGGAGACAATTTGACCTAGGGCCATCAAAAGTTAACACATCATACCTACACCTGTCTGTTATAGATGAAATCTTCTGGAAAGGATTTCCCCAGTCAGTTAATTTTCTACAAAATGAATTTAAATACAACTCCCCGAATGTTGCAACAGTATGTGTATTTAGATTTTTCTTTTTATCGTAGAAGTAAATCAACATAAATTTTAAGATGTTTGTATTATTAACCTTCAATTTATATTGTGAATCAGTTTTATACAATGTGGGGACCCAAAGCTGGTAGTAGTATGACCTAATTACGAAAGATGTGATTCGTATAAAATCAAGAAAAGACAATTCTAAACGAATTTGTGATATACATTTTAATTTCAATATGTCCTCCTTCACAAGTAATTACAGCCTCGCTACACTGGCCAATGTGTACCATGCTGTCACGTATGCAACTCGGAGTGAAAGTAAATTTAGATGAGATGCAGGGCGTACAGTTTTCTCAAAATACGACTTAATCTGCAAATTCTGGAAGTAGATATCATTGCAACTGACCCCTTTGTACTTTATTTATCATTTGAGTTTCGATAAAATAATATAAACTGATATCAAAAGAATTGATAATTCAAAGGATGTTATTTCGAACATCAACTAAGAAAAACTAAGAAAGTTTTACTAACAGTCTCAAACAGTTTCGTAAACTTCTGGAATCAATTACGCAGGCTTTACAGGGATATTGCTGTGGTCCTTCACATACGTATTTGGATAACTATCGTTGACATACGGAAGGATTTGTATCCTATTTTTAAAAAGACATTGCAGTAATTCCTTGAATTACAAATAACATATGCGCTGAAAAAGTGCCTGAAATTCAATATGTTTGGTATTTAAATGCAAATGTATTAAAATATTTGATACAGAGCTTATTTTTAGTTCATATTGAACTAATTTTAGTGTCGTATTTGTAGAAATACCTTATTTATAGGGTGTCTCATAGTTTTATTTCAAAACAAAAACAAAAAAAACACCGAAAAATCATAGTCAAGGCCCTGCAATCTACAAAAAAATCCTACGGATATCTTTTATGACGTCATTATTCGATAATTTGAGGCACCCACTTGCAAATATATTTTGTTGCCGGTGGTGGTCACACATCTTAAGGATAAGATGACGGATTATAATGACTAGAATAAGAAAAAACTTACAATACTAATTGAAATTACAAATTTATCTGCCACGTCGTTACTATTGTTATATCTTGCAACATTTCTTCCAAAAAGAAATATAGGAAAGAGTCCTAAAATCAGTTGATAGTCAGCCAATTCCTCCCAGATATATTATTATCAATTAATCAATGTTGGGAATGGTTCAAAAATTAATAAAGGCGGATTGGGACTCAATTAAACTCAACATACAGAGTACAGATAAGTGGAAAAACGACATTTAATGAAAGTGGAGTAACGTCGTGTTGCACTTATTTTTAACGAGCCAATCGATATTAATATATAAAAGAGCGGTCTGAAAAGTGTCCTACCCTAAGGTGAAGGCACTAATAAATAAAAGCAGGTAAAATCTATCTTGCATCTGTTGACATTTAATCACAATTTTAGCCATTTTAGACGTACAATTGCTATATATTAGTCGTTTGTGTGAGTTGATGTGAGTTTTTTTTTGTAAAAATAAACAAAATCAAGGTTCGTGCTGTCATTAAATATTTGTTGTCAAAATGGCTAAAACAGATAGTCACATCTATCGTTCATTTATGGGCAGTTACACACTAAAGTTTCAGCCATTTTTGGACGCACAGTTGTTATGTAAGTGAGTGAATATCGAGCTGTCATTAAATATTTATCGTCCAAAATGGCTGAAACATATTATTCAAATCTATTTAGCATCTGTTGACAATTACCTCCCCCCAAAGTTTCAGCCATTTTGGAAACCAAAATATACACTCCATTTTGTCAATTTTGACAAAATCACTCACATCAACTCACTCAAACGACTGTTACATAACAACCGTGCATCCAAAATGGCTGAACCTTTTTTGACTAACTGTCAACAGAAGCTGAATAGATGTGACTATCTTTTATTTACGAATGATGATATCTTCACGTTGACTAAGAACACTTTGCAGATCACCTTCGTATATATACAAATCACAAGAGATTTGTATTAGAAGTATAAAATCAAAAGAACGACCTTTTAAAATCAGGATATCCTAAAAGTAAATTTATTATTTGCACGAAGCTAATAACTATATAAAAATATTGGTATGGAAATTTTATTAACGAGTACTGGACCATTAGCATAAAAACTCAATTAAAGAAATAGTGAAAAAAAAGCTCCAGAAATAAAAAGGAAGAAAAAAACCAATTATGATAATTATTTTAAATATCAATTCAATTGGAATATTTTCAATTTTCAACAACAATAATAATGATTCTGTATTTAGCATATTTGATTTGCATAATTTCATTTTCTTCTCCCTCTCCTTGTTAGCCATGATCACGGGTTCCATGAAGAACTAGGTCTCTATCCCGTAGAGAGAGAGAAAGATACCCTCTAACAATTCAAACATGACTTTTCCATTCATTGTTCTCATATTATCATTCTTTGAGAATGAAGAAAAAATGTTCGGACAAATTGAATTAATGAAGGCCACAAAAAATAAATGATTATTCAGTGAAAGTATTTTGAAAACTTGTAGCTACATATTAATTCCGTAAACTCTTGAGAGGCTTTATATTGAATTGAAAACTAATATGAAATAAATAGGGATAATTCGGAGAAAATAAAATATCACGCAACCTTTCAGCATCAATGAAATATGACCTCAATCATTTAGAACAACATTTTCTATCGACATAGTCGGTAATATGATTAAAATTACTATGGTGTTGCATTGCAATCCCAAAAATATATATTCTATTTTGTTGTCAGGTGACGATTCGCTCATTTTACTTGATACGTCATGGCTATTTCATGATTTATTCTTTTTGACAAATAAAAGAAGAAATAATTTATACTATACGAATGCTACGTTTCCATAAATACAGAAATACAATATTTTGTTGATCCCTCGTAGTATATATCGTAAAATTGGTTTGATCTAGTTCAATCTGGTCTAAGGACAGTTGTTCCATTGCTATAAAAGGTATTTGCTACGGGAATGGTGGGCAATGATTTAAATGATAGGAAAGTTAATTGGTACTTTTGTTATAATTTTTAGTCGTATATTAGGAGATATACTTTATCAAGTTTTAATTTTTTCCTCTGGGATATTGGTTATAAAATTTTTCCTACTCGAATAACAGTTATTTATAGCAAAAAAAAGTTGTAAGTATATTTTTGTGTTTTAATTTATAATTTAAAAATCAGTGATGTGGGGTGATTTCGGACACAAGTGTTTGGGTTGAAACTCACCTGTCCGGTTTCACTCTCTTCAAATGAAAATTATAATATGCAGGTACTTTTATGTTTTTTTTTGTTTTTTTTTACATTAGGTGGCAAGTGGTTATACATTAGGGTATATACAAGAAAAAGCTCCAAAAATCCTTACAGCACCTTTAAAAGGCATAAAATGCCAGAGGAATGAGTATTACTAAAGCTTCAAAATTGCATAATGTTCCACCAACGATTTTATTAGGAGCAATTAAACGATCCGAAATTATAGACAGAAAAAAAAAAATGTTCCTCCTGGAACTCAACAAACCATTTTTAACGTTAAATCAAGAGCCAAATTTGCTAATATCGAAAGACTTCATCCTCAATATTTTCTGGATTGACTCCAATTCAAAACTTATAGGCTGGTTTATGAATATGCTTTTAAAAATGCAATTGTTCATCCGAAATCTTTGTACGACAAAAAAGTAGCGGGAAAGGATTGGATTCTGGGATCAAAGCAAGACTTTTAGCATCATGAAAGCCTTATTGACGTTCTTGGCTCGTATTTCAGTATTTAATATTTAAATGTATTTTAAAAAAATTGAGAAGTAAATAAGTGTTCTTGAAAAGGAAATCTTTCGAAAGTCACAGAATCTTGATGAAACTGGAGTCAAATCAATGCCTAAAATGGCAATACTCATTATCACAAAAGAATGTCATTAATTTGAAGAAGTTGTGTCGTGAGAAAAGGGTGAATTTATTACTTTTGTTGGTATTGTAAGTCCAATTAGAACTTGTATACTCCGGTATTTGTTTTTCCAAGAGTAAGATTTGATGAAACAAAAATTATATCCGATGTGACTAGCGAGCTATTGGGACTCGTACACAAATCATATTGGATGACATCTGAAAACTTTTTATTATTATTAAACACTTCATCAAATATTTTCATGCATCTAAATGCAATATGGTTAATTCACGGCTATCATGGATAACCACGAATCTCATTTAAATTATAATTCAATTCAACATACCAAGGATAATGGAGTTGTTATTCTTACTAATCCTTCCAATAAATTGCAGTCCTTGGATGTTTCTGTATTCGGCCTTTCAATTCGGTAAACAAGTGCAATGTTAGATGGCTATAAATACAAGAAAGACTTATAGTCTTCCTATGCAGGCCTGTTCTTGTTCTAATATTAAGAATGGATTTAAAACAAAGGTAAAATAATTCTGACATGTGTAAAGAAATTGACTTCATGGGATCAAATGCAAGTGACAGGCCTCCCCATCATCAAGTATTAACAATCCTGAACAAATTAATAAAAGAAAGGGCAGATATTCAGATAATTCAAGGGAAATATCATTCAAGAAAATTCGATCATTTCCAATGGCTCCTCCTAGAAAGAAAAGTAATGGAGAAAGAAAACCAAGGCTCTATGGTGGCTACAGACTGCCCAGAATAAAATGCTATCCTTTAAGTCGAAAATATAAATCAAATTAGAGCAAATATATAAACAATCCAAAAACACTAAACAAATTTTAAAAATTTGAGTATTCAAAGGTAGGTTTTCTGTATACCAAACCCCATTAAAAAAAATTCAAAAATGGTAATATTTAAAGTGTACCACGAGAAGGGTAACACCGAACACTTTGACAGATAAAAGTTAAAATATTGTCGAGAGGAAACAAATTATCCCACACAAAGTATTTTTTATATGGTAATATAACCAAATAGTTGTTAATTAATTACAATGTAATTTTTTGAAATTTTGTGGAGAAATGAACTTTTTAAAAATACAAAGCCCACCCAATTTTCACATATATATAGTGGGTACAAGTTACGATTTTGTACATGTTGGAACCAAAAAAAGAAATGAATAATTTTAAATAAAGAATTTATACTACTCGGGATTGGAATAATGAAATAATTGAATATTCCATGGACGATCTTTTAGCTATTTCATACAAATTAATAAAATATAACTATTATGTGGCATATTATAAAGCTTAAATGCCTATGCTAACAGTTATATTACTCATAAGTGCATAATAGCCATGTAATTTTAATAGATCAACATAAAATAATAGTATCAATTAATAATTGAGTATTTAGAATGACCAACGTTCTAATTAAATAAGAGTTTTAAAACGAATTTTTAACTAACTACTTACTGATTTTGGTAACTTTTATTGTTTGTTTTATAATAAAACGTTTCGTAGGACAATAAAGGTAACTACGTGTTACATTGCAGTTATAGAACACGTTGTTATTTTTTATTTTATCTCGTAACCTTTCTTACATATAAATTAAAACAGAAAAAAATCCGGAAATCAGTAGGTATTTTTCCCAACTGTAGAATTATTATTTAAAATTTGATTTTTAGGAGTTATTCACATAGTAACAAGGCCGTATTCAAATGGACCAATCATCGTTTTGAACACTGATAAGAGGAAAATAAGCAAAAACATCGACAACTCGTGATTACAATTAGCTTTTTTGAAATAAAGAATGACAGAATGCGTTTCCCTTTGAGCAGGTCTTATTATTTGACATTTGTAATAAGTGAAGCAGCTGACTCTACCTATTATACAGTTTGTAGCAGAAAATCGTACATTAATTGATTCCGTATACAATTTTGCCCATATTTTCGAAAATAAAAGAGGCAGAGAATTGTAATTTTTACTGGTGTTTTGGGATCTCATTAGCTATATTATTTCTCAAAATGGCCTCTCTTGGCTACCAGCATGACCTCGACCTGGGGCGGAAGACCCAGCAAGTTTTCCTCACAAATTCCTCGCTCATGTCCTCCCACTCCTTGTCCACCAGAGCCTTCTGGGACTCAACAATGGGTTGAGATGCCGTACTAGCCTTCCTCTCAATGACAGGCTTGAAGGTGGTCAAAAGTCCTCTGATCAGGATCCCTTCGGGGGCGTCTGCAGGATTATGATTTCCCAGGGGTCCTAGTTTTTGGATTTTTTTTCAAAAAAATCCGCTGCCAAGACTCCGTGCAAGGCTCAGGATATCCTTTTTCAGTTTTTTCACCTTGAAGACGATCCTCTCCGAGGATCCTGACAATTTCTGCTACCTTGAGATGGACGTCAAGAAAGTGTCAAGCAGTCAAGTCCTTTTTCTTTGACCCTCCATCGTCGCTCTCGATCGTAATACGAATATTGTTTAAAAACAAAATGTTCTAATTGGATTATAGAATGAGTTCATGAAACTTAAAATAGTTTAAAATAAGGGGTTTAAGCTTTATACAAGTTTAAATCCTAGTACATGATTCGTTGACGCACACTCTACACACAAAAAGGGTATGACAAATGATTTTTATTTTTATATTATTTTTTTATAAATAAAGGCCCATCGTTTTCAAATCGTGTGATTTTATATTTATTGATTTATGTAGATATTGATAAAGTTCTCAATTTAACTGTGTAAAATAAATAGTATGTTCATGATAATTAACAGTGGACAATAAAACAAAAATACAAAAGGCTAGCTACCATATGTTTGTTTTTTTCTTCAAATAAACTCCTCTTCATTTTAAGAGTCGATGTTACGAGTGGATAAAAAAGTCGACTTTATGCCACGGCTCAGTTTTTGAGATAAAAAAAATATTTATTGTACATTTCTTTCAGCTTTTTTCATTAATTTTTATAAGTTGACTATTTTATTATTTTAAGCAGCTGACTTTGCGTATTATGAACTCAAAAAGAGTTAAAGCATAAGATTTATATATATATATTTTTTCATTTATATCAATCAAGGGCCTTCATTTATAATTATTGTCTTTTTATCCTGTGTCTTTGATAAGATTATCAGTTCGATGTTTATAATAAGTAATAACTAATAACTATTCTCAAAATAAAACAGTTGACAAGAAGGAAAATACAAAAGACTAGCTGTCATTTGTTTGTTTCAAAATTTCCTTTCCCATTTGATGATCGAGGTTGAGAGGGAATAAAAAAGCTAGTCGTGTGTAGTGAGTAATATTTATTAAAAAGTGGAATGATTGTTTTATCACGTAACCTTTCACATTTTCTAATGAAACATTCAATTGAAACAATACTTCAAACATTTTATGACGGATTGATCATCAACATAATTTTTAATTACATGATGTGGTTGCATACTATTTTGACAACTAATTTCACTGCAGATATGTCTTTAATTTTCCTTTATCAAGATCTGATAAACGTCAAGTAGCAAAAATCCCAAATAATTCAAACGGATATTTTCATTTTCAATTTATTTTAATGTCTAAAGTAATAATAAAATAATGAATAAAGATATAATATAAATGGTCTTTTGTCAAATGGTAAATCAAACTACATAAATGAAATTGTGATGTATTGAATCTACATTAGATAAATGCTTACTTTGCATATATATTATATATCCATATGCCTTTTTGGAATACTGCCTGCATAAATTATTAGACTCCGGCCTATTGTCATCTCAAATAGTTGCCTTGTAAATAAATTACCACCGGCCTGCGGGAAAATTGCTATCAATTATCTATATATGTAGCAAAAATAAAAACTAATTTATTCATCTACCGATCCGTTCTATTTACAGATAGGACGCATCCATTGAAGGATGCGTTGATTTTTTCCCCATCTGCAAAAAAACCCGTTGAAGATTGAGAGTGGCGACCCAAAATATGCATTAGCATGACTTAATTACGAAAAACGCGATTTTTTGGAATCAAAAAATACAACTTAAAACCAATTTATGATATGTTCAAATACTTCATTTAACTATATTTTTTTATAAAATATGTGTTACTTCACAAGCATTAACCTTCTCGTCACACTGGCGAAAATATTGCTGCTTTTGACGAGGAAGGACACGTCTATGGCGCCAACCCTGTCGTGATGACAACTCGGAGCGAATCCAAATTTGAATGAGAGGTGCGGCTGACATTATTCTCCAAGACACTCAAACTGAAAAGTACAAATAGTTGAGGTCAGGGTTGTATAAGGATCACATATGACCAGTATAGAAGTCAGTCTTATTGCTGCCATAGAAGTTCTGCAGCCTTTTCAAAACTGACGCTGGAGCAGAGGGGATCGCAGACGCGTCGCCTTTTTTGTTGATGCTACAACATTTTTGCACTTATAGATATGGGATAAAAGTAGTTTTCATTTATGTATTTATTTCAGCTATCGTTCGGTTGTGTAATAAAAGCTCATAATTAAAATTAACAAGGATGAATCGTTATTAAATGCATATGCAAGTTTTGATCCCCCACTCTTTAGAATGCAGCGGTCGGAGCTGCCAATGTCCTATTTGTAATAGATGTAAGGGGTGAGTGGTAGTTTGTCTTTGATGCGGCGGTGTTTTTTTTATTGTGCCTCGAGATCCTAAGTGTATACTGAACAACCTATTGACTTGAAGCATAGACGATTCTCTAGCTGTTGTTTTCAAATGGCGGGGATGGTTTTAACCAGTATCGAGGTCTCACGGTTATTCTACACAAATCCCTTGTGGCCTAAATGCAATTTGGGAAATAAGGTGGGCTAATGAATTTTCGCCTATCAGCAAAGGGGAAAATCCTTAATTAAGTTGACCCCATCTTTAGATGGGGTGGATCATTAGTTGAATTTCTATTAATATAGTATAATTGGGGTATTTATCAATTGATAGTAACTTTCATGAAAGCAATTTTGGGTGCACAATCTGTGTGATATATTTGCAATAAATTTTACTTTGATAATTAGGTTTTTTTGCTACTCAGCAGTAGAACAAAGTGTTTAAATTAGTGTTGAGACTCGGTCAAATACCAACCTTTTTTAGACGAATCTAGAGCGAATTTTTCTTTGAAATGTCAGTACAGAACTAACGTAATTAAAGGACCTAAGTAGTTTAGTCCGCTAAAAAAACATCACGATCTCAGACTGAAGCCCAACACTAATATAAGCATCCATCTTCATTCAAACTTGATCAATATTACATAAATCTGTATAATTACGGTGTTTTTGTATTATTTTATCGATGGATTTGATATGGTGCAGTTGAAATCGACCTGAAAGGAAGTGAATTATCATAAATTATAATGATTATCAAAAAAATGTTGGGTGCCCCCATGGTGAGGGTGGGAAATATTTATCTTTACCTCTGTTTACGTCTTGAAAGGAATTTGTTTATATCAAGGTAGTAAAAACAATCTGCGGTGGTTCAATAATTTTCTTAGTATACCTATATTTAGAAAACTTAATCAGCTAAAAAGATTTGCTTTCTGACTTGTACGTGAACAGTATTTGAAAAAGGGGTTATTTTTTGATTAAAATGGCGACTTGAACAATTGCAATTGGGATTGTACTAGAGATTGATTCCCAGCTTATTCAGATGCGGAAATTTGATAACTTTTTTTTATGCGGGATAATATATTTATTCTCAGAATAACACAACTTCTTCTACACTTAATATATAGTTAATAGTTTTGCCTACATGTTTTTTAATATTAATAGGGTGTACTAAATAATAGTAGAAAAGTGGTCAGGTTAAATAAATTTAATTACTTCAATAAAAGTATACAGATAATGAACGTACTTTTCAGACTTGTGAACGGAATGCAAAGTTTACAAGCATGAAGCATTTTTTTTAACTCTGTAAAAGGGATTTTTTTCCCCTTAATTCTCACAGGATTTACTCTTAAAATTGAAATAAACTAAAAACAAAACAAACATGTGTATTTTACAAGGAACACCTTCAGAAATTAATTTTAAGTGATTTGAATCATTTAAGAAGAATTTTAAGTTTCAGATTTAGAGTTCTTAAAATATTTTACTACTTCACATCTTTAAAAGAAGTACTACATCTAATCGGTTTATATTGCTATTTGAGCGAATTAATTGAACGCTAAACTGGAACAAATACATTGAATTGGTGTTAAACATTTCATTTGATGGAGTTTGGCTAGGGCCAAATACATATTTATTGTAACATATGAAATTAACGTATGTTCAAATCATTATTATGAATCAACCTTATAGCTAGAAGCCTGATTCCTAAATCATAACACCCAATTTAAACCAAATTAATTTAAGCTTATATATTAGTTCCTTGATCAAATTTTAGCAACTTGGATGTGTTTTGAATGGTACGAAAATCCATTCCAAACTATGACTATTCCTAAAATAAAAACTTATTAACATCTGCATAGTTTAATTTCACAAAGTATTTATAAGAAATTATACCTCAACCTACCAATTCACCCTTATATATAGCTTCTGACCCTAATTTATTTTATTTACTTTATGAATTGAACCCTGAACGGAATGGTTAAAAGCTAAGAAAATAAATAGAACGGAATGCTTACAAGCCTGGTCATTTTATTATTACCATATAATTTAATTAGTCAATGAAAGGAGTTCTTAGAACTAACTCATTTCATAGAAATACACTATCCTGTATTTTAATACAGGATAGTCTATTTCTTCCCAGGCATTGCGTTACCTTGCTAATAAAAAATACACTATATATTTTTTATTAGCTGCCGATTCCCTTGTTTCACTTAAAACATCATGCCTAAGTCATAATTTATTATTTCTGATAAATCAACGAAGTAATCAGTTGTTTAATATGTATTCAAGGACATAAAGGACAGGAATACAATTTATTTTTAATCCTTCGTCGTACATATTATATATAAATTTATTGGATATTTTTTTATTTCTATAAATAAATTTTGGCTATGTATGCTTACGTTTTAAATAAAGTTTTAAATACAGTATTGAATGTAATATCATATAGGATTTTAATATTATGAAATATATTAGAGCTTGTACGATACGGAGTTGTACCGTGGTTCAGTTCTGTACGACCCTTATGGTTAGGTACGTTTTGACCCTCGGTGTAGTACGTATATATAAATATAATCATATATTAAATATATTCAAATTATAAAGGATTTGTTATTTTTTTATATAAATAGATTTAGACTAATTTAATTATTTTGTTTAATTGTTATAAAACTTTATATTCATTCTCTGAATGTTGTTTTTAAATTCAGTTATTATACAACTTTATGTAATACCCTTGAGTTTTAATATAAGAAATTGTATAATACAAAAATGTTTGTTGTTTTTTACTAATTGATTGAATATTTTTTTTTCTCTCATGCGTTGTATAGCTGTGAATCTATACGAGTATTGTTTGGTATACCGGTACTATTTGGTAGACTGACTCTAAGTATTTAAATACTAATGTTTGTTTTGGTACTAAAATGTGCTCAAAAAATTTAGAATCGTGACGACACTCATTCCAACCCAAAAATGTAACTATTATAATCTAGTGACGTCCATTGTTTAGCTAGAAGCTTTAATTTTTTAGGTTGAGGGCTAGATTCTGTAAATGCAGTATTTTTGAAGAAATATAATACTGTTAAATGAGGTAATCCTGTTGAAGGAATATGAATTTGAGGTATCCCTGTTGTCACCTGAAGAGAAGAAGGAGAACGCGTGGTATATTAAATTGAGAAAAGGAGAGTCATCCATGATCAGTGATCATAGTATATTGTATTATATTAATGTGGCTCTAATTAATTAATATTTTTAATTACATTTACGTATAATTGAAATTTAATATATTTGATTAACTAATTGTATTTGAATAATTTAGGTTTATATTGTCTTAGCAATAATCATCTTGGAATATTCGCATTCAAGAAGATTTTTATTTATTGTCAAAGTTTACAAAAAATGTACATATATTATAACCCCCCCCCTCCCAAAGACGTCACCTTGGTTCTTCGAACAGAAAAAATGGACTTTGTTCATTCAGTGTCTTTAAGGTCTCACATGCCAAAAATCTATTCAACCCATCCAAAGTAATGTTTTAACATTAAAAATAACAAATTATAATTTGTAAATACCAAAACTCATGTTTTTTAATGTTACTTTTAAAATATGATTTTATTTTTTTTCGTTCATCTTCTTCATTGGGGTTATTGTCCAACATTTTAAGGAGCTTGTCATTGAATTCATCGTATCGCAAAAACTTCTGAAATCTTTCTCTCTAGTAGTCAAAGGCTCAAAGTCATAATTTGACTCAATCTGTTCACGTTTCACTCTACCGACTTTCAAAATGACTTCAAACTGATGTTCGTATTTTAACTATTGCTTCTAACATATAACTCTGAAGATGGCAAACATGGAATGCAAGAAATTCTTTAAGTACTAGTATGAATTAAAACTAGGATCTCATTTTTTTCGACTCTTTAGAATAGAAAATTCTTCATATTAAACCCCCTCCACCCCCCAAACAATGTTCAATCATTATGATATTGACAGTATTAAAATATTTTAAGCAAATCTAAATTGTCATTGAATCATGGTGATTAACGTATCACAAGAGAAAAATCCCAGTGTTAATTGAAAAACTGATTTTCAGAATATCTCAATGACTCGGCTGTTATGTAATTTTCTGGATTTCTTATACATATGATCGGTGATACTTGAATGAAGTGGTGGGACACCCCATGAAGAATTGGAGTGGGGAAAAAATGAGACTATAGTTGGAGCTCTAAAAAAAAAATATTTTTTCTATAAAAATGACTTTTTAGAAACATATTAAAAAAACGTTATTCAACTAAATATCAACACAATGTAGGAAAAAGAAGCTTTCGCATATAATCACATATATTTCACTTCAAATTATTTATAATTCAACAATATATTTATCTTTCTTTACAATTTAAATTTAAACTATCTGAAGAAGAGGATTTTTGTACATATAAACTTATCAATAATACTCTTCAATTCGTCATGATAAAATTAATTAATTCCTTTGCTGTTCCGGCATGGATAAAACTAAAACTCGTCAATTTAAAATTATATGTAGACCGATTCTATAGATGAATTGTGCGTTTCAAAAATTGGAACATCGATCTACACTAACTTCATATGATCAATCAGGATGGACTTTAATAATGCAACGGCGAAAAATACATGCGATACTGGGTAGTCAATTAAAATCTGATCACTCACTAATACAATAATTAATTAAGGTTGAGTGATTTAAATTTCAATAAATTAAAGTTTAAACATGCATTAATGCCAATCCCTTAACTACACGTTTTGGGTGCTTATTGAGAGAAAGGCTTGCAGTGTCCATCATCCACACGCCGAGGCCCTCAAAGCTACTATCGGCCAGCACTGGCAGGCCATCTGCAGTGGGTGATAGAACTTCCGCCGCCGCTGGGAAGCGATCATTGCCGGTAAGAGTGGCTAGATTAATGATTAGAAGAGCAACGACACCTACTTATTGATATTATTAATTTTGTTAAAATTGTATTGTTTATTAATAACTTATATCTTGTTAAAGTTTAAAATTCAAAGTATTTGGCTTTAAATGACCACTTAGTATATGTTTTGGTTCCTTACAAGTTGTTAATAAAAAAAATGAGATGGAGTTTATAAAGTGAAGAATTTAAAGTAGACGTCTTGTGATAAGGATATTGTGGTAATTGAATTATTTTCATTAGATGATTGACAATAGGTGATTAAGAGGGCAATTTCCCCATTGTTTCGTGATAATTGATAATGATTATTGTTAAGTATTATAAATGCCATACTCCTTAATGATTAGTGTTAGGCTTCAGTCTAAAAATCCGTTATGAGTGGACCGAACTATTTCGTTCTTTTAAATCATTTCAGTCTGCACCTGTCTTGATGAAAAATTCGGTGAGGATCTGGCTTATAACTGAATATGTTTCATTCAAAATTCTATCGACGAATTGTTCACGACGTCAGATTTGTTTCAAAATTGTGAACACCAACCTACAATAACGTCATATGAAGTTAAATGTGTTGCATAATTTATATTTCTACAACTTCTAAATAAGAAATTGGTGCATAGAATGTGATGAATAATAATCGGTCAACAATTTCAAAAAAACGATTAAACTTCGATCTACAGTCTAGATCTCAGTCTGGGCAGACATATAGGTTCAAATAGGCCTAAAGACCAAATAAATACGGAACTGAAAAAAAAAAAATCATGAACCGAATCTTAATACTTAAGATCCTACAACTTTGGAACATTCTACATACATACACACTTACGAGGGTCGTTTGAAAAGTCCAAGAGATGCCACTACTGGTGTGTCTCGAGATTATGTTTATTTTGTAGCGTCTCTTGGAAAAACACACACAAACTTTCATCCCAGATTTGTTTATTTATTTTAAACGACCCTCATATAATATGTGTAGAAAATAGTAATTCATTATTTTTTAAATAGATGACTTTAGTAATATGTATCTAGCATTGTATAAGTCCGACCAATTTATGCTGGATTTTTTAGAAAATTAAGATTTCCAACTAAAAAAACTTGAAGACAGTTTTGTGATTATTTGACCCAGTATTGTTTGAGCACGGGTATAAGATGGAAACCAGCGAAGAGAAAATACGGCATTTTTAAAGTTTTTTTTTTTTTTTTTTTTTAAATAAAGACAAACAGTAAGCAAAGCGGCTGAAAATTTGAATATTGTTGTTTGTCCGGATACTATAACACCGAATTACCCGAAAATTTGGTTTCGGTAATTTTGATGTCAAAGATACACTACGCTTTGGAAGGGTAATTGAGAAATATACCCTTAAAATAATGGAAATCATCAGTGCGACGGTTATGTAAGCATTGTCGAAGGGATGAGCATTGATGGAGAAAAAAAATTAAAAACAATGGATTTCTTTTTGCTAAGCCTAATATTTTGTAATATAGTGTGCCACATCATACTTTGCTTTAACGAAAAAGGAAATAAAACAAGTTATCAAAAAGAAAGACCTTTTTTTTTTTGTAATTATAGTACATATTTTAAAGTTTGATTGTACAAAGTTTTTAAAATCATATCCGATAGGGGACGTCCACCATTGACCATACACTGAATAAAACAACTTTCAGTATTTTAATATACGAGTGATTTATTCATTATTTTTTTTTTGTTATTCTTAAAATAATTTAAAATTAAGAGGTCTTAAAGAGACAATAATTCTTATACAAAGAGATACAAAGTTTAATTAGCAGTAGATCTTTATTTTTAACTTTGCAAATTTATAAACAATTAACTAATATCCGTAAATTCCACCAATACAAACTGAAGAGCTAAAATGCAATTTGTTTAATTATTCTGTTAAACTATTTTTTGACAATATTTATTTTTGACGACAAACGCAAGTTCCTCACTAGTCAAAGGCATAATAACAAACGACTGTATTTGTAAGAATACTTTAAAATATCACCTCTAGAATGAAACAACGTCTACTCCTCTCCTACTTTCTAAGCCAAATTGGTAAGCATTATACAAAGAAAGTTATGCTACTGCACTCTGTATTTTCTAATCACTAGTATGCAATTTTATTCATTCAAAGTTAGTGACATTTTTTTCTTTCTGAGTTCAATAAGGACATAAACAAATAATTTTACACCAAAATCATTAAGATTACTCTTCGTCTTATATGAGCATAATTATTGATAGCAGGAAAGGAAACTTGTCAACTACAAAAAGAAAAAAAAATGTGAGAGCTTAAAATTGCTACTATATAGCATCACTGCTCATGTCTTTTAATTATATATACAGGGAGCGGGGATCAGATTGTCGCCTACTTTAAACCTTGATAACTTGAAGACGACATTATCAAATAAAAAACCGGTTACCAAATAGGAAAGCTATTCTTGTCAGCTGACGATACGTAGTTCAGTTAGCATCATGCCGTCATCATTTGAGGAGATAAAGAGCTATAAGTGGAACGAGGAGCTTTCGAGGTCCGCCGTAGTAATGACATTGGTTAATAATGGAGGTGAAATCTCCAATTCAACGATTGCTTCAACCTTAGGAGTTAATTTACGGACTTTCAGCGTATCAGAAGCTAGAGGACACCTGGGATGTTGATGCTACCATAAAGGGGCACCCAAGGAGGAGGGCGCCGACAAGAAGGTCAGGGACACCTTTGTCGACAAGGTGAAGAAGATTGTTGATGACCCTACCAGGTCCATGAAGGCCATGGCGAGGGATCTGGGCTGCCATGAGAAAACAATAAGGGACTGTGTATCTGAGGATTTAAGGTGCAGGAGCTACAAGATGCAGGTGGGCCAGATCTTGACCCAGAAGGCAAAGGACAACAGGCTGATGAAGTCAACAAAATTGCTCAACAAGCTCAAGCACCCAAAGCAGCCCGGGATGCTGTGGTTTTTCTCTGATGAAAAGAATTTCTGTCAAGATCAGAAGTTGATGTCAACAAGCATAACAACAGGCGGATAGGCACCACCATGTGAGGAAAGTGAAGACCAAGTTCCTGCAATGGTCATGGTGTTTGGGGTGGTCAGCAGTGAAGGTTATGCCTCCCCATGTTTGAAACGGGTCTAAAGGTCAATACAGGGTCTACCTGGGTTATCTGGGCAAGGGGTGCCATGAGAAAGGACAGCACCCTATGTGTCCAAAATCTCCATGCAGTGACTGAGAACTGTATCTCGTAACAAGAGGATTTAAATCCTTTGGTGGGGCAGGAGCTACAAGACATCCATAGGGCCAGCCTGATGGACTCCATCAAGGAGGTATTCGGCAACATGGACAATGAGATGGTCAGAAGAGTTTGTGGCCGGTTCAGATTGAGGCCGTTATTGATGCCAACATTATAAATGAATGGCTACAATCATAGTTTTGATTTTCAATAAAAAGTTAAAAAATGTATATTTTGTGTTGTTTTTTGTAGAAAAATTTTTGCTGACAATTTGATCCCCTGTGCATCTTGCCTCGAAAAAACTTTTGCCGCAGGTAATTTTACCTTTGGGAGATTTTGCAAATTTTGACCCACTGAATGGCAAAAAATAGATTCGTGGCAAAAAAAAAGCGGAGAATATGCCGTGTAGCAAAAAAAGTAGGCGGCAAAATTACATGTGGCAAAATTTTTATCAATAATTTTTAATGTAGGGGTTTGGTCTAAAAAACCTATATTGGTCTGATACCATTATGAGTTCAGAGTCTCAAACCAACTCGGTCCCTTAAAGAAGTTTATTCTGGAATAGCCTTAAACAAAATTCAGTCTGAATCAGTCACACACACACAAAAAAAACAGCAACTTAGTTTTCTATAAAATTTACACTAAACCTATTCCAAAAATGAAAAGTTGTTGATTTCATGTGTCTTTGAAAATAGTAAACTTAAATTAAGTTAAGTGTCTCCTATTTCTCGGTTCACATTAATCAGGAGTAAGTAGAAAATCGGTCCATGGATTGGAATCAAGAATAATGGATCCAAAGATTGAGATCGAAAACATCGGTTCAGTATTTGAAAACGATTACATTACCATCTACAGTCTGGACAGAAATATCAATTCAAATCGTTGTCGAAAAAATAATTTAAGACCAAACCAAAAAAAAAAAAAAAAATCGGTCTAAGACCGATTTCAACCATTAGAGTTAATCAACCTTGAATCTCTCCATATATGTATATTCGAATAATATCTAATTGTTATCTTGCAATACTATTGATTCAAAGTTATTGTCTCATCTTTTCTCACTGATCTCATTCTGATACTCTTAGAACAAGTTCTTTCTTCTCAATATAAATTATAATCTTATAATGATAAAAAGACAATCAAATACAAAGTAAAGAAAATATTACATTCTTATCTCCATTGTATTTGCTCAAGTCTCCTTTATGTGAGTCAAAGTAATATTTATAATAAATGATTATATACGTATTTATAATAATGATATCTATCTATTAATTCTATATTTACTAACTAAGAAGGGTAAAAGTTAGATCTAATTAATCTTAGAAGAATGAGGGAATACCTTATCTTTGATGATCAGTAACTTTTCATATGAAGTTATTTGATTTATGACACTACTTGCAAGGTTATCAATGCTGTTCTATCATTTAGTTACATCTGATAAAATACATATGTATGAACTACAGCATTGGTTTAACGTTATAGAGATTGTAAGATTTCTTGGTTAATGAATTACATTGTATATCAATCAGGATCAAATGTAGAAAAATCACATGTCTTGAAGATAGTAGGCGAAGTAAAAAGTTCTGTGCGTTTTTTCGCACTATTTTGACAATAGAATTAACATAGTTTGGATTTCCAATTTAGATGGTTCGAAACGGTTATCTGGCTATTCTTTAGTTCCCCGAAAATAGAATAAGCGCTCACATGCCCTTCCAACTCGACGATTTCCATTATTTTATCGACATTTTTGACGCCCATATTAACAGAACGGAATCGTTGGAACCAGCACAATTTTTTTAGGCCACATGCTCCACCTTATTTCCTTGGTTCTATTGATACTGAAGAATGGTATCGAATTTTCACTTTGTTTACTTCGTTTTGGAACGCTGTAACACACAACTGGCTCACCAAATACAAAACTGAAAATCAATTTTTTTTTCAGCGTACGCTTAACCTTTAAGCATACTTTCAGCTTTTTTTTATGCAATGTCGTGAGATATAACTTACAAAAGACATCTAGCAAAAACCCTCAGAACCTTTTACTTAACTTAATATCTTGATTGAGTGACTCTACATACGTACTCAATCAATAAATGAGCTTGATTTTCTTGGTTCTACTGGTTATTTCTGGTTCTGTATATAGTAATACGGCAAAGTATATCAGTATGTATGAGTCTTTGAACCATATGAAGGCATTTTTGATTTAAGACATAACAATGTAGTCAATGAGGATATTGCAGATCTGGGCATATAGCATAGAGCATGTATACAGGGTGCACTGAATGTAGTGCTCCCTGATGTATATTATGTACATATTTTTGATCTAAGAAAGAACAATTTAGTCATATTTATAAAATATTACAGGCGTGTGCATATACTGGGGTGAACAGAAGTATCAAAACAATATTTTCAAGAAAGTTTTCATAATATTAAGATAAAATTTTATTACATATGAAATTTAAATTGGAAAAAGTGAAATTTATTATGTCATTCAATATGATCACCCTCGGTATTGATCACCAGCTTTCAATAATTATATTGTTAATAGTCGTTTCTTAATCCGTTCTAGTACTTACACTCCCAAAGAACTGTCTTAAGAGTAGATTGGACTGTACCGAATAAATAAGGACTCACACAACACTACAAGGTAGTAGTAATGTATTCTATTAAAATTACAATTCTTACTTTTCCTTTTGATTTACACTCCCTATAGCAATTTTTGCATCTCTATTCAAAATACCAGTTTATAATTTGATGACAAAAGATAAATAGATCAACCAACCAAAATACTTGAACACCTTAAGACATTCCTAACAAAATTGTTTTAAATACAATGCCCTCTTTTCTTCTATAACTATTCAACTCTAAAAAACAACCTTTTATTGGTCATAAAAATAGAAAAGAAAAAAGATTCCACGTCTATTTGTGGAGTAATCCTTGAAATACAACATTTCTGAAAAACCGAGCGTGTTCTAACTCTCAAATTTATCCTAGCCTTTAATTTATGTACACAAATAAATACTAAGGCAAGGCTAATAGAAATACAAGGTTATACCATAACGCGTTTCCGACTGACGTTTAACTTCCACCACGCTTATTAATAGTTACGTCATGTAGTATAACTGTTACCAAGAGTAGCTATGCATTGATTTCATGGACTCTTACTATTAGAGTACAGTTTTTATGTTCTATGACGTCAAAATCAGTCTATCTTGCAAAGCTGTCGGTACTATACATCAAATTAAAAGTTCTGGCAAGTCCGACTACATCTTAACATGACTTTGTATTTCTATTAACATTGTACTAAGGGATAAATACATCAGAGTTTAAATAAGGTGACCCGTCGTCCTCTTTCGCCTGTTGATGTCCTCTTTTTGCATTCAGGCCTGAGTGTCCGGAGACAATTTAAGATATATACCATTTATTCAGGCTATAGACTATTTTCAAATTAACTTTCAATAAAAGTTAATTTGAAAATAAGGAAAAATCATAATCAAATTTAAAAAGAAATACTTTTAATTGAATCTATTTTATGCTTAAAGTATATAATTGATTCTATAAAATTTATCTAATCATTAGTCAAAAACTTCATCAATGAATTCAAACTCAAGGGAACTAAAATTTTCTATCAGTCTTCATTTACTCATTCTTACATTTCTAAATTAGATATAATTCAAACTTCAAACTTTGTAAAAAAGATGAACTCTAATGAAGTGTAATCATACTGATTCATAGAATACAGATAAATAATATCGCAACAATTGAAGTTGTTTCACGAAACCTTCCACCTCTTCTTATACTCTAAACGAACATTATTTAATACATTTATGGAAGAAATATATATACATTATTAGGAATGGAAGAAATAAAGGCTGTACAGTGGCGTCTGCATGATTTTTTTTTTTTTTTTTTGGGGGGTGGCTTGGTTTTTTACCTTTTTTTAAAAAAAAGAAGTTCAATTTTTTTTTCAACAATTACCCTTTCTTTTTTCTTAAAAAGTTCGTCCTTCAATTTCTTTTTATTACTTCTTACTTCTATGTCCTTTTTTTTAGAAAATAAATCAATAAATTGATTTTTTTTCGGGGAGGGGGGATAATTGTTTTTCCAAAAAAGGCTTTGTTTTTTTTTTAACTTCTCCAATTTTTGTGGGAGAAGAGAAGTGGGGTACGCCCCTGTATAACGATATAATAAAGCTCTTATACTTAAGGTAGCACATTCATAAAGTTTAAAAGCTCAAGATGGTACGCTTAATGAAAGTATTGAAGAATGTCCTTCCTGGATTTAATTTCTTCCAGTTACACATATTCCTCTCAAACTTTTTCATTTTCTTCAAATAATTGATTTGATAAAAAAGTTAGAATGGATATTATTTTCAACGGCAACAACGAAACATTAAAAATATCAACCTAAAAGTTTCGGTAGACTACGATCAGCCACTTATTTTTAAAAATCTAGGTGTATTTTTGTTTAAAAAAACTATTTTCATTCCTACAGTTGTAGAATTTTTCTCATCCTTCTATCGGCAATCAAAATTAACTATAGTAAATCTTAAGAACAAAAGTTATACTCGTATATAAAAGACATTTTATGGCTTCAAGTTTTAATTTTTTTGGATATAATATATAGATTTCCCTGGTTTTAAAAATAATTGTTATATAATTATTGAAGAAAAGATAACGACTTCTTTAGAACACGTGGAAATCTTAAACGAAAGAAGGCTTATAGAAAGTTTCATATCTCATAAATGACTGATATTAACGTGCTGTAATTTGACATAATTTTTTCCATGTGTTTTTAAACCTTTTTGTACCAAACAAACATCGAATTCTATGAAGGTAAGTTAAAATAGAAACATTAACGCCTTTATGGCCCAAAAAATTAACATTACAATCAATATTTAATACTAATTGGTCGTTATAGATCCTACCTCAGGAGTCAGGACTCAATTTTGAGAAGCACTAATCTAAGTATCTGGAAGATTCCCTCAGGCCTATGACCTTGTGGGGGGGGGAGGGTTTGTATACCCTGCTACACTTTCCTCACTAAAAGCTTGATGTCAATTTTGAAAGAAATTTTTCGCCAAATTTTGTCACTTGTATTTGATTATACATGTCAAATTTCGTATTTTTATACAAAACGAAAACATTAACACATATTTAAATTTTCTCAAAAAAATTTTACAATTTTTTTTGCTTCAAAAAATTACAAACTCTGAAATTAATTATTTTTTCCAGAAGAAAAAGTCATTGGTCATATTTTGTCACTTTTCTAAGATTATATTTGTGAAATTTTATATTTGTACAGGGAATTTTTTTTTTAAGTCAAAGTGTTTTATAAAACCTAATTTTTAATTTGTTTATCTGAAAATACTTAAACTGTCAATTTTTGACAAAAACTGATTATTTTGTCCAAAAAAATAAAAAGTATTTCGTCAAAATTTTGTCACCTTGAATTAATTTTATTCTTCAAATTTGGTATTGATATACAGGGTTTGTCAGCATAACGTGAACTGGATATTAATGTTCATTTTCCTATTATAAATGAAGGCTTAGTAAATTTTTTTTTGACATTCTAGTTCGGCCATCCTTTGTTCATAAACACACGTTAATAAACAATTCGTCATCTCGTCATCATGAGAAAGCAAAAAGCTAAAAGTCTGCACATCTCAGATCTTTTAGAGGTTAAAGTTGAGGTTGGGAGGACTAAGGATATTGTGATGTGCTCCAAGAGCCTTGTTTTCAAGGTGAACAAGATGAAGTATGATAGTGAAGACTTCTTCAGGAAAGTAGTATGTGGAGGGAACAATTTAAAGAGGGATTTGGAGTTCTTGTTTCCTTAAAAAAGAAAATCAAGAAGGGTCCCTCCAACTTGATGAATTGCCTTCCCAACGACTTCTCTGTGGCTTCTTGGACCTTCAGGAGGGCCACGATGGGGATTTTGAATTGCCCTTATTTTTTTAATTACTGAAATATTTATAAAGCAACCTCTCGAGTCCATGTTTTGCTGACCAACCCTGTATAAAACAAAACATTATGTGTTAATTGTGAAGAATTTGTCAAATAGCCCAACACTCCCTGAAGATAAATCTCAGAAACATCCATTTTATAAAAATTAGATATTTTATACTTTACAGTGATGTGCATATATACTGCAGATTGGTACAGACCTTCTTTTTTTAAATTTAAAATACTCTACCAATATTTTATAAGTCATACTTTATGTTACATATATTTTGGAATAAACTTTCTTAGTGTTCAATTCTTTTTTGATTTTTTTTACTTAGAAATATGCATTTTTTAAAGATGGATATTTTGTATGTTAGTGACACTTGTTATAATGTGTTTCTATATATTGTGTATAAATAGATTTATATGGTAAAATTAGCTAAAATTAATCGGTCATTAACTCATACCACAAATTTGAGTAAATAGCATATAACTATCTCAAACATGTCTTTGAAATATTTTTTTTTTTTTTCATAAAATGATAACTCCCAGCCATTTTTAAGATACTTCAAAGTGCTGATTTTCCAAATATTTCGAAGGAGTCGTGATCCCTCTAATACTATTCCAATATTATACAATCATTATTGCTTTGTTTATTTTCAAAAGCATTGCAACCAATATAAGCCTCTTAAATCAAATATTGTTTCATTGTCAATTTCTAATAACAAAACATTCTGTGTAACCCTTTGAATACGCCCTAAATTGTACGTGATCTAGCCAAAATAGATCGTCACAATAATATAAGGAGAAATTAATATATTTTATTTCAAAGTGGCCATATTAGGGCCAATATAAGTCTCTTAAATTCAATAAAAGTTTTAAACTATGGCTTAAGTTATTGGGTACGTTAACTCATTCCACATATTTGAATACAAAGCCTATAATTAATTTAAATATGTCTATAAATATACACTGGCAAGGAAAAGATTGGAAAAATACTTTTTTTGTCATTTTCATCAATGTTAATTACTTTATCAATATTTTTTACTTTAACCTGATGAAAAAAATAGATCTATGAAATGTTTTTAATTATTTGTTTATTCAAATCCAGTTGTTTTGGAAAGGCTTAATTTCATTCGTAATGTTTATCTCTGACAAGTTTGTGAGATTGGTATTTAATTCTTTCGTGAAGAAACAAGTCATTTCTTATGGACAGAGATTAATTGAAAGGAAGTTTGTTTTTCAACAATACAACGACCCAAAAATACATCTAAACTCTGCAAAAACTTATTGGAAAAGAAGGAAACTCTCACATCTTATCTATTATGAAAGGAGGGTCAATAGATTCTAGACAGAAAAGTGGAACATTTTGAAGAATGCTTGGAATGATATCGCACATGCCTAACTTAAAAAACTAACAGCAAGAATGCCAGAAGTCTGTAAAGGAATTAAAGCTGCTAAGGAAGGACTTTTTGATGAAGCTAAAATTTAAACAAAAATACTTTTTTTTTTAAACAAATAAATGGTTCTACCCTTATTGAACCTTAATTTATCTTCATTTTAATAGCCTAATTACTGTGTTACCTGATGATCAAATCATTGGTAGATAGAAAAATAAGTGAAATTCCATTTTTTTCCAAACTTTTTCTTGACTGTATATATGAAGTACAAAAGTTTTCTGGGCCTTTCTCCTTTTCTTGATTTTTGTTCAAGATTGTTTTTATGTTGACGTACCAAATTTATTTTAGTTTACAAATAAGTTTTCAAAAAAGGATACTCATTAATTAGGGTAGTTCTTTGCTCGCTTCTACAGAAGATATGGCTCCTTAAATATGAAGAAACGATATAACTTTCTACATTTAGAGAAATAATTTAATCTATTTATATACGGAGCAATGATAAGATTGCGCATTAATTGAAATATATTAGAGTTGCTACGAACTTTACAAATATATAGTTCACTGATAACTAAACACTTTTATTTTTCTTTACAAAAAAAACAATTTATTGTAATTTTTTTTATACCCTTAAAATAAAAGGCACAAAAAGCCATTTAGAATATAAATTTTGGTGTCTTTTTCTTGGTTAAAAGATAGCAAAGACTTGCTCCCTCTTTCATTTTTTATATATCAGACTTTGTCATATACTAGTTCTTTGTAAAAACATATTCAATAAATATCATGTATAAATCATAATAGACTCTGTCAAAAGTTAATCATGTCGTTCAAAAGGTAACAGGGTTTGTGGATAAAATAAAATAAAAACTGACCTAAGAAAAAATGTAGATATTAGAACAAAAAAATAAATAGATCCATATATCATGTACTAATGATGAAAAATGAGAATCCAAATGGGAATATAAAATAAAAATGGAGATAAAGAAAAGAACGGAAAAGATTGAAACTATTTATTGACAATTTTTTATTTGTTCTATGAGATTTATATATATTACATGCTGTTATATAGTTTTTTAACCAATGGCATTTAGTTGATGAAGCAAAATATAACTGTTTACGGCCATTTTCTTTCTGGTACTGTTATTGTGCAAATGAATGGTTCTAATGAAATAATCAATTAAAGGAGAATATTTTAGTAAACCTGACTTTTCGCTATTTTTTTTACTTTTCAATACAAGTTCAATTTATAGACT
The DNA here is from genome assembly GCF_016086655.4 of Lepeophtheirus salmonis. Lineage (NCBI taxonomy): Eukaryota > Metazoa > Arthropoda > Copepoda > Siphonostomatoida > Caligidae > Lepeophtheirus > Lepeophtheirus salmonis. The sequence continues at coordinate 1,584,824 of NC_052141.2, read as the reverse complement.
ACAAAATTGTAGTATTAAAACTTGCAGTTTCATTAATAAATACATATATGTATATAAATATATTTCGGAACATTATTATACATTAAATTTCACGCAACCTTTAGTATCTATTGTCTATTTTAATTGTGTACATGAAACTATTACGTATATGATAAAATATCCTTTCCTCTCTGCAACAGTGACACTAGAATCACATGGGCCAAGGATCCATTGACCCTCCCCCTTTTGCAGATTATTTATAATTATCACAATAAAGAAATTTCCTTTTGTCTAAAATATTTTAAATGTTATAATTTTCGATGAGAATATAGCTGGAAATTTTTATTCGTTTAAATTTCGCCTCCTCTGATATATTTGAACTCCAAAGCTTAGGAAACAAAGTTGTTTGCCTCCTTTAAAAAAAATTATAGCCATTTATTAAAAGAAGGAAAAAAATCACTCAAAAATCCCAACAGTCCAGCCACCGAAAAAAGAAATATTGTCAACACACCTGACGACGTCAAACTTATATATTATTTTTAATAAATTGGATTATTGGGTCGGAAGTGAACATTTATAGGCTTCTTACATCCTCTTATGAGTAAAAACATGTACTTTTTAAATTTTTAGTAATTGGTTTATAATTTACAAATAGTGGGTATACTATAATTTAAGGGCTCCAAGATGTACTCAATTATTTAGAATTTCCCTATTTTTTCAAATTTAACTCAAATTGAAGAAATTTTGTAGGAAATGTATTCAAAATATCTAAATAAATAATTTATCCTTCGCATGCGTGAATGCTTCTTTATCGACTTTTATTTCCTTTAATTTTCATTTATATACTGGGCCTTAAAATGAAATCGGCGCTAGTGTGCACTGACGATTTTTTTAAGTTACAGCTGTATGATGATGTCTTTTTTTTTCTTACATCAGGATCATTGTTAAATCAACAAACTTTAGTGAAGTTTTGGCCATCATAGGGATAGCTGCTTCATATATAAAGAATACTACATTTACAGAGAAGGAACAGCGTTAGAAAGGGCCGGTCCAGGTTTAAAAAGTTTGCAATCTTAACAATGTCTCCTACGTCGTGGATTGCCATATTCCACCATTACAGGATAATACTTCGTTGATCAATGCCATTTTTTTCAAAACAGAGGGTCCTAAATGTGACTAGTGTATCAATCCACACTGTGCAAAATATTTGTTAGGCTCTTCTGGAGGCTCTTATTTCTCAAAAAGTTTGCTGAAGTGGCAGATTGGGAAGGATATATGATCCCAAGTATTCTGAATCTTAATCCGATGGATTCTTTTGTCAGGGACTACGTTGAATCCAAAACATATCGAATATCTCATGCTATCAAAGACCTCTCTTATTGTTCAATCAAGGAGACAATGCCCAACATGACAAGGAACTACCTCATCAACACCTCCTCCTCCTTCCAATCCCGGATATAGGTTCATGCTGGAGGTGGATACAAGAGATAGCTCTTTTTCAACATTCATATGTATAATTAAAGCCAATTTTCAAACAAATCTGCGGAAAAATGTGGCCTCAGTGAGAATTTAAAGATTTTTGAAAAATGCACCAATTTGTTCTTAACGGCTTGTAGTTATTTCACTTTGCAATATGGCTCTATATCGGAATTTTAGCCTTAAAAGTGATTATTTCTTTGATACTTTTTTGGTTTTATGCCTTACATAACAATAACAACTGTGGTTTTTAGCCAGCAAACAAAAATGTTGCAACGGAGTAGGATTGTGGAAAGCCATCAGCGTTATTCCAGATTATATTATTGCCAGATACGGAATGATGTTCATGCATATTTTCTTGATCTCATAGATTCTTGTAGCTAATTTAATGTAACGTCAAAATAAATAAGCTGCTCTCCTTCAAAATATTCTTCAAAATTGTCAGGATCACTATGTCAATTTTCAATTGCTATTTATTTTACATATCAAAAATGCTTACGATCTACAACCCCACGAATGTACATACAAATAAATGGACTATATCAAATTGAAAATAGCCATTGGCATTGACATTGATTAAATTCTATTGAAATATGTTAAATTACAAATAGTATTCCAAATAAACCTGTTCAACTTCATTAGGATCTCTATCATAAGCATGATTTGTTAATTAATAAAAAGTGCTATAAATGTGAGTACTTGTTGGGCTCGGAGTATAATTGAAGATCGATAGAGGAGTCTAGCTGAGTGATAAAATAAAATCTAAACCCCTTAAACAATAAAATAAAAATACAATAAATAGATCTATGTATGTTCTGTCTTAATCATTTATGTAGTCACCCCTTGGCTTGGCGGTTTTTTGTAATACTTCCAGGTCTACTTTTGCCTTTTTGACAGAGCCCTACTTCCTCTTCAACGTTTTGGACTTGCTGAATACTGAGGGCATAGACGGTTGTCCTGAAGACGCCTAACTCCTTGGAGTGCACCAATGGACATTTGTCGAACACGTTCAAGTGTCATTTTCTATAATTGTACGTAAGCTAGAGCCTTCAGGTTTATTTTGTTTTATAACTAATTGTAAATACTTTAATATATCGAAATATGAATTAATTTCAATCACTCAACCTGAATTAATTATTGAATTTTTAAGTGGTCAGATTTCAAAGGACCACACGGTAAATTCTGTTTATGCTCTTGCTTGATACGTATGAAACTTTTATATATTTTTTTCATCTCATAGCTGCTAGCAGCTAATTTAATGAAACGTCAGGACAGCTTAGTTGCTCTCCTCCAAAACATTCTTTAAATTGTCACGTACATTTTCGGTTTTTTTTAATGACATACCGGTGGATGATAAAATTATATTCATTTATAAATATAAAACCACACCATTATTACAAAATTTCCAATCTAATATTATTTAAGTAATTACATTAGTGTGATAGAAGTTTTATTGATTCTATAATTTCACAATACTTTTAAAAACATGTTTCTTAGTTTATAATCCTATAAGAGCTTTACAAAAATAATGCATAAATTATTATGTGCATTTTTGTGTACATTATATATTAAAGTAATCTCAAAGTAGGTACACATACATACTTACATTTGCCCTTACATTATATGCAATAAAAACATTCTTCCTTTGGAATAATTTGAAGGAACTCATCTTTCAATATAGATTGCAGAACATCAAATAATGTGTTACTAGTCCAATGGTATTTACGAGTCTATGGAGTCCTTCTGGAAATAAATAACTTGCAAACGAATGTATTATTTTGTCACGAAAATGATACATAAAACAGGGGTGTCCGCAAATATATATATTTATTTATTTTGGGGAGGGAAGGCCCTGATCTTTGGTTTGAAAAAAAATCAAAATTTATTTTAAAAATTTGAAAAATTGTTTTTTGTTTGGAAAAAATTAAATTTTTTGGAAAAAAAAAAATAATAGCTAGTCACAAAAAAATTAATTTTTTGGGAAAAAGTATTCCATAATCCATAGTTATTTTGAAAAAATTAAATTTATTCCAAAATCCTTAGCTGCTTACAAAAAATTAATTAAAAAAATATTATCAAATATAACATTTTTCGGAATTTTTTTTAAAGATCTATACAGAAGAAAATGTATAAAATGTTAAATATAATGGAAAAATGTTGCAAAAATCCATAGCATTTCTCAAAAACGGAAATGTTTTGGGGGAAAAAATCAATGTTCCACAGCTATTTACAATTTTTTTTTTTTTTTTTTAATTTTAAAAATTCCCCGCTATTAACAAAATAATTTCAAATATTTAATTTTCGGAAAAAAAATTCAAAATCCAGATTTATTCATGAAAAATATCAAATATAAACAACTTCAAAAATCTATACCTATTCTCAAAAAATAAATTTTTTGGAAAAAATATCAAATATAAAATATTTAATTTAAGAAAAAAATTAAAATATTCAATATTCTAGTCAAAATTAAAATTTTCTTAATTTGGTGATAAAGCTATTTCAACCCACCCCCTATGGACGCCTCTGTTCTTATTAACACTATTCCTACTTTATTTTCTTCTGAAATACAACAATAAAGACAAAGGTAAAGTTCGAACCGTTCAAGGTTAATAGAGATACAAGGTTAGACAATCACGTATTGTGGCTGGCTGGAATTTTCAATCTGATTTACTCTACCGACTACTGGGCAAGAAAAACAGATTTTGACAAAACACACAACCCCTCATCTACTATGACGTCATTATTAAAAGGGTAGTGGAACTCAAACATCAGTCGTACACACGTACCTTGTAGTTCTATTAGCCTCGGAACCGTTACTATAAATAGTACAATGGCGGCGAATATGCCATGCAGCAAAAACTCCAAGAGGCAAAAACCAATTTTGTATGCGGAAAATTAAGGGACAAGGAAAATGTTCACAGGAAACTTATCCGTCATGGTAGTTTTGCTGTCAGCAGTTTATTTTTGCGTTTTAACCCCTGTCAATGTTCTGAACGCTGATTGGTTGAACTTAGCTATGAACAATTTCCAAGAGTTATTGAATAATAATTAAATAGTTATAAAGAATTAGCTAACATTTGTTTTTTTTTCTCTCTTAATTTTTATGAAAAGGCCTATAAATACAATAATGGTATCCAACAGATCTCGTAAAAAAATAACACCAAGACTTGCCATTTGTTTATGGCCTCAATGACAGTGTTACTTTACTAGCATAGGAATTTACACTGTATTTTGGTAACAGTTGTTGTTTTTCTTCGTTTTTTTCTGAATCTTTTCGAAAAAAATTCACAAATTCACAGCTATTCATAAAAATTAATTTTTTTGGAAATAAAATTCAAAAAAAATAATATGAATATAAATTTATTTTTGAATTTTTTAAAAAATCCACAGCTATTCACAAAAAGGATAATTTTTTTCCGAAAAAAAATTAAAAAAATTAAATTTTTATGACAAAAGTTTCAAAAATCTAAATCTTTTCACAGAAACTTAAACTTTTTGGAACCAAAATGGAAAAATTACATTTTCGGAAAAAAAATTGAAAAAAACATTCTTTGAAAACAAAATTAAAATATTAAATAAAACCTCAAATATTAAACTTTCTAGTAAAAAGAAACAATTCTATAATTTGGGGTGGACTACAGCCCCTCCAGTGCGCCCCCTGTGGACGCCACTGAGTATCTAACAAATCTTTAAAATGTACCGATACCACTTTTACATATAGACTTGATATTTGTTTATGATATCAATCACAGCGTTATCTCACTAACACAGTAGTTTACACTGTATTGTGTTGTCAGCTGTGGATATTTTTACTTCTTTTCATTTTATCAGTGTATTGAAGACTGATTGGTTAAATTCCTAAAAATAATTGCTAAGCTATGGACAATTTTTAACTATTATTGAATAGTAATTTAATAGTTGAGAAGAATTACCTTAATATCAATTAGTTTTGGGTCGTTTTTTTCTTTCTATTTGGTGAAAAGTTTTGAGATACGCTAATGGTAAGAAAGTGCAATTGCTTTAGTTTATCTTATCCCTCTTTCACGTCTTTACTTTTATTGCATAACGCAACCTTTCCTCAGAAAAGATAAAAAGAAAGGAAAAAGTTCCTAAATCTGTTGGTAGTTAACAAATTCTTCTCAACTGGACAAACTAATATAATGTACCCCTAAAATTATACGTTTAAGCACTTTGATGAAATTTTTTTAAATAAAATTAAGGCTTTTATCTTTAAAAAGTGTTACACCTATGTTTTTCTTTTTGTTTTTGCTTGGATATAGTCAATTTAAATATGTAGTCGACCTTTTCTATTAATATTCTGAGTTTCATTTATTATTTTTATTATTTTTTTTTTTTTTTTGCATTGGGATGATGAATAAACTAAACAATAGTAATTTGCTAATGATATGCATTGCCAAATTCTTTTATCTTTGTTATATGTATACATGTTTTTTTTTTTTTTGCAAAATGATTCCATTGTGAAAATAGCTAATTTGTAAGTGTTTTATCAAGTCAATAATAGGCTAGTACTCTGATCAATATCATTTTACACAATAACAAAAGAAAATCAAGACATTAATGGTCCTAGAACAGATGGGCAAAACAGTTGATACGTATATTTTATATTGATTCATACTGCAAAACTATGTAATTAGGATTCCCTTTCATATTACTCAAATTTTAAATAAAATTTGCCCCGAAATTGCAATCATTAAGTGTTCATTAATTAATTATTGATTCATTTAAGTCTTATTTAAACACTTTTTTCTCTTTCTAAATGATGTATTTGATAGAGGTATTACTCGGGACGGCCCGGAATGATTATTTGTCGAGAAACAGACAAACCTTGCTCTAATAATATAAAAGATAACTCCCAAAGAAATCATCAGTGTTATTTTCGGTTCTTCATAAGCACACTCAGTTCATCAAAACTAAAATGTTTCCTCCTCAAGACTGAAATAATAATAATAAAAGACTACGATTTTTTTAATAAGACGATATGATGAGCCAGGGAGTACTTTAATCTCTATAGACTAAAGTACTCTGTCTCCCTCTATATATATATATATATAGAGGGAGGGGTTTTTAAATCTGGAACAAGTTTAGACCTGAATATCTTGGCAAGGCTTAATTGCAATCTATATTTAAAAAATTGTGATAATCAGATTTATCTGACAAAACTGTACAAGAAAAATACCTACTCCTTGATATCTCTTGCAATACGAACATCGTACGGCATTATTGTGAGCCTCCGCTACGGATGCACCACCAAGGATGTAAATAACTTCATAGATAATTATTCTAAAGAGCTTTTATGAATATTAACATATCCAATATTGAGTATTTAGAACCGGATTTATCCCGGAAAACCCCACATTTTTAAGACCTATACATTTTGGGCAAAGGAAATATGACCTCCTAGATCGTCAGATCGAAACGACTTGGACTACTAAGTGTGAGTTGTCTTGAGCATAGAGTACAATAAATGTGCACATACCACTGTTGACTCCTTCCCGGATTCCATTCTCGAGGCAATGAACATCATGGATAAGGAGTTCCTCATCAAGGCCTATGCTATGTTCAGGGCCCAGATTGGATACTTTAGTAGAAGCTGTAGAGGGTTGTTTTGAATGATTTACTTCACTATGGATCGAAGAAATTGTAAATTGCTGAATTAATTCTCTGCAATAAATTGTAACATACATTATTCTTTGATTTTCCGAATTAAAATCCCAACCCTAAATTCCTTTTATCTTGTTCATTTAATATAACGATTGAATTGTTATTTCTAGTATCAAGTTACTACGCAGTCCTTAGATACAATCGAAAATGACTTTTCAATACTTTGTTGTATTAATATAAATTGGGAGGTTTTCATGATTTTTGCTACAAATGTTTGAATAGCAGTTGCGCACACCTTTGAATCATCTTAATAATGAAATGATTTAATTATTACTCGAAGAAAACTTATTTATTACAATCTGTGGTAAATAATTGGACATTGTATCTTTTAAATTAGAAGTAACGAATGGGAATCATAATTACATAGTTTTGCAACATGAATCATCATGAAATGTATATATATATATATTTTGGCAAAGAGTACGTTCGACAAGGGATTTCCGTACACATTTTAATCTATGTACTTCTTTGGTCGAAGGCAATACCAAGACATTTCTAGAGTACCACATAATTAATATAAATATATACCTTTATGACGGCTGAGAGAATCTTTGATCTATGGTAAAATTATGTTCAAATACCATAGAATAAGTCAAAATACTCATACTTTCAGCATCCATCTTTATAAATATGTACATTAAAATGATTGGATTGTTTGAAAAAGGTTGATGAAGTGTTTTTTAATTTGTCTTCTTCATATGCCAAAACTCTCATAATCATGGTTGATATTTAGAAATAAAATATGAGTAAAACAGTAATTTTAGAAGCACTCCCTTGTCTTTTATGTACGTACAAAGTCAATTCTGTCTTTTACCGAGTTTTGAGACTATTTTTAAAACTTAATAACTCTGTACATACTACAATAATTGGACTATTTTTCTCTTTTACAGAGAGCTTGGAGTCCTGTCTATTTCAGTAAGTTAAATGAAAAAAACTAGAGTCTATTATTATGTTGAAGACATGACCATTACCTTTATTGTATCTTGAAACCTTTCAATCTAAAACCAATTGGAAAAAGGCTCAAAATCATATGGTAATTAGCCAAATAAGTGAATCAGGTCAACTGCTATTTATCTTTTAAGTACGAGTAGACCTATCATTGTTATAATATTTCTCCACAATTAAAAAAATGAATAATATGTATATTTCATAATATGTAATTCTACATCGAAATTTATTTCATACTATGTTATAATATCGCTTAGTAAAATTTGAGTTAATTTTAGTCATTCCAGCCTAGATTATTTCTAGATAGGGAGTGAGGTTCTTGTATATTGTCAAAAGACTTTGAGGCCTTAAAGGACTCTGTAAAATATGTAGTAGGTTGCCATGTCAGAAGTCTACATCAAAATTACCTGCATCAAATGGACCACCAAATGGAATCTGTTGCTGTCTGCGTTGGTCATTTCAATATTAATTATCCTTAATATCATTATTTTAAATTATATGAATAAAAATGTTTGTGATACTAAATGTATACCAAATTATATTTATGGTTTTTAAATTTGTTCATTTGCTTAAAATCTTTTGCAGAGCCCGTTATATAAGCCAGTCTTCCACACACAAAAGATTGATGTACATGTAAATAATCTCAAAACCTTTCATTACGGAAATTGTATGATTTTGACAGGATAAAACTACTTGGCAAAGTTTTTTTAATGGGGGAATCCGACATGTATATATATCTAACTAAACGTACTTAAATCACAAATTTCAATTTGTAAAACAAAGTGGTTTCATGTCAGTATTGAGACTCAGTTTCAAATATAGCCCAAAATGTAATCCTTTTCAGAATGTGGCCTGACTTTTCTCACCTCAATCGATGGACTGATTTTCTTCACACTCTTGTTTTATGAAATGTACAAATATGGCTTATACACCACATTGAAATACATATAGGTGTGCAAGCAGAGGGGGGTATAGCCACATTAAAAAAATATATTAGGAAAATTTAAGGCAAAAATAGTAAAGAAACTCACTAAAATAATTATGTGTACAATTAGGAAATACTAAGATCAGAAGAGAACATTATTTTTATACGACGGTAGGTCATTCATTTATACAGTAAATTATTTTCAATCTGAACCCTTGAAATAAAAGACTAACAAGAACATCTAACGGATAGTGTTCCGTAAAAAGGCTCTAAGGAAATAGTCGACATACTTATCAAAAGAAAAAAAAATAACTCATTGAATATTGATAGGAATACAATTGTCTACTCGCGCTATGAACATCTTATGACTCATTTTATTGCTGGGGATATGATGAAATAAAAGTTGATGAAAATTTTATAGATTTCTTATATGTGGAGAGAACAACTGCGAAGCAGTTGTAGAAAAATATATATATACGGCTCTGGGTCTGAAAAAGGAGGATATTAGGGACACTACTAACAGCAAGTTATCTAACATCAATGGTCTACAAGGAAAGATCAAGAAAACCATTCCAGGAGGACTTTACTCGCCATACAATGCCCACCAATTGAATTTGGTGATTGCGAATCCCATCAAGGTGCAGCAAATTTTGAATTGCATCATAATAATGAATGAAACTGCCTTTTCTTTTTTTATTATCCTAAGTGGCAGAAATATTAAGAAAAAGTAATTGCCTTGAAATGAAGAATAGTGTGAAGAAATTTATGGAACTCTGAGATGTTGTCAGAAATTGTATGGGATGAAACATTTTCTGGATGTGTAAGAGAGTCTTGTCACTGCGTCTGAGACTATGGGCATGCTCCATAACTACTTGGTCGATGAAAAGTTGTGCCCCTCCAATTTGTTTTTATGTATGAATTTCCACTATTTTGAAACACCCAAGAGGTAATCAATAATTCATCTACGGAATCGATTTTGATCAAATTTCCAATAACACAAATCCAGCCTAAATTTTAAAGCCTCCCCTTAAAATTAAATTGAGTTATGTATCTCAATATTTATCCCGATTTGTGCCACTATGACCTTAAATCCTATTAATGTTACTTTAAAGTTTGATCAAAATGAATAAGTAACTTTTCCCGTAATCCTGGTAACTAACAAACTAACTAATAAACAAACAAGTTCAAGCAAAAACATACCCTCCTTTCTACTTCGTTCCAAGAGGTAATCATCCCCATATGCTGTTTATGTCACCAAAAAAGTCACAGTGACAAAGGTAAAAATGAATATTTGACTGTGATTTATAAATCTTTTATGAACTACAGTTTTACAAATCTACATACTACATCAAGCTTAATCAATATAAAGACAAATCCACTCATCCATGATGTTATTGTCGCAAATTTTTGCCTACGTCATGGAAGTGATTATTGATTTTTTATCATTTTCTCGTTCATTGTTTTTTTGCTAATTTGAAAGGATGATTGTGTAAAATTGATTCTTTCTTTTTTCCTGGATGTGTAACTTTTCAATTCGATGATTCTTTATTTTTGTACAAAAATATATGGAAAGAGGTTATGTTCTGTTGTTTCTGACGGGTGCAAGAATGACAAAGCCTTGTTGTCAAATTTACATATATTGTACATATTTTGATTAATTCTATTATAAGTATCTATCAAATCATTCCCCAAATGGTTGTCTATCTTCATCAGATCATTATCATCAATTACTTTTTTTTAGCAGTGTCGTCATATTCAATGATAAATGAAAAGAAAGAAAAATATATGCAATGAATATTGATATGACTTTCAATACATGCCTATGCATATTTCATGCATATAAGAGTTTTTAAGCAAATTATATCTTCTACATAATTTATAAGATGTTCAATAATATGTTTTATGAATATTATTATTAAGAACAGTGGTTCTCAAATTGGTATATTAAATAACGATATACTATTACAATATTTTATAAGTGGTATATAACTCAGTGTCTGCAGGGGGTGGGGTGAAGGGGCTGTAGACCCTCCCCAAATTAAAGAATTTTGTTTTTTTATAGAAAATATAATATTTGAATTTTAAATTTAATTTAAATGTCTGTAAATAGCTATGGATTTTTAAACTTCTTGGAGAAAAATTTAATATTTGAATTTTTTTTTCAAAAAACTTAATAATAAACATTTTTTTTAATTAAATTTTATTTGGGAATTTCAATTTTTTTCCAAAAAACTTATTTTTTTGAGAATAAATATGGGTGTTTGAATTTGTTTTCCCAAAAATTTAATTTTTTGAGAATTACTATGAATTTTTGTAATTTTTTTGATGAAAAAACTTATTTTTTTGAGAATACATATTTATAACTGTTTGAATTTGTTTTCTCAAAAAAAAAAAAAAACCCCAAAAACTAATTTTGAGAATTACTGTGAATTTTAGTAATTTTTTGAAAAAAAAAAATTATTTTTTTGTCAAAAGCTGTAATTCAAAAACTTTAATATTTCTAACTTTCTAAAAAAATTTAACTTTTAGATCTTTTTTTTTTTAAATTAAAAAACCAATCAAAAATTTACATTGAAGAACCTGAACCTTCGCTGATCAGGTAAAATGAGACTTAGTCATATATTTTTGCCCAATTGTAATTCGAAATCCCTTAGTTGTCTCTATTTTCTACCATATCCAATTAATTTTTTCATCAAATACCAAAATAGTTTACATACAAAAATACACATATTCCTGTTTTATGTAGAAGCACTCTCTGATTCGTGGGAAAGGCTGTTTTGACCACCTCGCAACAATTGTATATAAGAGGTTAATTATAGCTGCTTGAGTAGCCGGAGATGTAAACCTTCTATCTATCTGCACTTATTCCTCATGTGAACTCACTTTTGAGTTGTTCCATATCTATCTACCTACCATACACTAATTTATTCACTAATTAACTCAGATAATTGAGTCGTAAGGGGAATTGTTTGTGAGTCGATTACATGCGGTGGAAGATGGAATACCAGGGAGGAAAAGGTTAAAAGGTTTTGGCTGGATAGATGATTGTAGTTATTTTGCTCATCTGACCCCCCTCTCTTCTACTTCATCTTTACGATGTAAAATGGTTTTTTATAACATTCAATTATCTCCAGGTTTTTTTTCTTGTGTTCTTATTAAATTTTTTTTTTTACAATGTATACATGTATATTTTGGTCGGTGAGAAAAGATTATTATTGTCAATAGAGGAGAATCATAACTTATTAACTTTTGTAAATAATTGAATAAACTCCAAACAAAACAAATATCAGCTGACTTATTTGGTATACAGGGTTGGGATTTTAAATCAGGCACAAGTTTAGAGCTCACCATCTTGGCAATCCTGAGGTCTGTTCTCATGAAACTCTGCTTATCAAATTCAACTGACAAAGTTGTATAAGAAAAAAAAACAAAATCCTTGATATATTCTCCAAATACGAACGCCGGGTCACCTTAATTGTTTGCATTCTTGCCGCCTGCACGACCAAAGACGCAATTGCCTCAATAGATAATGATGCTAGAGAGCTTAAATTGACGTTAACAGAACCGGTGTCATGTTAGAATGTTAAATTGGTATAGTTGGAACCTGATATACTTAGGGAAAACCAATATTTTTAAGACTTTTATGATTTGGGCAAAAGATATGCAGTCTCGTAGCTACCTGGATATGAACTCCCTGGACTACTATGTGTTGAGTGCACGTAACGCTGTTCACTTTTTGCGAGCTTCCATGCTGGAACCAGCGTCTAACATGGACAAGGAGTTCCTCATCAAGGTACCCGGTTGGAGGCTGTGGTTGAATCTGGAAATGGTTGGCTTGAGTGATTGACTTCGCTACGCACCCCCTACATGTAAGACCAAAATATTTTGAAATTGTTGATTTAATTTTTGGAAATAAATTATAATATACATTATCCTTAAATTTTCAGCATGAAAATTCAACACACTGTATTTCTCTAAATATGAAAAAAAGAAAAAAATTTAATAGTAATTGTAAGATTTGAAACAATATTTTTTATCATCGATTAACTTATTGTAATCTTAATCAAAATGAAAAAAAAAAAAATATTTAACTATATCAAAATAACTATTTTTAATAGAAAAAGTTCCTTGTATATGTAGTTTTTTTTGACATATCATTTTATTTTCAAAATACTGAAAACTTGGATAATTTACTTTTAATGGTCATATATTATTAAATACACAAACTGAAATGATCTGACAAAAAAAAAAAAGATGCCAATAAGTCGATGAATCGCCTCGCCAGTGACTTCTCTGTGGCTCTTAGGACCATCATATCCCAACTTGGGATTAGTCTCTTTCACAAGGATCCCACGCTATCTTCTGACAAGGGGCTCGAGAGGTGAAAGAAAATCCTCACATGGATTAAGACAAATGGGTCGATGTGAAAATTTTCTCGGAAAGGAAAATTTTCATGGGTGATCAATACTACAACCCCCGGAACAACTGCTAGCTTGCAAAAACAAAAGAAGAGGTCCCAGGGTCTAGCACACTATATACCCAGCTCAAAAAATGATATTTGACGTTATGGCTTCTGATGAAAAAATATGTCTCTGTTCTTTTACAAGGCTGGATAGTAAATCGACTAGGAGGCCTACTATTAGGTGCTTAGGTACACCATCTTACCATGGCTGAAGACCAACTCAGGACAGCACCCCCTTTCACACGTCCGCCATGTGCCAAAAGTTCTGCATAGATAACATGGCTCGATTATGGTCCAAAGAGATATGGCCCCTTCCCCACCAAATTTGAACCTTCGGGACTTTTCTATATAGAGCACTTTGGAGAAGGAAACCAATAGGACCTCGGACCCAAATGTGGACTCACTGAAGTCCTCTATAGTGGCTACATAGGACAACTTGTGAGAGGAGTTTGTCATCAACTCCTCCATGTACTTCAGGTGATGTGTAGAGGCTGTGATTGATAATGAAGGTGATCATATTGAGTGAAAAAAGTTTCGCTAAATCATTTTTCTACATGTTTTGTTAACTTTTTTTTTTTTGCCTATTATAGAAAATGTAAAATTATTATTATATTTCTAAGTCCATCTCTCGAGTCCATGTTTTTCAGCCCTACCTTGTATTAGGCCTGATATGTGTCCTTTCAAATACAATCAGTCTATTTATAATCATTTTAGTGTGACGACCAATTTTTTCTACTTTAAGTACAATTTGAGACAAATACAAAATCTTAATAAGAAGAAATTGTTCATATAAATTGTCAATTAGCTACTGTTTCAAACTTTTAATTGATTTAATCGACTTATATTAGGCCTGTTATGGACTTTTCAAATAAAATATGTCAATATCTTATTCTTTTATGACGACTATCATTTTAGATACTTTAAGTGCAATTTGCGGGGCACTCAAATGGTTAAAAGATTAATTTGCTGTTATTGACAATTGGGTATAGCTTAAAAGCTTTACTTTGTTTAAGATACCTATATTAGCCCTGATATACCCTCTTTCAAATAAAATAAGTCAATTTCTCTTCCTATTATTGTGATGACCCATTTTTGGCTAATTCAAGTGTAATCTCTGACGTAATACAAAAGGTTAATAAAAATAATCCTAGACCATAGAACTTGAAGATAGTTTGTCCAAGAAGTCAAATCTTACTCACACTTAATTTTGAGAAAAATAATTCCATCTTACTTTTGTGTTGACGGGCAACATATATGATCATCTTCCTAATATTTTCAGAGTTTATTTTTCTTTCAGAGGAAATGTTTAATCAAATTTAAATTCATATTTTTGACAATTATTTACATACTTAGCTTCATTGAAAAAACTTGACAAACTTTTTCTTTCATCCTTCAACTTCTATTTCAAGTTTAAGTATACATATAGCTATGTAGTTGATACAGGCATGTCTAACATTATTTCAATACATACATCAAGAAATAACTAAGTAAATATTGAGAAAAGAAAAAAGAAAAACGGATGAAAAAATTGGTTCTTTTTAAAATGAACAAATGACCTTGAAGTTCATTTGATGAAATGTTTAGATCCTATGGCGAGTGAAAAAGACAGTGAAAATATCGGAAATCCATAAACATTTAAAATAATTATCTTAAAACAAACTAAAAATATATTTTACGAACGGTGGTGTGACCTTGATTGTATCACGCAACCTTTCCATATAAAAGAAACTGAGTCATGACGACATAAAATCAGTTGGTAGTAAGATTAAATAAGTCAATCATACGCTCTACTAGGTATTTTTTGTTGTGTCTTGACGAGGGAAAGACACAAACTTATTTATAGTAGGAGAGATCCAGGATGACCGAGAGACAAATGAGAAGAAGATATGGCGTGGAGGAATAAGACTACACTGTTTATAAGATCATTTGTACTCTTTATAATACAAAACCATACTCTATTTTATTTACACAATACGAGACTATTTATACTACGTAAAACACAGTACTTTAATACACTAAAGAACATACAAGAAATAAGAACAAGAAAGGAAATATGAAATACATAACATCACCCCCCAAGCACCAAATCCATGGTGGTGCTTACAAGGGTTCCTCTCCTTGAACAGCAGCCTATAGATCCGCTCCATCCATGTCCAGGCGCAGGACAAACCGTTTGTTCTTGCACATAAAATTTTTATCTCCATAGACGTGCCGTGCTCTCAGCACGCGCACCGGAGAAAGGAGGACAATACTCCTCATAGAGGTTTTAAGGACCCGAGCACCCTGCTCGTCCCTGGGAGACATACTGTTCACCCTTATTGAGGTTTTAGGGACACGAGCACCCTGCTCGTCCCTGGGAGAAATAACCTTCACCCTTATTGAAGTTTTAGAGACACGAGCACCCTGCTCGTCCCTGGGGGACATCTTGCTCGATGTACCCTCATCCAACTCAGGATGATCCAGAGGAGAGACCGTTGGACATCCATTAACCAATGATGTGAACAGGAGAGTAGGAACAGCAGAGAACCAAAATTGCGTAGGACTAAATCCACTTTTAATTATGTGGTCCCTGACCCGGACACACACTTCACTTCTTGTAAGTGACCAAGGTTCTCTTCCTTCCTCCACGAGGCCCAAACTGAGGCACAGCCCATATTGCTCCGCCTTCCGCAGACGAACGAGCGTTCTCCCTATCGACAAAAAAGGACTACCCAACTCTAACAAGGCTAGCTTCGCCGACGATCCCACAGTAGGGAGGTCACATGATCCTGATTCCATCCTCGTCGCCAATGTTGCGTCTTGACGAAGGTAAGGAGGTTCCAATTGTTTAAACCAATGAATCCAGGACGACCAAGAGAAATGAGGTGAAGGAATGCGTGGAGGAGTTAAACACTTTTACAAGAACATATGTCTTCTTATTAATACACTAAAGAACATACAAGAAAATAAGAACAAGAAAGGAAATATGAAATACATAACATTTTTAAAATGAATTATATGTCTACATTAATAAAGCAAAGTTTGTCTTAGTCTCCTACAAAATGTATGAATGTATGACAACAAGTTACCAGGTGCACTGTACTGTACCTATCATGATGTATACAACTTTAAATATATTTTTATATATGAAATAAGAACGTAGTCGCATTTATGAGCTATTCAGGCGTGTGCATTTATCATTGGGCGTGTATACGGAGTGCACCGTCTATATTACTCCCTGATTTAAATTATATAAAAAAATAGTTTTTATATATGAAATAATATTGTAGTTGTATTAATGAAATATCGCAGATTTTAACAATAGTTTCTGTTAGTTTTTATTAATGAGTGCTCTTAAAACTAAAGTAGTCATTAGTCATCCCAACCTAATATTTTCGATTCTTAAACTGTTATAATTGTTCTTTCATTTTTGAAGTGAGAACATGTTATAAGAATTGATAAAAGAGTTGAGTGAGTAGTTTCATGGGACTGTTCTTATAAAAAATAGTACACTGAATATTTTTTGTAGAGTTATCATCCATAATAATAAAATATTATAGTACATATTTTCCCGTCCGCTAATAAAAACACATAACCAGGATATTTATTTCACAAACAGAACCTTATACATAAAATAAAAGTTGTTTAGAATTCTGTTTTATTCTGATGCTCTGGAGGGATTCTTTTTTTGCTAATTAGTCAATTTTTTTTCACAAAAATTTCTCAAAGTTTTTTTTTAAGAAAAAATTTACAAGTTCAAAAAACAAACAAATTATTGTATTAACAGAAAAAGAAGAACGTGTTCATTGATTACGAATTAAAAAACGGAATTCGGAAGAGGAGTAGTGAGTTTGTCTTGGTTTGTATTAATAAAATAGCTCGAAATAAAATTGATAATACAGGTTTTCCAAGAAGTTTTTGTAGAGCTTGGATGTATGTTTTGGGTCGTTATCTTGTTGAAAAAGAAACTTCCTTCCAATTGATCTCTAACCAGAAGAAGTGGCTAGCGTCTTCAGGATAGAATGATAACAATTATGAAGGAATTAACTGCCAATCTTTCATACTTGTTAGAGAGAAACAATAAATATAAAATTAATCTGGCAAAAAAAAAAAGCTGGATTTTAAAGACAAATAAATAAAAAATGTAATGTTCTCATATAGATCAAAGCTATTCGTTAGAAAAATTTAGACATTAGTGTCTTAGCTGATTTCATTTTGAATTATTATCAAATGATTATTTTGCTAAAGAATAAAGCTTTTTTATTTGACGTCAGTATTGTTGATGTACACTGGCAAGAAAAAGTTTAAAAAAAAAAATAGAATTCCACTTATTTGTCTGACTATTTATAATTTTATCATCAGGTAACATAGTAATTAGGCTATTAAAATGAGGAAAAATTAAGGTTCAATACGGCTACAGACAATTATTTATAAAAAATCAAAGCGATTTCAGATTTTAAAAAAAAACCCTTGGTCGTTTTAACTACTTTGCAGACTTTTTGCATTCTTGCTGTTCGTTTTTCAAGATAGGCAGCTGTAATATCATTTAAAGTGTTCTTCAAAATGTTCCAAAACTTGTTTTAAACAAGAAAACGACCCAAAATTCAAGCTCTGCAGAAACTTCTTGGAAGAGAAATCAGTCTCTTTCCTTTTATCTATTATGCAATGTACAGCTCAATCTCCTGATTTGAATCTAATAGAGCTATTGTTAGAACACCTTGACAGAAACGTTTTGTAAAAGTCCCCTATAAGTAAGAATGAGTTGTGGAACATTTAAAAAAATGTTTGGAAAGATTACTCAATACCTAAATGTTCTCTCCTCAAGAATAAAATATTAATAATTACAGCTTGAGAAAAATAAAAAGGTCAGATTGCCAAAAGTCTCACTCTTAAAAATGCACTATTGATATATTCTATTTCTAGAATTATATCTAGTCTATTTCTTGGTAATTTATATACAAATAATTTATAATAAATACATAATAACTATGTAATTTTAATAGATGAAAATGGAATCATAGTAACAATTAATAGTTATTAGCAAGAATGACCAATGTTATAATTAAATGAGGCGTTTCAGGACAAAGAAATTACAACTTGTACATAACTTTTATGCATAAATTTACGGTATAAATTGTATGTATAATTTGAACAAACTAAAAAGTATATTATCTGAAAGGCTGTCTGATAGTATAAAGTATATATACACTACAAAAAAATATTTAATAAAACACCATAATAATACGAAAATGATTGATCTTTTTTTTTAACAAAAAGATCATTGTCAAAATAGAATATATATTATTTTCCAAAGAAAACGTTTATTAAAAAAGACCATTTGAAAAAAAAGAAAGTCCCGGCATCTTATTTTTAAAAAAAGTAAAAATATTTTTTTTAAAGTAAAGAAGAAATGGGACATTTATCCTCGACCTATGTCCCACTCACGGTAGAACCACTCCTGGATACATTGTTACCCTTATTGTATATCACAACTTTTCACCAAACAAACAGACAAAAAGCTCTAATATCAGCTCTAGTAAGCCATTTTTCCCCCAACTATCCACGTTTCGAATACTGATGAAAGAAAAAAAAAGCAGGGTAATCAACAGTTGGCAACAACACACAGTATAAGTTTTATTGATGGTGAGGTAAAACCGTGACGAGTAAATAATGATCAATGCTGTATTCCATTCAAGGATCCAAACACCTGTTCCATCCCCTATGGCACCCTTATAATAGGTCTATTATTAATATATCAATAAATCATTATAATAATTCACCGTCATTTTTGTTTGAACATAGTTAACACGTGTCAATTTGAGGCAAAGGGGAAGTAAGTTCCTGTATGAGAAGGACTTCTAGGAGGTGTTACACCTACAAAAATGATGAATGAAAAATGAAATTATATCATATTACGTTCGGTAGTACCCAACATTGGTACTTGGTAATTAGGCATCGGCTAAAATACAAAGTTTTACTTTAACAATATAGAAGATAGCTCTCCAGAGAGTCCTCTCACACCTAATAACTCAATACTTATATCAATTTATTAAACTTGTTCTGCCCTCATGAATGAAATACTAAAAATAAGAGTTGGAGAAAAAATAATAATATGATGGGATGAGTACTTTTAGTCTCTCGAACAAAAACAGAAGAAATTGTGTTCCTCGTATACTAAATACAAAGCGCTAAAATAAATTCATTTATTTTTACAGACAAGCAGCTATATTTCATTCAAATCCAAACATTTACTGCCTCCTTTTGATAACAATGTTAGTAAACAGTGTAGCAAATAAACCCTCAAAGTAAAACGTATTAAATTACATGATAAACAGTGGAAACAGTGGAATTTATATTCAAAGTCTTGATTTTCTCTCTCCATTAAATACACGAAATTTGGAGTTTTTTCTAAAAATATGGTCCTTTTAAGCCATATTTGACTTGAATTTCATGAAAAAAAGCTTCAAATTGCGATATTTCTTTGCTCAAACGCCTTTTCCTGACGAAGAGAGAGAGAAAACTACTTGATGATTAAAAGATGAATTTCTAATTAAATAAACGAAATTTGGAGTTTTTTCGGAAAATTTGGTGGGCTGTATAATATCAAAGTTACGGGGGAGTTAAATGCTATAATTATAAAATAATGGACAGGAACAAGTTCTATTTTAGGTATTTTAACCAACTTTTATTGTAGAAATGTTGGAATTAAACTATAGATTGACATCAAAACCATCCAACCACAAAGAAAAACAACAATATCAATATAAGCCAGGATATTTTTTGTGAATAAAATTTTTTACCGACAACTGAATATTGAAGTGATAGATATGAAGTTAATGAAACTTGTTGCCAGGATAACTTTAATGCACGATCTGCTTAACCCGTTTCTTTTATATTTTTAGAGTCTCACTGATATCGATCAACTTCATATTGCGATCGTTCAAAATTATTTTTTGTATTTGTTTCGTGTTTTTGTGGTTAACTGCAACTTTCGAACGTCTAGTGCTTGCATCGTCCTCGACTCTTATTTTGCCTCATTTAACTTTAGCAAACCAATTTTTCAACGGTTAATTTCGTTGGTACAGAATTATAATAATATTTCTCAGTCCAAGCCTGTACTTCAACAGTATTTCTGTTTACCAAAAATCACTCATTTGATTCAAAAGTTGCTTCTCACAAACCAATAGTCTGTCAGCTAACAAACTTATACATGTATCATTTGAAGGTTGATACTAACTAATAAGCATACAAAATAATTCTAGTGGCACCATCTATGTGTCCACCTACTTAACCCTTCAGCCGACCTTATAAGACAGGAATTTCCGGGGATCGCAAAACATAGGAACTTTTTCCTATAATCTCGTTAAAAGACAATTTTCAATTAAAAGAGATGAGTTATTGGACTTCTTTAAATCTCATGGCTAGGATATTATTAGAGATTAATTGAAGGATGATCCCTTTTTCTATTTACTTTTCAAAAATATTTGCAAATAAAATGAGTTCCGGTGTGACGTTGTATGTTTACATAGATAATAGTCAATATAACAAAAACAAACAAGAATGACGTTTCAAGTCTTCTTTTCCTTTGTTACTATCAAAATTTATTCATCTGGAAAGAGTAATTATTCAGCCTTCATGAATTTCTTGGAAATATTTAAGTTACGTGCACCTTACTAACAATAAATAAACAAATTACGGAAATTTGTTGGATAAATACTAGTGTTGAGACTCTGTCCAATACCAACCATTTGTTCGGTTCGGTCTTAAGAATTTCTGCAAGCCAGATTTGGATCGATTTTTTGATCCAAACTTTTATATTTTCAAACTGTGTACTTTTTTTTAATCCATTTATAGACCGATTTTTTCCGGTCTAAAATACGATCAATATAGAATTTTACATTGTAACCAATCGTGATAAACATTTTCTTAAAACCGGTCAGGCAAAACTTTTTTAATGGTCTGAGTCAGTTCAGTCCACTTAAAATTACAGCAATCTTATACCGGTCTAAGATTTTCAGACAAAAACACAACACTTCTAAATAACCATAGATATTATTATTGAGAATCTATCTAAGGACGTTTTTTTCGATTTGGATTAATAATTCGGGTCCAGTCCTTGATTTCTGGTCGTAGGCCGAGATTTAATTATCTTCAAAAAGTGGACTGATTTTTTTTGGTCTCAAGCTATAGACCGATTTTGGAATGAAAAGGACGCATTTTCTTATGAACTTTGCAAAAAATTCAAAAAAAAAGTATTCATAGTACCTCACTAATACTCTTTAGACTCGGCCAAAACGGATTTTTTTAGGTTTGGTCTTAATTGATTTTCTGTAGGCTGATATTTCAATCCAGACCACGATTTGATCGTAGAACGAGTTTAATCTTTTTCAAATCTTGGACCGATTTTTTGGGTCTCAATTTATGTACCGATTTTCTTAGCACACTTGGTGTATGGGTGCTACAAATATGATTTATGCAACAACATTAAACTTGATATAACGTTATTGTGCCGATGTTCACAATTTTGAAATACATATGACGTTGTCAAAAATTCGTATATAGAATTGGTCTGGATGCCCAACCCATGGCCACATTGCACCTGCCTTATGCTAATTTATATTCGTTTATCTGTTACAAATCATTATCGACCTTAATATAATTTTCCAAAAAATTTTCAAAATTTCCAAACATCATTATATATTTATTGCATATTTAGCGTGCGTAGCTATGTTATTTTATAATGTATTTGAGAATTTTGCTGTTCCATACCTTGTTTGAGTAAAAAAATAAAAAAAACTGTAATTTTTTCCTACAAAATCAAGTTAGATTTTGAAGTTTGTCACGTATAACCATAACCATAGACCTTTTAATGCAAATTTCTCAAACTCAACAAACCAAATGACCACTTAAAACATAAAATAACTAGCTATACCAATAAGATTCCTTATATTTTTGAGTGCTCATAGTCTGAATTAAGTAAATTTGTTATGAAACTCACGCAACCTCTGGTATAAATAAATGCAAATTTGAAATCTACAAAAAAAAAAATCAAAACAAAAATGATTTGTACAAATTCTGTTCAAATGTCTACCAAAATCCCGTGCCTCACAAAGAAATAATTATTTAAAAAATCAAGACAACCCTCTTTCTATTCATTAATGATTATCAATACAATAATTATAAATGTGGTGGATTAACATAAAAAACCTTAACAAAAAGCAAGAAAAGAAGAAAATCCCAATATATTTTTTTACTTCATATATTCAAATATATTAAAGGTATACTTGAGTCAATTATAAGCTTGATATTCAAGTTTGCAGATGAGCTAAAATACTCTCAATTTTGATCCATAGTTTAGAACTTTTATTTGATTTAAGAGCCTTATATTGGACCCGATATTACCCCTTTCAAAGAAAATCTATCCAATTCTTATTCCTGTTCATAGTGGTGATCAATTTAAGAATCCGTTAAGTAAAATTTGCGACACAGACAAAAGATTAATATGAATATTTTTTAATGAAAATAGACGATAACTCATCAAAGACTACAATTTTAATCCACACTCAATTTTGAGAAAAACCAAACTAGCTTGCATGTTGACGGCACATATACTTTCCAAATTTCGTGGGCAACGTACATTTGGTATGCCCATTTTTGTATATTTTTTGTTAGTACACTCAAGTACATATATTTACTGTTTCATCAATATAATATGTTTAGTTTGTTTGTGAGAGGCATACTGGTAACAAGTTTTTTACGTGTTCAGCGATTTTTTGTCTTTGAAAAACATGGATCAAAGAATATGCATCAAATTTTGTATAAAAATGAATCTAAGTGCTTCAAAAGAATTGAAATGTTGGCAATGGTATGGGGTGAAGCCATTTTGAGTTAAAAAACAAAGTGTTTACCCGTTGTACAAACTTTTCCAAGATGGTCAAGAAGATGCCAATGACGAGCCTTAAATGTCGAAATTTTGATCACTTTTTTTTAGTACTGTGGCGTAGTGCATCAGGACCTCTTATCATATGTTTGTGCGGTCAATATTATATTGAAGTTATGCGTCACTTGGGAGAAGCAATTCGAAGAAAACTTCCAGAATTGTGGAACAACAATTCATGGATTTTGCGACATGATAATACCGATTTATTCATAAATCTTTAGTAATCTCAGTAATCTTTGCTTGGAGGAAATTTTTGGCCAAACATAACACCACAATCATCATTCACTGGATTTGGCCCCATGTGACTTTTTCTTGTGTCCAAAACGGAAAAGACCTATGAATGGACGGAGATTTGCAACGATTGAGGAGATAAAGACTACATCACTGGAAAAGCTCCAGGCTATACCAAAAAGTGGTTATGGGAAGTGCATTGAGGGTTGAGAAAAGGGTTGGCACAAATGTATTGTATCTGAGGGGGATTACTTTGTAGGGGACAACATAAAGATTTATGAATAAATAGATAATTTCCCCTAAGAAAATACAATGTTCCTCGACTTTTTGAACCCAACTCGTATATAAATATATACTTAAATATGTCATAGACATATTTGATTCAATTATATGTTTATCATTCAAGGTAATATACCCAAGCAGTTTCGAATTATTTTTTATTTTATTTCAAAGACTTGTTTTAGCCCCAATATACCCCATTTCAAATAAAATATATCAATTTCCCAATTCTAATAATCAATTTCGGTAATTTAAGTGCAATTTGTGACACACCCAAGAGGATTAATCGGAATATTTGTTTAAGAGGAAAATTTATTTTGTCAAAGAATCTACAATTGTAATACACACAAACTTTTCGAGAAAATCATCTTAGCTTGAGAATGAAAAATAGAAAAAATGACATATAATAATGATACATTTAATGAACTCAAATTTATTTTGTGAGTTGCTACGGCATGATTTTAACTTGTAACCATCACTTCTGTCTTTTTTTTCAAGTAATTTTTCAATGAAAAATGAACTCTTTTTTTTTTCCGTTTAAGAAACAATAATATTCATTTCTTCATGAAGGAAAGAAAAATGAATATTTATTCAACTCTGCATGATCCCAAGTTTATTTTTCGTCTTAGCCTCATTTCATATACGAATACATTCCATTATCATTGAACAGATTAGTGTTGGGATTCGGTCTGAATATCTTGGCCCGGTCTGAGAACTTTATCGCTGTATACTAAGCATATCAAAACTTTGGTCTACGGTTTGCATATCAGACGGTCTGAATTTCGGTCCATTGTTTAAATTTGACAATGCTCGAAATATTGATAGAATTTGCATTAGAAAAAAATCACTTAAGTCCAACCAGAAAAATATCTGTTTCGGACCGGATCGAGTCTCAACACTAATTTTACCTACATATGTATATAATATTCAAATGTTAAAAACTATCAATAAATATACAACTTATACACTTCATCCATAAGTAATATTTTTCAATACAAATTGAATTTAAAGAAACTGGAAAGAGAGAAGGAAATAAAAATGAAAATAAAGAGACGAAACGTGAAGCTATTGAATAATATATGAATTTATATTCAAAAATAATTCGGAACTAGGAATGTAAAAAGGAATATTTTACTCATAGTCATACATGGAAAGAAATAGAAAATGACAATACGTATTAATAATAAATATTTCGTAATGGCTTTTTTGCATCAGTGTGTAATATATGCAAAGTTAAGTAAGTGGGTAAGTGGATAAAGGAAAATAAGTATTTATTTCACGAAAAATAATATAAAATTTATATTGACCCCGACGTGATTCGAACACGCAGCCTTCTGATCTGGAGTCAGACGCGCTACCGTTGCGCCACGGAGTCTTCGGATGAAGTCGAAGAGAAAACTTAATTATATAGTCTTTTTACCGTATCAATTATTCCTCTTTATATTTCGCCCTATGAATAAAGTTGACATTATTGTATTTCTACGAAAGACCGATGCTTAAACAGAAACAGAAAAAACAAAACAAAATTTTTTTTTTTTTGAGTGTACTCTTTATCCTTTTTTTTTATTACTTCTCTGTCTGAAATATGCATTCTCGTCTATAATTGCTGTCAATTTTTTTTAGAAACGATTGACAAAATGAAAATATATTAATTTAATAAAATAGTATATTTTTTTGTAATAATTCTTTTTTTAAACGTAGAAGATTCTTCTCTTTATATCAGTAATTCATTTTTCCTTCCGAAGTTGTATAACATACAGCTGATAGTTATAAGGATCTTCATTCAGTAGAATTATTGACCTTGTTTCTCTTGCTCTTTTTTTCCACACAAAAATGCCAACCCTTCTTATAAGCAAAGAAAGAACATATCCACACATGCTACGATCTAAGTCGGTTTGGATGTTTTGATATCAATATTTGAGTAAAGTAAGGGTAATCGAACTTTCTGATCCTGGTTTGAAGCCAAAATTCAATGGAAACTTGTCTGAAAGTTCAGGGAGCATAAAATAGGATCTGGATTAAAGTTACATTATTACTTATTACTGAATCCGAAACAATGAATAACCAAATATTATAATTATTAGGAATTAGCTTATTTGTTATAATCATGGGAATAACCACGCTATGCAATTGTTTAAAACGTCGCTCCAAGCACTAATCAAGAAAAATAGAGATACTACGTTCGATATAGATAATATATATTTTTTATAAATAGGATTAAGGATCACATAATTACTACAAGTTTTTTTAAGATTAAAAAAATCAATTGAAGATTTATTAAGATCCATAAAAGCTCCAATACTTTAAGTCTGATCAAATAATAATCTTGTATTATACTAATTTATCAATATCATAACCGAAAAATTCGGATCAAGATCCAAAATCCGTCTTATCTATATTAAGCAAGATTAGAGTATACGCCATTTAATATAAGTTCAAGTTCGAGTAATCAAAACTGGTTCGGGTTTCATATATTTTCGGATAATAGAAATTTACTTAAACAATGTCTCAATACTCGGATCCGGATCAAAGACCCAAACTTATATTAAAAAGCAAAGTTTATGATTTTAAATGTTAATCCAAACTCTATTTTCTAAGAGATTACTTAAATATTTATATTTGTTTTATTCTAGTTTATTGTTTTATTTAGCCTTTCAAAATATTAATGACAGATTTGGAAGATTATACGGACTATAATTCAATTCAAAAATAAATAATTATTGATTCTTAAATTGAATAAGCTTCGTCAGTATGCTCAAAACTTTGCTCCCTTGAATCTTCTTACTATCACGTTTCCCCAAATGATATAATTTTATGCTTGCATAAAATTTCAAAATGGATTTAAATAGTTTGAATAGATGGTTTGATTCAGGAGATGAATCAAATAGATGCTCATTCATAGATTGAAAAGCTAAGTTATTGTATGTTTTTTTACTACGGTTATAATATTAAGTTGTCGGAGCGTAAGTATAGTAGGTTAACTACCTTATTTCTGTCGTCTGCTATCTAAGAATTTCCCATACTATTGATCAGTATCATCAAACTTATATTTTATCTCTATGACTTCGTCATACAACGGTATCAACACAATTTTAATATTGCAGCTATTATTATTGAAAATACACACAACTTCATTAAAAACTAAAGAGTATTAATTTGATTCCCAAAATTCATATAAACTTATAAATATTCTGAAACATTTTATTTGATATTTACGAGCGCAAAATTGATGGAATAGTTTTTAAAAAAATGATACAAAACTTAAATGACGTAGTTATTCGAGTAGTTTGACTGTTTATCATTTATTAAAATACTCTTCATACTATGGGTTTCTTTTTTCCCAGTTCACTATCCGCGTTGTCCAAAGGATGTTCACTAAGAGAGCCTTAAAGAACATAATTAGTCAGTTCCACTAAAAATCCTAACGGTCTATGATTTTCAAACCGAAACCTAACACTAATAGATAGGTAGAAGAAAGTAATATATAAAAATTATACGATACGCCAGTTTATTGTGGGTATTCTCAAATTATGTTAATAATAATAATTACAATACGTCTTCTAAAACCATCTTGTTAAATAAGTGACATGAACAGAGGGCACCGCCGCTTTTTATGATCTAGTAGAAGATGATTATCTTTTTTATATTATTTAAGCAGGGTTTTAGATGAGGGATGTCAGAAATGATGTTTGATAATAATGTCTGGGGAAAAAAATAAGGAGAAAACAATAACATTCCTCCGAGGTACCAATAACCACCATCAACTTCTTTAATATTATTATCTATGCTCTCAAAATGAAATAATATGAAGGGCAAAAAATAATTAAAAAAATGATCTTTATAAGGATTCTCATTTGAAATTTTTTACAAATAATCATAACCCTCTTGTCGTTTCACCCGATTAACCCGATTTTTAGTTGAAACTACGAAAAATACTTCTTATTTATATAGTTCAGGCTTGAAATTTCTTTACTTTTTCTTAATAGACCTCAACATTAAGGAAAGTAAAACAATATCCTGTTGTATCATATAATTTTTGGCTAAACTTTACTTTTGCACAAAGATTGTCTTATTTTAAAGTAGTGTCTGTATCAGGCATTGCCCGGAGTAATTAGGTATTGTCTAAAAGACAAATTTTACATTAATAATATACGCAAAACACTTTAAGAAAACCTCAGGGTTACTGGGATTGATGAGATTGACCAAAGAGAGAGAGAGTGGATTCGGAAATTCAACACCAAGAGAGTAGATAGAACTAAATAGGAATTTGTGAGTAAAGTAAAATCATCACTGTATCATAGTTTCCTATTTAAAAATAAATTAAAATATCTAATTATCAGATTATGTATTCTTTATTTATAAGTATTATAATCAGTTACAATTGAAAAGACTCCCAAAAAGAAGTGAAATATATTTTTGTATCATGGCAAAATTATGTTTTTTCTTCATAAGTCCAAATAAAAAAATTGTGGGTTATCTTACCCCAAAATTAATCTTCAGTTAACTCAGTTTTACTCTCCATTTTCATTTGGACACTCACAGCAAACTACTCAATACAATACCACTAATAGTCATTCATATGACGTGTTCTTTCATAAAGAATGAAAGACTATTAATAATTGTTTGAGTAAAAAAAAATAATAATTGTATTCTTGAGTACTTTAGTCTTAAGAGCACTCACTAATAAAAACAAACAAAAATCATTTTAACATACTAGGGTTCAGATTTTGTTCAAATCTTGATATATACTAAAAATGCACATGAATTAAGATATACATCCTATACCATTACGAAAAACAAACAAAAAGAGTGTCTTCGTTATACGTGCATACGCTTGCAATATTTTATTAATACGACTACATTATAAGTAACAAACTAACAATTAGAACCAATTTTGGTTTTGAAAAGAGTAGATAATAATTTAAATATAATATACGAAAGGTAGTATCCGGCCATGATCAAAGTACATAGGCATTGGTTAAGATACAACTTTTAATTTAATATTATAGAAGATAACTTCCAAAGAAATGGTCAGTTTTACCTTCTGTTTTACATGGGCACACTTACAGAAAAATACTCAATACATATATCAATTGATAGAATGTAATTTCTCCACAAAAACTTAGATACAATGATTTGTAATGCATTTTTTCGTAATAAGATTGGCACCCATTTTAAAGCCCCCATAAACACATAAATTGGGAATGGAGAGAAAGATTGAGATCCTGAGATCCCAAAAATATTTTTATATATTGAGATCGAAGGAATTGGTCCACATTTTGAAAACGATAAAACTTTGGTCTACGGTCAGAGATCGCACTCTGGACCAAAATATTTGTTCAAACTGATCTAGAAACGTAGTGGGGAAAAAAATCGTTTTCGGACCTATTCTCAATACTAGTAACTACACAAGCCATTTCTTATTATACAAAGTGAAAAAAGATATAGACCCAGGTTAATAGAAATACAAGATGTTACCATAACACATGTACGACTGTTGTTTGACTTCCATCCCGCTTTTTGATATTGACATCATAGTGTATGAGGGGTTGTGCGTTCTGAGAAAATCTGGTTTTCTTGCTCAGTAGTGGGTACGATACATCAAATTGAAAATTCAAGTAATAGTGACGTCATAATCTATGATTGGTTGTGTGTTTTGTCAAAATATACATGTCTTGCCCAACAGTCGGTACGATGCATCAAATTGAAAATTTTAGCAAGCCCGAATATATGATGGTTTAACCTTGTAATTATATTAACCTTGAAATATACTTGCAAAGCAAATGCCTCGTAATATGAGACTTGACTGAATGTAAGTATATGAATATCGGATTAGCCATATAGTTACTGGGTGCGTAGTTAAAATCTGTACACTTATAAAAGAATGCAATAAGAACAACACATTTGAAGAATTAATAGTTCTAAAAGAGTCAAAAGATACAGGATTGATTCTCTACATTACGCACAATACACACCAATAGAACCAGCAAGCAAGCAGTCTATTTATAACGTCATGAAGGCCATTAATGACGGTACTGTCATCGACACGAGCTTCAACAATATGTGTTTCGAACACACAAAATAAATAAAAAAAATCAAATTGACAATGGTCGTAATTCCTTGTTCATGTTTAGACCCCTTCGGTGTGGCGCCTTATAATATAGCTCCTGTATAATATGAAACGTATAATTATGCATTTACATTTTTTTTTTAAATAAACTACAAATAACATATTAACATATATACATGAAAAAATTTGTGAAGAGGTGAAGTCTATTTTTTATTTTTGTCAAAAAATTTCCGAATCGAAATTTACAACAAATTGTTTTGAATTATTTAATAAATAAAAAAAGTAAACAACATTTTTTTCCATTTTAAGAATAAATAAAAAACAACCAAGATTTTTTTTTTTGGGACATGCAAACCCAAAAAAAAAATGTTGTCCAAAAAATAACCCTCGATAAATGGTTAATGTTTGCAAATATTGCAAAAATTATCTGATAAAATGGTCAGTAAATTAAAAATACTAGATGTTGTCTGCTGGGGTTTGTTTTGTATGTCCAAAATCATGATTTTGAGATATTTTTCGTGGAAAAATTGAAAGTTAATCTTTGATCAAAAAAAAAGAAAAAAAATATTCATAAATTGACAGATATTTAAATTACACATCCATTTTTATGCGTCAAATTTATATATAACACATTTTCAGACAAATTTCTGCAAACTTTATTTTATCTAAGACTCCCAAATTTCATTTCAAATACATTGTATTTCACCTGAAGAAGAAAAAAAAACCACGATACTGTCATTTTCACCATTTTTTTTTTTGCCCATAATTTTTTTGATTTAAAATAAAGTAAGAAAATGTCGTTATTAATATTGTTATTTTTTGAGACGCCTGCTTTTAAAAAACCCCTTTTTATAGTTTCCTTGAGCTCCAAAATCAATTTTGGTTTTTTGGGTATAGAGTAAGCCAAGTTAAAAAATCACACAGACCAATTTTCCGCCTCTTAGGCCAAATAGTATGGGTCCCCATAAATGATACACACATAAACTGTATTATACTGTTACATATATATAAAAAGTATTTACCATAAAATGTAAATTCAATCGAGTAAGACACATTTTTATTAATATATCCCAGTTCTGTAAAAGAAGGTTAAACTTCCAGATTCAAAATGTATTGTTTTCAACTACGCACCCCCTAAGTAAGTGTTATTTTTAATATTTAATGACTTTTATTGATTAGAATGTTTGAGTGGTAAATATCTCTGCATTTGAATACTTTTACTGTACAAAGAAAAGTCGGGTAAAGAGTGCATTCACTTATCAAACTCCAACGTAGAAGAAAGCTCTACCATTCTTCATAGTTCCCTTTTCTTCCCCCTCATTGACAGATTTATTGAGTCAAAACTTTTAATTTGATGATCATAATAAATGTAATTATAAACATAGAACTTAAGACATTATTTCTTATTATACAAACTTATATTTCCTTTATTCCAAAGATAATTATTTATTAGTGACTATCAAAAAGTCGCAAGGGATGATCAGAGAGTGTAATGTGATTTTTTTATTTTTGTAATAGTCATTTCTTTTTTTTTTCTACACCTCCATGGAAAATTTCACACCTGACATATCCACATGTGTGTCTGCATATTCAATGAATCATCTATCATAACCAGGGGAGTGATGGCTCTTAGGACCATGTTTGGTTAGAACAACTTACTTTCACAAACAAATGGTACAGACCCCATCACTAATATATATATAATATATACTCTAATGATAATAATATTTACTATATGTCTTTCACCTCAAAAGTCCTTTTGTGTCATACTAAGAATAAAAAAGTATTAGGAGGAGGGGGGAAGGAACTCGAGAAAAAAAACAATACTGTCAAAAACAAATTATAGAACTAACACTAGATGTCAGACCCTTCGTCTTCAATTATTTGATCATTAACGGCCTTTATTGAACGTTCCTTCAGTTAGGAGTATCTAAATATTTTTAGGATCAAAGTAAAGTGATATTTGACCCACATTTGCGGTCAAATGAAAGTTAGGTCGTTTGGATGTGTTTTGAAGGGCTGATTCTAGGGAAGGAGCTCTCAAACTGACTACAAAAAGATAGTTATTGAGAAATAGGGTATTTAAGAAAGGTCCTTTCGAATGTATAAATTACTATAGAACTTCAACAATCTACTTTTTCAACTTTTGTAAGGGTGTGAAATTATATTCCACACCCAAATAATATATTGAGCTTTTTTAAATTAATAATACTTTCTGATATTGTTTTAATATTACTTGAGTATCGGGGATTATATATGGTTTTCATTGGGGCATACACAGAGGAGAAAAATAATCATGGTCTGCTGGCTAATTGGTAAATATGTTAAAGGAATGGTTAAGCCATATTATTAATTCTCTGGGTGATTTGGTCATTAAAGGCTTCCTTCGTTTAGGTCGTCAGCCTTTGGAAGACATAAAAAAAAATTCTGCAACCCTTTCAGGAGACTCAAAAGAAAAGTAATTCCGCTACGAAATGACTAATTCAATCCTTTTTACGAATAAATCGATGAAATAGATGAAGATACAGAAAGAGAGAGACACACTGCTCTGTAAGTCTATTATAGAGTCTTCAAGACATCTGTTCTCAGGGGCGTCCGCAGGATTATATTTTTAGGGGAGGGCGGGGTTGTTTATTGTATTTTTTTAGAAAAAATTAAAAAATTCAAAAAAAAATTTAAAAATTAAATTTCAAATATTATATTTTTCAAAAAATTCACAGATTTCACAAAAATTACTTGATTTAGAAAATAATTTAAAAAATCTATAGCTATTCTTCCTTAATTTAATTTTATGGAAGAAAATTTAAAAAATTCTATGCCATTATCAAAAAATTAAATTTTATCGAAAAAAAATTCAAAAATCCATAGCTATTCTCAAAAATAGTAGTTTTTTGAAGAAAAAAAAAAATCCAAAATTCACAGGGGTTCCCAAAAAAATTTAATTTTATGGAAAAAATTTCTTAAGTAAATTATCAAATTTTTGAAAAATAAAACTAACATTAAATTTTTGGAAAAAATTTGAAAAATTCATTGCTATTCACTTAAACTTAATTTTTTCGTAAAAAAATTTGAAATTTAATTTTATCTTTCGAAAAATTAAATTTAATTTCAAATATAAAATTTTCTAGTAAAAATCAAAAATCCCTTAATTTGATGGAGAGGCTATAACCCCTGGCTCTAAGATTGCTCAAAAGGGGTTCACTTATTGCATATGACATATGACCCACAAGTTTCGGAGGGATATTACGAATCAGCAATAAGATTGGAAATGGGCTTGTAAAGTATCTATTTACACACTTTAAATTAGAGTATATATTCACCCAAGTTCCATATATTCGTTGCGCAGCAAGAAATAACAACCTTTTCTTACATATTGGAAAAAAATCTCATTGAGTGCTGGAGGGGTTCAATGTGAATGGAACGCATATAGTTCAAGTAACTGGATGAAGGACACGACACATCTAGTGTGAAACCTTTCTTTCGTGTGTATATTTGATTTAAAAGTATGTGCCCACTCGTTTTTGTTTTGTTTGTTTCATTCATTATAATTTTCCCAATGAAAGATCACTTCCTTTTATATGTTTCATCAGCTAACAAATACAATATTACAACATACCCAGTGACCTTTTAAGACCTGTAGAGACAAATTTATTTGAACGACCCCAAAAATAACCCTTATTCAATGATATACATATAAAGTATAATTTATAAAATAAATTGTAACTTGAAAATTTAAGGACGAATGTATTATTTCGTGTAATCAAATAATTGGCAGCAAAACTTCTGTAAGTGAATACTCCCTTCAAAAATAAGAAGATAATGAAATGACAAGTTGTATTTTTGCTTTTAGAACTAATTTAAATATTTATACAGTTTATTTCCGTTTCAAAAGACTATACGTCCACGTAGGAAAGTTTAAAAAGAAATGCTGTATTTCTTTATTTCAACTATAAAAAAAATCCGTCCACACGAGGTAGAAATATGCTTAATCTGAGCCGGTTAAGAACCGTAATGGTAATGGGAGTATTATTATTGGAGAAGGTAAAATGCGTGCATTCGGCTTGTAAAAATTAACTTCTCTTATTTTGCCCAATTTACATATACAAATGACAACTTGCGAAAACAGATTGTACAAGTTAATTATGAATAAACGGCGTTGCCAAACTATTTCACTAACCAAGTCGTTTACAAAATATCGTTTTATGTGAAATGAAACGCCAGTTTTGTGTATGCGAAACCCAAAACGGATAAATATCTTGTTTTTTCTCCTCTGAAAACGTTCCTTTGTGGACAGGGAATTTACTCCATATACAAAAACCTCGGTTGACAAATTTAATTAATTTTAGATAAAAATTTGATTAACGCTTATTAACACAAATTTACTTGAACGTAATATCAAGATATTGCAGTCTAAAGCATGGGCCTTCAGCAACATGGATTTTCAACTTGGAGTCTGTCAAATCAGGTAAACCAAAGTGTCACATTTTTCAAAGAGAATAAAGTTAATTTAAAACTCAGCCAAACTTTAGTTTAAAATGTGACGTACTATTAGGATTTATGTTTGTCTCTAAAAGTTTAAAGGTCCTAAAGTAATTAAAACTTATTTATTTAAAAAAATCTCACTTAAAAGTAATTATGCAGATTTAATTTGAAATTTAACCCTATTAAGAAGTTATTTAAATGAGAATTTACAATCTATTTTTTCTCTAATTAAATAAGATAGAAAAATAAATAATCGTACATGTATATTAGTTACTTGGAGCTATACCGATTTTTTCTGGTTCGGTCTTAAAATAAATAAAAAATTTTTTTTTATTTGACCATTTGGACCAATAATAGTAATGTTTGAAATGCGTTCACAAAAAACATTTTTAGCATTTTAGTTGAGTGTGCTGCATATTGAATTTAAAGGAGATAAAATTGATCGTCAAAAATAACAGAATGATGAATTTGTTACTCTATTGGATAATAAATGTACACGGAAAGAAATTGAGGGTACCGGGGTTTTCGAATATTTAATTTAAACTTAATAAAATTTCTAAATTTCATAATTTGTTCGTTGTTTACATATTTTATTTTTTAAACAAGGTGAGAGGCAAAAATAATGGAAATCCTGGAAGGATAATATCATTTAATATAAAATATCGACATGTTACTCAGTTGCTTACATAAAAATACTTCTCAGCATGTGGCATTTTTTTTTACAAATAGTTTAAAAACACAATCTACAGACTGTCACACCACATTGCGGTTTATATGGGTTTTTTTTCTCACGCCCTATTAGCATGAGGCATGCATTATCGCTGAATATTATCCTATATATGATTTTTACAAATATGATTTATGCAACACATTTAACTAAATATATGGTTTAAAAGAAAACCATTATTTTTAATGGATTAAAAAAGTTCCGTTATTTGTGGGTTGAAGACTTTTAAAGCTGAGATTTGGTCCATGACTAATTTTTTTGGTTCGGTCATAAGTTTTTTTTTTTGTAGATAGATTTGAAGCAATATTTCTGTCAAGACTGTCAATGTCTCAGTATGTAGATCGAAATTTAATTGTTTTTTATGAAATCGTTGACCGATTATAATAGATTTTGCTCTATGCACCGATTTTCTCCCAAATTCAAAAAAAAAAAAAAAAGTTTCATACTTGATGTGCCGATGCTTGAAGTACAAATGACGTCATTAACAATGAATCTATAGTTATGTTCTTGATCGAACTTTAAATGAAACACAACCTGGCAAAACTTCTTAAAAGACCTGAATTATTTGAGTTGACTAAAAATTATATGGGTTAAGGGGCGGCGTCTGCAAGATTATATTTGAGGCTGGGGCTTGTATTTTTGAATTTTTTAGAAAAAAAAATCAAAAAATTTATATTTTCCTGAAAATATTTCCAAAATAAATAAAGTACAAGTTCCAAAAATCCTCAGCTTTACACGAACAATTAAATTTTTTGGAAAAAAAAATTCAAAAATTGAATTTCAAATACTACTTTTTTTTGCAAATTCCCAAAATTAATCTTTAAATTTAATTTTTGAAATTTTTTTTCCCAAAAATTTAATTTTAAAGAATAAATTGCTTGAAAAAAAGTCAAAAATCCATTTCTGTTCACCATAAATTTCAAAAACTAATTTTCAATTATAAAATAATTCGAAAAAAATTTCAAATATTAAAGTTTTTGGAAAAAAAATATATATTATAATTTTTAGTCAAACCCCTGTGGATGCCTCTGGGTCTGAAGGAAGTCTAGAAATTTCAGAGAATTATGCTTTGTCAAATAACATTATCATGAAAATAAATGCATGATTATCAAATATACAAATTTTTGCAAAAGTTTATTAAATAATTTTAATTAATTTTTTTTTGTAGGAAAAAAATAAACTATTTTTTACACTTTGTAACTTACTTTAGTGGGCAAAATTTGATGCTATTTGAAAGAAAAAAAAATACTTTACTCAGTAATTAAATATCTATCTATATGTGAGTAAATGCTAATTGACTAAAATTATGGACAACGAGCAAAAAAATGAAAATAGCCTACATAGTTTTGCTATAATGAATATATGTATTAAAGGTAATGGGAAGGGCAAATGACCTCCATTTTCCTGCATTACCTATATATTTATAAATCCATGGACAAATTTTTTAACACATGAGTAGTGTGTACGACTTCAAATTGTACATAAAATATTATTAAATATATCAATTTTCAACTTTTTTGTCGCATATTTTCATACAACTTTTTGAAACACACTTAAAAGGGTTTTTTTCTTATCTATTATAAAAAATCTTTGCACAAAGTATTTTGCAAAACACTGAAAGAAAGAATAGTTACTTACCTTTGTCTTAAAATAAATATTTGGTCCGTCCACATAAAATTAATTCGCAAAGAAAAGTCAAGAACAGGAGATAATCCCCATTTTGTTTGTTTATTTCATATATAAATATCGTGTCATATATAATAGACATATTTTTCATATTCAAATTAGTGGATGATTTAAGATATCAAAGAGTTGTAGCTTTAGTTTAGGGCCTTTATTTGATTTAAAAGACTTACAGTGGCCCAATATGAACACTTTCCAAAATAATTATCAATTTCTAATTTTTATATGAGAATGATTAATTTTAGCTACTTTAATTGTTATTTGTAATACAATCAAAGTGTAAATAAGAACTATGTTTTACTTGCTTTTATATTGACAAGTCACATATAAACATTTAACCAAATATTTTATAGATACATTTGAGTTAATTTCCAGGGACATCCACTGGGTGTGGGCTGGAGGGTCTAAGTACAAATATTGAATTTGTTCTCAAAAAATAAAACATTTGAAATTTTCTTCCAAAAAATTTAACGTTTGAAATTTATTTTTTATGAATGGTTGTGAGTTTTTGAAATTTTTTTACCTAAATATTTACTTTATTGAAATAGATGAGAATGTTTGTAATTTTTTACCGAAAAATTTAATATTTGAAATTTAATTTTAGAAATTTTTTTCCAAAAAAATATTTTTTGTGAATAACTGTGGATTTATGACATTTTTATATTTAATTTTTTTTTATTGAATATCTGTGAATTTTTGATATTATTTACTAAAAAACTTAAAATTTAATTTTATAAATTTTTTAGAAAAAGTTTTATTTTTGTAACTAACTATTGATTTTAGAAATCACAAAAAATTTTACTATTTGTAGAACATGTGAATTTTTGAAATGTTTTACCAAAAAATTTAATATTTAGAATATAATTTTTGAAATTTGTTTTTTAGACAAAAATTATTTTTGGTGAAAGTTGTGGATTTTTGAACAAAAATTTCAAAAAATTTGATATTTAATAATTATTTTAATTTTTTTTTTTGTTGTTCAATAGCTTTTAATTTAAAAAACAATAACTTTCGTGAATAGCTGGTGATTTGTGATTTTTTTTTCAAAAAATTGAAAATTTGACATTTTTTTCAAAACAATTTAATTTTTGTATACAAAATAAAATAATCCATAACAAAATATTTGTTCAAGAACACAAGACAAATGTACAACAGACTTAATTTGAACAAAAATTATTATTTTTTCGTTATATACTTGGTTGATGTTATCTTGTGATAGATATTTTGTTTTTTTCAATTTTTCACGAGTAAAATTTAAACAACAAGTTTTGTGGCTAAATTTATTCATCAAAAACATCTCAAAATAGTGCTTATTTCATATTTTTTTCGATATGTGAGCCCACATCTCTGATAATTGCTTCCATGCAAGGCCTGAATCCCTCGCAGACCTAGACTATGTTGTTAGACTCGAGCTTCGTCCACTCCTTCCTGATAAAATCCTCTAGAGACTGGACACTCCTCTGAGTACACACCCTCTCCTTTAGATGTGCCCAGATAGAGTAGTCCAAGAGGTTAGCGTCTGGATATGGGGTGACCATATGTTGATGTCCCAAATATTCCAAAAGTTGTAGTTCAGGAAGGCCTGATACGGAGCTCCGTCATGTGTAAAAACAAAGTTGTCCCCAAACTTTTATCTGTCCCATGGTAGCACTTTATTGCCCAGAAAAGAGATGTACCATGTACATTGAGCTGCTCTGTTCTCACATTAAAAATGGGAAGGTAGACTCAACAACATCCAAGACTAATTTCCCAACTGAATTTTTTGATCTTTTGTTTTGCTCATTCACAGTGATATTAAAGGTGATACAATTTTTGCAAATTTTTGATCAAATTTATATTAGCCTTGAGAAAATTTAGAATCTTCTTTGCTCGATTCATAGATTAGACGTATTTTTGTCCTCCTCCGGGATTTAGCAAAAGTGTCATTCTGAATTAAAAATAATAAATTATATATAGCAGTAGATAAGATCAACCCAGTACGGTGGTGATCTGAAAAGTTTCCGACCTCAACATGAGCATGGAAGAATTCGTAAATTACAGCTAGTTACATCTATTTTGCATTTGTTGACAATTAATTTCCAATGTTTCGCCCATTTTTGACGTGCAGTTGTTATGTAATTTATGAGTGTGATGCGAGTATTTTTGTGAAAATATACAAAATAGAGCATCGAGCTATCATTATTTTTTTTTCTTAATTGTAACCTTGTAATAGATTCAAACAATAGTAGACATAGTTAAAGTGGTTGTGCTAAAATTTGACACGTCTAAGTCCATACAACTCGGAGTAATATAGCCAAAAATAAAAAGTCTCGTGAACAATTATTTTGCAGTGAAAAACGCCGAGTACAATTTGGACGGGCTTCAGAGATGGGATCATCCCTTGGAGAAGTGTGTTGAGTTACAAGAGGACTAAGTTGAAAAATAAGATTAAAAAATCGGGAAAAATGTCTGGTATCTTTGCTAGTTATGAAACTTTTCAAACCACTCTCTTACAGCCGAATATTTTATAAACATATGGCCCCTTTTCACCTAAAATTTATTCATTTATCGTTAATTAATTAGGGCGGTATATTTTGGAGTCTTTAATGTTGTAATTTGTGACATGCCCTAGGCAGAGATTCTAAACTATTTTTTTTTAGTGATGCACCATTTGTAAAATATTGACTGAACCTAAGCAAACCCTTCGCAGTACAAAATCTTTTTAGCTTCAGTCATCGAGGCTTCCACAGGATTATATTTTGGTGGGGGTCTTGTTTTTTTTTTTCATTTTTGTTTTAATAAAATCCAAAAATTAATATTTTGGAAAAAAAATTCAAAAATCCATATCTATTCTCAAAAAAATAATTGAAAAAACAAAACAAAAATGGCTGGTGATCTAAATTTGTTCCTTGACAAAAAATAGATTAATTTAATTACAAAGAGGAATATAAATTAAAATCTAGGAAGGTTTTGGAACTGAAGGGGACGCATACCGTTTTGAAAAATATGTGTCTCTCTTTGTGAATAACAGAATCTACAAGCTCCGAATATTCCTGGGAAAATCCATTTACTAGAAGCAAAGGAGATCTACACAGATATTTTATCTGGAAAACAGCACAGACTACGAAAGAAACTGGTAAAAGAACAAAAACATATTTTTAAGAATCGGACTTTAATTTGTACATTAGGAAGCATTTGAAAGAAGACAAATCACTGGGCTTTAGGGGAATAACTTTTGCTTTTTTGAAACATTTCTGCAACCAAAGGGCGAAGATAGCATCTCTAATAGCTGAGGAAATAAGGAAATATGTTATTCTGACACAAGGAATAAAATTACTTTAATACCAAAATCAGAATCTAAACCAACCAATCAAAGAGGTTTCTGTCCTATAACTCTGTTGGAGGTCTTGTACAAAATAATATCAGTTACCATTACGCAAAAACACTTATCAAAAATAATTCCAGAAGAACAAGAAGGTTTCATGCCAAAGTGACACATTTACAATATTACGCTGAGCACAGATAGAATTATTAAAAATTTTAAGTTAAATGGGGGATATAATGCAATACTGATTTCTTGATGTCCGCAAGGCTTTTGATACAATCCCTCACAGGATGGTTTGAAGACAAATTGCAAAAAAAAAACCCAACTTTAACGATGACATAAATAACATGATAAGAGGCTTTATTTCAAATGCTGCCTCATTTCTCTACATAGAGGGTCTTCTCAAAAGCATTAAGTTGCAAGCGGGGTATCCACCAGGCAAATCCCATATTTACAGAACTTATTAATTTAGTACATGTACCCCTCATTGACAAAGTAACAAAAATCAAATGTTTGGAATCCATTTTGGAGGGAAGAAAGTCTCATATCAATTTTACACAGATGACAACTGGAAAAAAATTCAAAAATCCATATCTATTCTGAAAAAATTAAAATTTTTGTAAAAAAAATTCAAGTATCCTTATCTATTGTCAAAAACATTAAGTTTTTTAGAAATAAATTAAAAATCCACAAATGTTAAAGAAAAAGTTTTTTCAAAAAAATAAGATTAATATTAAATTTTCTGAAACAAATTTACATTTATGATTTTTTTTTTAGAATCATTTAAAAATCTGTAGCTATTCATAGAAAATTAGATTTCATATATTAAACTTTAAAAAACAAAACAAATTTTCTTGTAGTAAGAAAATTTTTCTTACTACGGGGTAAACGCCCCTGAGTTATTTATCAATTTTAAAATAGTCTTCAAAATCCACAGTACCCCCTGGAGTGCCTCCAAGACCCCAACACGTACCCCTATTTGAGAACCACTGTCCTAAAGGATAGTATAAATAGTTAGTTGATAGAAATGGAGGATAATTCATCCAAGAGTACTAATATATTTCGGACTCAATTTGGAGAAAAATATTCTAGCTTATTTTTGTGTTGATAGTCCGTATGTGTGCATTGTACATAGCAATAAACATGTTTTTGACATTTCTGTTACAATACGTCACCTCCAAATTATTATTATTATTTTTTTTTTGGGGAAAGAGAATGTGCAATAAACATCCATGTATGACATCTTGGTCCTTTGGTATCAAGTACAATAACAACAAATATTAGTTTTTCCTCTCTCTCTGTAGATATCTTATCCTTCATTACATCTCTTTAGATTTCGTGGAGGAGCGGGGGGCAGAGGGGGTGTAATTTGATCTTCAACAAAATAGAAAATTATACGTAATCTACGAGGACTTTTTGGAGTTCAACCATAGAGAAAAAAATACAATATATAGGCACGACTAAAACTTTGAAACAAAGTAGTGAAACGAAGACCACGTGGTCAGTATTTGTACGGTTCCATGATGTTTCGAAGTTTTCTGCGAATGAATATAAAGTAGCAAACACCAAAATAAAAAGTGACAAAAAAAGATATATTAACGCAATAGCGTCTACAGAATTATAAATATATATATATATTTTTTTTTGAGGGGGCTTGGTTGATGTGTTTTTCGCAAAAAAATTGAAAAATTAAAATTTTCCCAAAATGTTTTGTAAAATTAAATTTTTCTAATATTTTGTGAAAAAGAATTTCAAAAATCTATTGCTATTCTCCAAAAATTAATTTTTTGAAAATAAATTCCAATATCCACAGTTCTAAAAAAAAAGTTTGAGAAAAAATTTCAAAAATACATAACTATCCTCACAAAATAACATTTTTAAGAAAACAATTCAAAAATCCACAGTTGTTAAATAAAAAATTCAAATATTAAATTTTTTTGGATAAAAAATTTGAAAAATTAATGCTATTCTTAAAAAAAGTTCAAAAAAATTAAAATTCAAAATCTTCAACTGTTCACATAAAATATATTTTTCGTATTAAAATTCAAATATTACATTTTTTTGGAGAAATTCACAAAAAATATTTCAAAAATTAAGTCAAATATCATTTGAAAAAAAATTTAAATTTTCTAGTAACAAGCAAAAAAACTTTAATTTTTTTTTTTTTTTTTGGGGGGGGATGGCGTGGGGAGCTCTCTAGCTAATCCATTTCAGACGCCCCTGTAACAATATTTGCGATATAATAAAAAGCAAACTCTTGTGTGAGCAAAAATAACAACAATGTATGTATTTTGGCTATAAAAAATAATATTAAGCCCATTTTTTAGTTTTTTTTTCTTCGAAATTAGATGATTTGCTTAGAAATACCTGGCAATGCTGCTAATACGCAATATACAATATTTTCATATTTAATCATTTGTCAGAACTAGCTCAAGACCTTTTCTTCATGATATGATTTATTTATCAGATATCTGGATTTGCTGGTTTTTATTTTTTATTTTTATCAGTGAATTGTTGACCTAATTTTAATTAAACACGAGTCGTTTTCTTCTTTTTTTAGAGAGAACAATATACTTTTTCCGTTATTTTATAAATGTATTGCTTAAAATGAATATATACTTATAAAAAAAATTGAATAATAATTTCTTCATATCAATCGACGATAATTTGTCAAAGAATATTATTGTAATCCATTATCACTTTAAAAAAAACAAGTCTATCTTTTTTTGTGTTGACTGGCCACGTATGTTATTATTATGAAGCCACGACATCCTAAACATACAGGTTGAGGATTTTCAATCCGGGACATTATAGGATAATGTATATTACAATTTATATCAAAAAATTAAATGAGCGAATCTCAAATCATTGGTTCTTACATATAAGGGTTCATATTGAATTCAATCACCACAACCATCTCCCTCCATCTTCCACATCAGCCTCCTACGTGGCCTTTATCTTATCACAAAATGTGCACGTTTATTGGACCCTCTCTCCATGGTGTCCCAAACAAAGTAGTCCAAGGGGTTCAGATCTGGGTATCTAGGATATTTCCTTTGTCCAAAATATATCAGGAAGTCTGGATTGCGTTTTTGCTCTCAAAAGGATCATGAGCCTTCCTTCCACGTGTTTTCAATCCATTAGACTCCTTGAAAGCCTTGGCAACGTTGTAAACAACTGATTTTGGGAACTATGTAAACTCAGTAATCTCCTAGGGGGTCACATGGCAGGATGGATCACAATAATGCACACACAACGTTATATTTGGAGAATATTAGGACTGGTACGGTACAGGGTTGTACCGCAGTTAAATACGTTATAACCCTCAATGCGGTACGTATATATATATTATACCATATTCAATATTGATATTATAAAATTTTGGCAATTTTTTATTTTCATTTATATATTATACGTTGTATACATATGTATATATATCAACAAAACGGAGCCATTGTGTTGTTTATTATTTAAAAAAAAATCGAATAGTTATTTTGTTTTATTCATAAATATCAATTGCGTCTTAAATATTAATATGATACATAAGAATCTGATTTAAAAGAAATAAAATATTATCCAGAATAAATAGAAAAAGAGATCCTGACTAACAAAATGATAAAATGCATTCAAGTTGACGGAAACCGTTGGTATGGTGGAGGGATTGTATATATAAATTTCCAATGTTTTCCAAGATAGCTTCACGATACCTCACAACTACAGGTACATCTATTTCAAGTAAAATATTTTTTTTTACAGCAGGCGATATTGTGCCTACTAATCTGTATATTTGGGTATGAGCGGAAAATGAGAGCGAGCTCATCTTTTTGCAGCAAATTTATAAATTCATTAATGATAATAGTATTCTATAACCCGACTATATTTTATATCAACCTTTGTTTTTAGTTAAGTTAAGATTATTTTGGAATAAAATATATATAAAAAAGTTGAAAAACTACATATATTCTTTTAAAAACCAATATTTTACTATTACTCCGTACTGAACCGCGTAGCGTGAAGGTTCTTACCAAACCTTTGGCTTAGTGTACCGTCCCAGCCCT
The DNA here is from genome assembly GCF_016086655.4 of Lepeophtheirus salmonis. Lineage (NCBI taxonomy): Eukaryota > Metazoa > Arthropoda > Copepoda > Siphonostomatoida > Caligidae > Lepeophtheirus > Lepeophtheirus salmonis. The sequence continues at coordinate 1,540,599 of NC_052141.2, read as the reverse complement.
AGAGAACATCTTAAAAAAGTTTCATAAATTATTATACAGTTTTGTCAGGTGAATCTGATGAGCACACTTTCATGAACATATACTTCAGGGTTGGCAAGATATTGAGGTCCAAACTTATTTCAGATTTAAAATCTCCACCCTATATATATTTATAAAATAAAAAACATACCCATATTTGACAGGGAAAAAAAAAACCTATTTTAAATATTCTTCCTTTGTACTATCCATAACACACATATAGGCAATTCAAGCACTTTCCATCCAGACAAAGATACACTTTTAATCATTTTAAATTTATTTATTTTTCCCCATTATGTTTTATGGGTAGGAAACATGGTTTACTTTTTTTTTCTTGAAGGGAGAGTGAAGGGGATAATAATGTTAAATTATTACTACCTTAAGTAGGTAAATTAATAAAATATATTGCCTTAGACTTAGAATTTATGAACCAAAAAACTATATATGTACATACTATATATGAACCCAGTCAATACAAAAGCAAGCTAGAATTATTTTTCTCAAAATTGAGTGTGGATTACATTTGTAAAGGGTAGTTATTTTAAATGTTCTCAATTTAATCTGGCCTCACCCCATCCCCCTACCCCTCTCCTTTTAATCAGGAACCAAACTGTTTTGGACTTTTGTGCATATTCTCCAATTTTAATGGTAAAATAGGCACCGCAGTTTTGGCTACAGGGTATGCTGCATATTTCGATTCGCCTAAAAATTCAGAAAAGGTGTTGAACAGAATTGTACGGACTCATTGACGTTGATTTTTTTGGGAGCGTTGTGACCTGGAAGAGACCAAAATAGTCCAAAGTCCTGGTTTGCAAAAAAAAAAAAAGAAGAATCTCAGCCAATCAATGAATGTGATCGCTGACTGCATCGACATAGCGTTCTATTTAACTGTCCATCATCTAATTAATGAAGACCTACAGTGCCACAGTGATGCACGTCACAAGGGACAGTTTATAGCCTCGTAAAACAGAAGAAAAGAGTCACATGAACAAAAGCTTTGATCAATCTACAAAAGAAGCCTCCTGTGAAAGACATTTTGTTCGGTTTTTCTGAGATGATAAATTTTTTTATTATACACAGAAGCATAACTCGAGGAACAATAGATTAAAAAGATCTAATAACGCCGTTTAGATTATGAAAGCCAAGTACCCAAAGCAAGTTATGATGCTTCGCGTTGTTAGCACCGAAGGTCACGTTATGCCGCTCTCTAAAGGCTTTGGTCTCGATGTGCCCACCATAGCAAAAATGCCAAAGGATTCAAATCAGAGTACTGGTTAAAGTCTTTGGGCCAAAAATTCATGTTTTCTCCGATCCAGACTTGAACCATATTGGCTGTATGTATTTGTTGGAATACCATCGACTTCTGCCCAGCAAGTCAGACAGCTTTAGAAACTGTAGACTTGCTCAACATCATCTTCCTGGCAAACTCTGACATAATCATGGTAGGATTGACCTCAGATGCATGCTAAGCAGTCTCTGAGGTTTTTTTTTATTGGTTTATCATTTCTAAGCCAATTTCTGATACTTTTTCTAGCGTTCACGGTTATCTTTTAGCCTCTTTAGAGTGCCAGAGTTATTACAGCTGTTGCAGACCAATGTGACACTCTTTAACTTTTTTGCTTTCATTTTTATCTATAATTAACATATAACAATATTACACAGCTTTTTTGCAAGCAAAAAAATCCTACTTTAGCTGTTATATTTGGAAAATGTTCATTGAAATTTAGATAACCTCTTGAATCTTCGTCATAAAGGTGTTCAAAGACTTTTCAAACTCCAGTATATTAAAGAAAAAAAATGGGTTGGGATTTTCTTCTTTTCCTGATTTTTGTTCAAGATTTTTTTTATATTGACGCATCACATATATAAAATACTGAATGAAATAATAATAAGAAAAGAAACCAAAAGGTATGTCTGTCATGAATGCGCCATACCATTTATGGTTTTCTATGTATTTATTCTTACACACATATTGCTTCTTAAGTGTTGAATGGAAAGTGGTGGAGGGAGGTGTACGTGCTCCAAAGAGATAATGGACAGTAATAAATGACTCTACAATTATTACAGTTATTGTTATAAGGAGTTTTTCTTTTTTAATTCACGCAACCTCCAACTTTTTCCTTATAACAAAACTATAATGTATTAAGAATAGTGTTGGATCTGTTTATAAAAACTGCAGTATTTTCAGTCCGATCCAAATAAAAATTTACAGACCTAGGATCTTTCCTTATCGGTCTTTTATATTAACCATAACTGCTGAAATGACGCCGTTACTACCTTTGTCCTTTCAGATATTCAACATAACCTCTTACAAAGTCATAAAATACCTTATGTTTATAGTAGAAATTGTATGACTAGAAGTTATTTTTATCGATTCTAGGTATCACTATTTACTTTATTCGTTTGTACCACCAGCCTATATAATAACCGGATTCACAACCTATTGAATAAAAAGGAGAAAAATAACTTTCAGCTGTTGACTACTACATAAATAATACTACTACTTGTATTACATAGATATAACATATAATATGAGCTGACGGTTGATGCCTTTTCTTTGCCTATTGAATATCCAGTTATTACATTGGTTGGTGGTCTTTACGTTATTTAAAACTAGCTATAAGTGAAGAATAGCTATACAGATTGCTAAAACCGTAGGACTGATGTGAAGGTCATTAGGACCGTAGAATATTAAAAGAGATGGGACCGATAAAAGAAAGGACAGATTAACCAAATCAGTTCTAGGACAGATTCAATACTAAATGAAAAACTATGTACAATAATAACCTGCTATTTGGTTTGTCTCTACAAAAGCAACCTAACAGTGATTTTTCTCAAAATTGAGTGTGAACTAAATATATATATCATTTTAAACAAACTAGTCAATTTGTAACCTTTTAGGCACAATTAAATAATGATAAATTGATAGATTCAATTTGAAAGGGGGATATCATCCCAAATTTAGTTTTATAAATCAAAAAAACATTTTAAAGTATAAGAAAAATTATTAGTATCTCAACTCATAATACAAATTAAAATAGTAAGCCTGTTATTTACTGAAATATGTTTTCGAAATGTTGGGTTGTATGATATGTAAATTTGGATTTACTCCATTCCTTGTTTTTTTAAACTTTAAGTAGCCAAAATTGATCCGTCAGAATAAAAGAAATGTAAATTGACATATTTCATTGATTGGTGTTATATCGGGGCCAATATACGTCTCATAAATCAAATACAAGTTTATATACCTATTATTTTTGTAGTAATCAACAGATTTTATAAATACGGGACTAGTAATTTTAATTCCAAAAAAAGGTGAAGACAATCTTAATATTTCAAACTATAGGCCCATTATGTTGTTCAACACGACTTAAAAAAGAATTCTCATAGGTATCCTGAACAACAAAAGAGATAGGATGTCTCTATCTTACTCGTTAATTTTGAAAAAGCCTTTGACTTTATACCTCACGAGTTCCTTTTAAAACAACTCCAACTAAACGAAACTCCTAGGGATCTGATTAAAATTAACATTAACAAGTCAAAATTAAACAAATCTGGTCTACTAGGATGTTTTGACATATCAAGGGGTTGTACACTAGGAAACTTGATTTTAGATACTTTTTTATCTTGGTAAAGAATGCATTATGGGATTGGATCTAGGAAAATACACTAAAATCGATTCAGGCAAGGTTCTGAAGGCTCTCGTATACTCTGACGACCTTTCCATTATCTGCTCAGGTAATTATTATGTAACTATTAGGTCTATCGATTATCTATTAATAACTTGAGGCCTCAATATGGGCTACGAATAAGTATAAAAAATACTCACGTAATAACTTCATTGGAATCCATGCTTTAGAATTAAGCTTCCCAGATATCGTGATAAACCCTTATACAAAGAATCTGCTATAAATCTAAATAGAAAAAGATTACTAAATATTTAAATTGTAACTTTTTCGAAACTTTCGAACTAAACATACTTGAAGTTGTCATGGCATGGAATCAAAATATACTCCCTAAAACTATCTATCTGATGAAGTATACTATCTTCTTTTTTTTAGAGAAATAGTTGAGAAGTGTTATAGAGAGGTTTTATTTAAAAAAAAAAAAAGATTTGACCATATATATAAATAATGCACATGCAATATTTTTTCATATTATAATCTTCATACCTCAACAATTATCCCTTGCATAATAAAGAGGTTTTGTGATTTAAAATGAACACGCCACATTAGTAATTTATCATGACATTTTCACACCTAAAAAACAAAGACTTATTTTAAATCACGCAACCTCTTCTTTTTGTGATTTAAGTTGACTTTCATTTTGAAAATAATATATAGACATTTTAATACTTTTATATATATTTTTATCAAGATAAATTTAAATAATCTATAAAACATGAGTTTGGGGGTTCAATAAGATTTAACTGTTATTTTTAAAGCAAAAATATATATTTTTGATGTGCGAGAAACATTTATATTAAAATTTTGGGAGACAAATTCGTATTCATCCGTTTTTGACGAGGTTTCGAAGATTATATATTAGTGTGGACGCAATAATATAAGCATCACTCCTCATATTAAGAAGACTCCAAAATATTGAAAGGAACGACTTTCAAAGAAATAGTTAATCAAATTCACATAACTTCGATTAAAAATGACTATGTATACGCATTAATCAACAACAAGGCAATATAGAAATAGGTTGCAAATAGTTTTATGGAATATTTGAAGGCTCATACGGAAAAGATTTGGGAACAAAATGCAGTAAATAGTTTTTTTTTTAAACAAAATAATGTTGTATTATTTTTGCAGATCTTTTTAAAAATAGTTGAACCGTTTTTGTTTACTTTTTCCTCGACTGTGTCAATAAGTAATTTTAATACCTAGTAATATATTTATCTACATCCAAAAAATCATTTTTATATAAGGGATATATATAATTTTTAAAAGGTCGTCATTTCAATTTTTTTACAGTTATTAAGTAAATAATCTAAAATATTGGATTGTCATTCCATTTTTTTTATTATAAAACTCTGTAGGGGGAAGGGGGTCAGCGGACCTGGCCTATAACCACAATGATCCCAAAATAAGAATACACTACACTAATACAAAATGAGATTTGAATCTATAAAACCAAAAGGCAGATACGCATCAATGTATCATATAACAAAGTTTTTTTTTACCATCAGTCCATTCTGTGGGAATTTTATATATAATCTATAGATGTACATATATATTAGGTTATTTTTGGATAATTACTTGTGAGAGATAAAAAATATGAAATTTGATATGATGAAACAGGAGTTGTAAGTCTATTTATTTTTGATTTGGGAACTGTTTGTCAAGGGACTGTGATTCATTCAAATACTGATGGCAGTCAGGATATATCTTTGTTTGTTTATCTATACTAAAAAAAAAGAAGCAAAGTTTATCTGTATGTATGAATGTCTTATAATAAACAGTCACAGGGGCCTTTATATAGTGCTCCCTGATGTGTATCATTGTATAAAAGGAATAAAACTCGCAAGGGTTTAGTTCTACTCATATTTAAAAAAAAGGAAATACTTTATAAAATTTAAAAAAGTGGAAGTAAATCAAAATGAGGTTTAGCTTTGTCTTTTTTTTCTTAAGGTGTTATTGTCTTTTTTTTATTGCTGAGAAGATCCTATCTAAGGATTGAACGAGTAGTTGCAAGTGATTGTGGTCAGGAAAAACAGCAAGCAGGACACGGGATTTGTTGGCAAATTATCTTCCATATTATTGAAGGGAAGTTTGTATAGTCGTCTACGCCTAATAACTCAGCTCAATACCGAGTCTACCGCTAGTAGACACATAAAATGTAATGTACTGGCTATTTTATTTTTTGGGTGAATCCTAAGCTTTTTTTAACGTACGAATATTTTTGTTAGTGGCAACTCGAACAATGTTTTTTTTTAAATTGTTACCCCTACCAATAGAGTTTTATCTAATCACATCCGTTTCTATATTTTTTTGTAAGCAGAAATGCGTAAAAAGTTCCCAACTGATTTTGATAAAAATTTGTAGATAGAACGATTTACATTTCCTAAAAGTAAGAGGCCATTGAATTTTGGGAGGCAGAGGTGACACATAACTTTGAAACTAATTCAGGTATATAACTTGAGTAAATTGTATTTTGTAGGTATAATAAAAGCACTTCTTATACAACATAATATCAAGCTCAGACAAAAGATCGAAAATGTTCAACATTGCAAACTTTATATAACTTCAATAACTTTAAAAGGAAAGAAATATGATCTTTATTTTAGGGAGATGTTTGCGCTTTACCGAGTGCCCATTCTATTCTAAGGCTGTTAGTATTAAATTTTCATTTTGTAAAGATAGGATTTTAGCTGAAATTAACTCTTTAGGTTATCAACTCTAAAAAAAAAATGTTGAAGCTAAAAATGCTACAGATCAGCATCACTAGTTCTATGAGTAAATCTCTGTTGGACCTTGAGTAGAATTGAGGATCAAAAACAGAGATTATTTTTTTTTTGATCCATTGCTTAGGAAATAACAAAGACTTTGGACTATATGTTAGATTGTCAATAAATTTTGACAGCTGTCTTCTGAAGGTTGGTACATACTGAAAGTGAGGTGAATTAAAAGAAATAATGCCGTTTGTGTGCGAAGCCTGGGACTTTTCCACCCATGTTCATTGCAGTTAATCTATTATTAATTATAAAGTGATTTTTTGGAATAGAATAAATTAATGTGATAGATCATAGGGGGGTCATTGAATGTGGGATTTTTGTTCCTTTTTTTTTTGTAAGGTTGTAAATCCTAAGCCTTTTTCAGCTTGGAGTGATTTGTTTTAATTTTGGGGACTTGATCCGTGTTTTTTTATCGTTATTATAACTTAGAATTAATTATTTCATTCTTGAGGAGAGAAGATCTAAATAAAGTGTAACTACACGTGTGTTTGATCATAAATTATTATAAGTAATTGTTGGGGAGTATAGACGTAATCCCAATTCGACTCCGAGTAGAATAAAGGATCTAAAACTGTGTAATTCCTTCCTATGTCTTTACTAGATACAGACTGGACCTGTGTTTATTTACTTCCACACACAACTAATGGGAATTGTTAGCAGCTTAACAAGAGTTCGCTCAAATTGAACCAATCAACGCTGAGATCTCAGATAAGAAAAATAAGTATATTGTATATTTTAAGGTTAATTACTAGACTTAAGATTTTTTTGGCCAAAATGAGAAAAAAAAGAGAACTAAATTTTTGAAAAAATGATTAACTTAAAATCAAAATTGAGTCATTTTACTTTAATACAGTATTATAAGAATAATTTAAAGTAATTAGTCTTTTCTTTTATTTATCATAATTTATTCATAAATTTTGCTATATTATATCGAGGTATCCAGATTCAGTATTTCCATCAGTATTGGTAGTTTTAAACACACTAAAAGACGTCTACATTAGTATTTGAAAGAAATTTAAGATGGCAGGATCTTCAGGAATCTTGTTAGACGGAGGCATCTACTTCACCATCAATCCTGATATTACGGTCCAAACTTTTGCATCAATAGAAAATAAGGATTTGGGAATTTGGCACAAAAGTATTTATCATTTGTTGCAAGATTCCATGGGGTTATTCAACAGTCAATTTTGCACAACATTTATCCTTCCTCTAATTGAAAGTTGTCAGAATCAGGCTCCTTAATATATTTCATCATAACCTTGACTCCATTATTTACATATTTTACCCCCAAAAAGAGAGCCGAATGGAGGAAGGTTTTGGAAAGTAGATTTTTCCTCGAAAATATCATTAAAAATTTTTGTGTAATCTACCTAGAACCCAAACTTTTATATATTTATCTACTACCGTTTAGAAAAATGAGGCATTTTTATACAAAACAGGATTGGTTACATGAGCAATTTTCCCCAAAAAAGGACAAAAGAGCAGTTTTTTTTTCCGAAAAAAGGTCAAAGTGATACATTTTTTTAACGATTGAGCGATTGCTGGCAAATCATAGGCTTTTAATTAGGTAAGTCCTCATAATAATATATTTAGACTGTTAGAATTGTTAACATCCTTTAAATGAACCAATCAACGTTCAGACCTCAAATAAGGACAAATAGTCAAAAAATCAACAGTTGACAACAAAATACAATCTACATTATAAAGTTAATGACGAAAGCTATTATAAATTTCATCATTTCCCATTTATTATGTTTGTTTACGAAACGTCAATGTAACCAATCACGTTTTGACGTTGCTTAATCGAGTTCACTTATCAAATATATGTTCAATTTACGTCGTTTATAAATAATAGGATTCAATTAATCTATTATATTTTATGTCAGTTCAAAAATTGATAATAATAATTATCTATAATATTATAAGAAAATAGGGCTGTAATGAAAAAAATAATTATTAATAATCCTCATGTTGCTGCAATGATAAAAATTGTCAATTTAGAAGATAAGCAAATAAATGTTGATTAAATCTGACGTCATGTGTAAATATACATTAATAATGTTTATGAAACAAACACTGTTGATAGAGAAAAATTGAATATATTATGCTAAAGGTTGTAAATTGTAAGCACTTTCTGTATGAATAAAAAATAAACTAAAAATTAACATAGTAATTTAAAGAATCTATTGGGGAGAGCGGTTTAGTATACAAAATTTGAGTAATCTACGCAAAAAAAACAATTTTTATTCGAATGTCTGAATTTCTGAATATACGTAAACGAGTCACATGGTGTTCTGCGTATACTGCTCCATGATGTACATCAAAAACATATTTTTGATCTAAGAAATAACATATTAGTCGTATAAATAAAATATGGCAGGCGTATGCGCACAGGTTGCACTGTATATAGTGATCCCTGATGTATATCATATAAATATAAATTTTTATATAAAAATAATAACTGTTTCTGTTTGTTTTTGTTATTGATCTCTTATGTACATTATCTTATATAAATACAAAAAGAAACATACATATCTTCCTCCTCCGTCTTTGCTGCCTAGCAAAAGTTTTTTTCCCTCTAAATCTATCTACTATGAAAAATAAGAAGTGAAGGGAAGATTGCATTAGCCAGTTAATTTGTCTTGGATGAACACTTATGATAATTCAATCTGTTCAATAATTTTTTAGGTAGTAACAGGAAGGGAACTTGTATAAGCCAGTTAATTCTTCTTGGATTCCTGCAATTCAAATGAACACTTATTGTCGCAATTCAAATGAACACTTATGAGCATTCTATTGAAGCATTGTAAATTACGCAGGATACTAATTTATTTGGAGGTAAAGTAATTTAAAAGTTGTCATGTAGTTGGTGCATATATTGAGTGATCTTTACTTTAGGCAAATTAGGAGTAGGATAGTTTATTGACATGGGGTGAGCAGGGTTTAATTTATAAAGGTTATTATAATAAACTTTTTATTTTTGATAAAAAAATAAATTAGATAAATTATTCATCATAAATTTGGTTTAGCTTCATACTGATTATTACGTAGCTACTGATTATTTCGTTCTTTGCAATTTGTTAGTTTGTCTTCAAATCATACGTAACTGTGGGAGTAAAAATGCCTGTTTAGGTGTAATTCTGACAAACACAACTTTTTTTTTAACCAAACCAATGCGCGTACCCCAAAAAAAAATCCTTTTTGGGTTTTTTTTAATGATTGTTCTGGAATAAATTAGGTACTGTAACATATGATTCAAATAGACAAAATTAAGTTATTTTTAACATCATTTATTTGAATTTTTAAATTATTTGACCACCACCATTTTGTGTCCAAACACGTTCCCGACCCATAAGTCAGTGGAACAGGCAGGCTCATACTTGTAATTGATATACATTTATCGTAAATGTTAACATTTGTATAAACTATATCAACGCTCGTATGTTGAACTGAATTATGTTGTTTTTGGTTAATGGACGCTCTTAAGACTAAAGCACTCATTGATCATCACTACATATTTTTTTTTCTGACAATCTTATAGTTATTCTGTCAATCTAACGACAAAATATGAATTGATATAAGTATTGAGTAGTTATGTTTGAGTGTGCACATGAAAAACGAAGGGTAACACTGTGGATCATTTGAGGAGTTATCTTCTATAATATTTATGCAAAAGTTCTCTTATAGCCGACGCCTGATTACTTTGGGCAAAAAAATTGGATGTACAAGGATCTGTGGGATATTAGGTATCTCCTCCTGTTAAATAAGTGTCAGTCAGAGTCTTCTCAACAACTAAGCATAATTATTTGCTTTTCATATCTCGACTCGGTATAGGCTATATATTTTGAAGAATTTGAGAACCATTGGATTAGATTCACGCATCACCTTTGAGAGGAAGGCAAACACAAATCACACTCCATATCAAGCCAGGACATTGGTAGGAATGATTACTTTTTCGATCCACAATTCTATTGTGAGTTTAATAATGGCTTTCACTTATAACTCCAAAACTAATTCTCTGTTACTCTATGTCATTCATGTGCTCACACACACGTGGTTATTCTTTATACTTTGGTATTCCCTCCTCATGAATGGAAAAATAATAAGAACTAGAGTTGCGTGAAACACTTTTTTTTTTCGTTGCTCCTTGATCATATTTTTTATTCTACTGTTATAATCATTATTGTTTAACTCTTGAGAAGGGAATTTCAAAGTTTTAAGTAAATAAGTAGTTCATGTGCTTTTGAAATTATTTAATTTTATTTTCACGCTCGATGACTTTTTTTTTTCTTAAGCTCTGGAGTTATCACCGTAAGTCCTTGCTGTACTTAGAGAGTCATTGAGAACAATATTGTAGTCGTTTCTACTTATACGGTGTTATAAGGTGCATGGCTACTAGCTAATGCATCCTTCTGCCACCGCCCTTCCCCCCAGGGACAAACAAAAATGCAGAGTATTCTCTATTCAAACATTTTCGTGAGTTGACTCTTTTTGATTATTTAAAGCTGCAGATATTACTTATTATTGTTTTTAAAAGGATTTATTTGCATCAAGAATCGTTTTTTCTATAAGCTTTTGTCAAATGTTTCCTTTTCTTTTCAAAGTCAAGTTTTCAAAGAGGAAAGAAATACTGTTTGTTTACACTTTTTTTCGAAATTACCTTCCCAGCATATAATTTACAACTCTAATTATATTATAATTTTTATTTTTATATTGGAGGTAACGTTTTACTCCAACTTACTAGTCATATACAGGGTGTCCACGATAAATTGAAACTATCTTAAAATTCAACCTGCTTGATAAAAATGGAATTTGGAGTGTATTTGTTAATATGAAAAAGTTAGACTTGATATTAAACAATAAATTTATTCAACATGTCCTCCCTCAGCAGGCACTATCTTCTCCATCCTGCCCCTAAAAGATTTGCATGCCCTGATGACTTCCGCGGAATCCACAGCATTCCACTCCCTCGTAATGGAGTCCGGGAACTTTGTGGCGAAGACGGCAGGGACCTCTTCTCTCTCCTTGGCAAGCCACCTGTCATTTTGGACGTTGTAGCTTCTGTCGACAGTTCTTCTCGTTGGAGAAACAGATGATTCTTCCTCCATGGCTCTTCAAGTCATTCAGGAGACGCTTACCGTTGGTGAGCCTGGTGGCCTTCATGGATGCCGTGAGGATGTTTTGTTTGGCCATTCGGTATGACCTGTACCCTAGGTCCTCATTCACAGCCTTGGAGACCAGCTGCTTGCTCACTCCACGGTTCTTGGCCAACCTGGACAAGGAAGTCCCCGGCGAAGCGGTACCCCGTGGTCTTGGGGTAGTTAAGAAGCTTGTAGATAGCAGAGGGCTTGTGTCCCGCGCGAGCCAATTCCAGGATGGTGTCTCTCCTTGCTTGTTCCATGATGACTATTGTTTGTTGTCAAAACAGTTGTCGTGGAAATTAAAGTGTATTGTTCACGCAACCTTTTATATTAGTATGATTTAATCCCGAATATCCAAATTATGGATCTGGATGAAGTTTAAAGTAGTTCTAATTTATCGTGGAAAACCTGTAGAGGTGTATAAAATATGTTCTAAAAAGTTCTTTTTTAAGTTTGAAATCCGAAACGGCATAATTATTTTCTTAAACTATTATAATTAACATTTAATTTTTGAAAACAGACATATAAGTATAAAGTAATCAGTTGTGTGTGTGTCTTCTTGAAAAATTGAGATTAACAATGAGGGTTTGTTCGGGAGTTATCAGCGTAAGTAAACTTGAAGTAGAATTGATGATAGACATCGGTGCTATTCCAGCCTATTTTCCAGCTTATTCGTTCTGATTGCTTACTAATCATTTTGAAAGCATCAGAATTACCGAGTTAATTGTCTGTTTCTTTTATTTTTGCATAACGTATACTATACAACTTTAATGATGAAAGATTCTGAAACTATAAGAAACACAAAGCAACCCAAAAACTTTGGACGCCAAAAATTTCACTTAGCTCAGGGATATAAGTGTAAGTCCTTGTGGGATTTGTCAAGAGGATGTGATTTTAAATCCAGAGATAAAACGACTAATCTAACCACGTTCGTATGACGACATGATAGAGCGAGTTGTTAAGCTGTTTTTTAATTTATGTTCTGTTCAGATGGAGTTGCTTATACCAAGAAACATGCCTTTAAAAATTGTTTAAAACGCGTGCGATGATTATTTTTGGTTTTCCTACGCTATTATCAATATATTTTGAGAGTGCATCCAAGTATAAAGTAATTACCAGTGCGTGAAAGACGAACATAATACTGAGGATTAGATGGGGAGTAATAAACTTGAATGTTTTTTGTTAGTCTCTGATTATAATTGATGATAGACACATCAGCCTCCTAAGCTTTTTTATTTCCTTCTCAAGTGTGCTATACTTTACACTACTTTAACAATAACAGCTTCAGAAAAAATATATAAAACAAGACTGTTTAGGTTGCAAGCAACAAAAACTTTACAGCCAAAACAAATACTTGGGATTTGTAACACTATCCATGCTTCATTATTTCGTTTCTTTGACGGAGCATTAGATCGGTGGGAATAAGTGTAAGTCCTTGTTAGATTCGGAGTATAATTGAGGATCGACTTTGGATAAACTTTTGCCTATATCCTTGTTTATTTCCTTCTCTCCCTGTGATTTTAAATAATCTCCATAATCACAGCTGCTTGTAGTAATTTTTGATTTCTTTTAAAACACTGAAACGTCATGACAGTTCAGCTGCCCTCCTCTTTCAAAACATTCCATTCAATCAGGGGATCGGTGGAAAAGTGTAGGTTATAAATTACCCTTTGGATAAACTTTTCAAATGGGATAATTTTGAAAATTATAGGAGAAATTGGAGTTCAGCTATAGTTCCTTCAATGTTAGGAAAATAAAAATAATTTTGAAAAATAAAAATTGGAGTACTACTTGTTAAATAAAATAAACAAATAAATAGCTGTAATAGCTGTAGCCTCCCTCCACCCCCAAAAATGGGTTTTGAATTTTTTTTTCCAAAAAAGTTAATTTTTTTGTGAATAACTACAAGTTTTTGAAATTTTTTTCCAACAACTCAATATTTGATTTCTTTAAAATTTAACTTTTGAATTTTATTCCTAAAATTTCATTTTTTTTGTACAGCTGTAGATTGATTTTTGATTTTTTTTTTTCTAAATAAATGTAATTTTTTGAGAACAGCAATGGATTTTTGAATTTTTTTCCAATAAAGTTAATTTTTGTGAATAACTACAAGTTTTTGAAATTTTTTCCAACAACTCAATATTTGATTTCTTTAAAATTTAACTTTTGAATTTTATTCCTAAAATTTCATTTTTTTTGTACAGCTGTAGATTGATTTTTGATTTTTTTTTTTCTAAATAAATGTAATTTTTTCAGAACAGCAATGGATTTTTGAGTTTTTTTGCAATTTTTTTTATTTTTCTTTAAAAAAAAAATCCAAAAGCCAATCTCTCCCCCCTCCAATATATACAAGTGTGCGCGTCTAAAACTGAACACTCCATGAAATTTCCCCCCCATCCACATATTTGTGATTTTATTGAGTTGAAACCGGGTTATACTTCGAGGCAAGGGTCTGGACTAGTTATAAACAAAACTTCAGCAAAATCTAAATAGCAACAGTGAAACAACAGCCGATAATATGGAGAGACGTCGATTCGCTATTTTGGAACTTTCCGCGCGGGGAAAAACTCCCACTGAAATTGCCAAGGTTCTGAAATGCATCCGCACTACCGTTTACAGCGTGGTAGCCAAAGGGACTCCTGAGGCGACCACAAGGTCTAAGTCAAGGACTGGAAGGTCGGACGAAATGGTTTCTGCCGTGAAAAAGTCTGTCGAGGACAAGAGAGGCAAGGTTACCGTCAGCAGCCTCTCCAGGGAGTTCAGCGTCAGCAGAAGGACCGGCTAGTTAAGAAAGATCTTGGCATTAAGGTCTACAAGAGAACCCCTTATCAAGCCCTCAAGCCTGTAGACAAGGAAAAACGCCTAAAACTTAAAGGAGTGTTAAGTTTTAGACGTGCACACCTGTAAATATATTATACTGTGGACGCCCTTGACCTAGTTTGTGGAGAATTAATATTACTACAAATTCTTTTGGGGTATTGTTAAAAAAGCCACCCTAAATCTGCTTTAAGTTCAACTTTAATGTTTTGTATATTTCTATTTTTAAATACCAGTAGATTATATTTCTTACAATCTCATGATAACAGCTGTATATATTTAAAAAAAAAACTACCACTATTTAGTTTGCAAACAACCAAAAAATGATTAGATTTACAACTCTATCCAAAATTATTTATTTGTTTTATTCGACAAAGTTTATTAGACATAATCCATATATTGTAGAATGGTATAATTATTGTTCAATGTGTGTTTTTTTAGGTTATTTTTTTGTAAGGAGATTGATTAAGTAGAGGCATAAATATATAAAAGATACATAATTTCTAGGATGAATCGTGTTAGAATATAATCTCATAGATCTTCATTTAGAAATATATCTGCCTGAATAATGTGGATTGTACATAAATAATAAATTTCTAATTCCGCTCACATTACAGTTTCTGTTTATTCTGCTCTTCATTTATTCTCATTAAGAATATCATCTTATTAGATCTTCTTTATTCCTAATTATGTTTTGAGTCAAGAAGAATTGTTTGGGAGAGAAAAAAGAGTATTTGTTTCGTTGTGGGTCTGCAGATGATTAAGAGTATCAACAATATTTTTATAATTTTTATCGTGACTATAGTAACTGTAGTAAAATTAAATCAATTTTTTTTGTTATAAATGGCTTTTGTAATGTGTATCTCCCCTTGTAAACGTGTGATTGGTTTAGACTGGATGTTGTTAAAAATGTACGTTTTTGTTCTTAAAAAATGTTATTGAGAGTTTTGTGATGCTTTGACTACGTACTACTTGAGAAGGCATCAAGGTTGCCCATTTGCAAAAAGAAAATATACCCTATGCTGAATATGTGGATAGTTTTAACAGTTTTACTGATTCTGTAACAGGTAATCAAGTGGAATTTTGGTTTGTCAATTCCGTTCCTATAATTTGGATGATAAAGAGGCACCGTGCTTGAAATGCCCCTTTTCGAAGATGTGGATAAAATAATGGAAATCGATGAGTAATAAGTTACTTAGTAGAACTTCCCCATCTGTCAAATATGGATGACTTTTTTTAATGTGGACATTCTTTATCACATCATTTTTCAAAAGTATTAGTGATTTTAGAGAGATTTTTTATATATTATTTTTTGATAAATTCAATAGTGAATAATCTTTTAAATTACTTCAAAAGTATAACCGTTAGAAAAAGAAATAAACAGCTGACATAATTAATTATAGTAAAAAGAAATCAATTATTTTTTTTAATTGGATGGTGTAAGTACTGTATATATTGTGCTGTATAACTGCAAACTATTGCCGATAGTTGGCGTTAGAAGGTTAACATTTGTTTCTAAAAACTTTTTACACGATTTTGTGGTTTTTCGAATAAGATTTGCTTAAACTCTCGTCAAAAATGGACACCAGCAAAGAGAAAATTCGCCATGTCTTTCATTTTTTCTTCGAATGAGGAAAAGCACAGGCCAGGTGTCTGAAAATGTGAATAATCTTGTTGGCACTGACACTGTAACATCCAATTACCCGGCATTTTGGTTTCGTCTATTATGTTACAGTAATTTTGATGTTATAATGTATCACGCTCTGGTAGGATAATTGTTGCAAATGTTGATAAAATAATGGAAGTCGTCGAGTAAGACTGTCATGTAATAAAGGCACTGTTTTGACTTTGCCGAAGAGATAAACATTTATTTAGAAAAAAAATCCATTATACATTATCTATATCTTTTTTTTACAACTTATATTTTGCTTGTCAGTACAAACGCAATCTAAAAAAAATTCTCTCAAATTAAGTATGGATTATATTTGTATTCTTTGATGGATATTCGTAAATTTCTATTCCCAAATTATTCTTATTTACCCTTTGAATGTGTCACAAACTGCCCTCAAAGTAGATCGTCACAATAAAAAAGAATGAGAAATTGATATATTTTATTTGAAAACAGTCATGTCAGGGCCTATATTTGTATCTTAAATCATTTAAAGGTTATAAACTTTAGATAAAATTTTAGAGGTATCTAAACTTACCCCCAAAAATTTAATAGACTTAATGTGTCTATTAAATATTGGGGTTCTTATAGATTTTCCTCGTGTACAATTTGCGATTTTGTACACGTTGCAACCAAAGAATACTATGACAAGTTTTAAATAAAGAATTTGCAATACGTGGGATTAGGATAATTAATAATTAAATATTACATAGATAAAAAATAAATTAATGGTGTCATTTTTGACTATTTCTAATATATGTATATTTCTAATATATTAGTATCCTGTGGCACATAATAAAGTTCAAATGCCCACAGCTATATCACTCATAAATACATAATAACCATATAAATTTAGTGATAAATTCAATAAATAGTTGGTAATACGAATGATCAATGTTTTAATTAATTAAGGAATTTGAAGGCGTAGAAGATACGAATTGCACAGTTTGAAAATACAAGTTGAAACTTGTACACAACTTATTTGAAGTAAAAAAAAAATTGGGATTTTCACTTATATTGATTTTTGATCAAGATGTTTTTTATGTTGACGCATCACATATTTGTGTTGGTCAACTATTTTTCTATATGTTGAAAAAAAATACAATTTGAATAAAAATATTTTTTTTATTTGAACTTAATTTTCCCTTGCATCTATAAGATATATTTGCGTTAAACCGATTACGGCCCAACTACCTTAACCTTATTTTTTACATCTAATTTTTTTAATATGATATTATTATTAACCTGAATAAGGTTAATTAGGTCTTAAATTGGACCTTACCCCACCGGATAGGCTATAAAACTACGTTCATTGAGGAACGTATGGGCGCAATCTGTATACAATGTTCATTTATTAAATACACCAAGCAAAAATAACCATCTTATATAAAATTAATAACATATTCAATATTTTAGATATATTGTAATCAGCAAATGAAAATATCATAAATAATGTTTCTTGCTGTATTCATCCACAATGCTTCGAATCTTATTACGATTCGAGGCATTGTGGATGAATACCTTTATGCATTGATAACAAGTACGAATTTGCCCGAGTTGGGTCTCTTTGCACATTTGGCAACACATTTTGTGTCACTTTTGAAGCAAATCAAGTGATTGCGCTGATTATACCTTTTATGGTTCATTAATACATTTGTATTTAGGGTTGTCCTGTTTTTTGATCTTACAACAACATGATTGGCAAGCATAGAAGACGATGAAATCGATTTTGCTATCCACTCCTCTCTTTTGTTCTGATTGAACTTGCCAACTACAAAAAAAAAATGTGTCCAGGACTGAACCATCATGGCATTTATGAACCAGTCATATATGGCCCACAACCATCTTTTTCTTTGCAATGCTATCTTAGAGTTAGAAATCTGTTGTCCAAAAAGTATTTTCCTCTCATATGTGAGGTCTAATTAATAATTGAATCAGGGCAGGAATAAATTTCTTTTTTTTCTCGTCTTTACCTACAATAACGACTAGCAGTTCCCCAAAGGGTTCATTTCCAACAAAACTTGACCCTATATAGACTCCTGCTGAATCCTTCTAGGGAGCGAGGTTAATATCTCTTTCGATGAAAACAGTTTCCATCACCTCTTTTCTTTTATACCATAGAAGATTTACCTGGAAAGTCGAATCCTCGAAGTCTGGTCTATCTTAAAGTGCCAAGAACACCAATGTCTTTTGTTATAAGATTATCACTGAGGTCAAGAGAAGTAAATAAATAGTCTCTAACGATGTTGTGACCAGTTTGTAGTTCCATTTGCCTTACCACCTCCAAAACCACATCAGGACTTTGCCCAAAGGCCCAATTTCTCACTTTAGTGTACTTTCGTCCATGAAGGATCTCTCCTCTAGGACACATGCACACCACACTCTGAACCCAAATCTGATTGGGTTCCCTCTGATGAACTGCTTGAGAAGATGAGGACCAAAATATTTTATCATAGATTAATCTATGCGAATACATTCTGGCTTTTCCTTTTACTTTTTGGCTGTATCATTGATGAAGTGGTTGAACCTTCCACAATGGATTCCCCAGTCTTTTCAATTTCGAAAAATGCATTTATTTAAGGTGCTTCTTATATGGGGTTCTGGATATGACCTCTCTTATAGGCTTGATGCTGGTGTCATCCGGAATTTTCCAAAAAAATCCTTTTATATAAGGCCGATTGCCTGAGCATCTAGGAAACCTTCTAATAGCTCAAAATACACACCGTCTCTAAGTTAGAAAAGGTAAAGTGCTGGGCCAAAATACAGTTTAAACTCTAGCGCCAACGTCTTTTTAGGCACCAAGGAATTCTTCTAGTATTCTATAGTACACCCCAGCCCAAAGTCCTGCAAGTGAACTTCTGGACCCGAGCCACGTTAAATTTCTTCACCCCCCTCCCCATGAGCATTGAGGAACCTTCCTAATATCCCAAAATAAACACTGGCTCTAAATTAATACAGGTGAAGTACAGGGGCTCACGGCAGTTTAAACTGCACTGCCTATTTTTAAGCTTCCAGAACCTCTTCCAATTTACTAAAATACACCCCCACAAATGGGTTGTAAAGCCGAACTGCTGGGCCCAAGTCAAGTTAAATTAATCGACCACCGTTTCAATGAACATCCAAAACACTCCTAATATCCAAAATACACCCGGCCCTCAGATTGTACAAGTGAAGTACTGGTCATTAAAGATGTTTAAACTCTACCACTGTCGTATTTCTAATCAGCAAGAGCCCCTTAAAATAGGATAGAATGCATGCCCGCCCAAAGGTTGTGGGCTGCTTGTCCCTAAAGCAGGTTAAATTGTTCCACCACCGTTTCATGTGCATCAAGGAACCCAAGTTAATAATTTCTGACCTCTCTTGACCCAGTTGGTCTTTGTTTCTGTTGGAAGAAGCTGCCGATGTCATTGTAAATAAAAGGCCGTCCCAAAATCCTTCACATACCTCCCCAAACTCGAATCACTGACATTGAGGGCAAGGTTTCCGATGATTGCAGTGTTCACCTACTCCACCAACTTGATTTCTAGCTTAAGGCTCTGACTTGAAGCCACCATACATTGAATCTTATAAACAAGACTCTGGGAGCGCCCTACATCCTTCATAATCTCCTCAACACTCATTTGGGCACGGAGCAAATCCGTGGTTTAAATAATAATGTAGTAATGTTCGTAGTAATGGTTCTACCTAGTCCATAGTAGTAGATCGTATTTCATTATTTCTCTTATTACATATAGTAAAAAAAGACTTAAATGGAAAAAAAAAACCAAAATTTTTTCTAATTTTTTTTCGGGGTATAATTTGGTTTATGTTCATCACTTACAATTTTGTTTATGCCTACGCAATGGTTCTGAAAAATAGAAACTATTTCCACATATTAAAATCTTAGCAAACAAGCCATGAACGAATGATTTTTTTCTTATCTTAAAATCAATAAAAAACCCCACATAATAATTGAATGGATTCAAAAGTGTTTTTCAATTGCTTTAAACAGTGTTTTAATAAAAAAAAAAAACAAGACAAGATATGATTTTTAAACATAAACACAATGGCCTGTATTGGAATAGACCACGTTTATTCATGAAGAACTCACATTTTGTAATACCATAAATACTATTGCATTATGTATAGAAAATTGAAAAAGGAGCTTTTAAAATAACATAGCACCCAATAAATATTCATTATCATAACTCCTCTATAATCACATTATATTACACCCAGTAGAGTTGATGTGAAAAATAGGTTCACTCCACCCATCATAAAAAATACATAAACGTACCTAAATATGTATTAAAATGAAACGACATATAACAGATAGTTATGTGACCATAATTCATAAAATGAATAGCGTTCAATTATTATTTACGGCATTTTTAATCAAGGAATAAATTATTTTTGGGTATGGAGGTGTTGATGGTGGAGTTTGAGGATCTATGTATGAGGTCACAATGTAGCAACAAAGAAAACCTAATCCAGTATTAGTGGGGATGTTAATATTAGGTATTCTCAGTTTGCAAAAAAAGAAACCGAAATTCACCTGGTAACCTTGACAATTAAAAGAATGTTTGGGAGAAGAGTAACTTAGCTTTACTGATATTTTATTGAATGCCGCTTTGAGAGGAAGGAAGTTAACAGAAATTTAACTCTGTAAATAGCAAGGAAATAGGCAGGAATGACTATTTCGTTGATCTTCAATTCAGATTTTTTCCTCGTGTGAGCAATAAACGTTTTCAATAAGAATATAATAAATAAAGCGTCTTGATGTGACGTCAGAATGATAAATGTCGGACATTTTGAATACCCAAACAACCCAGTTTAAAAGCAAAAAAAAACCACCAAACAACCCTTTTTCATAAAAATGAAGGAAAATAGTGAACTATTGGAATTCAAAATGGAACCCATAAGTAAATTAAACTTTAAACTTATTCTCTATCAATAAAATGATCCCTCAATTACCTAGTTTTGTTACATATTGGACCCTAAAATGCATTAAATATATGTTATTACATCAGTATACAATCTTAGCTCAATCTTGCAAATAAAAATGAACTATTTTAATCGAAATAATGATATAATTTTCTTTAATTTCCCTACTTTTCTCTCCCCAATTCGATCATCAATTTGGGGCTCTTCAAATCAAGCCATTCTTAGTACATGTTAATTTGATTTAATTGTAATATGAGTGTTTATTTTATGCATCAAGTAGTATTAAATACAGGTTTTAAGTCTTTTTTATATTCTTAAAGCCATTTGATGAAGTTTAAT
The DNA here is from genome assembly GCF_016086655.4 of Lepeophtheirus salmonis. NCBI lineage: Eukaryota > Metazoa > Arthropoda > Copepoda > Siphonostomatoida > Caligidae > Lepeophtheirus > Lepeophtheirus salmonis. Next base: position 1,519,232 of record NC_052141.2, on the reverse strand, counting down.
CATGATTGATGTAGTAAAAATATCAACTTTGAATCCCAAGATGGAGTCTCCTTCAATTACAGTGTAAATTTTGTTGTCAATGAAATTGCTCTATACACATCATCATTTTATCAACATTGCCGTGTAGACGGAGTCTTGATATAAAGGCAAAAGTCCATCCAGCTATGTCCGGTAATAAAGGTAAGGCATTTTAAACGTTCACAATTTTCTCTGGCCTTCTTCCATCCCCCTAAAATTCGGTTGCAATACCAGCAAATACTAATGAAGAGTAAGTCCGGAATGAATGTCTTGATATCAAATCAGTTGCTCCTTATGCTTCCTTATGACAACATACTTCTTTTAATCAGAAAAAAAAACCCTCTTTGCACTTTAGTGTATTTTTGTGCAGTTCAAATGGTGAAATAGACATGATTTGGCATTACTAGGGATGTCAATCCTAAGCATTTTTTGTTGCAGTGTTTTATTTTTTCTAAAGCTGTTATCAGTATGTTTGCATGCTTGAGTGAAAAATATCTTTGTATAAAGTGCAACCAGGTGTGTGTGCTTATAAATTACTGCACGTAAGGTAACACAGATGGGCCCTTGGGGAATAATAAGAGTAAGTCCCTGTTGGACTTAGGTTAGTTAGAATTGAGGGGCAATGGTTGCTGTTTTTCATATTCAGGGAAGTCAGCAGGATTATTATTTTTTTATTTGGGGGGGGCCTGGGGTTCCCCCCACAACGAATAACCTTTATTTTTACAAAAAAGTCCATTAAATTTTTTTTCCGAATGACCTTCTTTTAGAAAAAAAGTCATATTTTTTTTTGTAATGACCTTTTATTTCAGAAAACAAATCCTTGAATTGACTGGGGACACTCCTGATATTCCACACGTATTTAGACTTAGTTTAGTTGTAGAGATAATATATATGTTAGGTTGCGTGACTATGACCTCAACAATATATAATTTACCCCCTCCCTCAGCTTACAAATACATTGTTCCGCCGCTGCGAATGATAAATTCTTACCTCTGTCCTTACTAAATACGGTGTGGGATTTATCTTTATTTCCTTCATCTCACAGCTGATCGCAGCTTATCTAATGAAACATTATGACAGATAAGCTGCTCTCCTCCAAAACATTATTCAAATTGTAGTATTACCACGCTCCTTTTCAATTTAAAAAAAATACATATACTCCCATTTAATATTATTTGAATCTCTGACTGACATTGCCAGTGATGCATAACATCAACTCCATCTCACCAATTAAAGGGGCATTAAAAAGCAAAACCACAAGCCCTGTTAGTATGTAAAACTAAAAGAAACCCAGATTAACATGGTCTCCCTCACAATTTGAAGAATGTTTGGTACAATGTTTCATAATGTTTGAATTTCTGGAGAGAACATTTAAGTATGAAGTGTAACCAGGAATGACTGTGTTCATGAGGACGGAGAGTTAGTGTAAGGCCTTGCTTAACTGTGAATGTGATTGAAAATCGTCATCATAGTAATTTCTGCTTATATCATAGCAAGATACGTAGTGGGATTTGTAGTTATAGAAACGTCATGACACGTGCGTGAAAAACTATCTGGGGAAAATTGCCAGTGGAACATTGCCTTGGAGAAAATTGCCCGTATTTTGTTCAAACTTCATGATGATTAGTAACACATAATATATTAGCTTATGATATTATTTTTATCTATTTGTTTGGTTTCGACTAGTGGGCAAAAAAGCCTAATATTGTCGACTTATGATAAAATATAATAAAACATTATCATAAAGTATAATAAAATCTAATACAATAATATGGTAAAATGAAATGATATGTTGTTGTGGATTATTTTGATTATTATTATTACTCAGACGCTAAAAAATGCATAGGAATTACATCCGTAGTTATTGAAATTATTAGTTATATACTTGTCGGTACATAAAAAAAAGTAATAAAAAAAAAAATGATCGATTCTCAATTTACTACGACTCCAACAAGGACAACATTTATATCTCCTTAGCTTTACTGTACCATTTTTACAAGCACACTCATTCCTGGTAGTACTTTCTACTTTGGGCGATTCCAGAAAAAATATCAAGATTTTATCTCCTTACGAGTGAAATAATCAGGTTAAAAAAAATCATTTTATATTCGTTAATATCCATAATACTGTTAAAAAATTAATATAAATATTAAACATTGAGAAAAAAATAAGATTTTATTTTTAATTACTTTTAACAAACTTAATTTTGGGTTAAAACTAATTATAATTTGTTATTCTTATAGTAAAAATATTATTTTTTGACACAAATTTCTATGAAGTATTCATAACGTTTTGCATATTATGGGAATCCAATTTGGTACTTAGTGAGTTTTGATGAGGTTGGGTATATAATATCACATAATAGCTATAATCTTACATCCCTCACAATTAAAAAGACAACTCCAACAAATCAAATGGGAAAACTAAAGAACGATTTATTAACAAAAAAGTAAATGAAACTCACGAAACCTCAATTTTTAAATTAAATATACGAATAAATACTAAACTAGGCATTATCAGGATAAATAAAGAATTCTATATAATATATATTTTTATTCCATTGAATAAGAAGCATTTTTATCAATCTCGGGTCTATAATATCCAATTTAATAACAAAGGTTATATGTTAATGATGAAAGGGTTTTAATTGTTATAGAACTTGATTGTTGGGGCCTCCAAAAATATCCAACATACAAATCGTTACATCACGTAAAATTGGGATATTATTGAATAATAATTTGAAAGTATTAGCGGGCCTCCGATTGAATTTGGATTTTTTTTCAGTGTGTGTGTGTTTTTTTGATGAAAAGTTGCGAGATTCAATAACAATGTGCCCTAGGATTGGTCTAACTCTATTTTGCAATGCATCACAAATAACGATATTTTATGAACAGTTTTGGGTTTTTTAGTGCAATTTCAATTGCCCTCCTCCCGCGGCCATCTATTCATTTTATTATTCAGCCATTAGCATGACAATAGGTCTTTGGGAGCGGCTCTTTTTTGCCCTTTTATTGATTCTAATTCAATTTAAAAAGTTATATGTGTAGTAGTATTAAAGGGAGTGAGAAATATAGACGGTTAGATATCTTTGTCTGAAGTTTTCCTACCATCTCCTTCATGTCTTTCCCTACGAGAGAGAAAAAAAAAAACTTTAATCGTTTAAGATGAAGAAGAAGAAAAAAATTGAAGTTTTCATTAATAATTCATGGAGGGACTCTATGTCATTTATTTTTATTTTTTTTCAATTTAGTTTCCATTATCGTTATATTATATGAACGAACGAACCAACTTCTTTGCTGTTAAGACATGTAGCTATTAATCATAGGAATCTTTTCTCATAGACTGGTCTCTTTTTGGGTATATTATATACGTTCGCTCGCACAACATACATTTCTTTCGATCTCGAAATAAGAGCAATTACACTGGATAGTAGAAATTCAATTATCGCAACCTTTTAATAATATGGAAATACCATTCAATATATTGAATTAAAAAGAGAATGATCTAAACTGTTTCGAAATATATTAGCACATTGGAGGATCATGAAAAAACCCAACTTCTCCCCCACTAGCACAAAGCGTTTTATAATTTAATCGTTTAAGGGGATTCTGCAGTATTAAATTTTTGAGCAGTCTTGTTTTTTTTGGGTTTTTTTTTTTGAAAAACAATCCAAAAATTAAAAATATTAAAAAATATGAAATATTTTGATATTTTTTTAAAAATCCTGAGCTATTCACCAAAAAGTTACTTTTTTGGAAAAATATTTAAAACAACCATATCAATATAATGTCCAAATATTAAGTTTTTTTGAAAAAAAAAAAAAAAAATGCCAAATCCACAACTGTTCACAAAAAATTAATTTTTTGTGAACAGTTGTAGCCCAATATTTCATAAACATATTTAATTAATTATAGGCCTCCTAGTCAAATTTGTGGGATGAGTGAAGTAAAATTTTTTCCTCCTTTTGTTCCATTGCAGAAAATCACGGAGCCCACCAAAGTACGTCTAAACTTTTTATCCAAACATTTTTCCAAGTTTAGTGAAAACGAAATAAGGATTATTCCATTATAATTCACTTTAGATGTTATATTAATTTCTTGTAATTTTAGAAGATCTTTTTGAAATGGTCATATTAATAATGTTTGAGTTAAAAGTTATGAAAACCACCAAAAAAGTATTCATGTTTGCGTTTGAATAGAAATAAACACAGGTTCCATGATGTGATCAAGAGATAGATTAATAAACTCATGAATCATTATGAAAAAAGATCAATATCCCAAATTATTACACATCCGACTCTAACGGTTGTTTCAACATAAAAAAATTTCATTTTCAGGACATAAAGATTTCTTGTTCCTATTATAAATTTTATTACAGTACTAAACCCACATCATTTTTATTTGGAGCCCATTGAAATTCATTTAAAAGTGTGTTAATGTATTTGGTAAAACTAATAATTAAGGCAATTGTGTATCAAAGGAAAAATAGATTGGTCAACAGTTTTTATTTTATGATGAAGGTGTTGGCCTTATATACAAGGTTATCCAAATGTCTTAAGATTAGGATAATTATAATATTTTAGCGGCAATGTGTCCTATCTGCAATTGGATTGGTTGTATCCTTTTGTTCTGCTGAAAAAATGTGATTAATGTTATTTTTATTATACATTTTAGAAAAATAGTAGAAAATGTATATCGTCTTGATAAATCATGACATCAAATATTTTGGATTTTGAGACCTTCAATTTGTCTCACTTCCGAAAATATAACGTCAAGAAGATTCAAAAGACTGTAAATATTGAAGATAAACTAAGAAGTCGACTTCAAAAGTCAGCTAGTAATCTGGAAAACGTCTGGAAATTTAAAGAAAACATTTATAGGAATCCCTACAGATAATTGGCTAAAATTGCATAAGAGATTAATGTGTCAAAGACTCCAATGAGTCGAGTCATCCATAATGATCCAAAGAGGATTTCCCTCATGTTTTGTCAGGGGCAACATGTCGTGGATGATGTATGCAGGAAGAAAGAAGTCAAAATTTGTCAGCAGATTTGTTTTAAAAGATGGGACCCGTATCAAATATACAACCAATAAAACGACCGAATATTGGTTTTCTCATCAAATTGTATATCTTTAGACCTTAGAACTGTTCCAAAGCGGGCTAATAGCTGATCTGATATAGTTTGGGCAGAGGGTTCAAGTAAATTAGACACGCTCACCTTGGTTTTTATCGTGGAGGGTCTCCGTATAAAGACAGGTAATTATATTTCATATGTCTTGGAGCCAATGGTCCTGCCATGGGGTGAGGTAAACTGGGACAGAAGGGAATAAAAGGTCAGCTTTCAGCATGATGGAACTTCATTACATAGCTGCATTCAATGTCTAAAATGGCTTAGAGACAAAAATTCCTTTAAAGAAGTCTATATGCCCCCCTTAAAGTCCAGATCTTTACCCCTTTGATTACTTTGTGTAAGGTTATCTGGAGTCAAAGATAAGAACTTGCAAAATTCAAATTAGGAAGATCTCCGTACCAAAATTGAGAAAGAATTGGCCAAACATTCCAAAGAAATAGTTTATGCAGCATACGAAACATTTCAATCTCGTCGAAGGGAAGTAGTTTATAAACAAGGTGGACATATTAAACACATTTTAAAGTATAGTTTAGATTTTAATAAATTTTCTTAAGTATTATCTTTTAATTTTTTACACTGTTGTTCAACCTATCACCGAATTAATAGTAGAAGCTTATAACTTTTGGTCAATCCCGTACATACATATTTATATGAAGTAAAAAAACAAATTGAGATGATCTCTGTTTCTTGTTTTTTGTTCATGATTGTTTTTATGTTGACGAACCAAACATCTATGAACATAAACATTGATATACTGTTATTGAACTGCAAATATTCAAATTCAATACAACAAATCCAATGTATGCAATGAGTTATTTATTGCAAATATATCATTTGCATAATACTAAACCTCAATGCACAGAAAAATGTAACTTTTATTGGGTGTTTATTGCTTTAATATCTCTTTTCTTTTTATATATTATATACCAATAAAATGAGGTGTTGTTTTTTAGAGGTTATGTTTCCTATGCAAACCCTTTTGACTAATTTATTAATTAATTACATTACATAATTAATTAAATGATTTGAACTATTTGTCTTGTCGATATAAAAACACGGGTTTCTAAAAGCTGATCAAAAATTGCAACTCCTAAATTTTTAATTTGGTAGCTAATCGATTCTCAACTTTTTAAAATGGTGTGAGACAGTTGCTAAAAAATTAAAAATTGACACGGCATTATCATTTTGATTCAGTTTTACTAGAGCAGGCTCCCAACCTGTGGGTTGGACCCCAACTGGAATCTCATAATGCCTCATCCATTTTTTTTTATGATACCAAATGTGTTTCTTTTGTATTCTTGTGTTTATCAATATTTACTATTTTTAATAATCAGCTAAACTAAAATTTCTTATTTCCCTCAATGAACTGGGAGAAAATTATTAATAAAATAAAATATTATGAGGATTTTTGAAAGTATTGATTTAATTTTATTGTTGAAGCAGGAATTGAAAGGTCTTAATGTGTCATTTGCAAATAAATTATGTTAGCCGAACGATGAAGCTAAAAAAATTAAAGTTTGCTGGAACTGGTTTCTAGTATTTTAAGAAAAAAACTGATGTTGTAAAAAAACGGGATTGATCTTGGTGGCAACTCTAAGTATTGGAGAAAACTACCTTCAAATATATTATTTTTCCTTTAAATATAAAAAAGATATACTTAAATTAAACGATATTGATTACTTACTAAAGGGACCCTGATACTTCTTAGGATCCCAAAATTTAAACATTTGTTTCGTGGGATACCATTCAAATACAAAAATTGTGACAATGGCTTACCACGCTGTCAGGATAACAGTTTGGAGCGAATCTAAATTTGAATGAGAAGTGTGGGTGACATTCTTCTTCAACACGCCCCAAATGACAAAGTCGATGAGGATGAGATCAGTCCATTAGGCTAGGCCAGAAGTCAGCCATGGTGTTGCTCCAGAAGTTTAAGTTTTCATGGCTTTGTGAGGCTTTAATGGACTTTTAAAGTTGTATCTAGTGCGGATGGAAATGCCAAAGGTATCCTCGACCTTCCTGGCACTGACACCGGCGTGGAGGAGAATGCAAACGTATGACCTTTTTCGCAATTGCTGCAACATCTTTAAACATGGAATAACCATATAATCAAAATAAAACTTGTTAATTTTTATTTTAGCAGTCGATTGGTTCTGTTATTATATAATGATTTTGCAAGTTTTCATTAATTTTTTGTGTTCATTTTAGTTCTAAGTTGAAGAGAAAAATTGATTTATCACTACTTTTGAATACATTATTTCATCGTTTATCTAGGCGAAATTGTTTTGCTCCTAGCGCACGACGAAACTTACATTGTATCACGCAACCTCCTCCCCCAAAAGACACAAGAAAATGTCCATAACTATCTGGTAGTTAGCTAAATAAGTCAATCACACTAACTGCTATTTATGCTTTGATGCTCTCAGGCTATTATTGTCATATTATAGGGTCGACACGATATTTTTGACACTTTATATTATTGTATATAATGATTACTAGGTAGTATTAAATTACTGTAATATTTTTTCTAAATATTGGGTCATTTGTTGAGAACACGTGGTGCTTACAACGATGGAATCTAAAGACTTTCATCCTTGCAATCAGTGGGAAAGAATAACCGCAGTTATGATGATTTGTGGCGGTTTTAAGAATTGTTTCATCATGAAGGGTGCCTTCAATGTGAGGAACACAGCGTAGAACATCAAGACCATTTGGCCCACAATTCCCATATGTGGCTCTCCAAAAACTTCGAGGACTACACTCCCAGCACCCCTTACTGCAAACCCTGTGACTTCTATCTGTACGGCGCAGTTGAACAGGACACTAACCGAACCTCGTGCAACACGGTGGCCGAGCTAAAGATGCGCATCATCGTGATTTTCAATAAGTTGCTAGGGACCAGGTTGAGAACCCCTGCTACAGGTTCAGGTCCAGGCTTGAGAGAGTCATCTTCACTGAGGGTGCCTACTTTGAGAGAAAATTCGACGTCAGAAGCCACACCTTTCAAATAGTTTTATAACTTTTTGATTTAATAAATTATTACAGATTTTAAGCATTGCTTAGTAATTTTTTTGAAATGAGTCAAAAACATCAAGTCCACCCTGTATTTCTCCACAATTTTTAAAATAAATCAAATAGGTATACTAATATATGTATTAATATTAAAATGTGAAATTGTATTTTATTCAATACTGTATTATAATTTACTATATTGATTAGTAATTTTTTATTTCAAGCGTTGTTATATATAAGAATTTGTATATGATAAAAAAAGTTTCTGAATTGAAATAATGAGATGGCCAATATATATATCTTTATACGGCGAGGTTTCACCAAGAAATTGTATTCCTGTCCTTTTTGAAACGGAAAATTAATGTAGTAAACTTACTATTTCGTTTATTCATCAAAAATAATAAATTACGAAATGACTATGACGTATCAAGTGAGACGAGAGAATCGACAGCCGAAAAAAACCAACTCGTAGTGAATTTTGTGTTATGGAGGTAATGCAGTGAGAAATAAGTATTACTGACTATCACAAATGTTCAATCAAATCAATATATTTGCTAAACCTAGGTCTTTTCAAATAGTACGTCACTACAAAAACTATATTTTCATGCTGCAAATACAGTTTTGATTGAACTGAAATGTATTCATTTCTTGAGGGGATATTTTGTTTTTAATAAATACATATATTTGTAAGCAGAGATGAAGAAAAAAAAACACATTTTACCACTAATCCTTTTGTTTTATATCTCAGGAAACGAAGAAAGTATGTCATTAACTGAAGCAACCGAAGTAGTTATCGAAAAGAGAACCATATCTATCAATGTTAATTTGCCTCAAAATATTTTTATTGGTCTTAAAGGAAGTTAATGTTTAGTATTTCGGTTGGGATGTCAGCTTTGATATCAGAAATTTATTTGTCCATCGGTAAAAATTAATTACTGGTATGTTATAAATTTTCATCCCCATTAAAATTGGGTCATACTTGCTCAGGAATAAGAATGACAAAAAACCGGTAGATAATTTGACAATTTTAATTCAAAAATTTCAACTGTAAATAAACTTTCCACAAGATAAATGTTAAATATATGAAGAATTTACTCAATAAATGTTCCTTTTTTAGCACGGGCCACAGCTTTTAGCCTTATAAAGTAAAATTTCTACTTACATATGTATATATATGAGAGTCTGGAAGCTAGATACGGTTTAAGTAAACAAATATTATCCAAAAAGATCCTTAACCTGAACTGGCGTTGGGTACATGAATTTCTACGCAAAATATTCCATCTTAGTTTTAAATATATTAAAATATTATCTATATCAAAGCTACACTCTATTTATGTTGATAAGTACTTGGAACGACATTTACATAAACAGTTGGATTGCGTGATTATTTCCCACGTACATACACGTTCATACAAGAAGAAACAGAAAAACCCCCATTCTTTCCAACTATGAAACTATTACTTAATTATTATTGAAAATTGTTTACAGTTTTAAAGGACCTAATTAGGATTAAATCAATCATTATTCAGAACACACATTAATGTAAAGGAAACAAAAGCAAACGCTTGCAACAAAATACACTGTATGTTTTTGTGATAGCAAAGTAAATCACTATCTCACAATAACCAATAACACAATTGCCTATAATTATGTCACAAGCACAAAAATGTACACTGTATGAGGGGTTTATTAGAATCGGACGCAAGATATAATTTATTAATTAACAATAGAATTCATACTATAAATGGATGTGTGCCTTAGCTCTCTTAATAATTAATGTTGCCGTCCTTAGTGGAAAGGATGGTTTCAAGGTGGTGATGAAAGGTCTGGATCCCGTTGCAGATATATTCCTTCATCAAAGGCGTCCCAGTGATGGCTGAAAGTAGTATTAAGGATCTCAGTGTTTGGATGAAAGACACTTCAGAGTTTTCCACCGACATAAGCCAAAAAGGTGTAGTAGAGGGGGCTTCTTAGATTGTTGCAGTTAAAAGTCGCCTCCAGCCCTCACAAGGCTCTATCCCCCCACTCTTTTCATAGCTTTCTGGTGTGAAACTCCGAGATCTCTTACGTGGGCCTCAATGACTTGATGAGATTGGCCTGCTGTTTTCTTTAACTCCTCAAGGGTCAAGTTTGGCTTTTTTAACAGAGCTCTTCCTCCTCTCCAACGTTTTGGACTTGTTGACGGTGTAGTCGGGTGTCCTGGAGACGCCTCACTGCTTGGTGTGCGGAATGGAAATTCGTTAATTAAATTCTATTGTCATTTTCTTGACGTAAGTTAAAGAGCTCAATTTTTTTAACTAATTGTTTATATTTAAATATATATAAATATGATATAATTTCAATCACTCAACCTTAATTAATAATTGAAATAGTAAGTGTTCCGATTTCCATGGACCATGCGGTAGTTGTCAGCTGTCAAAGTTTCTTCTTCCTTTTGTCTAATTCGCGTTCTTAAACTTGCTTGGTGAATACAAATTTATTCTTATTAAGCTTTGAGCTATCAATTATCAATTATTTTGGGGGTTTCTGTATCTTTTCAGAGGTGGAGTTGCAAAATACTTTTGTTATATTTTGCAATTTGTTGAATGTTACTATCATAACATAATTAAAACGATAACTATGATAACAACTAGTAATTTTGTTATGATAATAATAACATTTGGCCATTCTTTATTTTGACATCAATAATCAGTAAAAATGTAATTTTAATCTGGATCCTATTTTTTATAGGTCCAAACTTTTGGGTAAATTGCTCCTAAGATTTCGGACTACTATCTGTAATTTTGGTACTGGATCTGGATCACAAAGTTTGGGATTCCGAAATTCACTTGAATATTTACTTTTAAAGATGAGTACCGATCTGGATACGTGAAAATGTATGAATCTGCCCTATCATTTAGTTCAACTGGTATGCACAATTTCTTGTGTAGGATCATCTTAATCAGCCTATGTATCTGCCATAAATGGATATATATCGACTTTTGGAAAGGCATTAGTAGGGTTGTAAATTGTAAGCATTTTCGTTATGTAAAAAATAAAATAAAAAATAATATTGTATTGCAGCTTAGCTGTTGCTTGTTATTAAATTTGTTTCAAGAAAAGAGGAAGGAAATAGACACAAGTCCTGTTCTGTATCAAGCAAAGATAGTAACAGAAATTATTCAGTTTTAAATACTCAGTTCTACTCTGAGTCCAACATGTATCCATCCTTATAACTATGCTATTTTCTTGTTATTAAGTTAAATATATATAACAGAATAAATTTGATCTATAGGTCCCCCTTCCCGTTATGAAAGTGTAAGTCTTAGCCTGCACCACAATTAAGCACATTTGCTTGCTTTTCATAGCTGGAGTGGATATAATAGATATATGATGAATGCACTCGGTCCTACATTTTAAGAGCCACTGGATTAGATTCACGCATCAGCTATGAGAGGAAGAAACCAATAAAAGTCACACACCCATTCAAACAAAGGCATTTGTAGGAATTATTACTACTTTTTCCATCCACAATTATACCAGGAGTCCGACAAGGACTTTAACTAATAACTCCAAAACTAATTCTTCGTTATTCTCCGTCCTCCATTTCACTTTATACTTAGATGTTCTCTCCTCAAGAATGAAAGAATAATGATTGCAGGTTTAGAAAATAAAATTAAAACACTGTTCACGTTGCCAACAACAAGAAACAAGTATGTTAAACAATATTGAGGATTTACAGCTCTAAGCCTTAGCGTGTCGCTCCCATATCCAACATAACAAAGTGCAGGAAGTTGAAATCCGTATAAGAAGGAGACTCAAACGTAGGTGCACACCGCACCAAGACAATTTTGATAGTATTCTAATTAAATAAAATGGACGGGGGGCCCTGAAAACCCCTCCTGCATCAATTTCAGTACGAAGTTTCCAGAAAGCCTAAGTATATAAATATCCTCTTTTATATTGACCTCAACAAAAACACCAAAAAATATATGATTTATCCCTTTTCAGGCCACTGCATCCATTACTACGCTAGAACCAGATTTTCAAAGTGTGTAGAAAAGGCAGACATGTTAATCTTGATGTAACTTTAATTGTAATGTAGTTTTAAAAAGTTAAATGCCTTTAACTTTGATTATATTATATCTTTTAAAATAGTCTTAAATTCAAGGACTCCTAAAATAGTCATTGATTATTATACTGGGGATGAAAATCTAAAAAAAGAAGTTACATTTTAAATCACCTCTCTGCAACTCACACTTGGATTACAAATTTGTATATTATAATGACTGTTTTTTTTTTTTTTTTAAATAATTAATTGTTGATAGAGAGGCCAACAGTTTTGTAGGTCATTTTTGCAACTTTAATCAAGCTTTTCTGTGATGCATAATTAGTTAAATTGTTATTTCTACCAATTATATTAACACACTTTCCAAAGAATTTCATTAAACTCCAAATAAAAATGAAATAGGTTAAGTGTTGCCATAAAAATTATATTGGGAACAAGAAATCTTTACATCCTCAAAATAATAATGTTTTTATGCTTAAACAATAGCTTAGGGTTTGATATGAAATAATTTGCCATAGTGATATCTACATATACTCATAATGATTCATCAGTTTATTTTTCTATCTCTCGATAACATAGAAAGCCTACCGTTCAACCCCTAGCGTGAATACTTTCTTGGGGGTTTTGAACACCTTTAACTGAAAAAAGTATACATAAGAACATTTTAAAATCTAAAATCACAAGAAATTAATATTACAACTAAGGTAAACTATCATGCAGCACTGCCTATTTCATATAGAAAATCTCGATCAAAAACATCCGAAATAAATAAAATAATATCTTAAAATATTAAAAGAAAAAATGTATATTTTGTGAATCAAGATAAACACAATTTTGAAAAAAAATCAAGAAAAAGGGAAAATCCCAACTAATTTTTTTATTTCATATATACATACATTCAGCTCAATATTTATATACATACATATTTGAGTGAATTATCTTATCCACGAATTTTAACTATAGTTTAGAATCTTAATTTGATTTAAGAGATTCATATTATCACCCTGTCCAATAAATTATATTCATTTCTCATATTAATATTGTGGTGATCAATTTTGGCTACTTTAATCGCAATTTGTAGGGCGCCCAAAGAGAAAATAGTAATAATTTGCTAATGCAAATTGAACATGATTCAAACTCAACTTTGAGAAAAATCATTATATCAAGGTTTTGTGAAGCCGGCTACTCGCAGTTACAATACTATAATTTTCAACAATCAAGACAAGACAACTTCAAACTAATTTCGGATATGTTTAAATACTATTTTACCTATATTTTTCAAAATATCCTCCCTCACAAATAGTAGCAACCTCGACTTGCCGGCAAATAGATTGATAGCTTTTGACGATTAAGAACGTGTCCCCGAAGTACTATGCTGTCATGATAGCAGCTTCGAGCGAATCAAAATTTGTATGAGAGGTGCAAAAGATAAAATTAGGCGAGACGTTCAAATTACAAAGTCCAGAGAGTTGAGGTCAGACCTCGAGAAGGGCCCCATGGAATCAGACGGGAAGTCAGTTATGTTGTTGGTGCAAAAGTTTTGGTTCTTCTTGGCTGTATGGGTCTCTAATTGACTCCCTGATGTTGTAGAAAGTCCAGATAGCGATGTGTTAAGTGTCTGTAGCCTTCTTGGCGCGAAGAAGGTAGCACACGCGTTACTTTTTTTGTTTCTGTTCCAACATTTTTACAATTATAGACATGGGACTAAAACAAAACTTGTTTATATTGGTTTCTACTGTCGTTTGGTTGCTTAATAAAACTTTATAGTTAAAAATACCAGGGATAAAATCGTAGTTAAATGCTACAACAAGTCTTGGGCCCCACTATGTATAATAAGGAAGATACAACATAAATTTCCATTAAAAGAGGAGCAAAAAAAGCCCCAGAAAAGTGACAGGGAAAATGCAACTCTTTATAAAATTGATGAAAGACATTTATTCTCCTTTTTTGAAGGGCAGATTATGATTAAATATGTATGTAAAAAACAGAGAATCAAATCGTGCAAAACATTATATTATACGAATTCCAATTTAAGGCATACAAAGAAGAAGAACTATCTTTGATTGATACTTTCAAATAACAAAATGCTTATTTAATATTCATAATTGCTTATCACGTAGCAAAAGAGTTGCAAAAATAGAAATAATTAGTATTCCAATCTGCCTATATCTTTGAGTAAAGGAATTTTGTATCAATTACATTATTTGATTCTTTTTGCTTATCTCTTGCTTATCAAGTCTAATTTAGAAGTAAAAATGACTAATGTACACCGTGTAATTTGACAACATAATATTTTAATTTATTCAAGTGAAGAATTTGACAACATGATATTTTAATTTGTTCAAATGAGGAATTTGACCTAATTTATTTGACACAAAAGAATAATATTTGAATCATTCTGCTTTTGAGCCCTCTATTAAAGCAATACGTACATTTTTTTGCTCAATACATATTTACAAGGAGTAGTACAGAGTTTAACTCAGAGTTATTAGGTTTAATAATGTATAATATAATAATATACGCTGAAAAAAACTAAGGATTAACAGCCTTGTAACCTCTCTAAATTAAAAAATCAATATAAAATCTGTATTTCTGAGAATTATTATTCCAAATAAAAAACAAAGGCATTGTAGGTAATGTCTTTTGAGGCTTATATGCTATAATTACAACAGCCTCAATCACGGTCTGAATACGGCCTTTGCAGTAGGATAAGGCCTTCATGACGAGGTCCCAGGGTATGTATGTGAAGTGCTCCTTGATGGTGGGCACAAGAATGGCCTTAATTGCCTTATTTATTAAAGTGTACCTCAAGGTAGGCCAAAATAAAATAATTCTACGGATTAAGATTGGGGCTGTTGAGGGTTCACTCAACCTTGGTGGCGAGGTCGTAGCAGATATCCATCTTGTAAGAGAGGGATTTGAGATCCTTGTTAACACTTGTTCTCACTGTCCTGTAACTGACTTCCAGTTCCTTTCCACTTAAGAAGAAGAGCCTTGTCAGGACTGGTCAATCATAGTGTACAATCATTTCGATAAACTCTGCATCGTGATCTTTCTGGAGTCTTCTTGTGGCCTTAAAAAATTTCTACATTTGTTATTTAATTCCTCCTGTTTCCTCCTTGTTTCACTGGATGTAAAATATTGTCAGTCCAGTGATGCTACATATGTCATGGTTGCTAATTTGTCCTTGATTATTAATTAGACACAAAACTACAGCGTATCTATAGTCCTCCTCTTTGAACACCGAGTACAGTTCTTCAAGGGTGACGAAATTAAACGGAATTAATATGTATTGTTTTTTATATTACGCGGGTTTAAAAAAATGACATGACAAAGAGATTTGGTTCCAACAAGGCGACCCAGAGAGGCTGCAAATTTTATCGTCAAGTCCTGAATGTACTCCCTTTTTTCTTCTTTATTAATAGGTGCCTAATACGAAGTCACATTAATAAATATTATTATTTTCTTAATGTTCCCTTAATTGGCCAGATAGAGTTGCACTCATTATATATAAGTAAAAATTGTCAAATTGCAATAGCTCTATTTAACCTGGGAATTGTATTTGAAGTCCATATATGTACATAATACATATTTTCTTCTCTAGGAGTGAATGATTGTTGAACTTACGGAGATTGAGTTATTTAAATTTAATTAATGTACTCCCTATTATTTATTTTTTCACTTGATGCACTGAGCTATAGTTACACACGCGCAGTTTAAAATGAACATTCCTCAGATTATCAAACAAACAAACAGGTTGACAAACTTGGTTTTATATTTTTTTTTAGATAGGTACAAGTATGAATTGTTAATTTCAAATAAAAAATTAAGACAATTTCTTGACTTATAAATTGGTATTTGATACAAATTGATTGACTCATGGAAGAATAAACACCATAGGTCTTATAAAACAAATAATTTTTTATTTTCCTAATGAAAAAAGGTCAGTTACATACTTGTCTGTATTTTTGAGAGGTGTAGAGATTTCTCCTCATAAAGTAAAGCACATTAGTAATAATCCTTTTGGTTATATTGCAAAACAGATATTATAAATAAATATATCTCACTTCTGAACAAAGATGGAAACATACAGGTCAGAGATTGTAACTTTGATCCACATAGGCACATTGTCAAGCAGCTCGGGGTCAACAATTACACCATATACAGGTTTCCAAGCACTTGGAAGATGGGTTTGGTCTCAAAAATTGTGCTTGAAGTTGTAAGACAGTAAAGCTAACCCCAAACCTAAAAAAAACATTCTTTTGAGACCAACCCGACCGTTGCCATGGGCAAAATGTCAAAAAAGAAGTCACTTAGACCAGTTTATCGTGTCGTCAAAGATGGACAAGTCTGCTGGGGGGTGGGCATTTTATCAAAAAGATTTGAAGAGAGGTCATTCTTTCCTCAAAAGCATTAACAATTACATAGGAAGCGTTAAAGGAGTCTACAAAATGACTTTATTCATTTCTAGGCATCTGGTAGCAAGTCCAAAGACTGACGAGTCCAGCACAGCATCATTGCTGAGCTCAAGTCATCTGTGAATTAGTAGTTGAAGAAGATGAGCTGCAACAACATTCACTTGTATGGTTGGTCTTCGAGCAACGGTTAGAAGCTATCATTCACTAATGTTCACTAATGGTGTTTTTATGTATACTCAATCAATTTTACTTTGAGGTCTACCATCTCTAATATAATTAGACTTATTTTACAATTAAACTAAGTACAGCATTGTACAAACAATTTGGTATATGAAAAACAATTACAATGAACATTGTAAGACTCAAAATTTGAGTATTGTTTTTGACATTTCAGTAGATTAGCTCCGTCCAGTTATGAGAGAAAGGGAATTAACACAAGTCCCACTTTGTATATAGCAAGGAAAATTTAGACTGCGTTTGTATGTAAGTTGTTAAATTGTCTACCTTTGTCACTTATTACATGCGGCACGAAAATCATATTATGTGATCTTGTCAGTCATCGTTTTAAATCTACTCAGACTCCTTACTGTACACTTTGTGCCTCAACTCGAGTTATTTTATGTCTCAACTAAAAAAGCTATTTCTGAAACGAGGAGCGCATCATCAATTTTTTATTAAAAGAAGCTAACTATATAAAATATTTTTTGCTGCCTAGGGACTCTGAGTGTGCCATATATATTACTATATAACAAAAGTTGTAATTTTTATGCATGTTTTGAATGAAAAAAAAGTAATATTCAATTAACCATAACAATTTCAAGAATGTTTGAAAGGAGAGGAGTTTATCTGTCATGACGTTTCATTAAATTAGCTGCAAGATGAAGGAAACACACACATGTCCTGCTCAATATTAAGCAAGGATATAGGGGGGGGGGATGACTTAGTTTTAGATCCTCAATTCTCCTCAACCATTCCTTACAATCATTCATAGTCAAACATACGTGTGGTTACACTTTATTTAGATCTTTTCTCCTCAAGAATGAAATAATTAATTATAAATGAAAATAAAGATACAAGATACGGTTCTCAGTTTTCCAAAAGTAAAAGAAAAACACTCCAAGCTAAAAAATGCTTAGGATTTACAACCTGACTAAAGAAGGAACAAAAATCCCCCATTCAATGACCCCCTCTGATCCCTCATATTAATTCCTTCCATTCCAAAAAAATCACTTTGTAATTAATAACTTATGTAAATGCCCCCAAAACCTAAAAGAAAATAATTATATTAATGATCCTTTGCTTTTAGGTTAAGTTTTCGTTAACCTAGAAGCACACAAAAATATACCCATCAACAAAATACTTATGTATATACAGTGTACATAAACTTACATGATCAAAAATAGAAAATAAATTCAGCCAAACAGAGATGTTATTGATGAGTTCAATAAATATTCGAACATCCATACATACAAATGTATGATTTTTTTTTTTTTCAAAAAGATAAAAATTTATTATTTGTTATATTTTTTTCTCTCTTTCCCTTGTTGAAAAAACATATATATATTTGATTTTGATTAATATATATGTACATGCTCACACAGTCATAGAAAGATGACAAATGATATTTATTTTTTATCTATCAAAAGAGTTAACAAATGACTTAACGAGTGATTGGAGGGGGGTATAATATTTGCATATAGATGTATAATATTCTGTATATTAAAGAGGTTGAGTGAGAAAGGTAAAATATGAAAGACATTTATTTTCTGTCAATTTATAATGTTTTTTCTGTTATTGGTATATAAGTCGTTACTTTTATTGTATAACGCAACCTTTCCTACACAAAACAAAAACAAAAAAACCCCGAAAAAAGTCTCAAAATTTAATTATTCTTAATTCCTTGTCATCACTATGAAATTATTAAAGATGATTTTTATAAAATAAATAATCAAAACTGTTATTGACATGTTACATGGAGGGTCTCCACGTCCTCCCCGATCTTCAACTACATGGATAAATTGTAAATCGTCATCTTCGTTGGCCCAGTCTCCTCCCAGATGGCCTTTTGGGGCAATCCCTCACAGAGGAGCGTTGCAATCTCAATCCTCTTCTCGTACTGTGTGCACATACTGGCGAATAGGAATATATTTTTGTTAACAATCGACAGCTAATTATGTCTTCTACAACATTGCTTATCCGAACATTGTAAAAACTGACTCTTAATTTCTCAAAATTATCATAACAGTATAAATAAATAATAACAGTGGGCCTGGTAAATGCTTTTGCTATATATGGGGCAGATTGCAGATTATGTAGTATAACATCATGATAGCTATGAGGCTCCCCTCCTAAACATTATTCAAATTTTGAGGCTTACAAAGTTCTTTTTCTGTTTGATTTAGTCTTACATTTCGGCAGGAAATGTTTTTTGCATCACTGCTAATGCCTTAAACCACTTGTGTCTGCGTGTCAAGAAGATTCCCAACTTAAAATTGTATAATAATTTTGCAAGCACAGAGAGGAAGTTGTTATTTACGTCTCTCCTTTTGACTTTCTGTAAGAATACGATAATATTATTAATGCTATATCTTTATATATCTGTTTATGGCTTTGATTTAGGTCGATTTATATGCCTCATTATGCATATATTATGGTTTTTTTACTCTTCTTGTCATTTACATATAATACATAATATATATGTATATTAGACTAGATAATTATTGTGGAATGAGTTGCCTATTTTTTCAATTTCCTTTCTGAATGATTCGACTATTTTTGAGCTAATCCTGTATCATGAATTATTTATACAATTATACGTAGCATGCTCGTTATGTTTAACTCTTGTCATGAAAACGGATATAATGTTTATTGGAATAATAGCATTTTTATACGTCATTATGGGTAATGAGCAAAAAATAATAATTATGTAAATGAAAAACCAACAACACAAAGGTTCATTAATAAATTCAATATGATCCACGTGTTAGAAATAATCAATCATATCAATTTATATTTAATTAGAAATCATGCCTCTGTTTTTTTAGCACACTATGCCTAAATGCCTATTAGTGGTGTTGTGTCGATCCTTATTTGTTCGTTACAGTCCAGTCTAAGAACTGGTTCTTCGGACTGTCAGTACTAGAATTGATTTAAATAAAAATAATAATAAAATTAAGTGACGTTATCAAGAACCGAGCTATATCAGTTTTAGGACTGATATCAGGGGCGTCCGCAGGGTGAGGACTAGAGGGGCTGCTCCCAAAGGAATTTAGGCTTTTCACTAGAACTTTTCAAAAAATTTAATATTGAACAATTGATATAAACCGAAAAAAATTCCAAAAATGTAATATTTTAAATTTTTTTCTCAAAAAATTTAATTTTTTCTGAATAACTATGGATTTTTAAGTTTTATTCCTAAAATCTTTAAGACTTGTGGAATTTTTAATTTTTTTTGGAAGAAAATTTAATTTATTGTGAATAGCTATGGATTTTTTAACTTTTTTTTTTAATTTAATATTTGAAATAGTTTCTGACAAAGGGAATTTTTAGGAAGGCCTGGGGATTTTTTTGTTTTAATTTAATATTTGAAATTGTTTCTGACAAAGTGAATTTTTTATGAAGAGCTGGAGATTTTTTTTTTTTTAATTAAATATTTTGAAACTTGTTTTCCAAAAGCCCATAGATACGCAAAACTGAACTGTACAGTTCATTAGTTTTTGTATTGTTTCATTAATTGATTATGAAAGTAAGTGACCTTATCAAGGACCAAAATTTATACTTTTATAGGGCTGATATCAGGGGTCTTTGCTTGGGTGGCTGGAGGGCTGTAACCCACGTAAATTAAGCAATGCTTGCAAAATTTAATATTTGATTTTTTTTCCAAAAATTTAATATATCCAGGAATCTTTTTTAATGTCCATATACATAAAATATATTTACTAAATTATTTCTCCTGATTGCATTGTCCATTGAGCTACGTCGTTCCATTGCAGCCTTTAGTCCTAAATAAAGATCGGAGCAAAACAAATAATAAGTCTCCCATTTGTCACTCAAGCACAATTTGAAGAATAGTTTTGATTCATTGGCCAAATATGTTATTTTTATCACCGCAAATAAAGTACAACAGAGGTTATGTTTTCCACTTTTTTGTTTGTTACTCACCAGGACTACAAAAAAGTTACAGATCAATTTTGATGTCATTTGGAAAGAAGATAATAAATGGTCACAGTAAGGGGGCATTAAACTTAGGGAAATTTGTTAATTTTTTATTTAAAAAAAAGTAATGGATTAAAAATGCATTATCGACCATAACTTTGGAAGAAACTGAGATATATAACTCACTTTGTTTATAAAAGATGGTTCTGCGCTCTACCAACTGCCCATTCTGGTTTACTATTGCAATCGGTCATTTCAGTTCCCACAAGCGGTGTTGAAACCCATAGGGTCCAAGATATTATGAGCCCCTTTTATACGCCACTTTTATATTCACTAATGTAAATTCATCATCTTATCAAAAAATAATTATTTCAAAACTTTTACGATTTTTTTAAAATTAATCAGAAGAAGAAATTGTTATTTGATCCAGTTAAATATCTTCCAAAAAAGGTTTTCATTCAAATTTAGCATTTAGTAAAAAGAACATGTTTAAAGTGTCAAAAGAGACTAACAAAAAATGTAATGTAGCTACCCTTAATGACGTCACCAATATACGACCTTACCCACCTGCAAATACATTTTGGGGCCTCAATATCACACTGTGGAGCTAAAACTATGTGTTGATCACAAAAATTGAACAAGTTTGGAGCATTGTGCATGTAAAAAACAGTGAATGATAAATACAAGAATGATTAATGCTAATTAATCATTCTTGTATTAAATTAGAAACCTATTTTTCCTCATAACAATGAAAGATTTAGTAAATTCTGTTGGTACTAACTATTGATGACCAATAATATTACCAATTACAGGAATATTATACTTCCTTATGATAAAAAAACGTTGAGTTAGGAGAAATATCCGTTTCAGTGACGTACTTTGTGTCATACAGACCTTATTTTTCATTATATACTACATACCACAAAATTCTAAACATTAACCTTACATGTAGTATAATGGTTCTTTATTAAGTCCTACTATAACGGTAGCCTTTTTGGAGGGATTATATGAAGAAAACTATTTATTAATACAAAACACTATTTTCTATAACAATCGATATCGAGAACTTCAATATATAATATTTTTCAAATTACTTTTTAACTAAATAACACGTAATCCGACGTGTTTTTTTTTGTAAATATAGTGTCCCTGAATTAGTTAACAACTTTGAGCAACACTACTATTTTCACACAATCCAGAGTTGAATAATTGTAAAGTTGTATGATACGACTATGTTTTAAAACACTAATGAACTTATGAACTAATTATTTCTTAAATTGCTCACTATTATATGACCAACCATTACTGTATTATAATTTCGTTAGTCAACAGTTACGATTTATACTACACTATATACATTTGCAAAATGTATATTTATTAACACACCTTACGCAACCTACTTTATTTAATTAAAAGGTATGTTCGTCACGACTTGATAAGAAATTATCAAAAAAAACAGTCAAAGGCTATCAATGTCAAAAATACTTTCTGATTAAGGCCCAATCAACGGTTATAAGTAATGAATATGAGTCTCAATATTTTGATCAAACAGAATGATACACGCAAAAAACCAAAAAATGTAAATAGATAATCATTTATCATTGGGCATTCTAATAAGGAAGAAAGGCTCCCGTGAAGTATATATAAATATGTACGCAAGCCATCATAGTCTGTATTAATTATGATCATATATACAGGGTGCGTTATTAAACACTAGACATTTTGAAATTGAAAATTTGACTCGATATATTTTGGAAACTTTATAATTCAACTATGTACAAATTTTGGCACATGTTTTGAGCCCATAACTAATCTTCAAAGTAGCCCCAATGAACTTTGATAATGGCCTCGATGCGCTACTGGAAGGTGACAGGTAGTAATAATGTAATTAGGGCTCATGGAGTTTCAATGCACACCAACCTAAGCCTTGAGTGCTTCTAGGTTTGGTGTCCTTATTTGGAAGACCCTGGCCTCGACATGCAGCAAGGAGGAAAAGTCGAGCAGATTGGCATCTGGCCAGTATGGGGTCATATTGTTTTCGGCCAGAATGGAAGGTTGGTTCCACTATAAAGGACTATGCAACTTTTTTTTAATATGTGTCATATTGAATCTCATTATGATGTCAATACCATCATTAATGACCTTCTTTTACTTTATAAATAGTCGCCTTTGCCTGCTTAAGTCTGTCTTAGTTGTTCTGCGCTAAGTAGAACAGCAGCTTCGATTCTTTTGTATCTTTGAGAGGCCATTTTTTGAATACTTTTATCTATTTTTTGTAAGGGAATATCAATACAGACAGTTTGTTAGCTGATGAGAATAAGAGTACAAATTTCAACAACGCACTCAGTGTTTATATATATATATATATATACAAAGAAACATCTCTAAATATAATTATATGCATGGTTTGGTGTATGTACTAAAAACCATTAAGAATCAATAGTTTGTATTTATTCTAACGTTATGAGGAGAGCATATTATTTTTTTTTGGGAGTCATCGTTTATTAAACACAAAGGGATGAATAATCTACCAATGTACTTACAAAGTATTTCAATGAATATGTGATTTGAATATGATCATATCAGTTTGAGCGTGAGGTCATTCTGTGGTTTTATTTTATTTTTAAAGTCATCAATTAGCTTCAAACACGGAGAGTTCTTTGATAGTTATCGTTATAGTAATATTAATAACTACATGACTTATGATGTTTTGTCCAAAGGGGGGCTGACTCCCTACATGAGTCGTTTTTTTTATTTATTTATCATTTTATTCCACTCTTTGTTCAGATGATATATGAAATAGGTATATTGTACTCACATATTGAATCAATAGTCATTTGTCATTTATTGCAGAGCCAATAGAGACTAAGAATTCATTTTTAGCCATACATAGCGGACAAAAATAATTCTTCGGTCCTGTGCCGATTTTGTATGTTTTCCCAAGGACAAAGAAAATAACAGTCTTTCATTTTAATAGTATATTTATTTTAAAAGTTAGAGACAGTATATGAACAAAAAAAATGAAGAATTTCGAGGAAAAAATGCTAGGTAAAACTAGAAAAACACAAATTCCACTGTCAAACAAGCATAAGGTTTGAAACATGGTGTTTAGGGGATGTTTATCTCGATGCAGGGAAATGACAAACTCCTCACATCGAAGAAAGAATAGACAGACCATGTTCCGTGAAAACCCTTTCCCTCAGTTCAGGGACTAAAAATTAGTCCTGTAATAGGTCTTCCAGCCCGACAATGACCCAACCATTCGGTCAAAGAAACCAAGGAATGCCTCAGGAAGAAGGTATGCAGGGGCTGGGCTACAAGAGCTGTAGACCCCTTCCCAAATGAGGGATTTTTGCTTTTTACTAGAATTTTTTTTCTTCATTACGGCGAATTATGCAGCAGAGGAAAAAATTTATTTTTTGTAACTTTTATTCAAAAAATTTAATTATGTGGGATTTGCTATGAGTTTTGAAATAAAGTTTTGAAATTTATTTTTGGAATTATTAATATTTTCTTTATAATTAAAAAAAAAACCTACCCCCTCCACCAAATATAATCCAACAGAAGCCTCTCATTAAGGTCCTGGACTGACCTAGCCAGTCTCTGGATCACAATCTCATATAAATTTTTATGATTCGTCAAACTCACAAAATCGGCAAGGGTTCAAATACTTCAATTTTTCCACCAAATCTAGATTTTTATGAAAATACAATTTAGAACTTCTTTGAGATCGCATCAAGACTCAACCTCTGCCCACGCCACAAGAATATAACAACAATGACACAAGAGAGATTCACCTATGGTCATGTCAGAAGAGATCAGACCATCGTTTTCAACTAACCAAGAACTTCTAAAAAGAGGACAGTGCTGTTCTTTCTTTTTTCCTTTTCTTTTTTACGCACTAAGGCCTAAACTAAAATATTATCTATTGCTAAATATTTTTTTCTTTTTGTTATAATGTTTAATTGATTGCATTGAAAAGTATGTGGTTATCATTATTATAAATTATTATTTGTTACAAAGTTAGTAAATAGACTCACTTTGGAAGATCAAGGAAAATTTTTATCTATTATATTTCACCTTTTTAATGATCAACATCGGAATTGTATGCAAGAAGACCAGGAAGTCTTTCTTCAGGAGTCAACGTATTTCATTCTTCCACGAAATAACCAAAAAAAATATTTTTTCTTTTTATTTTTTTGGTCTAACGGCATAACTTTATTTACAACAATATTTTTATCATTTTGATAAACTAACATAGGTTATAATTTATAAAACAAATTTAAAAGCATATATCGATTCATATTTGAAATTAAACCAATGTAGAACAATTAAAAACACAGTAAAAAATTCAAACACAAAAATTTAAATCATTTAAAAGAGAAAACAAAAATAAAATAAGTCATCTGAGTCCCTTTAACACTTTGCTATATATTTCGATTGAGAGGAGAACATCTCGGAGGCTTATGTCTCCTTGCTTTGCATATATAATTTGATGTACCTTTGTTATGATGGTGCTAATAAAATATTCTTATTTTCCACTATAATAACCTAAAAACTCGTCACACCCGGTCTTGACCTTAAATGTATCCAACAAAATCTGTGAAACTCTCCCATACAGATGCTTCAATATCTCACACTGACTAAAGAGATGATCCATCGTTTCACTAAATAAATTGCAAAAAGGACAAAAACCTTTCCGATCCTTATAAACTTTAAACCCATCTCCAGTGTTCCTGAAAGTAGACTTTAATGCTACCTGACGCATCTCTTTTTATTTTCTCCTCTCCAGGTATCCTAAAAAAGAGGATATGGTTAGCTTTTTAAAACATCTTTTTATTTCAGAAGTAGGCATCAAAGAAGCTCTCATCCGGAAAGGTACGAAAGTTATTTGGACACCTCTAAATTTCCCAAATTTTGCACAACAATTACGTTCGACCATCTTATTTATTGGTGAGTTAGAACGCAGGACATCTGCTGCGATTTCTGCAGAGATTGTTTCCACTTCCGTGAGGTTCATACGTACTTACATGAGTAGCTCCCAGCCAAGAAATAAATCCAGCATTTGGTTCAAATCTCTCGCTCCTTTGCAAAGATCTTTCATGCAATTATATTATGAAGTGAGTAATTTATATATTCTCCCATAACTGGGACAAGGATTTTCTAACAAATAAACATATTTTTCCTCTAAGAAAACTTTGAGGGTTTCGCACCAAAACTCTTCAACATCCCACATTTTCTTTAGCCAATGAAAATTCAAACCCTTTCACATCTCTGAGATACTCAATACATATCAACCTCCCGTATTTATTGGTCCGTGCAGCCTCTCATATGAAAATTATTCTTTTTCTTTAGCTGGAAGAAGGAAAACTCTATCTCATTTAATTATATTGTTGTTCTCTCATCCTATGGACTTCATTAGGTGGATTATTGTTGGGATGATGTAAATGTTCCATGCTTTAGTCTTGTCCCACATAGTTAGGTTACTGTCAATTAAAAAGAAGCTAGACCGTCCAAATCGTCCGACAATTTCTACTTTATTTCCTAGCATCCTGAATTTCCCACCCAAGATCCAACTAGTTTAATTACATTATGATAGAACAACTTAAATTTAACTATTTACCCTTCGCTCAGCCCGAAAATACATTTCCGTGGAGGGGCATGTCATAACATTTCAAAATTTTAATACTCATATATTAGTTGTGATAGTGGAATACGACCTATTTTCTTTGAGACACGTAAATTAATCGTTTAATATTAATATGTGTTTACTTAAATTAAGTCATATTTGGTCTTAGCTATTTGTGTGGTCCAAGTTTTAATACAAATATTTATTCGATTGAAATTTCCCTTTATATTTTCTTTATACTTGCAAATGAAATTACAAAGGCCAGCCAATATATATTAGGGTGTACCCTATGACAAAAGTTAGGAATTTGATATAGCCAGATATTTTTTATTTTGCATTTAATTCCTTTAGCAAGAAAATAACTATCAAAATTCCCCAGAAATGGTTCTTCTTGGAAGGAATTTCACTTAAAAATCTGTAAAATGTCAAAAAAAAAAAAAAGGAAATTTTGATGGTATTTCTTTAAAATTATCGATTTGAATCCAGTCACAGGATTTTGATTTATTCAGTATTACAGATGATACATATATTTTAAATCAATATTTTTCACAATTTTCCTTTAACTTGCCAAAAAGGATGAGTGTTTTAGTTCATTGCATGCTACCAATAAATAATTATTCTCCTTTGGTAACGCGTAAAAACAAGCATATTTTTGTTTTTATTACTCAAACCAGGTCTTATGATAGCAAGTGTCCTAAATATTATTATTTAATATAATTTAGTTCTTCATATATGCCAAATAAAACAGCTTATTTTACCAATTTAAATTTCAGACTACAAAAACTGTCAATTAAGCTCTTATAAATACAACTTTTTATTTGTTATTCCAAAATTTATAGTTTAATTTTAGTATATTTTTATATTTATATTCTATAAGTTGATATTTTTTCGATAAAACTAATCAGTTGACTTTGAGGAATGACTATTGTGATATAACGCTCAATGGCTTGATAGTAATAATTGAAGCATCATCCTGATTGAGGTTGGGTGAATAGTATGGCCGTACACTGATATCTCCCAAATCACTTCCATCTCTTATGTATTTTATTTTTTATATCCAATTGACTATCTTTGTGCTTAGAATTTGATACTAAATATAGTAGATACATGCTCAGAATGCAACTAATAGAAAAACTTTTGGTCAGTAGACTTGTTCGAATAGTATGTGAACTTTATACCAATAAATGACTACTATTTCACATATTTTCTGAGCTTGATGGTCTCAAAAGTTGAGCTAACTCATTTTCAGGTGTCTTATATTATATAAGTAATATATATCAACGTTATTATTCGTTTATTTATTACAAATAGTGAAACTTTGGAAAATATTTTTGATAATGTTCACGACTTCAAATTTAATTATAAATTCCAAAAAATAAGCACAATTTTCCTTTGAATAAAATATGTGTCGTTGAGGATTTGTCTAATGATTAATATATGCTTATTGCATTACAAAAATGATTATCTTAGGAATTCCAGATGAATAACTTCTTAAATTGAAAATAGTTATTGTTTCACATGCAATATGGGTTTCAAATCACAAAGCTGGAGATAAAACAAAAAAGTTGTCTTGATAGTCGAGTTCATTATGAATTTTTACTTCCATATATGATTCAAAATTAAAGAAGATTTAAATATTTTAACCGGACCATCACATTCGTTACATAAAATAAAATTAATTTATAACTTGAAAAAAATAAAGATGCACCATCAAAAAAAGTAAATAGTATCCCCATGAAATTAGCAGACAAAGGTATATAGCATGTTCAATCTTTACTATCAAGCTCTAGAATTCAGGTGTAGATTCATTATAACCTTTTGACATGTACACCTAAATTAAAATGAATACATGTCCTGCCACTCACAGTTTGGAGGGCAAGATTCTGGGTGAAAACAAACATACTAAAAATAAGCCCCAGCAATGAATATGCAAAAATTATTTACGAACAATTAATTTTTTATAACAAAATTTTCTCCAAAAATAAGGATTGTTTCAAAAGCAGTCAATTAGTGTATTTAGTATTATGGATTCGTAGATTCTAACAATAGAATATATACCGGTAGTTCCATAAATATGCGGACTAATTTTTAAACGCTTATATCTCGAGGTTCCGTGACCAGAAATAAAAAATTCCAGCACAAGTAACTCGGTAAATATGTTGCCTTTTGTTTTGTTTTTCTTACTCGCATCAAACAAAGTCGTTTACGATGAATGACGAAGCCAAACGTCATATGGTTGCCACTCTCCTCCGCGCCGGTAGGTCTGTCTACTTGGAGATTTGCACCTGCCCATACCTCTGGAATGACTCGGATTGGCTCGCTGCCAACATGCCATTTTGGAACAAAAAAATTTACCCACCTCGATCACCTGATTTGAATCCTCTTGACTACAGTGTGGTGTGGCATATTGAGAAGAAGGCCTGTGCTACCCGCCACCCGAATTTGGACTCATTGAAGGCCAACGTCAATGAGCAATGGGCAGCCATGGAAGACCATTACATCATCAATGTGTGCAAGGCCTTCCGTGGGCACTTGGAGGGTGTCATAGCAGCTGATGGCGGTTATATTCAGTAATTATATTAAATTTTATACTAGGATAAATTCTCTATTATATAATTCTCAAAAAAATACGTCATACGAATTTTATTACACATTTAATTATTTGCCACAAATAGTCCGCGTATTTATGCAACTACCGATATATTAATGTATAATGTTAGCAAATGAAAAAAGTATTATAATTGTCCTTGGTCCACCTTACAACTTAAGCACACATCAAAAATATTTTTATCTAGAATGGGCTGATGGTAATGTGAAGAACCAGCCCCTCATTCAAATTAAGTTATGAACCTCAATAAGTTCTAAAGTTATGCTCAATACATTTTTACGTTTTGTGTGAGAGTGAACTTCACCTCTCAAAATTTAATGGCCGCTTATTGTGACTATATATCATCTTCGTACCAAGTTTGACCAAAATTGATCACTAACTTTTGTATAATCCTAGTGACTAACGAACAAACAGGGGAAACACATTCACCTCCGTTCGACTTCGTAGGTGGAGGTAAAACTTGGAGATTTGACCAATGCATTACTTAATGAACTGATACTAATTTTCAAATTGAGCTTCGGTGATACATACAGGACACTAACAGGGAATTAGGTACACACAAACAAACGAAGACAAAAACGTTGGTGGAGGTAAAAATTAAGTAGCAACAAATGATATTGATTTTTTTCGCTTTCTGTAGCCTTACCCCAAAATAATCAATAGCTGCTTTTTTAACCTCGATTTGCTGATAAATGGTGGACTTGAAATGGTAAAAATTAGCTTTAATTATATAACTTAGTTTTATAACAATATTAATGCAAAAAAACGTTTGGTTACACATCATATCATTGAAAAGTGTTGCTCATAAAGAGAACATAGAAAAGTTGACGTTTTGGTCATTTTATTGCTGTAAAAGTTGAAAAGGATTATAAGTTTCAATTCCCAGCCAATCAGTAGATTATAAATCTACTTGACTTTTCATTAATTAAACATCCTCCATATCCTGCATGCACTCCCCATGGGTTGCACAAACGTATGCCACAACAACAAACAATCATCTAATTGGGGGAACAGAAACCAGATCCTTTTTCCACAACCCTTTGTCACGTGTCCCCCCTCTACACACACAATTTTGCATAGGGAGAGATAATGAAACTGTTTGTTTCCGCTCAATTATCAGTGTCTGTTCATGTATTATTTTTTCCCCAGTTTTATTATTTATTTATTCTTAATTCACATATGGTTAAACATAATTTACATATGTAGAAAAAAGCATTCCCTTATAGACTTAAAAATAAGGGATTCATTCAATTAGAATTGTTCTCATTTCTAGGGGATGCTTTTTTCTAATATATATTTATCAATGTACGTCACTAATGATTCGGAAAATTGATTGATACTCTCTTTGAGTTGGTCCTTGTTCATGGGGTTGATTCATTTGTACGGCATAGAATCCCTCACAAAAAAAAAATATATATATTATCTTGTCTGATCTGTTCTTTGTCATGGATAGATATGAGAGAGGGGGAATGACTGAGTGAATACACATTAAAGGAATCAAATTCACTATTATAATTATTCACGCAACCTTTGTATCTATTTTATTTGTATACATAACAAAGGATCTTCATACAAATATCAACTGGTCCTTCAAAACAAAGAAGAATGAAAAACTCGGCTTCATTGCTTTTTAAAAAATAGACTTCTTATCGACGTTATAACTTTAAACGGTCTTCATTTTTTATTACAAATTTTAACCTAAAAATACTTTTATAATTGGTGATTTATAAAGCTCTGAGCGTTTTTTTCGCCAGTCACCCTACGTTTTAAAAACAGATCGATTTCGTTACGTTTCAGCAATTCAATACAAAAGGTTCTTTTGCGTTAACTCGTGTGGCACCATTACATCGAGCTTCTTCTTCTTAAGACCAGCCTTATACAAATGGTTCCAAATGGTTTTCTGGATAATTTTCACTTCCTGAACAATGGAATAAGTAATCACATGCCGTTCTAACTCGAAGATTTCCATTATTTTATCGACATTTTCAATGATTGGCATACCGAAGCATGCCTCATCTTCAACGTCCATATGACCAGAACAGAATTGTTGGAACCACCGCTTTGATGTTGTATACGATACTGTATTGGATCCATAAACAGCACAATTTTTTTGGGGACCTTTTTCACATTGTTAGTAGTGATACTGAAAAGGGTATCGAGTTTTTGGGTTTTTTTTCTTTATATTTTGGAGCCCTGTAACACACAGTTGGTTTCATCAAACACAAAACTGTCAACAAGCTTTTTTAAGTGTACTCTTAAACTTTAAGCATGCTATAAGGTTTTTTTATTCAATGTAATATTTGCTCACTAAATACATCAAGCAAAAATTCTCAGAACTTTTTACTTAACCTAGTATATAACAGTTAAATCGAGATATAATAAATAATAACACAAATACGCTTTGAGTCAACATTCGTTCAGAGTCTAATTTCCTTACGACATAAAATATATCACATTGGAGAAACACAAAGTAAAATATCCTCATATAATTAATTTTTCCCCCTTTTTTGCGATAAGCTTCTTAGAAATTCATGAGGATATTTCCTTTTTTGATAAGTACATATCGTCAGTTGGCAAAATCATTTTTGTTCTGTATATATATTTTTCAATTAATTTCACATAACTTTACAATCAAATCGGATAATTATTATGTGTGGTTAAAAAAAAAACACTTTCGATGATAAAAAGCTAGAAAATCTTTCATTATCGTTCAAAAACAGGAAATAATCAAACACGGTTTGCCTCAAAGTAAGAAGTTTCAAAATTACTTATTTCCAAAGAATTTAAAAATTGTGGTTTCTTATATACTTTGTATATGAAGAAATTCGGATATAGTTAACTTTTTATCTGAAAATTAGCAGTTTTCTTAATCTGGATTTGACTGTATTATAATAATTTATTAATATTAGTACATTTGAAATTAATTTTTTATTTTGATTTGATGAACCATTTGAATTGTGTCATTGGAATCGATGAGTTCTAATCTTTGTTATAACATTTATTATTTTCAATTTTTTGAGAGTAAAATTTATACAAGAGGTTTGGTGAGGACATTTATCATACAAAATCATCTTAAAATAGTGATTGGCACAACTTTTATTGTATATGTGAGTTCTCAGCTCTAATAACTGCCTCAAAACGAGACCTCAATCCCTTGCAGGTATTGACTATGTAGTCAGACTCGAGTTTGGTTAATTCCTTCTTAATGTAAACATCTAGAGACTAGACACTCCTGTGAGAAGTAGCACACAGCCTCTCCTCCACAGGCCTTTAGATAAAGTAATCCAATGGGTTTGTGTCTCGAGAGGTGGGGGGCTTATTGTTAAAGTCCCAAAAGTTCGGAAAGTTCTCTCTCAGGAAGATCTGGATCTTAGCGACACGATGACACGGAGCTCCGTCTTGGTTGCAAAAAACAAAGTTGTTCCCGAACGTTTCTCTGACCTAAGGTAGCACTTATCCAGAAGTTCAATGTAAGCATCTGTATTGGGCCGTTCCTTCTTTCCACAAAATTGGGAAGGCAGACTTCACCTGTGATGAGCACAACGCCCAAGACCATGGTGGCGGTGAATAAGTATGTAGCACGATAAACAGGTGTATGACTGGAGCCAAGCTTCTTGTATATAGCGATGGGGACATGCTGCGTGTGTGAAGCTTCAAAATTTCATTCCTTTGTTGCTACATATTATTCGTTCTCGTTTTTTTGTTTTTAGTTGAGTCGAAACTTTACATAAGGAATCTTGAGTGACAAAACCAAAGTCACACTCAAAATTGACGATTAAAACTTTAATTAAGTGTACCACTAGATCACATATACCTTGTAAAAATAAAAATGTTTAGCTACATTTTTAATAATATTATATAATGGAATATTATAATTAATCGTTTAGAAATAGTATGACAATGATAGTTTGAAGGTACTTGAAAGATAAATATCAGTTGGTATAAATAGCCTTTTTTGGGGGGTCTTTTGAATGAAAGGTTGCGTGATACAATAAAAGTAACGTTGTGTAATAGAACGCTGCTCATAAACTATGCCTTATTTATAATAGAAGCACAAAATGAATACTACAGTTACAATTATAAAAACTTTGTAGGCCATTTCTCATGATCCTCTGGATTGTACGCCCTAAGACTTTTATGAGAGAGTGCCCTTGGAGTAAACTACTATCTACAAAATATTCATCAATAGTCAATGTTAAAGGGTCCCGAGCACATTCACATCTTAAGTTCCTAGTTTAAATTTGAATGAAGTTATGTCCTTTTAGTTGAAGATATGGATCTTTTGTGTGCAAAAATCACGCAACTTCTTCTCTCATTACCTTTCACTATCGACATTTTGACATTAGATGACTATAATTTGACATGCATTCATTTCAAATATGAACTTATGGGAAATACTGATGGTTATCAACTTGAGAGCTGTTATTTCTCTATTGATATAAAGAGTTGGAACACAATGATAAATAATAAAAAGAATGGTAGATAAGAGTCAAGCATTCATGTCATATGCTCCTTGGTTCGTTTTTTTTTTTTTCTCTCGTTCATTTTGGATTTCAATTGTTAATTCATGGTTATTTAGTAGAGGAAGATGGTAATCATTAAAACACTGATTGTACAAAGAACCATTGGTTCCTTTTACGTTGAACATATGTATTTAGTATTAACGACAGTGACATCCTCTTTTGTGTGACACTCCCTCGAACTCGTCTACTAGATAGATATCTCATTATTTTTGTCAAATATTTAACGAAGGAAATATGATTGAAATTTCTTAAATTACTTTGAAAAACTCCTATAAAAAGTTGACATATATATATATATACTTTTTGGTGAGGGGTGAAAAATGATCAGTTGCAATGGACTCATGTTCCCCATTCAGGGCAAGATGTAAGTAAAATTATACCAATGAATATAAGGAACAAATGTTTAGCTAATCAGCAAAGGATATTATGGTTAAGATACCTTATAATCTAACAAAAAATGCAATAAAGTAATTTTCCTTGCGTCACATATTACAAAATAAATCAAAACCGGCGCCATTTTACGAGGGGGGTCTGGAAAGTGTCCGACCTGAGAAAGATACAAGATATATTTTCTATTTTTCAACATAGTGTCCTTGTAACTCCTTCCGGTGATGCTTCCATCGCTATAACCCATCCAAATCGTACTCGGCGTTTTTTCTACAAAATAATTGCTCAGGAAACAATTTTTATTTTGGGTCAATTACTCCGAGTTGGATTGGCTTAGACGTGTCAAGCCAATTTTTCAATTTGATGTATTTAAAGGCAACACTCTCATAAACAAATAGTTAATAAAAGCCTCCCATTTTCACATAAACAACCACATGGACTCACTCAAACAATTGTTGCATAATAACTGCACGTCCAATATGGCAGCAATTTTGGTGATATAGGTTACTAGCTTTTATTTAATAGTATTGCCTCTTTATGTTAAGGTAAAAAAAAAAAAAAATAGCCCAGAGTCTTACATACCGGGTGGTCCATTGAAATCTGAACACTTACTTTTTGCAATGATTTGTGAAAATATGAGTATTAAAAGACATCAAGTGAGGCCAAAAATGACAGAAAAGTTAATTATTTTTAAATATCTGTGGTGCGTTAACATTAAATAATCTTGGACAAAAATTAAGATAAGAAAAAAACATCAAATTTACATATTGCCAATTTGAGGTCATATTAGAGCTAATTATAGGCTTATTACTCAAAATTGTTAAATATTAGTTAAAATACACAATAACTTATACTTTAGTTTATATACTTTATTTGTTTTGTGAGACTTATATTGGCCACTATACGTCCCCTTTTATTTATTGCCAAGAATAATTTTGTCTACCTTGCGTGCAATTTACAAAGTTTTCAAAAAGGTTACTAAGAGTAATTGTTTTTAGAAATTGACGACAGTTAGATAGAGCAGGGCCCATTTTAGGATAAAGTGTAGTTACGCGTGTGCGTCCTATGAAACCGCGATATAGTAACGAAGAAGAGTTATAAATGTAAGTCTTTGATGGACTCAGAGTAGAATTGAGCATCAAAAACGGCGTAGTTCCTGCCTAGGTCTTACTTGATACGGAGTGGCATTTGTATTTACGCCCTTCCTCTAAAAGTTGCTTGTAGCTAATCTAATAAACCATTATTACAAAAAGGCACAATATTTTTTTTTAAATTATAAGGTTTACCATATTGATCCATGGTTTTGTTATTTTACATATTACATATTAAAAGTATTTGGTGAGTACCAATCGGAAAAAATGAAGAAAGTGTGAAATACGTCGCTCCAACAAGGGCTTTCAAACCTATAAAAATGGATTAATAATCCCTCCAAGATGACCGACTCCAAGAGTGATTATATCATATGAATATGTATCAAGTTATTACTTTGCAGTCTTATATGTTCATAATCATGATTACTTTTTTAGAACCACGGTCATAGAAACGTACGCCAGTGTTTTAATATATTTCTTCCTATCAAGTAGATTTTTACAAGTGAATAATTCATGAGCTCAGACTCATTCCTAATTCAATCTGCTTATTGTACGTAAATAACAACACTGATTCTAAATATAACCAAAACATGTTGTACAATGGATAAACAAAATTTTTGTTAGATTGATCTTATCGTTTTTTTGGAATTTTTTGTATTACAACAAATTCCTAAAATAAAACTTATAAAATATTTTGCCGAAGTAACAAATAACAAAAATAAACAATCATTTGTAATATCCCCCCCCCTACCCCCCTTTTACACTAGAGTGTTTAATTCATTACATAATTAGTGTTGGGGTTTCCTCAGAAAATCCGCTATTAAAAAGTTATGGTTTTTATTGAATCGAACTAATTCAGTCCTTTAAAGAAGAGTATTTCATAATCTTTTTTATCTTGAACAATATCTACTGATAAGTCTATAAAATCGCTTTATGTATGCCTATTTTTGTACCTTTGAGGAAAATTTTCCTGGTCAAGTTTATTTGTTAAGCCTACAGGGGCCTGCCAGTTCGAATATGTTGTGCCACCGGTTAAATCGGAAGGAACAATAAATGTCAAAATCTTAAGATTTGGACATTTAAATAAAAGTCTTGCTTAAATAAAATTAATAATATATAAAAAAATCAAATATAATTTTCAATTCTGAATCAAAATTGCATTTATCAACAAAGTTTAATAATTTATTTGATAAATTATATTTATAAATGTGTTGTTTCATATAAAAAAAAACATCTTAAACAAAAATCAGGAAATGGAGTAATCCCAATTGATTTTTGGATAATATAAAATTACATTACTTACTATAACTTTCGAGCAAATTGGGTTACATACTCAATTTGATTGTAGGTGAAGGTTTTACACTCTATCCAGTGCTCTTTTTAGTTTCAATTATGATATTAAATTCTGCAGATATTTCTTTACAAAATTTGTAAAAACGGCAATATAAGGATTTAAACTTGATTGTGAATAACAAATTAATCTGTGTTTTGATATTTTATATGGGGAAAGATGAATTGCAAATCGTTTTCATCACATCTCATCACTTTCTTCATCAACGATTTAGAGTAGTGTATCGGAGTTCTAATGGAGTCATATGCTTTTAAAAAAATGACTGACCCTACTGCAAAAATATATATTTCACAAAAATGATATCCTAACAAAAACGGTGTGACTACATTTCTTATTCTGTTTGCAAAAAATATATATATATATATATTTCAGACCAGATGTTCGCAAAGTATGCCATTAATTTATAAATACTTTTTATATTTATATGAAGGTTCTTTTTTGTAAATAGCTTGCAACTAATTTTTTCTCCATTTTTTTCTATATTTGAAAAAAAATCAAATTTATTCTTCCAAATAAATCAAAAGTGCATTTTTTTAAAAGTATAATTCATTACTTTTCCAAAATATTTATAAATGTGTTGTGTTAACTTGACTCAACCAAATACAATAAAAAGAAAATGGTAGGAGAATCAGTATTATTTAATCGATTTTGTCTCTGAGGAAGACCTCTTCAGAAAAAAAAATATATATTACATAAATTAAATTATAATTTAATTAGTTATCATAAACTAAGATGTACCCGTATTGTATATTTTATTAATGGTTAAAATATCTTCAGAATTTTAGTAAAACTTGTCGATAAACAACAAATAATTAGTCTTTTTTTCAACCCTAAAGAAGATACATACTAGGACATACTCACTAATCCTTTTCTTTGCATTTTTAATTTGTATTTAATGTATGTACGTTCTTCCATTGTCCGTTTGAACAAAAAATTCGTTGTTTTGGATTTTTAATTTATTTTTGTTCATTTTTTAATCCACAATCTGTGTCTTAAACAAACTTGGAGTTATAGTCATTTGTACGTAACTCAGAATTCTATACAACTTAAATTTTATGTTTAAAGTCTGTATTTATTTTTTGTTTTTAAAATAAATTACCTGGATATACGTTTTTAATAACGGAATTGCATACAACTATAATATTGTATTGTAGTACATGTAAATATAATATTATAATTTTTACATTATTTTTGTACTTTAAATATAAATTCAACCCGTATTTTATCAAAATTTCTGCTATATATTAGAATATATAAGATGAGTTAATATACCCTAGAATTATGGCTATATTTAAAAATCTAAATTTGATTTGAAATACTTATAGTGGCCACGTAGTGGTCTTTCAAAAAAAAAAAAAGTAAGTCAATTAATTAATAATAATAATTTCTTATATTGTGCTGTCAATTTTTGACACTAAAAGTATAATTTGTAAGGCTTCTAAAGGGATCACCGTCCGTTCGTGAACATCGTTTTCATAAGGCAAATAATGAATACGTAAAATAAACCCCAAAAATGAAATGTATTTTATTATATAATAAACTATAATAGGTGTTAAAAGAGAGTAAGAGACAATACCAAGGCGCAGAAACAAGAATCCCATGGGTTCTAGGGCACAAAAATATCCATAGAGGGGAAAAAATATGTCCATAACCTGAATAAATGAAATCATACAATAAAACATATACCACAGAAAAAACAAATAAATGCAGATAACCCTAAAAATAAGCGTCAAGGTATTAAACAGGGGTTGGGAAGGTCATACCCATGAAACCTCACGTTCAAAGATACCTCAGAATAAATTCCTTCTCAATGCAGGTAAAGCCCAAGAGAAATTGTGCTAATGTTGACAATCATTAATTCATTAAAATTTTGTATAATTGTTTCAACTATCCCCTCCATTTTACACTCGTAAATATCAATTAAAATGTTAAAATCATTGTATAAATATTAAACATCTTTCTTTAAAAATAAATTTAACATCAGGAGTTTTAAGTTTCATTAAAATATATATTTTGTTATTCTTGTAGTACAAATATTAAATTTTTATTTTTAATTAAAAGTTCTTTAAAATATTGATTACTTTATGTGATTTTTGGAAGTCAAAATAGTAATTAACAGTTTTTAATGAAGTTGCTTGTATTATATAAAATCATTGCATCAATATTATAATTATTAAAAAAAAAAAAACATACTCGAAGGAATCAAAAGGAAAAACAAAGAAACGACTTGAAACTAAGGTTAATCTCTCACTTTAAAATTGAAATGACCGATTTTCATGTATAGTTTATTGTTCAAGATGTAGTTAAAGATGATCCATAGTTACTTGAACGACCCTGTAATATAATTTAATATTTTAAGAGCTGTGAAATGTTAATTTTTAGGAATAACACGCGTTTTTTATTAATAATGGAGTGCATAATATCCCAGTTGACAAACGGAGGTAAAAAATTTGTTGATAGAAACAGAGGATAGTTCACTGAAGAAAACATTCTCAATTTTGTACAAAAACAATTTTACTTGCTTTTGTGTTTACG
Organism: Lepeophtheirus salmonis; assembly: GCF_016086655.4. Taxonomy (NCBI): domain Eukaryota; kingdom Metazoa; phylum Arthropoda; class Copepoda; order Siphonostomatoida; family Caligidae; genus Lepeophtheirus; species Lepeophtheirus salmonis. The sequence continues at coordinate 1,480,326 of NC_052141.2, read as the reverse complement.
GGCTACTTATAAGTTGTAAGTTTTACTCTATAGAAAGACATGTATTCCTTCTAAAGTAATTTTTTCGCAATTTATTTGTTGCATAGTTTTTTCATCCTAATTTAATTAGAAATTACAAACGATATTTAAAGATTATATAATGTAAATATATAAATAACAGGGAAAATTGCAAAAAAATATTGTGAAAAATTGTGCAGAAGGTTGTAAATCTAAATAAATAAATATATATAAAAACGATAAAAAAAAACACAATTATAGAAGACTCAGGTGCACAGACACTTTGATCAGATAGTTCAATATACAACATTTAGGTATTATATTTATGGGTATATCAGTTATTTATTGACCCCATATTTATGTGCAAAAAAAAACAAAAAACAAAAAAACAGAGGCTTGAAAGGAATGCTCAACCCTTTGTCGTAAATTTTTTTATTTACAGAAAAGAAATATTTTTCACAATTTGTTTTATATTTCTTTTGTGAAACTTGTAGGAATTACATTACTGTAAAGTATTACAAGCAGTATGTATTATCCAAGTACAAAGTACGAGGTAAAATCGTGAACTATTTAATTAAAACCAACAAATAAAGTAAGCTTTTGGAAGAGTGAAACATTAACAGTCAATTTATTGGAAAAAGTAGTGGAACATTGGGCTCAGCGATTTGACTTCTATATACGTTCTTGTGGTCGTCATATAAAGAAAACGATTTTTATACATAAATGTATAAAAATTTATCAAAGACTTCTTTATTGATATATATTTCTATGTTTCGTAATGATATCCTATTGATATTGATATACCGTGGCCTCCAGTCTTGCCTAAAAGTACTGCATCGCTTGGACATGGCCACCCATTACTGCTCGACATATCCCTTGACGTCATTCAAATTTTGGGGTGAAGCAACATAAGCTCTCTTCTTGACTACAGCTCAAATGGTATACTCGAGGGCGGACAGTCGCTGGTGGAAGGGGGGAAAGTTGCTTTATCCAAGTGAACACTTTCTGGGTTCTCTTGACCCGATTGGCCTTGGTTGCTGTTGAAAGCAGTGTCCAATGTCGTTGTACATCAATGTTCATCCTAAATCCTTCATATACCTCCTTACTGATATTTAGAACATCGACATGCTGCCTCATTGACTTGGCTGGACTTTTGATGATTACAATGTCTACCTCCTCATTTATCACAATTTTTTGGTGGTAACCTCTGCCAGGAGATCTCTCAAGGCTCTGGTCTAAAGCCATCTTGCTTTTATTTTTGTTAACAAAACTCTAGAAGCATTCTACGACCTTTATGATCTCTTCGACACTCGGGGGTAGAGCAAATCAGACATCCTTTGTTATTTTGCCGCCTTTCTGACAATTATTGATTTGTGATAGTTTTTTTATTATTGTTTTTAAACCGAACAGTCCTTACTTTTAATGATGCAAGCTATTATTTTAAAATATTTACATAAACGTAATTCAGATGGATTTAAAGTCAAGTCCTCGATTTTACCTCGCCCACTGTATATATTTGATGGATTTTATATTCGGAACAAGTTTATACAAAAATATTTTGGCAAACCTGAAATATAGGTTTTAGGAAAGTGTACTCATCAGATTCAGCTGATAAAACTCCACAACAAAAAAATCTTTTAGAGATCCACTTAATACGGTGGCCATTATTTTGTTTATAAGTGCTGGGAATACGATCAAGGAGAATATTGAGTTTACGAAACTGCCAAAATCAACTACTTACGATGTTTTAGGAGTCTATTGGTAACAGAACCCCACAATGAAGACTCATGGCCGTTCTGTGAACAGAAAGTAGCACTCGACACTTATTGAAAACCCTGCAGTAGATGGTCTACAACAAACTTAGCATCTTCATGTGGAATCTTGTGGGAAGGGTATATGCGGACCCAAATACCCTCAGGACCACCGTCCACTGTGACCTGAGGTAAAAGAGCTATACCTTGAAGGTCTGACGGATACTGTAGGAGGCTATGAAGACCAAGGGAGTTGAATGAAATTCGAAGTTCCTAATTCAGTTATCCTCAGACAGGATGATATTTTGTGTGGATGCCAAGGTCAACAAGTGGAATTACAGGTAGATTCCACACGACTCAGAGGATGTACTAATCATAAGAAGGACCAAGTTTCCGGAATCAGTCCTCCTACTTGTTTCCAGTGAGATGTAAAAAAACTCCCAATGACGTCTACCTGGATGTCCGGAGGGATGAGAAGGAGTTAATAAATGAGGTAAAACATAGACGCAATAAAATATTTTTCCTTTATTTACCAAGATGATTTCTACTAATATTTTTTTTACTTTATTGGCTATAGAAGAATTTTTATGAATATAAATTTATAGGACTTGAATGTCATTTAAAATTCTTTGCCATCTTTTGTAAGTACATATTTAAAAAAATATATATACGAATAATAAAAAACAACTTTTGGCAAACAAAGAATAAATCCCCATTCCGCGAATCCTCTTCCTTCATGCAAATTTAAATTTATAACTTATTACCTATTTTTCAATTTATAAAACCAACTTTATTAAACATCTTCCTCGTAAAATAATAATAATATTTTTTAAGCCTTCTCAGAATAAACATATAATTGAATTACACGGAATCACAAACCCTAATTCGTGGAGTTGAGTTAACTACCTGGAATATCAGCATCAACTCTTTTTCTATATATATCCTACAGTCGGATCTCAGCTAGCGAGTATTTTCATTAATAAATGTACAAAAATATCAACAAATGAGTTCTGTCACTTATAGAAAGTGATGCAATAACCATTTATCTTTCATTGCCATGGAGAAAAAAAGAAAAATGGTAGATGGAAGAATATTGTGAATATAACTAGACTTATGGGAAAAAATGAATGATACCTTTTTACGTAACGTTAGTACTGTTGATGTTGTCCATCTTGGAGGTTTCAACAACTAAATTTATAAGAGTATCAAAAAAATTAAGGTAAACAGTGAATTTCTGAGTAATCTTTTTGGTTGTCAACAATTGATACATAAAATAACTTAAGCCTTTGCTATCATCAAAAATATAATTGCCATATAACTGGTGTATCAAAACTATTTCCAGGTCACTTTAAATACAGAAATATTGAGGTTGCGGTGTCTGATTTTAAACATTCTTACGGGAGATGGTAGCCAAGAGTCTAAGCTGTTGATCATTCTTTGTATTTTGTTATTTCAGAACTATGTGTATTGCAAAAAATTTCCGTATGAGAGTCACAATAAAGCAAATTGTCAAGCAGACCAATATATACCCCAAGATCGTATACAACGTTAACCTCTGCAATCTGAAGAATCACTGAAAAGGAGGACTGGAGGTGCTGGTCCAATAAAAAGGATATCATCTGTGATCGAAGAGGCCGTCATGGCTGGACCAAGGACGTCCATAAGATCATTTGCAAATGACCTGAATGTTTCATAGGACATATTGTTGTGGTCTGTCTAAAAGGAGGTTGGGAAGTCTTTGATGATGAAGAAACAACCCCTTCCCACGGACAGGATCACGTCCAACCATCTTCTTCATCTTTAAATATTGCTTTTTAGAACAAGAAAGTGTGACCAACATATTCGTCAGAAGTTAGCCCGTTAGACTTAATATTTGTGGCTCATGTAGAAGCAAAGACCTCTGAAAAAACGCCAACCCAACACTGAGGCTTTAAAAGTCTATTTTAGTGAGATTTGGAAAGTGAATTGGTTAGGAAGTAACCTTCAGACCTAGGTTGGAGGTCATTCTGAAGTCTAATAGAAATCATATTGAGTAATAATAAATCTAAGGAATATGTATAAAAATGTATAACAACATTAGACTCATGAGTACAAAGTTCTTGTTTTAGTTAAAGGTTTCTAATCAGGAAATAGTTCTGATATATATGGTAGGTATATTACATAGATATTAGACCCAAATATGTATTAAATATATTTTATAGTATCATTAACCTTTCGAAATGTAAATAGTGTTGTCGATAAAAATATAACTCCTACATTTGTAAAGACACATATTTGTCTTCAATTATCCTACGTTTCTCTTTTCAAAACTATTTAACGCAAAACTATTTGAAATTTACGGTACTTTTTAAATTTAATTTATTCAAACATCGCTGTTTTTTTCGTATTAAATAATATTCAATATAGATGTTAAGTCTTTTTTTTCTTCTTCTGCTGGATGACATAATTGGCAAACTTATCAAGAAGATTATAGGGAGGGCATAAAAAAGAAATACCGCACTTTTGATTTTTCTACCTTAAATGAGAAGCAAAGACAATAATTGAGAATGTATGTATCTCAATCAATGAAGCTTCTGTTGTTCTCAGTAACGCCCTCGATTGATGCCCTGAACCGTGTGCAGGCACTGGAAACTAGAGAATGATCTAAACTCTTAATTTCCAAGATGATGGTGTAAATTAGAAAATTCTTGGTAAAGAAAGGACCTCTGTTGATATTTCACTCAGAGTAGTTCCTGACCAAATAATCCATCGTATTCAGGTCAAATGAGCAAATAGACCAAATATTCTTTGACACACCGTCTCCACCAGGTCTTTCCTCATCTCTGTAACCTTTCTCCTGTCGATTTCTTTAATATTTGAGACCTTGATTTGATCACCAAATTCATCACAATTGCCATTTGCATTCTACCTGTAAAAATGTAAAAGGCTTGAAATATTATATTTTTGACTCTATGGCGGTACTTTGGATACTATATGAAACGTTTATATTTTTTTCACCACCAAAAAATCCTGACAATTTCATTATCATATATGCCAGAGAAATCTGTAAATCTGAAATGACGGATGTCGTTGTTACACCATGTATGTTAACATTAATAGATCATCAAACTTTAAGAGGTGAATGTCACATAAAACGTTAAAAGCACATGATCAACCATAATTTTGGAAAAATTGAGATAAATAACTCAAATTAGTGTCATTTTGCAGGTATAATAATGACACTTTTGATATTGGCAAAGGCCAAGTTTGGACAAAAGATAAAAAATATTCAATTTTGCAATTTTTTCAGTGATAATTTATTGAAAAAATAAATGTTAACTATTAGAAAAAATGGTTTTAGGGGAAGTTTTGTCCTCTACCGATCGCTCATTTCATTTGAATACAACGAATATGTTTAGACTTTTTTAAATAGAGGTTTTTCCATTATGCAATTTTTGACATAAGTTCTTTAGTTAATTTATCAATGTTGAATGAGTGGTGTTTACATAGTGTGGCTCAATAGCTTACTATAGTCGTTAATTATTTTGTATTAGTAGTTTGAATAAGTATTTGTTTATTACGATAACTTAGTACATCCACGCCACCTTGAGGATATTGATGGATTATAAATATTTATCTTGTACTCTCTTTCATCATTTTATAAAACTAGTATTTATTTTTATATTTAACAGAAATTAATACAAATTAGTTTGTAATAAACTCAATTTAGATTAATATACTAGTGGATTCCAATGCTATAATGTTTAGAAAAAGATGGTTATCTTATAACAGTAAGAAAATCCATTTTTTCCAATTGATGGATTTAGTAATTTGTATCTCACGTTGTATTAGTTCGATTGGTTGACGGTAGATGATGTTAAAGAGATAGAATTACGTACTAAAAAAACTTATGTGACAGTTTTGTGACTGTTTGACCTATGTGATATTGTTCGAAACGCGTCAAATATGGACACATCCAAAGAAAAAATCCGTCATAGTTAAAAGTTTTTCTTTTTAAAAAGGCAAAAGTTGAAGGCAGGCGGCTGAAAATGTCTACTATGTTTATCAAAAACAAGCCAATCACTCGCAACTTTGGTTTGTCTATTATGTTCCTGTAATTTTGATGTTCATGATGCACCACGCGTTAGAAGGAGCCAGATTGTCAAAAATGTGGATAAAATAATGAAAATCAATGTGTAATATGTTACGTGGTAAAGCTGCACCATCTTGTGGATGCTGATGTGTTTTTTTTTTTTTTAATTTGGTCAACCATTTTCTAAATTATTTTTTTATTTTATTGAAATTTTTACAAATTCATTTGTTATAAATTCAACTTAGAATACTCTAACAAAACATTCCAGATGTATAAATGTTACAAAAAGAGAGAAACAGCTACCATACTATATAATGGTAAAAATAAATCAATTACTTTTCCAATAAATGTCTTTAGTATTATTTTTGTTGCGTTGTATAAGTTTGATACAGTTGACACCAGATGGCATTAGAAATAAACCATTTTGTTCTAAAAAAAACATTTTATACAGTTTTGGGATTTTTATTGACTTAGTTTTGTTTTAGCTCTTGTTAAAGATAAACACCAGCAAAGAGAAAATCCCCCTATTAACAGTTTGTCTTTGAACAAGGTGCAAACGTCTGCCATGCGCCTGAAAAAAAATGGTGTTGTTGAACCAGATACAGCTAATTATGCAGAACTTTGATTTCCTAGATTGCCTTCCGGTATTTTGATGTCAAAGATGCGCCATGTTCGGAAAGGCCAGTTGTCGAAAATGTGGATAAAATATTGGAAACCGTCGAGTCTGACCGTCATGTAAGAACTGATTTGATTGCCAAAGACATAACCTTTGATGGAGAAAAAAAATCCATCAAAAATAATTGATTTTTTTTAAATAAACCTGATATAATATAACATACACACTTCAAAGTAAAAGGTTAACACCATGACCATCTATTAAAAAAAAAATTTAAGCCACCCTATGGTGCTTTGCATATTACTCAGACATTTTTGATCACACAAAAACAAAACAAACATCAAATTGTAGCTTTTTGTCAGCACTTTGGAATAACAGCAAAAATTGTCACACTTTTAGAACTAAATCTCTCCATATTTTATTTTTTTAAAAGATGTTATTTTATATATAAGTATAATTATATTACGTATGGAATTTATTTCATATTAAAAACCTGTAGAAAATAGATCTTTTCTCCAAATAAATCTTGGAATTTTTATTACTCTCTTGTTCATTACAAGTTATATGGCTAGAAAGTCTATATATCCGCTGATTTGCTAGTTGACAAATAATAAAGTATCAAACTACATATATAATTTTATCTGTCTTTTTTTTCAAAAGATAAAAATATTATTTTTAACATTTGACGGTTTTTTTAGTGATTATATTCTTTAATATATATATATATATTGTGGTACATTCATATATATTATTATACAACAATGGAAATGGGTTTTTAAGGGGAGTATGTCTTTGTAGACTATATTTCAAATTTATGGGAGGGGGGACCTCATCTCTTTCGTTTAAAATATATATGAAAATGTGTATATATAAATTTGAAATAGAAGGAATCATACAAGAACAGTATATTAAATTTCACTTGTTCTACATTTAAAAAAAAACAGTGAACCCTCGTTGACCAGCAAACGAACTATTAGTTTGGTAGATAAAATCGTTTTAAATAAGAGAATCATTGTTTGTATGTCCATTACAGTTGTTACAGTCAAACATGGTCTCACGCAACATACTTAGATCTACATTTTTCATCCGTGCTAAACAGATCTGTGGAAATGAAGCAAAATCAGTTTTTACCCGATCTGTTTAGCACCATCAGGTACTCAACACACTTCATAGGTGACTTATATTCATTCTTCTCTTACTGAGTGGGAAACCAAAACTTGCATAAATTACGAAGAACGAAATTTTTATGGTTTCAAGAAAAGACCACTCAAAACCAATATGTTATGTATTTAAATCGTGTACGGAAAATTACCCTGAATTAAATTGCTATTCAGAAAAGTGACATTCGCAACATTTCCCATTATTTAACTACAAAATCTCAATACAATGGCCCTGCCATAGCACTAAAAAAGTATTGAGCCAAGTTTCTTAATTTTATTAGTAAATGACGGCAAATTTTCTCAATAGCTATTTTCCATTCTGGTAATTTTTTTCCAAAGCAATTTTCCTGGAATATTTAAAAAAAAATATTTAGCCATATTTTTTATTCCATTTGTCCTCCTTCACAAGCAATAACAGCCTCTCCACGCCGGCAGACGGATTGATAGCTTTAGACAATGAAGGCTGTGTCCATGGCTTACCACACTGTCAAGATTCCACCTCAGGATGAATCCCAATTTGGAGGATAGGTGCGTTACACAATCGTCTCAAAGATACCCTGAAATGCAAATTTCGGAGATTTGATGTCAAAGATGGAGGAGGGCCAAATTGAGGCAGGCCAGAAGTCAACCATAGTTTACCTGCATAAATTTGGGTTATTCTTGGCTTAATGATGGTTTGATAGACTTTTTGGTGTTGTAGGCAGTAATGGTATCTGCAGCCTTTTTGGCGCTGACATTGGAGCATAGGGGGTGGCACCCAGGCTGCCTTTGAGTTATGGCTCAGACATTTTTAGACATAGAAACATAGTATATATTATAATATTTGATGTTGTTGGTTTCTTTCAGCGGTTGTTTGGTTGTGTAATGAAACCTAATAATTTAAAATAACGAGTATGAGATTGTAATTTAATCTACTTGGAAGTTTGGCGGGCCCACTCTGTATATTTTTAAAGATTTTTACGTAACAAAATGTGCCCAACTATTCTATCTTTTTTTTCTTATAAAAACAGTCTCTCTCATTTAACTTGTGTCCAATTATATTGATCAAACAGTTACTTGATTGAAGTATGCCCTTGATTCCCTGGTCAGTGGTTACATATATGATTACATAGGTTCATAGATAACCCTGCTTTAACAGTCATTTTTTTAGCCTACATTGACTGTTGACTACAAAACAAAGAAGGAGTGACTGACTAAAGACTTTTAGACAGTCTTGAAAAAGAAATATTCTTTCCAGCTCTCAAATTATGTTTATAATTGGTAGTCTGAGGAATTAATTTTCTTTTCCTCAGCTGTTGTCACTAATATTTAATTCCGGATTAGTTAACTTCCTTTGCTACATAATATATTCAATTATATTTCAAACCTGATTTAATAGTGCTCATAAAAGATGAAGAGTATCATTTAGGATTTGTTCCGGTTTTATAATTCTAAGTCCTTGTTGGGCTCTTAAAAGAATTGATGATCAACATTGAAGTAATTCTGGACAATGTCCAAGTTGATTTCGTCCTCCCCCCTTTTCACAGCTTTTTCTAATAAAATATAATGACAGCTAAGCTGCTCTCCCGCAAAATATACTTAAAATTGTCAGTGTGACTATGTTAATTATATTTTATTTTTTTAGCATGGCCAAAATACCTTTTGGGCTGTCCTATTTCGTAGTTTTATATTTTTTATTCTCGAGCATTAAGACACTGCTGAAGATAATCAATGCGTCAAAAATTGTATTTTCATATCTCTTAGTATTTGATTTATGAGTCAAAAATATTATGATAAATGAATTAAATAATTTAATGGGTTTAAAATGTAATATATGTTTTCCCTATTTTATCAAAAATAATATTCATGTTTTGTATTTAACAACCATCACTTTAGATAGAGATAAATATATTGCATAATGTTTGATAGAAATTGGCGACTGCAAATCATGAATCACATCTAAGACTCCTGAAATAAATAAAAGCACGAATCACATTATTTTTGTATTATAAATAAATACTAAAAATATATTTAACACAATTTCGACTTTTAGCAAAATACTTGTGACTGTATAAGTATGAAGGGGGGAGGTAGTATTAATTTATAAAATATAAATACAAATTATCCTAATGACCATTTATCTTGAAATTATTTTGGAGAAAGTAAAAAATCACCCGCAATCACTACCCCCCAAAAACCGAAAAATATTTTTCAAACCTGAATCAAATGTTTGTTGTAAGTCCATTTCAAATTATTAAGGAAAAATTCCCTTTTGATAATTAAAGCAATAGCTTCATAATATTATGAACTTAGGTCAAAGGTTACAAAAGGTCAAAGGTGATTAAAGGTAAAATGTTTTAAAAGGTCATAAAAGGGTCACCTTCTTCCAAAATAATATTTTTGTGCGTTTAATGGAGTGTCCTTTTTGTAAGGTCATTTCTTAACTTGATTTTCTATTGTGTATTGATGAAAAAGTTATATTTGAAAAATTAATATCTGGCAAGATTGTTTTTAAAGCCCTTTTATGATCACAAACGAGGTGTACAATATTTTGGTCTGATAAAATAAATACTCAGAATGAATCAAGCATAATTTTTTACTCATAATTAAGACAGTACACGAAGTCCTTAAATGGTCCATTTTTAAGCAAAAATCACATTTTTTTTTTTTTCAAATTTAAAGAGCTTGTACAACGTCAAAATGACCTCAGAACCCTCAAAAACTTTACCAATGTTTTTATTTTATTATCCCTAGCAGATAAGATTTATGCACAGGGGAGGGAGGGATATTAACACAAAAATGGGACTAGCTAATGTACATAAGTGAATCTTTTCACCAAACTTATGTTTCTCTATCTGAGAATGAATGTTATTCAGTTACTTCCCACGAATAATTATTTCACTCTTTTTAAATTCTTGAATACACTATTCATTTATTTTTCTCTGAATTTATCCAGAAAAGTTGCATCTTACAGATATCAATACATATGTAAAAAAATACTTCCCTGGAAAAATAACAACAAAATACTATAATGCACTCAAACAAACGTATTTAAAACGATGACAACAAGTTTATAAAATTAGAAAAGCAACAATAAAATTATGAAAAAAATAACTGGAATAACGAATAAAGATTTATAAAGTTCCAACTTTGCTAATTCAAATAATCTTATACAAGATCATCAAGTATCTTGCACAGATTGATGGTTAAAATTTAATAATATCCTCCCCAAACTTCCAACTTGAGATGTTATCATCCTGAATTTGTATCGTAACAACAATATAAAAAGCAGCTGCAGCAATGAGAATCTCACTTAAGTCCCCCCCCCTTTTATGGATTTTAACTTTGTCATTTTCTTTGAGATAAGAGCCTTACAATTGACAATAGCATATTCTACTGCTTTGGCTTTTTCTGCAGTATTAAATTTTCTTGTCAATAATCCAAACAACAAAATTTTTAAGATACCTCTTTTTTCTGTAACTCCCATCAAATGGAAAAGGATACCATTTCTCAGTATTTGCAGAGCCTGGTAATTGAATGAAGTGTGAATCATTTTGTTAAATAGTTTTCTAATAGTCTCTAAAAGGAGAACTGAAATAAATATAGTTCAAAGATAATTGAAATTGTATTCAACACTCTGACATCACAAGGGTTCATCCACTACTTTCAACTTTGGAATTATTCCAAAATACTAAACCTGGTTTAAGAAGTCACCTGTACTAAGGCATAACTCTTTCAGCTTCCTTTACCTGACAGCTTAATACAGGTTTAACTCTATTCGAATGTTTAATTCCACCATTGAGCTTTTCATTTTAACACCAATAGTTGAGTATTTATTTGTGCTTTGCTTTTGTTTTTATCAATATGTCAATGAGATACATAATTCAAAACTTGCAACTTCATCCTCTTTTTGATTCTTTTGTTTAATAGATAAGGATTAAATATAGCTTTTATTTTTGCTGCATAGTGTCATTGCGCCAAAAGCTAAATGAATATATTAGCTATAGGCATATGACTGTGTAGAATGATTAAATAAATAAATTATAAATCAGAGCTTTTATTTGCACAAACGAATCAAAATAAACAACCTCCGGATCATGTTTAAAAAATGCAGCTTAACAAAAGAAGAATATTAATTTTTAACACTAAAATTGCCGAAGGTATCATTGTTTTTAAAGTGATAAAAAAATTAAAAGATTATTATTTACTTCTATAAAATAGTATTAAATTTACTCTCTACGTGTTCCTACAGTACTCTGTACAGTGCACGGCCCCAAAATTGTTTAAGAGCAATGTTACAGCTTTCTGGGACGTTAAGACCTCACATTCAATCTACCCCAACATGAATTCATCGGACTTCTACGTATGTAGGAGTTAGAAGGCAAGAACTGTGCCAAGGCCACCCCTTCGCAAAGGCATTGAATGTCATTATCGTGCGTGAAAATAATAAGGGGATCCTCCTTACTTCAGAAACGCCTGTGCCGGATTCAGGTAGAGAATCGAGCGTGTGTTGGCGGCTGAAGGTGGCCAATTCGAATAAAATGTTATTTCTATTGTTGTATAATAAAGTAAATTATGTCTGTATATATGTGAAATTAAGAATTTTATTTTCTGTAAATTCTTGGTCTAAGAAATACGAGAATAATCTAACTTGTGGGTCATATTTAAAAAAAATAATAACAAGAAATTAACAGAGTATTTGAATTAAATTGTATCAAAATATTATGAAAAGATAAATGACATTTCGTATGCCTTTAGGTCAACAAAAAAAAAAAAAAGGGGGTAAGAACCTTATACTTCCGAAAAGGGTTTTTTAGAGTTATTCACAAATTTTTACTTTCTTGCTAGATAATGTTTTGCCGGTCAATCTCATTCCCACTAGTCGGTCCTTAATGACGATAAAATGGATCCCTTTATTGATATAATTCTGTAAAATAATAGAATAAAATATATAAATAAAACAACGTAGCTCAATGGACAACAACCTCGGGGGGAAATATTCTCTTGAACTCAATGTACGTAGGTAAACCTATCCAATTGGTAGGAATTGTAATAAAGACTATGGTTACTTATATATATTTTGTGTTGAACACATTCATTTGTTGTTTTAATTATAGAAGAAAAACGTAAATTTGTTTAGGGGGTGGAGTGGGGTCCCTATAAGTTTATATTGAAGGCATGGGGGCAACAGTCTTACAAAGTTTGGGAAACTCTGGTCAAATATATATACAGGGTTTATCTTACACATTGTATTATTTTTCTTTTTTCATAAGTAAAATTTAAACAAAAGGCTGAGTGTGCCTATTTATTTTTCAATATCATCTGAAAATTGGGCTCGGCAAAACTTATGTCCCATATGTGAGCCCTAAGCTCTAATAATGTCTTCAATGCAAGGCCGAAATCCCTTGTACACCTTGACTATGTAGTCAGACTGTAGCTTCGTCCACTTCTTCTTGATAGAAGCCTCTAGAGGCTGTATACTCCTGTAAGGAGTATCAGATACCTTCTCCACTATACACATCTAAAAAAAAGTAGCCCAAGGGGTTTGCGTCTGGAGAGGAGGACAGCCACATGTTGAGGATCTAAAAGTCCAGAAAGTTAACTCTCAGGAAGGCCTGGTCTTAGCAGTGCGATGACACGATGATCCTTCCTAACAAAGTTGTCCTCGAACTTTTTTCTGGCCTAAGGTAGTACTTTTTTATCCGGATGTTCGATGAAAGCATCTGGATTGAGTCGTTCCTTCGTCTCCCCCAAAATGAAATGGCAGACTTAGCCTGTGCTGGAAATTGGATTTTTGGTCGTGAAGATATGTCTCACTGGAGCTGAGACACTATTTGGATGTTTGGTTGTGATGTAGGAGTTCTTCTGCTTATTCGCAGTGACGTCAAAGGTGAAAAAAATATCACTAGAGAAGAGTAAAACTTTTCCCAAATTTTGTTGTCCTTGAGAAAATTTGCACCCGTGTCTCTTTCCAGATTGAAAAATATAAAATGTGTACCACTAGGTAAGATCCAACCTGTACTTTATGACTCATAGACATATTTTGGACTACACTCTTGTATAATTTACTCTCTTTAGTCTCTACTTATAATAGCAAAACTATTAAAAACTTTAACTCCCTTGTTAAACATCGTGTGACAACAGAAATTACTCAACATCATTAAAACAAGAGATGGAAAATGTATAATTTGGTTGTTGCTTTATCAACGCAACATCAGTCTGTATATATCTATGTAGATAAATTCAATAATTAAATCCTCTTCATATACTTCTAAATAGGCCTATAGAAGGGGGGAAAGAGGATAAGCTCTATATAATACGTTAAAAAGAAGATGAAAATCATTAAGATAATTGAAGCAATATTTGGGGGGAAATGGATTTACAGTGATTTTTATTTTATCAACGGAGACTACAGCTATTACTTTTTATAATGTAGGTAGTTTTAAGGCAAATCTTCTACTTTATATTTTTGCATAACTACGTCATTAAATAAAAACTATGGGAAAATGAGAGAGTTTTTCTATTTTTATTGGTATAATAGTATATTAAAAGTCCTTATATGGGTAAAATATTATATATATATATAGATCGGAAATAAGAGATTTGATGAAATGCTTCAAACTACCTGCGGAAAATAATATTTCATTATGTCATACATAAAGAAGGGATCTGTGTAAAGAAAAAACTAAGTATACCGATTAAAAGAAGAAAAATGGTTGAGACGTGTGGTATTTTTTCTTCATTATTTAATAAGTCGTGAGAGAGTAGACATCTTCCTCTAACAGAATAAGAATTTTCGCCTGTCTTTAGTGTAAAGGTATTTGCAAAACTTTAAGAGCATCTCTGATATTTCACCAAATTCAATAATATTCGTTTTCTTGACGGGTATGATCCTGAATTATACAAATATGGGACATTCATGTTCCACTGGGTCTAGCGAGTGTATTTATAAATCTATTGTCTATTGTCACTTGCAGGAGAAGGTGGTGCTTGTACATCAGCTGTAATTGATATTCATCAAAAAGGGGCCAAAAAGATACGTTTTCTAATTTTCAAAGGGACGAAAAAGTTTACACTAAGAAGTCTAGTCTGAGCGCATAATTGCTGCAAAGATCTGTTGTACCAAGACAAAAGGGTGCACGTAGTTTGAGAAAATAATTCGACATTAAAAGAAACTTCTGTAATACATTACTTTTCTGCTAAAATTAAGAAAGGATTCCAGGTGACCCTAAACTTTTGCAAATGACTGTAAATTGATATACAAATCCATAATAAAAGAGGTGGTTCTAGGATGCGACTCCCAGGGAAAATTTGCCCTGGAAAGTTTCACTTTGCAGAAGTTTCACCCTGCGCCCTCACACAAATATTATGGCATAAATGTATCTTCTACTTGTAATTTAAAATTAGTCTCCCCCCAATTGAAATCATTTGTAATGCATTTTTGCATTTAGTATTGTAAAATGAGTGCATTTAATTCAATTTTAATATATTTTAAAATAGAACATATCAAACGGTTCGAATTCATTATAATAATAAACAAAAATATTTCCATATTAATTACTCAAATGCCATAATTTCATAATTGATTAGGAAGGACTTCGAGTTGGAGTAAAGGAAGACTTTAAATTATATATGCTATAATATATATATATTAGGGCGAAACTTCCGAGGGCAGAACCTCCCAAGTATAACAGCACACGGCCTAACTTCTGGTCACGAAAATAGATATGTATATTGTATATATCAATTTAAATATATGTAATTATTGAAGAATAAACTTTATTTTCCTGAGCTTTTTTCATTGTTATTTAATTCATATAATTCCTTTCCTAGTACAATTATATTCAAAACCTGATTGAACATTCGTTTCTACTCATAACGGACGTAGAGTAACTTTGAGGATTTGTAGGGCAGAGTTTGACTTGTTGTACTCAAATTAGAATTGGGGATAGACATCGGAGTAATTTTTGACAATCTTTGTTTTTATTTCCTTCTCTTACTTTTTTCCCTTCCACTGATGATTGTAGCTTACCTAATGAAACGTCCTGCCAACTAAGCTACTCTCATACAAAACATTTTTTTTATTGTCCCATGTTACCATTTTTGGGTTCTTCTTCTTGAACATTACCGAAATACTCATGATTTACATTAATCCTGCTTATAAAGGAACTGAGGTTAAAACATTTCCTACATTTAACTTTGTTTGTAGAGGTAACGAGGCTACCTTGTGACAAACTCTCCTTATCAATTCACTCTATAACAAAATGTAAATAAAGATAAAGTTTCAAACCAATAGTTTATTTAAAAAAATTTTTTTTTATATGATTTTTTTATTTAAAAAAATGGATTTAATTACAATTTATTAGTGCAAAAGTCAAGCTTACTGACGTGTCTGTGCATTATATATAGGTTAGGGTGAGGCTAATTGCAAACATTTGTTAAATTTTTTTGACAAATAACCAAATTCAAAAATGTTGATGTGAAGAGCAGTTCAGCTATGATAACATTTTATTA
The DNA here is from genome assembly GCF_016086655.4 of Lepeophtheirus salmonis. Classification (NCBI taxonomy): domain Eukaryota; kingdom Metazoa; phylum Arthropoda; class Copepoda; order Siphonostomatoida; family Caligidae; genus Lepeophtheirus; species Lepeophtheirus salmonis. The sequence goes on along the minus strand of NC_052141.2, from coordinate 1,464,237 downwards.
GGTCATCTATTGGTAGCTTTGAAATAAACAAAAATCTAACACCATAGAGGCTGAAATTACACTTATATCGATCCTCAATTATACGCCTAATCCAACAACAAGGACTCACATTTATGTTACACAACAATTCATCAACGTTACTCTCTATTATTCATGATCGCACGCACTCGTTGTTACTTTATATTTAGAGGTTCTCTCTTCAAGAATGAAAGATTAATGATACCAGCCTTGGATTAAAAAAATACGACATTTAGATTATCAATTAAAATAATATCACACATGTTAATGTTATATTTTAAACAACTCTATACATTATGTGAATTGAATTAAAAAACAATTCCTATAACCATTAGAGCAATTGTAATACTATAATGTTTATTTATACTTAACCAGTGAAACTCCATCTGACAAATTAAAGCAACATTAAGATAAATTCAGGGGATATGTAATTACTACCACTGCCTATTAGAAATGATGCCCAAATTATGGCCTAGTATTATATAAACAAAAATAAACCAAAATGAACGTAGTAATCCTGACTATATGAAGATTGTTTGAGGAGAAAACAGCTTTACTGTCATAAAATTGTATTAGATCAACTGTAAGTAGTCTTGAGAGAAAAGATATATACACAAATTTGTCTTTATAAATTATTATCAGAGTCAATTTAAAATATCTATGGAAGGAGAGTAGCTTAGCTTTCATGCCTTTATGTTACAATCAGCTATCAGATTAAATAAATAAACACAAACCCCACATATGTATTTGCTGGTATTTCTCTGATATGTCTATCCTCAATTCTACTTTGAGTCCAACAAGATATTAGACTTATAACTCCACAACAAATCCTCAGTCTTACTTTTGCCTTTCATTCAATCGTGATTACTTTATACTTTGATGCACTCTCTTCCAGAACAAAATAAAAATTATAATAGACTTCAAAAAAGAATATCAATCTGAATTCAGAGACAAATTCTAGGACAGATAGAGTAATTGCAATACTAAAACGTTTACCTATATTTAATCAATGAAACTCCATCTAAACAATAAAAAGAACAGAAATAAAAAAGTGATATATAAACTAAGAGTAGATATTAACAGCACGACCAAATATTTACTATTATCCCTAAAATATGACCTACCAGTATGTCAAAAAATAAAGAAAAACTTAAATGATTTGGTAGTCATGATCATTTGAAGAATTTTTTGTAGTAGAACGGTTTAGCTTTCATGACGTTTAATTAAATTAGCTTAAAGTGTCGGTGGGATGAAGGACATAAACACTTCATATATAGGAGGGCCTCTCATAACTTCCGAACTAATGCTTTATTCAATAAATAAAATAAAGAAAGGCTGTAAATCCTAACCATTTTTGTAGTGTGAATTTTTTGTTGTTGGCAATCTAAACAGTGTTTATTATATAAAAATAAAAGAACCGTAAACTTAACGTGGTATTTTTGATAATTTGATGAATGTTTGGGACGGAGAGCCGTCTGAACAGTTATATACTTTATTTGATCAGTCGTACATAATAAGTTAGGAATAACTCCGATGTCGATATTCAATTGTACACTGGGTACAACATGCACTTGCGCTAATAGATCTTGAACAAAAATGGTTTCTCTCCGTCTTTCATGAGCACACGCACTAGTGATAACAGCTTTGGGAAATGCAAAGAGCCTGTTGCGATTGTCAATTAAAACAGCTAGATATCAGAATTTATAGGAGCTCATATATATTGTATGACGTGAGCAAATACGTGCGTTTTAGTTTGATGGTGAAAGAAACTAAATTATTAAGTTCTAAGAACTTCATAATTGATCTACTATGTCATGAGGACCATAGGAATAAGAATAAGCATGTTCCTTCATTATGATTTTATCATTTTTATGCTGATATTTTTGAAGAAAAAAATCAAACAAAATTACTACTATCAATAGATGTGTGTCTGAGCTCTGTTAATCATTAATATAGCCGCCCCTAACTTAGCGATGATGACTTCCAGGAGGCAGCAGAAGACATAACACCTGCTGGGGATGTAGTCCTCAGTCATGGCGTCCCAGTGGTGGCGGACAATGGCTTTGAGGGCCTCGGGGTTTGGATGACGGACATGGCAGGCATTCCACTCAACTACACTTTTTGGATGCATGTCGATGACATCAGGAAGGTAGGGGGCCAAAAGTGTCACCATGAGTTCAAAATACTCATTCAAAAGTGTATTTCAAACAGAACAGTTAGGTTTCTTTCATTTCTAGCTTTAAAAATTGCCAATCCACCATCACAAGGTTTTTTATACCCACTTTTTTTATATTTCTCTGGACAGTCTGGTGTCATGAGGACCCGTGAGGACTTGGGGGATTAGCCTGGCCTGTTATCTTTAACTCCTCTTGGTCAAGTTTGGCTTTTTTGACATATCCCTTCTTCCTCTCCAACGTTTCGGAATTGGCTGACGGTGTAGATGGCGGTCTAAGAGACGCCAAACTGCTTGGAGTGCGCAAATGGAACTTTGTCTATCACTTTCACATATCTTTTTCTCGACTTGTATGTAAGAAAAGGAGCCCAGGTTTTTTTTTTTTTTTGCGTAACTTATTTGTTCATGCTTTAATCTATCGACATATGAATTCATTTCAATCACTCAACCTCGATAAATGATTGAATTAGTAAGTGGTTTACTAATTTTTATAAGGGGATTTTGATAATTACATTTCAAAGTGTAACAGTTTTTAGTTTAGTTTAGTTTTTAGTTTCAAATTTTCACTGCTTCGTGGTCAAAGTGAATATTAATATTTAAAGAATGTAGACATATGTTTATTAGCACCATACAAATTACTCATATAATGTTCAGGTTCTTGAGACAAATTTGGGACATAACTTCACCCTAATGTATGTATATACCTAAATGCATATATATATATTTAATTAAATGCAAATTGAAGTACGCTCTTTGTAAAAAATCGTGAATGTTTATACTCATATAATTTAATAGTTATTTTTAAAACAATGTTTTTAAATATACATATTTCAAATATTAAAAAAATGTCCATATATTGATGTATACAGGGTGCGGCTCATAAATGCAATTTTACATTTAAATTTGGATTATCTTTTAGGCATACATAAAAAACAAAAAGTTGGTACCAATCGAAGTGTCTTTTCTAGAGCTTTCAATAAAGGTATAACTCGCGTCATTATTTGTAAAGATGCCGATGCATAGTGATGAAAATTGTGTGTATTTTGGAGATATGTTAAAAAAATCCGAAAATCAAAGAAAGTCCTGACAATTTGAAAAATATTTTGGAGGAGAACGGCTTAGATGTCATGACGTTTCATTAGATCAACCACCATTAACTGTGACAAGAGAGGAGGGGTAGAAGGAAATAAAAAGGATTCTCAAGTCTTCTCTGAGCTAAACAAGGTCTTAAAATTTTAACTTTGCAACAAATGTTCCGTCCTTTATTGTACGCAAAAAAAATGTTCAAACCGGTTTTTAAAATAGTTAAATATAGTACAAAAATACGTTCACTGCACAAGAGTTAAATAATAATCACAGCAGCTGAGGAAAAGAAAATTCATTCGTCAGATTACCGATTTTATCAAAGCAGCCTAGCTAAAAATAAACACAATTTTCATCACTGCCAAAGAAACAACATCAAAGACAATCAGTCCTTGGTTTACTCAGAGCATTTGTATATTTATAGAAGATAAAGGAGGTTGTTATCGTCTTGGAAATTACAATTTTTTTAATCCTAAAAAACTTAAGGATAGGAAAATGGGAGGATGGTATGGTGAACCGTGTTCTGGGGGAAAATCGTGCCTGTACAAAGAAAAATAGTAAAAAAATTATGGCCGAATGGATGAACTTGAATCCAATAGTACCATGGAGGCAACAGGCCAAGAACTTGGAGTCCATGAGAAAATAATTCGCTGTCAGAAGACCTATCACGACGGGAATTTTGTATGGCAACAATATCTCTGACACACCTTCAATGCCATGTAATGATACTGTTGAAAGATTTTTAGAAAATAAAAACAGGTTACAGAATAAAAAGAAATTGCATCCATCATCAACAAAATTAAATTCTCTGGTGTCTTTTTTTGGAGTGTTGTTGAGAAGAAGGTTTTTATGAATTGTTATCCAAATGTTAAAGCAAAGAAATTCGATTTTTTTCCCCCAAAAAAATTCCATTAATTGATCCAGAAGAAACAGTACAAGACTTGCATAGCTTCTGGTTACGTTTAAAGATAAATGTGTGGCAGCAGAATGCTGAACATTAAACTATTAACTATTCATGTATATAACTAAAATATGGTCTACTAAAACAAAATCCATAAGAAATCTATTAATTAAATAAATTTATTATTTCCTAAATATTTATCTCCTTGGCAATCAAAGTGGTGCTTAAAGGATGGTGGGACTCGACGATTTCCATTATTGTATTTACATTTTCGACAATTGGCCTTCCAGAGCGTGGTGCTTCTTTGACATTAAAATTACAGGAACGGAATTGACACAACCAAAATTGCACGTGATTGGCTATTACAGTATCAGGACCATAATCATTGTTCATATTTTCAGGCCCCTGTCTTGCACTTTCGCCTCGTTTGAGGGAAAAAGTAAATATACTTGTGCCCCTTGCTAACACCCGCTCAAACATTACTCAGTCAAAGAATTACAACAATGTTTTTAAAGTTACTTTAGTATAAAAATCTTATCTTTCTAACTTTATCCAGCATAAACCAATCACACTTATACAACGCGAGATACACATTACTACAACCAACAATTTGAAAGATATTATATTAGGTTTTAAAAAAAAGAAAACCAATATTTTTCTAACCGATAGTAATATATATCACAGGCTGTATAAGTACAATTGGATAACGCCAGAAGGCGTTAGATAGAAAGATAAAATTTTGTTCTGAAGAAACTTAATAGACAGTTTTAAGAATGTTTGAATAATTTTTGTTTTAGCATTCCTTAAGCATGGACACGAACAAAGAGAACATATGCAATATTTTGCATTTATTCTTTTATAAAAGCGAAAACGTTAGCCCAACGGCTGAAAATATGATATTGTTTATGGGGGTTTTTGAAGTCCGTTCCGGTCAGTTAGATGACAATGATACAGGCCACTTTGGAAGACCAATTGCCAAAAGATGTGGATATAATAATGAAAATTATAGAGTCTGATCGTCATAAAAGCACTGTTTTGATTGTTAAGGAGATTAATATTTATGGAAAATATATAATTCGTTTAAAATAATCATTTTACTACACCATATAAGGCTTTGTAAAAATTTCTGAGCGTTTTTACTAGATGTCTTAAGTGAGCTATAATTCACAATTAATACATTAAATTTAAAAAGATGGTTAAAGTATGGTTAAAGGTTAACCATACTATTTAAAAATTGTATTTACAGTTTCGTGTGTTTGGTGAAGCCAGTTGAGTGTTACAGCGTTCCAAAATGGAAGTAAAAAGATAAAATTTGATGAATTCTTCAGTATCACTACGACCAATGTAAAAAGGTAAAGTAGGTGGCTCAAAAATTGTGCTTTAAATAGACCCAATACCTTATCGAATGCAATTGCAAAGCAGTAGTTCCAAAAATTCCGTTTTGGTAATGTGAATGTTGCAAATGTTGATAAAGTAATGGATATGGTCGAGTTGGGCCGGCAAGTGTAAACTTTTTGCAATGCACCGGAACTGAAGATTAGTCAGAAAACCGTTTGGAACCATCTAAATAAGATAACCCATACTATTTGTATTTTATTATAAAAAAAAGTATTAAAACACTCAGAGCTGTTCACTTCACCGATTATATTAATTTGATATTTTATAATTATTATTAAACGATTAATCACAGTGTGTCAAAGTTTAATTTCTGAGGTGCACCGTGTATATGTATGAATTTACATTCATAGTCAATGTTCTTTTATTTATCATTTAATATGCATCAAATATAGGTATTGAAACATATTACATACCTACATATATAGAAAGGAAGAGATAAATAGTTTTTAAAAATAACGATGTATATATTCATTATTTTTTGATACGTTAATAAAAGTGATATATTATCAAAAATATTTGATAAATTTGTAAAAACATATCGATCAAATATTTGAAGAGAAAGAAATGGAGGGAAAAAAGACATATGTGTAGCATAAACATAAAAACAATATTAAACAAAAATCAAGCTGAGGAGACAATCATACTATATTTTTTACTTTATACATACATATTTCTTTGAGTCAATTATGGGCTTATTATTCAAATTAATGCGATGAATTAAGATACCCTGCAAGGAAAGCTATGGCTTACAACTTTTATTTGATTTAATACACTTATATCGGACCCCATATTGCCCCTTTCTGATAAAATTCCCTAGTTTATCATTATTTTATTTAAATCATTAATTTGCATATGTGTTTTGTCAACATAAAAACAATCTAGAACCAAAATCAAGCAAAGGAGAAAATCCTAATTTATTTTTTACTTTATAAATATATACAGTTCAACAAATTATAGACATATTTTGTATACATATTTGTAAGATAAGTGAAAGTACCCTAGAAGTTAGTGTCTATAGTTTAGAACAAGGATGCCCACCTTTGGCCTTCTGGCCGATTTGCAGCCTGCTTAATGTTTAAGTGCGTTCACATCTCATTCCCACTACAAGTAGTTCTTTTGGCAAAAGTTGTCACAATACCATCAAAACGTATAGAACACCTATAATACGTACAAAAAAAGAAAAAAATATTGATTTAATTAATTGAATAAAGTTCATTCGATCAAATTATACATCAGAACAAAAAATTATTAAAAAAAAACTCCCCCAGAAGAAAAATATAATCCTACGGGCCCCCGTGAGTAGGGTTGCCAGATTGGCCTTTTTTAAAGCAGTTTGTCAATGAAAAATAATGTTTTGCCTTTTTTATATTCGGCCTAAATTTGAAATAAATATGTATGTAATAGTTTTTTTTTTTATGAAGTCATTTTTCATGAAATTAAATTTAATATGTTGTGTGGCCCATTAAAATATTTCAAGTGACAATGTGGCCCATTATATTAAAAGGTTGGACAATGTCTGGTTTACAACCTTTATTAGATTTATGAGAGTTATATTGGCTCTGATATGACCCATTTTCAAATAAAGCCTTTAAATTTATCACTCTGTTATTTTTACAACTAAATTGCATATGGGTCGGGTTAACATAAAAACAATTTTGATCAAAAATCAAGTGAAGGAGAATATCACAATTAATTTATTTACATCACAAATACATAGTCTCTCAAAGAAATGGGCGGTTGTTTTCCAAAGATTAGAAATGTAATTCAATCTCAATTTTGAAAAGAATCCTTCTAGTTTACTGATAATATGATAAAAGTAAATTCTTTTGATATTATCTCAGATCTCTTTCTCTTTGATACTAACTTTCATCATTCACGTTCAAGTGATTACTCTTTAACTTGTATTATCTCTTCACGAATAAAAAGTAATGATAAAAGATTTGAACAAAAAATAATCAGGATGCAACTCATAAAAGTTACTCGACTCCCTTTTTCATATCAAATTTATTTCATCTCTGACAATATGATATAAACTTAATTACGTCTAATCATCTTCGTTCTAACTTACTACTCCTAAAAAGTTTATCAGTGGGTCTACGTTTGTAATTCCAAGACTTATTGAAATTTTAACACTAGAACGATGGACGCTAACAACTCCCTTAAACGACGGTGGATATCAAAATTATGTATATTTATTTTTAACATTTGTATCTGTAATGATTTTACGATTTACAAATGATTATGGACCTGGGACTTCCTTTAAAATGTTTTCTTGGCTAAAACGGGCTAAACTCTTTCTATTTCCTATTTTTTGTACGTGAATTGTGCTGGCCTTGCCGACATACATTGACTCTCAAAATAAGTTGATGTTTTTTAGAAGGCGGGATTTGAGTCACTTGATTGCATCCTGGCATTCCTTGAAATGTTGTATATACCAATTAATTGTACATAAATACATATAGCATCTAGAAAAAGTAATAATAGTATTCAACAAAACTACTTACCCACAGGCTTGTCAAAAAATTCGGAATAGTAATCCGAATCACAAGAACTTAATTAAGGTGTTGAACATATTTTTCATTTTGCTCCAACTAGAAATCATCACCTTCTAAATTAAAGTATAATTTGGAATTAAGATAATCCTTTATTTCTTCAATAAATAATTTTTTCTGGGACATTCATCCACCATAACAGATAGAATCGGAATGCCTAGTTCTACAAAATCTATATTTATATTCATAAAACAAAGCACACGATAATTTTTTTATGTTGTATGAACTTGCTTGAGCCTGTTCATACACAATTGTAGAACAAAAAGATCGTTTGAAATGATTGGATATGAAAATGATACCCACGTCTGTCAATGTAGTTTTCATATTTGATAAACGATTACTGATTTTAATTTCAAAATTTGTTTTTGTTTTTGTTTAATAAATGAATTATGAAAATCTAATAACTTATTTAGAAACACAATCAAGACTCCCAATATTTCATTAAATACCAAATGGGTATCAAAAATGATACCCTCGTCGTTTTAGTGTTAAAGTACAACTGTATTTACATCCAATTGGTCCATTGAAAACAAATTACTTACTAATTCAATATTTAATCAAGTTTGAGTGATAGAAATTAATTCATATTCTAGTATATTAAAGCATAAACAATTAGTTACAAAAAAAAACATACTTGGGCTCTCTAGCTTACGTACTAGTCGAAAAAATGACATTGGAAAATGATCACAAGTCCATGAGTGACCATAAGAAAGATCTTGGGATTTAACACCATAATGTCCAGAGAGCTATCAAAAAAGTGGGTGGAAAGTGCCTTGGGAGTGTTGAGAGGCCACTTTTGACTCCAGTAATTGAAGAACCCCATCTCCTCCATTTCAAGGCTCTTTTGATTAGGTCTTTTGGGTTAATTTGAACTCTTTCTCGACCCTTTTAGCTCCCTAGTAGAACTGATCTTCATCTTCAGCGGGTGCAAGACCTTCCACCACTAACTGGAAGCCAACATTGCCGTTAAGAGATGGTTACATGAATGATTGAGAGAACTCAGACACATATCTATTTGTAGTATACATTGGGTTGAAATTATATTCCTTATTAATAAATTACATCTTGTTGAAGCTTAAAATTCCGAGTGTTCAGATTTTAATAGACCACCTGGTACATTGATTTTCTTATGCAGAAAGGGTAATTGTTCTTGCTTCTAAATACTGGAAAAAGTTGCATTTATTAAGAAGAATTGAAATATAGGACGTCATTCTTTACTGAAAGTGACGACATTTCCACTGAGGCACGTATAGTAACTCCGAAAATGGGGACATCTGATCCCACTACTATTGAACTACATTTAAAAAAATGTCTTAATTTTGAAATTCATAGTCCAATCTTATAGAAACATTTTTAACTTATTTGGAACAAAATGCTTTTAAATATTTTAAAAAGTCTTTCATAAACAAGGCCAAGTTCAAAAATGGGGTTGTTTTCTACTCTGGTAACTAATGGCCAATTTTTTTAACAAAAAAAATGTTTCAGTGTTACTTATTTGTCAACAAATATTGTCGTGCCGATCCTTATTTATTCGGGACAGGTCTGTCTTAGGACCGGTCCTAATGACTGTTTATCCTTTGGACCTGTCTGAAACTGTCGTTCCTTGTATTTCCCCATACAAAGGTTGATTGTTTAGTAAGGCATATAAGATATATGATATATTTATTAAAAACTTTGCACATATCTTGGGGAATTTAATCAAGTTTTTGTGATAATGCAATATAAAATTAAGATATTAGATCGATCTTTGGTGGAGCAACGGTTAAAGTAAAACTTTACCTCATTGTTCCATAGGCCCTTTGCTATTGCCCAAATCGTTTATTTTGTATTTTGGGAAGTATGATTTCTTTGTTTTTCTTCGCCTCTTTGCCCAACCCTCCAGCAAACATAGACATAATGACACAACGACCAACAATACGAACACTTGGGAGGGGTCCATAAGGCATTGAGACATAGTTCTACCAAAAGATTGTCCTAATATATATTACCTTAACGATATAATTTATTTTAATAAATAACGGAATAATAAACAAGAAAAAACACCTTTAATGGCGTTACGAGCCCAAGAAGCAACAAGTAGGAATAGACTGGACTAGACAAGATGAACCCTGACTGGACGGCAGTCCTAAATAAAAACCAACACAACATTGGCTTTATCAATCAGTCATGTTTTAATCATCTTAAATAGAGTTTTACAAATGGAAACATCAATTTTACGCAAATTTCCTTCCAAGATGTCCTATTCAATTAATCATTCACTTTAAGATCTTAATAGTGGGATTCTTTTAAAAAGAGCTTTTCATTTAGAACGAATCCTTTATGAAGGGCACATTACACTCATAATAAGTTTTGTAAAAAGAAATTCACATTAATATACTTAAGCCATGTGTATCTTGCATTGTTTAAGTGCGATCGGTTTACACGTGATAGCTTGAGAAAGATAAGATTTCGTACTTAAAATATTTTAAACAGTTTTCTGATTATTTGCTAAATATTACATTTTATGTATATAAATACCTTTTTGGGTCGTCCCTCAACCTCGTCTTTGTAATATGTATCGAATAATATATTGATTGATCGCTTTTGATGGAATCAATTTACTTTTAAATATCTATTGTATGTAATTTATCTTCTTTTTAAATGTACATAAAATATTAGGTACTTATTTGAAGTATGGGACATTAAATAAAACACTTTGATTAGCACCCATTTTTCTGTGCAAATTGCTTGATAAAATAGATACCTGTTCAATGCATAAGTAGTGATTATTGTACATTTGTATAATTATAACTATCGATCATCATCAAAGTTAAATGACTCATTCAGATGTACTAAATAAAAAAACATATCGTATCTCATTTTGTGGGGAAAAATAAATTTATCTTAGACATGTATCAAAGAATGAAAAAAAAAATGATATTTAGATATATATATTTATGTATAGAACTGAAAGCTGAGGGATTTGGAATATCGACTTACGGATCAATTAAGTATCGATTTTCCTATTTATTTACGTAGATATATATATATATTAAGAAATATAGTTTTTCTAGCAATAAATAATGATTAGATAATGATATATGGCTGTAACTAGAAGCTTACATTTGAAGTTATGCAATCCTATGGATATAGGGGGGGAAAAGCACATTGGAGTACAGTAAAAGCCAATAAATGTGTATGTGGGATGCATAGACCCTTTCCTAAGCCTTGAAACAATTGTAATATAATACAAACAGCCTGTTTATGAAGGTGGTATAAAAGCAAATCAATGCACACTCCACACATAAATTTAAATTAAAGCCTACGAGAAAAATATCCAGAAACTTTTTTTATAATTTTTGGAGGACTGCTAAGAATAACATTCTTACCAGTTGAGATAGGAGCAAAACAACACTTTATTAATCTAATTGAAAGAAGAAGATCTGGGGTTGGGTCCGATGCTTCGGTTCAAGAGATAGTCAAAGGCTTAGAGAACCCTCTACTCTTGTCAATCACAATTTTGGACAAAATAGAGAGTAGTTACCAACACCTACTCCCTGGGTAGTGTGTAGGGACAGACTAATGACATATCCTTAACTTTATTCTATCGCGCAGCCGTTCTTCTGATAATAAGGGAACAATGCCTCCAAATCATCTGGTAATTAGCCACATAAGTCAATCATAACAACAGTATATATATAGGTACATATATATTGCGTTATATTAAAATCTTCATAGTATTTTATTCAATACTGTATTGTAATATCAATTATAACTTTCTATTAAAAGTGTAGTTATAAATTTGTATTTCTATATGATTGCCAAAGTTTATTAATATGAATAATGAAATGGCCGATATATATTATATAATTGTCGAGGAATCAACAAGCAATTGGATTCCTTTTCTTTTGGCAAATGAAGTTTACGTATAAAATAACTTAATAATTTGTTTATTTATTTAAAAGAATGCATTATGAAATAACCATGAAGTATCAAGGGAGAGGAGGGAATCGATAGCTGACAACAAAATATATAGGGTGTTTGTATGTTAGTGAGGTAACACCCTTATAAAGAACGAATTTCCTGATTATCTAAGGCATCAAAGGAAACAATTATACATTTTTCATTTGAATGTGAGCATATTGCAAATGTTGCGAATCACGAAAGGTGTGTTTTTTATATTGTCACTAATCAAAAATAAATAAATTGATTTAGCACAAAAGTTCAGAGCATCTTATAAAAATTTAGATACATTAGTACATTGTCCAAATTATTCATAAAAATAATTTTTATTGGAATGTTTTTTTGTTTTTGTTATATTTTGTGATTCAGGCATAAGTTTACCTGCGGATTGTGTGTGATTCATGAAATAATAATAAATTGATACAAAGTTGTACTTCGGTATAAAAAAACAACAACATCCAATTAGACTAAATGGGATTTTCAACTTCAAAATATGAATAGTCGCTGTGGAATGTCAAGTTATACTGTTTTTTCTAAATGTTTTTGTTTTCTTTTTTCAAACAGCACTTTCTTAAACATTTTGATTTTAAACACATTTATGATAGCATTTGAGTATCTCATCCCTCTGGTCGGGCGGAACGTAAAGAAAAATAAATGTTTCGATATTATTAGAGGAAAAATGTATGGCGCGTGTGCTCTTTTTTTCCCTTTTTTTAGTTCATTTTTTAAAAGATTGTCGTGGTGTTAACATCTTGCTCTGAATGAATAATTTTCGCCTGCTTTTGCTATTTTTTATTTTATTTGGATATGCATAAAAAATAATTTATACATGATAATATGTTAAAATAAAATTTTAAACTATTTTACCTTCATTAATGCTATTAGAAGGGTTAAAGATTCTTCTCTCTATATTAGTAATACATGTTCTTCCTCAAATAATATATAGGCCGCTGATATTAATTCTTACTAATTATTATTTAGTAGTGCCATATGCATGGCTCCTGTCTTCTCCTCGTCCCCTATTCATCCGTAATTCCAAAATAGAAATGGATATCTTGGTTGTTTGTTTTTAAATAAAATGTTTGGGAAAATAGTAGGTTTTTTTTTTTTTTTTTTTTTGGGGTCACTTTTTATTCAAGAATATTGCTAATAATTGCTTAAAATATTTTGTTATCTGGATTTGATTCCACTCCATATTTTAGTACATTTATTACACTTTGAGATATACTGGTCCATAGAGTTCAAGATACCTAGTGGTCCATTAAAATCTGAAGACTTTGAATTTTAAACTTCAGCAAAATATAATTTATTAATTAAAAGTAGGATTACAACAAAACTTAATACTATCCATAGATGTGCTTCTGAGCTCGCATAATAATTAATGTAGTAACATTTAGTGTTAATGATGGCTTCCAGGGGAAACAGAAGGCCTGGTACCCGCAGTGAATTAAGTCCTCTGACATGGCGTCCCAATGCTGGCTGAAAGTGGCTTAAAGGGGCTAGGTATTTGGATGACGGATACTGCAGGTCTTCCCCTCGACCTGAACTCAAAGGGGCTGTAGGGTTGGGCGAAAAACAAAACCTTTTTTTTGGAAAAGTAAATTGGTTTGATTAAAAAATGGTTCCTAATTGTACAAAACACTTTTAAAAAGGTTGAACAGGTTTGAAAAGTATTTAAAGGTAGCTAAACATCCCTAAAATTTGAAAATTTACATTTTTTAAAGAGTAAATTTAGTAGTATTTCCAATTTAATATTAGAATTGTAAATAAAATAAAGTTTCTAATAATTTGACTGGAGATTCGTTTAAATATAAGTATGACAAATAAAATTTATGTTTCACTCAAATATCTGTGATTTCCTAAATATTAATATTAATATACATGTGTCAATTATTGAAATAATAATATCATCGTACTTCAATTCTTTTGATAAAAATTATTAATCTCTTTTAAAGTTGCAAATTGTAGAATTTGCAACTATAGCGACGGCTTGTACAAGATGTCAACATTGATACAACAAACATATATTATAATATCTAAATGTCTCAAATATGTTGGAATGATAAATTATAGATTCTATGTTAAGGAGGAACGGAGCATCGTAAGAATCCGTGAGTAAAATGAGGTTTTTTGAAAGCATTCCCCATTAACAGCATGTTTTATGATCCATCCCATGTACTCAGAGACGCGTGCAAACTCTCCCGTCATGTTCTGTACTTCACACTGACTTGCAAGACTTGTAACTCCAACCAATGTAAATTTTCGGTTTTCTTTGAGGACCAAAGGTCCTCCTTCACTCAAAGTGCAGACCCTGTTTTCTTCAGACTTTGCAATAAATCGCTTTAAACTACCGTTGGATCTTTTTTCATCTGGTTGAGTAATATATAAATTTACTCCTTTCGGTAATAAACTTCCAAGAGCCCTATTGTGTTGTATATCTCCCCAACCATACACTAAAATATGGAGACATATTTAGTTAATCTGGTGGTTACAATTCTGAATTAGAACCTGTGGCAATCCGCTGGTTAAACTGTACTTCCCTATGCCTAGGAAGACAAACTGGTTGAACGGAAGGAGAAAATAGTAGAGATACGGGTAGCTCTACTAAACCGATATCATTCTCAAAAGTACGTTCATTGTAATCCTCGTGTAGAATAACTGAACTACTACGATAGATCCTGGAGTGTTTATCCATATTTGACAAGTTATGAGCCCCAACGTAGACATAAACTAAGTCGAGACTGTGATTCCTACTTTTTAAACAATGTGCCGCCGTAATTATGAACTTGAGATTAATGATCGCTCCGCTACAAAAAATACGCCTTCCATCCGAAAAGGAAGAATCCAGAAAGGACAGCCATGGTTGTTCATTTTTGGAAAGATAGTCACCTTTAAGCATTTTACTGTTGTCTCCTGAAAAGGTATTATGAGCATATGATCGACCACAGTCTGAAATTAAGCATGGATTAGAGTTTAACTAGATAAAGGGTGTACATAACAACGAAATCCGGGGCCTCAAATTTCCGGATTTGTCCGCCATATATCATGACGGAATTGTGCAATGCTTTATATGTGATGGAGTATACTCACTCACTATACATTTCACTTTGTAGCCAAATCACCTTCTATGGAGTAAACAACAGAAGATTTGAAGTATATTTGTTTTACATGTTCATAGTCAGAATGCAGGTGTGCTGTTCTGATGATTTTGGTGAACAAAGATCTTGATATTAACAACGATGAGTTCTCAAAGATGACAAGGATCAACAGAACAAGGATTGTGAGGTTGAGAAAGGCCCTGGTTGAGACTCAGACCCAGAATTTGCTTCATGAGCACTTCTACAACTGTGTGTCTGAGGATATTTGACTTCCTTGCTCCTTTGACCTGAATCCGATGGATTATTTTGTATTGAGATACCATGATTCAAAGGTCAACAAAGGTCCTCACGCCACCAAGAATTATCTAATACATTTCCAATGATGACATCTGCTTCTCAGTTTCGGTTTTTTAAACAAATCTTAAAAAATGACCGTTTCATGTTATTTCAATGAAGATAAATCACCATAAGCCCTGGATTTCATTGTTATATCCTTTAAATATATTAGAATTGTAACTTACTGCAATCTGAGGGAAATAACTGATAACAAAATGGAAGTTGAGCTATGTACAAAAGGAGTTTTATGACCTTGTTGCTCATTACTTTAGAATGAGTTTAATTTCCTATCAACTAAGTTGATAAATGTTTTGTTCAAGCTACGATAAATGTTTAGCAAATAAAACTTTATATTTTGATAAAACTTTAAAAACAAAAGCATCAAATATCATGCATATAATATGATGCATGCTTGTTCATGCAGTTTTAGAGTTTTAAAAAACAACAACAATCATTATGTATTGTATTGTTGTAAATATCACAAATAGTAGTCGCTTTATTTGTAAAAATAACTCATTTTTTAACATTTTGCTGCATCACAGTTAAGTAGAGGAAATATTTAATTTCTGACAAAAAAGTATACACGAGTAAGGTATGGTGATAAGTTCTCTGCCTGACTTTCAGTAATTTAATTATTCTAATTTTGTACATAGTCTTTCGAAACTCCCACACATTTGATCCAGTAGTTGACTCGTGTCTTATACGTGGTGAAAAATTGAAGCATGAAATACGTTGGATCCCTTTTTAATCTGTCCAATGATTGCTTCAAAAACCGATTACGCTTTTGCTTATGATCAACATTCAGTAAATGCGGTACCCATCTTACAGAGTTTCGGAATTGATAATTCTTTGTGCAAGATGTTTCGTATCCATTTTTCCGATATCACCATAGACACAACTATCTCACTCGTCTATTGTCCAACACAATATTCATCGGGAATTATAAGGAGTGATGATATCAGGTGTATTTTTTAGCCTGCCCGGTTGTTTTGGAGTTGACCAACGGAAGAGTAAATGAGCTCTTGTCATTTTTATTTGTTTCTAGAGGAGTGAATATCCTGTTCTATTACATTCAATTATATTCAAAACCAGATTGAACATTTGCATTTACTCATAAAACACGGAGAGTAACCTTAAATATTTGTTGTGGAGTTATAAATAAAAGTCCTTGTTGGACTCAGTCATCAACTCGACATCATAGCAATTAGTGAATATATACTTGTTTATTTACTTCCCTCCTCAAAACTGCTTGAATCTTATGAAACGTCATGACAGCTAAGATACTTCCCTTCAAAATATTCTTTAAATTGCAAAGGCTACCATATTGATCTTTTGTTTCTTTTGAAATAGTACCCCCAAAATACAAAAAAATATCATCACTACCACATGGCCATGGTTTAACATGGAGAAAACGATTTATTTCGTTCCAAATTGGCTTTGTTTTATAATAATTATTTATCGACTTTATAGAGTGAAGTTCCCATAATCCTTTTTCGCTCCTTCCTTAGTTTAAATGGTATTTTTCCCGCCAAGAAGCAGTGTGATAATAAAACACGAAATGGATTGTGAACCATTGTTTAGGAAATAAAAATGTAGCATCAAACTTAGCACAGTAACTCACAAACTAAAGAACAGATTGTAATAATATTTTGACAGCTGTTTTTTGAAGTCTAGTACCAATTGAAAATGAGATACAAAAACAGCTACATCTATATTTGAAGCCCGAAACTTTTCAGCCTATGTGTTTCTTACAAATGTAAGTCCATATTAAACTCCAAGTAGAATTGAAGATCGACATTGTATCATTTATGCTTTTAAATATACTTACTAGATACTGAGTGGCATTTATGTTCCTTTCCTTCCTCTCATAGTTGATTGTATCTTTTAAAATGAAAAGTAATGACTGGCAAAACACATTCCTTTTCAATTATTCTTTTAATTATCCGGGTAAATTTTGGGTTTCTTTTTATTAACATAATGACAGTTTATATTTTTTACAAGTATAACTTTTTATCCGTATACTTTAATATATATTCAAGTAAGTGTTTATGCTTATTGTAAAGTAATGAACCTATATAATACTCTAACGTATTTGTTACTGCATGAGGAATTACCACATGGGAAGTTGAGACTTCTTTAAACCATTATTTTGAAGATTGTTGCTCAAGGTCGACTTTTGAAGAGTAGGTATATCAATGTCTTTATAGTTAAGCTCCCCAAAAACTGAGTATTAGATAGATATATTTTAAAAATAAAGACCCCTTGCTGTGCTTTTGTACGGCAAAGAAGATTTTTGTTTACTTCACACTGTTTAATTGGGTCTAATCCATGGCTTAAGTACTACTTATTTAATTATAAAAACAAAACAAAGTTTGACTTTCTGTTTGTCGGAATGAATGAATATTTTGACGTAAGATATGGAGATGAAGTCGTATTAATGGAATATTGTAGGCCTGTGCATGTATAATAAGAGCACCATTCTTCTTGTTGTGTTTTTTTAAAAATATATATCGAGATGTTCGCACATCCTCCTTGGGATGATCTTCTTCTATAAAATTGCTGTATCCATTAAAAAACAAAGTTACTCGTTAAAATAGTTGATTGACAACAGGTAGTCCCAAGACGGCTCTTCAGTATACCTAAGGGCTTTATTCGTCTATCCAATTTACAAACCATAATAATTGAGGGAAAAAATATTATTACTTGTTTTTGTATTGACGGGTCACATGTGTTAATAAATAACAAATGATTATTAAGTAATAAAAAGACTATCAATCTAAGATTATACTCATTTAATTTATCACATACTAGTGTAGTATCTCTCAATGTCCAAAGTAATGAAAAGTCGGCTAAAATACAAATTTAGCTTTAATAATATGTAAGATAACTTACAAAACAAATTCTCGGTGTTACTCTCAGTTTTTCTTGAGCACACTCATACCTAACTACTCACTCAATATTTAGAAGTTATCTCCTCAAGAACAAAAATATAGTAGCTTCAGAAAAAAAAAAAAAAAAAAATCAGGGCTCTCACTTAAATTCCGAACATTTCCCTACGCTCATAATAAGCACAAAATACGTCATAAATATGTTTCTTTATCAATGACAAAAAAATGACTTGAATATTTAAAAAAAAGCCTATCTACACATCTAATTTGAGTTTCAATTTTCCTCGAGAGGATTGCGTTAGGAGATTGAATGTTTTGTTATTTTTTCTTCAATACAATCTCTGTCAAGTTCGTTTCTCGTCAGGTCAAAATAAAAAATCCTAATTTTTATTCTCATGAGTATCACCTCATTCTTTCTCTCAGGATGAATAATCCACATTCCTGGCTATGAGTTATTTTTAGAATAAAAACCTTGTGAGTATTCAAGAGTTTGTTCACTCCCCTTTTTGTGATATTATTGACAAACGAAGTGAATTTCGAGAATACTAGATACTTCCAAGAGAACAAACTTCAAAAAGTTATTTGCCACCTTTTCCTGTTCACAGATTTCTAAATCTTCAAAATATATCTCCACTCCAAAATGGAAATGTCAAAGAACCACTTCCAAAGCAACTACGTCTGCAAGGGTATTAAATGAATATGAAGCCATCATTAATGCTTAGCATGCTTTCATTCATAAGATTGTGTCATTGATTTCAAAGACTTATGCAGAAATTGTAAACAAATTCTACCAAGTAACATCCATTTAAAAATTTAACTAAAGATTTTTGTACATACTACTACCTGCTATAATTTTCTCTAGTATTAATTGAAAACAAAGTGACTGGTAATCTTAAATAAGATATGTTCTTGGTTCTGTATGGCAATAATTTCAATGTATGTTCCAAGCTTATTCGAGACATTACAACCTAACAACAACCAAAATAACTTTTTACTGCTAATATATTTTTATCCATGATTAAAGAAGAATAATTACAATGAAATAATGAAATTCAACTTTTGAAGCTGGTTGCATCAAGATGTTTTCCTCTACTAGCCAATAAAAAACCATTCCAAGACTACTTTACCGAATTAATATGCTCAAATATACGTTACTTTTTCTATAGCTATGTAAATATAATTTGTCTATAACATCATAGTGAATATGAGAATAAATGCAATATGGAAGAAGAATTATCATACATTTATTGATTATTATTAACACATATTATTTTCCTCAAAAGAAAATATTATAAGTATCACTTAACAGATTGTATTAAAATTAACTTAAAAGCTGTTCTATAGAAAAATACTTTTCTTGAGTACATTTATATTCAATACAAGCTTTATAAAATTGACAAATTTTTAAAAGACATAAAAGACTATATTTATCTATGTACATTATTGTCATTTCAGTCTTATATACAAAGTAATATGAGCATATGTACAATTAATTTATTTCAAACTGATACAAATGTAACTTTTGGAGTTCTATATTTGCATTAATTTTACAATTATATAAGAAATTCGTAACGTCATCTTCAATCTCAGTGATGAAAGTCGTAAATTTGGTGATTTTAGACACAATATATATATGATTAAGATAATTCATAGCCTCATTGTTCGTTGGACTGTCTTTAGAATAAAAATAAATCCAATTTGACAATAATAATGTTCTTTATTTATTCTGACGACTGTGTCGTATAGTTATAATCGACTAATCATTAAAATGCAATGCTCACCTTCTTGAATACCAAAAAGAGTTCCACTTTCCAACCATTCGTTTAGTAAAAACCTTCAGAGTCTAATATCATCTTCGACTTTTTTCTATGACAAAAGAGACTCACAAATTGAAGTAGTAACTATTAGGGAATTGAAATGTACTGGATGTATAATTTATCCATAAGGACTACATAGCACGAATCAGTCTCATCAATGGAATTGATACACTTATTCATGTGTTTCAGATGAGAATTTTTTTTTTTCTGTATATCAAGTACACTAAAGGACTCAAATCAATCTGAGTTTCAATGGGTTGAATAAAAAACTTTAGACGAAATATTAATTCAGGAGTTTCAATGATACAGCTGGAAGATGATAACTTCCTCTATTTCTCACTGATCTTTTATTTGATTATTCTTGCACTGTTACAAATTCATCACGCCTCAATTATCATCTGAGTATAAAACGTTTGACTATAAGTTCTGAAACGGCTAATACATCCTTGAGTAATGCTCTACAAGATTTTAAGGAACTATTGTAGACCTTTATATTAAAGTGTATCTCCACAATGAATTATCCTCCCATGAATGGAAATGAGAGCTAATGAGTGGGTTAAAGAACCTCCTCAAAGAAACAAGATCCTTAACATCAAGTTAAAAGTTAGAGGCGTTCTGTCAGGATATTCTATTCCATTAAATGAAAGTATATTAATTTATTTTAAGAATAGGTGGATGCAGATCCAAATATACGAATGTTCCATCGAAAATGTCAATCTAAGTAAAGTAATACTATAAACTAAATCTACTGAGAAACACAATTCAAACTCTTCTCTCTCATAGTCATAGACAGTCAAAACGTACTTTTAAGGTGCCAGGTTTCGTGACAATTTCAATTCTTACTTACCAAAGAAATAGTATAGATAAAATATCCATACGCAGGGATAAGCGTATGGAATTATTTTCCTTTGTAATATAATTTATCCCTACGACAGATTAAATTCCCTACGAGTGGTAGCACTGATTTGATGACCCAAAGAGTTCTTTATCTCGTTGCAACATCTCATCTTTTTAAATTTTATAAATAGTTTTTCTTTCTTTTTAATATGAGTTTAATTGAACACCTGCGAGATTTAAATAAGTTTGAATTACGCTTGTATTCTCCGGCCTATGCTCGTCAATTTCTATAAACAAATTATTTTTATGAACCTAATTTGGGCCAAATATGGTGTTTAAATGTAATATGTAAATTTATGATTCCTTTATTGTGCAATTTGCGACAAACTCAAGAGATTAATACAAATAATTGCTGAATAGAAATTGACAAATATTCATAGGAGAACGTAAATACAATACACACTTAATTTTGAATAAAATAAATAAGGCTAGCTTTTGTGTTTACGGGCCACACATTTCTTCTCGTTTCGTCTGATTTTATCTTGTCTTTGTTTTGTTACATTTTGTATGGTGTTGAAAGGATTTTTGACAATAAATGACATCTAGTCGAAGTTTAAAATTCATATTGTTCAGATTTTAATGGACCACTTGGTGTATCCAGAATAAAGAAGGTCACCTTTTGTAATCTGAGTGGAAGGCTGTTTTCTACTGAAAGTTTAATCAGTTGATTTTTCAACGCAGTGGAAGGCGGGTTGTTATTTTTGTTTTTTGAAGCAGGATCCACAGATAAAACTATGTATATAAAAAACACATAGGTTTCTATCTGGTGCATCTTCTGGGAAGTTGTTTGTAAACTTTCCTAACCTCTGAGTCAAATGATTGGATATATCAGGGTATATGGTTTTACATGTTCACTTTGTTGAATATATAAAAAAATAATTTAGTACACAACTCCTCTGCGTCACTTTGTTTGAAAATCCCTATAAAAAGGACTTAATTAAATTTTTAAACAAAACATGTTGTAAGTTAAAATTACATTTTTTAATTAAATTAAATTTAAAATGTAGTAATCTTTTAAAAAAATCAAATTAAGTTCTTTGTATATATCGATGAAAAATATTGATATAAACAATAATGGAATCTTATAAAACTTTCATTTTTTCCCAATTTTTCTTTTTTCTTAAAAAACATTTATAACCTAATAATACAATAAATATAAATTTATTTAATATTTGTCATTAATGATGGAACGATTAAAGAAATTTCTTTTTTAATTTTTTTCCAAAAAACAAAAAGAAACAGTGTTTTTTTATAAGCACTCACCTGCAATATTTCATTAATACAACAATATGATTCTTTATTATATCAAAAGTATTTTTAGCATTAACATCAGGGATCATTATATACAGTGCAACCTCTATATAGGTTCAAAACTTTATGTATACGCCTACAATATTTCATAAATACGACTACATTTTTATTTTGAAAATAAAATATGTTTCTGATATACAACCATGGAACAATACATACAGGGTACCCAGTAACTCGTTTTTCTTATATCGATTCCTAAAGAAAAGGCTTTCTTTACCTTATTAATATAGATGACCATTTAGACCTTTTCTATGTTATGAAAAAATAATAATAAAATATATCTGTCAAGGTACAGAAATAATTATGTGTATGTATTACTTTTATAATTTTATAAAATATTGTCATAAAATAGTTTATGATTAAAAAAAATGCTCAACAACAAATTGAACAGAAATTAAACAGAAACTGACAGTAAATAAAAATCAAATTCAATTTTTGCCCTTTTTTTAAAATTCGAAAGCATGTTCTCAGGACTTATAGATTACTTTTTATTGTTTTGAATATGCAGTCAAAAATGAACAATACCGGGATACCCGGTGGTACTGTACTATTTGTTGATCTACAAGTGGACTAGTGTACTTATTGCAATTCAAAAAGTGAGTGTTATGGGTATAAGATAGTTGAAAAATTGTTGGCACTGTTATAAATAAAATATAAATAGTAATGTCGAAAGAGTATGTAGAACTGAAATCGGAATTTTTACTTAAATCGTCACTGTAATTGGCATTGGTATATTTTTTGAGATCGTCCAATTAATAAATCAAAGTTTATCCGTTTTTTTGTTTATATGTATGTATGAAAATGATTCACCGGGTGCACTGTGTACAGGGTATGGTTTTACAATTAATATTTTTTTTCAACGGTTTGTTTCTGGGGAACCCTTAGTCGTACAGCTTTAAACACCAGTTGATCAGACAATTTCTTCTAAGTTCTTCTTACAAAGCGTTGAAAATGTCGTCCTCCGAGTACACCATCGTGCAGCGATTATTGTCGCCCTCTGTGGAGGCCGTGCGCATAAAGAGATCATCGACTTTCTCAAGTTGTCCTGTGCCACCATTTACAAAGTTGCAAAGGAGTTCAAGGAGTCTGGAGGGATGGGAACACCAGCAAGGAAGAAGGCAGATCGATCTACGTACAAAATTGGGATTCGGACAATGTGGAGATGTTCTCTTCCACGGAAATGTGGCCCCCTATCTCCCCGGACAGCAATCCTTTGGACTATTTTCCGTGTGGGGCGTCTTGGAGAGGGAGTCCAACAAGCGTGCTCACAATAATGTAGCTTCTCTGTGTGCCTCCATTATTGAAGCTGTTAACAATATGAATAAAGATCACCTGATCAAGGCGTGCAGCAGGAAGTTGGAGGCCGTGGTTGAGGCTGAGGGTGGTTGGATTGAATGATTAGGTTCATGGAGGGCCCAACGTTTTTATACAAATGGATTTGTAAATATATCTACTAATTTAAGGAAATAAAAAGGTTTATATCCTGGTCTGGAAAATAATAATTGTAAAACCACACCCTGTAAATAGTACTCCATGACATATATAATAAACATTTTTTGATCTGAGAAATAACAATGTACCTATACTAAGGAAATATTGCAGGCGTGTGCATATAGCATTTAACGGGTATACAGGGTGCACATTATATAGTGCAACCTTATATAAATCATATGAATATTAATTTTTTTGTTTTTGCAGTCGTATTTATTAAATATTGCAGGCGTGTGCATTTATAAAAAATAAAAATAGCATGGTTTCTGTCTATTTTTGTTATGGGTCTCATATATATCCCATAATCCATGTGCACTTAAAGTATATTTCAATATTTGAATTAAATATAAGGGTAGTATTTATTTGTGAGTGCTTTTAAGACTAAATCACTCATCAGTCATCCCAACATATATAAAAAGAAATCAAACTCTGTATATTATTATTTCAATCTTTGGGATAAATCACATAGGAATTGATATAAGTATTTAGTAGTAACGTGTCGGTGTGTTCATCAAAAACGGAGAGTATCACAAAGGATTTATTGAGGAATTATCTTTTTACTATGTCTTAGAGGAAAAGTTTTTTTCTTTTAGTGAACGCCTAATTACTTTGGACAATCAATGATACTACCACTACTAATACCATAAATAAGATGATTGCACATTATCTCTGATGAAAAACACCCCTTGAGTACTCTTATACTACCAACATCCTTCATGGTTCGTAAGGCGTATTATCCAGATACTATGCTAAATAAATTAGGCCCTCTCTGACGTATGTCTACTAAACGTCTTCTCATCATTTACAACCTTTCATATATATTTTTTAAATACGCATAGTAAGAACATCAATGTACGCTATAAAGCCCTTATATATCAATTTAACTTGTATTTCTCAATCTTGACTCTAAAAGATAGTGAAAAATGTACCGAAATTAATTAATAGTTAGTAAATTACATCAATTTGCTCAAATATTGTATTATTTTATATTTTAGTGATGGAGGATTTTTACTGACGTCATACATTGCATCATAGTTGAATAAGAAGGCGTATTGAAGGCTCAAAGTTGATATTTTTACTACATACAATGCACAAATTTCTAATAGATCTTCTTGAAACTCTATCAAATGAATTTATAAATAGTAAAAAAAAGAACTTTGCAACTCAAATAAGAACTACTTGATGACAATAATAAACAGTTATATTGAAAAATCAAAGTAATAAATATTAGAAAACTCCTAAAAATGGCTAGATTTATACAAATTATTATTATTATTATTTTTAGATCGTTTAGGGAGTAGAAAAATAGGATAATTACTGAAAATATTTTCTTTTTTTCATAGTAATATTAATTTTTATCTACAATATGGAAATAAAATTTTATAACGATGGAATAACATATATTTTATGGTCAGATATACAAGAAAACAAGTCAATTTAGCGACGCAAAGATTAAAGACGGTAAAATTTAAAACTTTCATTTGTTGGCCCCATATTGAGATCCGATAGTTCATTATTGTCCTAAGTTTGAACAAAAAAGGGGCTTTTATTGTTATAAAACTTGGTTGTTTATTACACCCCGAAATAAACAATATCAAAATTGTGACGTCACATGAAAATTAGGGATATTTACAGTTTAGTAACATCTAATTCATCTAATGATTGCCACATCCTCTTTATATACAAACCATTCAAATGTTAGTACCGAGGAGTGCGGCTGTCATTGGTCTAAATCGGAGCTGGAGTCGTCTTTCCATCTTCTCTTTTACTCTCCGAAAATATTCCTCCTTATCCATATGGTAGAGTGTATGATTCTTGGAGGTAATAATGTGGTTTTGAGCCCTTCTGACTGCCTTATTGCAATATCCCCCCAATACCACAAGGCTTTTAAAATTGAATTATAATTGCAAAAGTCCAAGGAATTATATAGGCATGAAGGTTGGTGAAAGAAGAATTCAATTATGCCTAGAGGCTCACGTGTGCCAGCAGATGGACGTACTAAAAACTTTGAGGATTCGGGATTCCACTTGAAAAGGCAGGATTTGTCCTCTTAACTAACCTTCTTTTATCATTTTACATCATTCAGTAATACTGTCAGTATGTGTGTTAGTGCTCTGTTGTGTTGGATGAGAAGTGAGGACAGATAGTCAAGGAGTACTTTAGAACACTCCATTAATAGTAAGGAATAGGTGAAATATTTGGAATCAAAGCTAATTATTGTACCCGGATTCTCCCTCCTTTTATTTCTCTTTTTTTTTTTCTCCCATTTTCTTCAATTTACTTAAATGAAATAAAAATGTATAAAATAAATACTTGCATTGGTACTTTAAAAAAATATATTTTTACCACTTTAAATTAATAACTGGGAATTGTTTTTTTTTATTATAAAATTATAAATATGACAATTAGACCTATTTAATGTAAATGTATGTACATGAAATAAGTAAATATATATATAATTCAAGATCAACTAATCAGCGTTTAGGGCATTAATAAGAGGCAAAAATAAATCAATCAATTGCTAACAAATATTTGCAAGGTTAGATAGAAAAAAAAAACTGTAGTTCCTCTATCCAAATTCAAATATCATTCGATTCTGAAATGTATTTCATTATTATGTTGATACAAATGTCCACAACATTTCCATTGTTTGTTTATTTTTTACAAATAAAAATATAAATGACTTTTTGTGTGCTCCCAAAAAATCAATGTAGAGGAAATTTTTTATCGCTTGTGAAAGATTGTTATTCTTCAAAATTTAGCATTTTGTAAATAAACTATATACAAAAATAAGTAATCTTTCAACAGCTTCAAAAAGCAATTACACTAAATTATTTTTTTCTTTTCATTCACAACAAAAGATAACTAGGCTGGTTATCGTCCAAAACAAACTAGCAATGCAAACAATATAATTGGTATTGGAACAATAATTGGAAGATGGCTAGCCACGTACATTTTCAGAAGCAGGTGCGTTGTTCTGATGATTTTGGTTAACAACGATCTGAATATTATGAGTACTGAGGGTTCACAAATGACAGGGATCAAGAGAAGTCTAGTAACGGTACACTACACTCTATAACGACACAGGATTGGGTCCAAGGTCACTACAACTACTGAGTCTCAAAGAATATTTGGCCCTCAAGCTCCCCGACCTTCATCTAAGAGATTATTTTGTCTAGAGCTAACTCAAGTCAAAGGGCAAGAGAGGTTCTTACACCACCAAGAAATCCCGGATCGACTCCATCGTCCTAGAATGTAAAAGTGTAAATCAGGCTCACTCTTCCAGAGACTTTGAGCAGTTCAAGACCCAAATCAAGGTCTTTATTTACGACAACAGAGATTATATCAATCAAATATAATATGAAAGATTATATCTGACGTTCAGTTTTATTTTTTGTAATAAATATAAAAAAATGACCATTATATGTTGATTTAAAGTAGATAGGTGAAAATTGCCTGATTTTGTTGTGCTTTGAGTTATTAGGACAATTTGTTTATGTTTTTTTTTGTTATAAGAGCGGGCTACAATATCAATTTAGCACAGAGCATTTTGATTGACGTAATAAATTGTATTATAATGGAGGGAGACCCCATCCTGTGGCTTATTGGTACAACATAAAACGGACAATTTTCCTTTAAATCTACAGGAAACTTCATCAAATTGCTTTAAGAATAAAATAATATTTCTCATCTGCATTGAATGTTTTTAGTGTCAAAGATTAACAGTGAAAATTGACTTAAATAATAGTAATAGATACTGAAAATCCTTAGTAAAGGGCGAAAATTGTATAGTTATTATTATTATTATTTTTTGCATCAATTTGTTACGAAAAAGATCGATAATGAGAACAAAAATGTATTGTTCTTGAGTTTGGAATAGTTATTTATTGTCCACACTAAGGAAATAAGATTGTTTAATAATGTTATGACAATTTTGTAATAGATGTTCGGGCCTGATATATTATAAATTGGGACATAAAAGGGATATTTTTTTTATTGCCAATAAGGTTCAAGTCCTTTTATTTTGGTCCTATTTTAACATTTAATAGTTCAATAATTTCCTTTACATATATGAAAAAAGAGTTTTTGTTGTCATAAAACTTGATTGTGTAGGTCCACAAAATGCTAACTATGACGTCACATGAAAACTGTTATGCTACCATTTTTAAAGCGTTAGTACTATGTTATCCCTGACGACTTATAAAAATATCAACCTTTCAAATTTAATATATACGCGGTGTACAAGTTGCAACCAAAAAAATGAGATCAATAATTTTTAATAAAGGATTGAAAGTACTTGAGATGAAGATAATGTAAACAATTGACCATTCCATTGATATATAAATGCGGTCATTTCACAACAAGTTACTCAAAATAAGGAATCTGTAGCACATTTTAAATTACAAATGCTCAGAGTTACATTACTTATAAATACGCAATAATAATTTAATTTCCATCAATAAAACAAAATGACAATATCAATTAATAGTTGATAATTAGAGTGACCCATGTTCCCATTAAATGATTCATTTACAGACAAATAAATGGCAACTTGTACAAGTTGCTAATACAAGTTGTAACTTTTAACTCGCAACATGTAAACAACATATTATTATTATATATATATTAGTAAAAATACATCCCTAATTTTCCAATACTTGGCTTTAGTAATGTGTATCTTGTCTTGTAAAAGTGCAATTTCCTTACGCTAGATGGTGTTAAAAAGATATTATTTGCTACTTAAAAAAAGTTGTTTGATTGTTTAATTCAGTATTGTTTAAGTGGGGGTCAAAGATGGACCCCAGCAAAGAGAAAACATGCCATATTTTACAACTTCTCTTGGATAAAGGTGAAAATATAAGACAGATGGCTGAAAATGAGAATGGTGTTGTTTGTCCTGCTGATATTGTAATAGCCAATCACGCAGTATTTTGATTTGGTCGATTCTGTTACAGTAATTTTTATGTAGATGATGTATCACACTCTTGAAGACCAATTGTCGAAAATGTAGATAAACTAATGGAAATCCTCGAGTCTGACCGTCATGTAAGCACTATTTTGATAAACAAAGAAATAAATATTAATAGGCGGGAGGAATTTATGTTTACTTAACCTATTATACAATATGGAAGAATCTTATTTGAATGCATCCCAATTCACCTGCCTTTTCTATGCACAAAAAAAAATACTAAATTTTAAATATCAAAGCCATTTCAAATTCTTGGAATAAAATATATATTTATTTTAACTTACACACTTATATTTTGTACTCATATTTTTTTTAATACTTTTTTTGGAATAAAGGTTTTAGTATTGGTAACTCAGAGGTTTTATGGGTCATTTATGCCAATTAAGGGATGCAAATTAATGTGCAAACACACTTTCAATGACTAATAATGCTCCTTGATGCATAAGATATTTAAATGAATGAGAAATCTTAATAGAGTTGCTATTGACTAATTATTTGTAATGCTATTGTGAGTCATTCTCTATTCAATGGTTGTGCATGCATCAAATATATATTTGCAAAAAATGAGTGATTGCAAAAATCTTAGAAACTGTTTTTCATGGATTGAAAAGACAACTAAAAAGACAAAAGAATAAAAAAAAAGTTTAACTATTATTCCAAATTCTTATACAAGTGATTACATGGATTCACATTAGACTGTTCCATTTTTGTGTATTATTTATAACACACACATTTCAAAGGCAACAAAAACTTTTCTGTTGAGGACAATAAAACAACTAAGTTTGGTAAAGTGTGTTGCCTCCAATATCACTTTTTATTTCTTAGCTGCATACATAAAAAATAAAGATTTTGTTTGTCTCTCTATGTTTACCTTAAAGGTGCCCACACCGTTGGACCTGAGAGGCTGAAATTTTGCATGGGTGCTGGTTTGAGCCTGATCAGACTAAGAGATGGATGCCAATTTTCTTGGGGGACCAATAAAGTGGTTTTATTATATATCCAAAGCACAAAAACCATTTTTTTTAAGCTCAAGGACACTAGATAAGGGATTTGGTTATAAATCAAAAAATTACTAAGTTCTAAAAAAACAACTATAATAGTCACTTAGTTTTCTAAATATATGCAATATCAAAAAAGTTATGGGTAGAAATATATCGGTAAAAATAGCAATTTGGTTTTTTCACGTGAAAAAAATGTATCTCCAATTATATATGTATTGGATTTGTAACAAAAATAAAGTTGGTAGAAATTTGTCTGGAGATTCGTTTGCATATAAATTTCATCCATAAAAATTAATGTTTAAGTCAAATATCTGTCATTTTATGGATAATTTTTCAATCTGTTTTATTTTTTTTTATTTGTTCATCAATCGTCAATTTTTTAATTTTAAGAACAAAGGCCTTAAAACAATGGATTTTGTGCATAAAATTCCAAATTGCAAGCCTTCAATGTACTATTTTTAGTTTTAAAACACTTTATTAGATAGTTTTTGCAAAATTTACAAAAATGAACCAATTATTAAGACTTATTTTTTCAACGACATTAATCTCCATACCTTCTTTTTTTTTTTTTTTGCAAGTAAGCATTTTTTTTGTAAGGCTTGCATTTCTCTTTACAATGCCAACCAATTCTATTTACTACTTTTTTTGCAAAATTATTTAAAAAAAAGTTTCTTGCAATGTTCTTCGCAAATTTTGCTTTGGTAATTTTTTCATAAAAATAAAAGACGGACTACTTATCAAAACAATTTTTTATGCATATATGTTGGTATATTACTTAAAGTTTATAACACTATTTTTTATTTAAAATTGATAATAATAGTCCTAAGGTTACAAAAAGCAATTTTAGAGAATTTCCAGGGGATACTATAATGAACTTTATGGTGTAACTTACTTAAACGCATTGATATAGTGTGATTAGTATTTGCAGTATACAGTCAATTTTAGGCTCCATGGTTATTATTATAGTAAGAAAATTAGAATTAAAATTATCAGAATCTTTCTCAACCATAAAGAAACATTCACAATAAAATCATTACATAGTATATATGTAGAAGTATTATTTGAATATTTTTTTCAAACATTTTGCCCATTGTATATGTGGTTTTCCACCTTCCTTGTCCAGAGCAACACCAGGTAACCATTTGCTATTAATATATAAATTATAAAAAATACATTTATCAGAAATTAGATAATTAGAATGAAAAAATATATAAATAAACATTTTAATTTAAAATTAGTGCATAAAAATACTTTCGATAGAAATTTACACTAAAAATCTATATAATAAATTAACAGTAAAAAAATAATTCATAATACAACGTTCTATAAGTTTCTATTATTATCAAAAAAACCAAGCTATGCCTATGGTGAAATTGCCAATTTTCTCTTTCCAACTTGTGATTACCCCTAGTTAATGTAGAATAAGATGTTGCTTTTCACCTTATTGAAAAGTCCTATTATCTGGTTCAAAATCCATTCCTGTTGATTAAAAAATACATTCGGCAAAGTTTCAGCGAAATTGTAAATATTTAGACATATATGAAAAATCCCAATTTTTTAAAAGAAAGTGATTTTTACTTTAATTCTCATGAAAACGGTTACAAATACAGCTTTTTATATTTTATAATTTTTTAACGATGACTAAATTTATTATCAGATATTTTAATGTTTTATATGGTTAAAAATATTTTTAATATGAATTATAATGATAAATAGTTGAAGGAATAAATAATACATAGATAACGTATTGCATGCCATATTTATATATATATATATTTTTTTTTCTATCAAGACATCCAAATTTCATAACATCAATAATAGACCCCATGTAGAATATGCAGGCACATCAATCAGTTCACAGGCTGATGGACTGCACTTATCTAAGCAGATGTTAGTCGAGTTGGATATTATACCAAAATAGTTTACGAAGATTTTTTTTACTTTCAAATTGTATGCATAGCCAGATCAGATCTTTTCGAAATAGATTGGACATTTTTTCACCATCCCAAGGGATTACCAGAGAAATGTTACATCGGAAATTTTTCTAAATATTTTTAGGCTATATATCGAATTATGTTACTAGGAATAGTACTTTGGTTAAGATCAAACTCATTAATGTTTCGCCCCTACTCTTGACTAATTCTGCTATTATACAGACAACTTTTTGATTAGACACTTTTGTGCAATAAAAAGATTTTGCATCTTCTTGAATAGTTCAAGTTTTTCTTCCTCTTTTAAAATTTGATGTAGTAGACCCAAGTTATGCTCCGTCCTTCATATTTTCGTTTTATAAATATAATACAAGTAGAGTTCTATGCCAAATGCGTTTAAATTATAAAAAAAGCACTCCAGATGTGAAATTATGATTTTTGGGACACCACAGAAGGACCAATAACGCGACTAATTTAACATCCCAAATTAAGGAAATATACAATCAAAACCCAAAATCATGCATTGCAGAAAGAAATGGTGAAAATGTAAAAACATTGCAGGCAACAATTTATAACTGTATTAATTTTTTCTTCAACTATTCTGTATTGTAATTCATATTATGAATGTGTTTTTTTTCAGAATAGCATAAAAATATCTTAGAGTGAATTACGTAATCATTAAACCAATGTGAAAACAAAAAGCTGTACTCTGAATTGTTTTTACGATAAACCAGGAAGAACTAATTTTTTTTATAAATTGGCAATTTTCAAAAACCTCATGCCAATGAGCCATCTCTAAATATTGTTCAATTTCGCTAAAACCTTACTGATTGTATTTTTTTATCAATAGGAACGGATTTTAACATGGTGACCCAGATATTTCAACAAAATGAAAAATAAGAAACATCCTCATGTAGAAGCTGGTAAAAGGATAAATAATTTCATCTGAGATTTTACTTTACCTACGGTCTTATTAGCTTTTTTTAAATATAAAATCCCTATTTATAAGAAGATTTATAAACTTATAGTTGTTTTTTTTCAGCCATAAGAGCGCCTTTAGCTATAACTTTTTGTATTACGCCAGTTGATTAAAAAAATATTATTGCCTACTCCTCAATCGCCCATGTATTTATTACCTTCGATAATACTTTAATAAATCATACTAATTTCATACAGAGATAGTTTGTAAAATTATTATAAAATAACAACAGCAACGGATAACAAAAAATAACTAACAAGTCTGAAATCTAAAAATGGTCTCCTAGGCTGATATTATTTTTTTGCCTCCATAATATCCATTGGTTCATTCATGTTCTACTTTTTTTCAAAATAACACTTAAAGTTCAGAATGCCGAACCTGATTCCTTTAGCCTTCTTCGAAGAAAATAGCTTACGTTTAGCAGCCCATAAATAATTTTGGGCAAGATGTGTTTGTTGAAGTATTTATATGTCCTTCTAACTTATATGCAACAAACTTCCTTACTAGAACACAAGCAGACATTCGGAAAAAATATGGACCACTTAATTGAAGACCTTACCAAAGTTTTTGCCATTATCATTGAATATGATACAACCCGTAGCCACTGGAAATTCGGCAGTGAATTTCCTGCCACCAAAATCTATTATTAACAAAAATCGATCCAAATGAAATACAATAATTAAAAATTACACAATTTATATGTTTTTAGAATTTAGTTAAAAGCAAACTAAAAGATATTATGAAATTAGTTATTAAGCATTTAAGGCAGGGAGTCTTAGCCTACAATCAACGGCAAAGTATGGCTTTTGAGCACTTTGCAATAATCTCGGAAGTGTGTGAATCAATTACTACCACTTGTTTCAAAAGGCCCTACATAATGTACTACTTTTTATCACGGATTTACATCAACCAACATTATTCACATGTAAAATTGATCCAACGACCGATTTCAGTGTTCCCTGTTTAATCCTACAAATTTATTTCTAAAGAATGTGAGTCTGTTTACGCTGAAATGAAAGTATATAAAAATAAATAGGTGTTGTACTAAAATCACTCATGAACACTTAGGTCAGATTATGAGAAACACCAAAGTAAAGATTGCTCTGAATACACCAATAAATTACATAAGTATAATATGTATAAATACAAATATTCATACGTCAATCACTTTAAACATGTTTATTGTCCCCCGGATGATATCTTCATCTCATTTTGACCTACATAAAAAAAAGTAATATAGCAAAACTTAACCCTAGCTGAATTGATAGTTGTTGAACATAAAGGATGAATGAAAATTTTATTTCATTAGAAGAACACAACAGTAAAAGAGACTTAGGCCTCCATTATTGAGCTAGGATATTAAACACCCACGGATTATTAAAACTGATCCTTTTTCTTTTGAATTTACATGTCATTGCAAATACTTTTCATAATCCCTTAAATATTAAATCATATCATAGCTATTCTTTATTTATTTTGATAATCACATATTTAGGAGTTATTCGTATTTTTATCAATTTTTAAGTTTTAGTGAATTTAATTATATGTTTTATTTCAAAAATTGTTCTTTTGATTTCTTGGAGTCTTTATTTTTTCAATGTGAGGTCGGAGGAGACCAATAGTAACCACAAAATTATAAAACTGTAGTTATTAATTTATATTATTCAGGCAATCCAACAAAAACTTTGGTGTACTAATATGATTTTCAAAATTCGCACAAAATAATAAATATTTCATTGAAGTATTTATCAAAATTACAAATTCAATATTTTTACTGTAAGAATAACAAATTAAATTTAGTTCCAACATTGTTGAGAAGATTTTTTAAAATTAAGAATTCATTTTTTCTATATGTTTTAGATTCATAAATTACTTATTTGGAGTTCAAAATGGATGGAGTACATACAAAAATGATTCAAAAACTTGTTAAACTTTTATTATATAATTAAATTTGTTATATTTTTTGTGTTTCATTTTTTACCCAGTTCACTAACTACTTTATTTAAGGATTTTTTTAACAGATGGTTCAAAATTGACTGTTTTATCAAAAACATCTTTAAAAAAAATAAATATAATATACCTTGTACCACGCTAAAAATATCTTAAGAAATTTAAAACTTTGCCCAAGTCAGTTTTTCGATTGTGGTGAACGGATTTATTTTTTGAGCAGTTGAATAATAATATTTACGCAAAAACGGGACAGTTTACATAATCCACATATATTCAATACGACAGTGAGTGATGTATGACACTCATCTACGAGTAAATAGGTAACTTGCCAACGAATTCAAGTCGTTTTTTCTCTCCGTACTTAATAAATATTCAGTACATGAGTTTAAAAAGGTGCTGAAGTAATGGCTAAGAGAAATTTATGTTCTCTACTCAAATTTAATGGAGCACTTGTGTAGGAGGGTTCACAACTACAACATACGTACTTACAATACAAAATGGAATGTTAAAAGGGTATAATGGCACAAATAACAATGGAAATGAGTCAGTGAGCCGTGAACGTGAGGAAACTCGTTAATCAAGACATATATTAATTCATATTCAGTCTCTTTGTACAGAATATATTAAACAATATAGGTCTTGAATTCTTAGCTAAAAAATCATCATGATACTAGCGAGCAATTTTTGTGTCTATATTAGGGTGGTAACTATTGAGTACTTAAAAAAATAATGCTTTAATTTTCAGTCTTTCACCAATCGTGCTGTGTTATTTCGGGCCTGTCCATTCATAGGACTAGTCCTTAATTGTTGGACCTTGAAATGTGTCCTATCAATGTTGTTCCTTATTTAATCCCAATAAGATACATAATATATATGTATTAAGATCATATAATTATATCTCTAATTTTCCAATAATTCAAGTTTAGCTACAAGGTGGTCCATTGAAATCTGCACACTTACTAATATAATAATTTATTATGGTTGTGTGATTTATATTGCTTAATATTTTGATATATTAAAGTATAAACAATTACTTACAAAACCAAACAACTTTGAGCTCCCTAGCTTACGTATAAATCGATAAAATCACACTTGAAAGTGATCAACAATTTCCATTCGCGCACTCTAAGGAGTCGAACGTCTCTAGGACCATCGTCTACGCTATCAGCAAGTCTGAAACGTTGGTGAGGAAAAAGGGCTTTATCAAAAAGGCCAAACTGGACCTGGAGGAATTTAAAAAACCCAGCCAAACCAATTCCAAGAAGTTCATCAGGGCCTATTCAACAGATCTTTGGGCTTCACACCAGACTGTCAAGAGAGCTATCAAAAAAGTGGGTAGTAAGAACCATGTGAGAGGGAAGATGACACTTTGGAAATCAAGGATGAAAAAAAAACCATCTCCTCTGTTGCAAGACACTTTTGACTTTTGTCCGCTACAGCCACGGATGCCAACCCCTCGCCCAACGACTTTTGGGTGTCTGTCGAGAAGAAGGCCTGTAATGTATGTCATCCAAAGACTAAGGTCCTCAAAGCCAGTGTCAACCAGCACTGGAACACCATAACAGAGGATTGCAGTGGGGTTCAGTCCTTCTGCCTCAGTCTAGAAGTCATCATTGCCGTTAACAGGAGCTACATTAATTATTAAGAGAGCTCAGGCACATATCTATTAATAATATTATATCTTGTTGAAGTTTAAGAAAAAGAAAATTTTAATTATTTTCCTTAAAATAATTTTGATAGACATTTTTTTAATCTATAAAAAGTGTATATAATATGAGTTTTTTTTCTAAAACTGTCCATTTCTTTGGAAAATTTGATGATGTGCGTAAAGTGTGTAACCTTTTTTTTTTTTACGCATTCATAAAGGAAAGATCCAACTTATCCTATGTTTTTATCCCTTGTTGGTAGATAGGTAGCTTCAGAAAAAATACTATAATAATATTTTTTAACAGTTCGAATAATGTTTATCCTAGTTAATTTATATAAAATAACTAATACTGCTGTATTTCAATCCTGATTGCAGAAATGAAGGATTTTTATCTCCTTTCAAGTTTGACCAAGATGACATAGTAGACAAATGAAATTGTGAAAAACTTATTTTCTTACCACATGAAAACTATTCCGTGCTGCCAGTTTTTTTAAATTGATAAAAATTGAAAACAACCCACACTAAAGAACATGGATCTTTGCACCTTAACAAGAATGAATTATTGGGAAGAATAATGAGTACATTTTGCATAAACAATAAAAATAACAATAAAACCAGAAATTGCAAAATATTAAAAGAAAATACACCGCAAAAATATTATTTTTTAACAATTTCTAACAGAACGTAAATTAAAGTTTTAAATGTTGAATGTTAATTTTTTAAATGTCTTTAGAATCATCCCGTTTGCCGAAAAAAGTTATAGCACAGAGATGCTTAGTGTTGCGTAGGTCTTTATTTATTTGGTCCAATCCAGATTTAGGACATGTCTCTAGGGCTTTCATTCCTTGGGAATGTTTAAATTTTTAAAATATATAAGGATTGCTCATTATGCCAATTAGACATATTCTAGGCCAGCCTGGACAAGGAAGTCCCCTGCGAAGACTTCCAGAGGCCTTCAAGGAAGCGGGGAGTGCGGATTCGGTCACTTCTCATGTTGTGGGCCTTGCGGCAGACCTTCCCCTCAACCTCCCAGGCATTGAAGACTCTGTACACCGTGGTCTTGGGGTAGTTAAGAAGCTTGTAGATAGCAGAGGGCTTGTGTCCCGCGCGAGCCAATTCGAGGAAGGCGTCTCTCCTTGCTTGTTCCATGATGACTATTGTTTGTTGTCAAAACAATTGTGGTGGAAGTATTGTTCACGCAACCTTTTATATTAGTATGATTTAACCCCGAATATCCACATTATGGATCTGGATGAAGTTTAAAGTAGTTCCAATTTATCGTGGACTTATTTCCTTTAATCTAAAAGGATGCTCCATTTAAGAAATGTGACCATGATTCCAATTGAAGTATATTCCGTGAAATCATCTCATTGGACTGAATTGAGTGAAATATCTGTTCTTTTGCAAAAAATCACCTGATTGTCGTAAAAAAGTCTTTAAAAGTAACATTGATTCAACTATAGCGCCATCTAGTGAGCACGGCATATATATATGCTCCCTGATTTATATACCAATAATGTATCATGAAAAAAAGGGAGTATATTTCATTGGGAGCACCGTATAAAATAAATAAAATGGCGCAGGCGTTTAGTTCAACTCATTTAAAAAAGAAAAAGAAGCAGGAAGTACTTGACATAAAATTAAAAAAAAAATGAATGTGACTTATATATGATGTTTAGAAACGAGTTAAAGTACTCTCTGGCTTATCCAATGATTTTACATTTTTTTTTCTCAGTCTGTTATTATTATTTTTTTATTGCTGAAGAGAGACTGTCTAATTATTGAGTGAGTAGCAACGTTGTTGTCCGCATAAAAACCCAGGGTAACACCAAGGATTTGTTAGGGAGTTGTCTTGTATATCATTAAAATAAAATCCGTATGTTTGTCAACGCCTAGTAACTCTGGTCAGTACTGGTTACTACTGCTAGTACAATATAATACAAACATAATATTTTTTAAATAATTTATTGTATTATATTTTGAATAAATCAAAAAAGGATAAATACCCTCTATGACATCACGAGGAATTGATTTTATCTTTTCTTAGGACTGACAAGTGGTTGTGGGTCAAATATAAGGACCAACACAACAGACCCGTGCCCCTCTCAGTGTTATGAGAGTTTTGTATTCTTAACAAACCTTTGTTTAATATACGTTTTTTCATATTTATTATATATTAGTATGGGGAGTTATAGTTTTACAGAGCTGAATAGAGGAGAAACTTGGAAACTTAGAGAATTTGCTACAGAGTTATAATTATTTTAAGTCCGTATTAGACTCAGGGTAGAATTGAGGAACGACATTGGAGTAATTCTTGCCAATGTCCTTGTTTATTTATCTCTTCCCATCCTCCCTTGTTACTGATGGTTGTAGCATCCTTTACACGATGAATAACATATTGGAAAAAGTGACATTTTAGTCACCTTTGACCTCTAATAGGAATTAAGATATATTTAATTAATTAAAAATATTATAATTCCATATTCTAAGCACTCTAAATATAATAATAATTGTTATTCTCTGGCCATTTCTATTTCTTTAGCCACTTGTAATAAAATTTAGGACTGAGCTAAGATATTTATTTGATTTGACTTGGATGTCAGTACAGTGTTCTGGATTGTTTGAGTATTTCAAGTAGTTTGTTGTACATCAATTTGTTGTTTTTCAAAATCAAAATTATATTATTTCTATTACTTGAGAAAATGAACTTTTGAAATGAAGTTTTTTTTTTAATTCAGCAGTCTAATTTAAAAAAATGAAACCTCTGTATCCCTTTCCATAAATAGAAAGTGAATAAAACAAGGACACTTTTAAATGGCTAAAGAGGTCACAAAAAAAAAGACTTTTAACGACTATTCCTCTTCAAACAAAACTTTTTTTTAAAATATAACAAGACAAGACTGAATTAACAGATCACTTTAGATATAAAACACGGAAGTACACCTTAACATAACATTTTAGAAGACATGTGCCTTTTTCACGACCTTTGACCCTTAATATGACCCTAAAATATACTTTATGGATATAAAATATTAATTTGTCATTGTGTCAAGTATAATAGGGTTTCAATGATCACGACGTTTGCGTATGTTTCTGATTTCTTTCGAAAAATGTTATAAAAACCACGTAATAAGGGCTGTGAAAGTAATTTTGATTGAAGGAAAAAACAATGGTTGAGGTTTGAAGATTTAACAAAACAAAGAACTTCGAGATAATTTGCAAACATAGTCTGGATAGATATTGTAACCCATTTTTAGATAAATTTAATTTCTTTTTGAAAGATCTGCTAATTATAATATCAGATAGACACAGTCATACAACGGTTAAAAATTTATGATTTTAGGGGATTCCTGGCTTTAGTCACTCTAAAATGAAAAATAATTTATATTGACCAAGATGATTGCACAGATACGAGGACGATCCCAGAAATACCCGGCCCACTAAAGAAACCACACTTTTTTTTTGAAAAAAATGATTTATTATCATTAGAATCTCCTGGAATTTTATTTAAAAAAAACTACAAATATTCTGCTTTGTTGGTCTAAAACTTCGCTAAACATTCAATTAAAACTTTTACAGGACTCTGTTTTTGACCAAATTTGAGCAAAAACCGCACCCATCTTATACACAAGATGTCATAATTTTCAGATAATATGCAATGTACTACACTTTTTGTCTATAATGTCTACTGGATCGACACTTTCATGGATGATCCAACAGTATCGCTTAGTAGATTTTCTGAACAATTTATGGAGTCATCACATGATTTGATCGACCACTACGATGCTCATTTTGGCTGCTCGTACGCCTTTGTTTGAACTCAACTAGCCAAAACTTTAGTTTTGTAACAGAAAGAACACACTCACCCAGTATTGGTTGGAGTAAGGCCTTTCAAATAAAAGTATTGTATAACATAACTAAGACCATTTTTTAAAATTTTAACATAGTCACTCACAACGGTCCCTAGTGATGGCTAACTATCAAATACTAAGCAACGCAGCACCATCAAACTTGAAATATATTGAGTCGTTTCTGATACGTAGTTTTTTAAAGAACTACCGTCATTTTTTAGTCAGGCTGGGTACTTCAGGGACCTTTTCCTCGTATGATATATCTTGAGATATTGATATAAAACCTACACAATATAGATTATTTGAAAACTTATCCTTTTTAAATCAAATTATCGTTGTACTTAATGTATTGATAAAGAATTCTTTCTTTTTTATCATTTTGATAGATAAGAGCAAAATTAACTCATTTCATGTGTGAGTAGTTAGTATTTAATTTGGTTTGTCTCTAGAGATTCTAGTTTAGTAGTAATATCGATTTTATATAAAGTTTTATTAAAGATAAGATTACTTAAGGTAAGTGTTTAAGTTTTTAAAGTTTATTCACAATTAATGATGTTATTTTTATTTGATTAGGAAATGTATATGCAAATTTAGATGGTAAATAATGGAAATTTGTGTATCATTATTTCGGCCTCGAGTTGCTTTTAGTTGAAAAAAGTTTCAATGAAATCAAAGTTATAATTTAAAGTAAACAAACGTGCTTTTTAGAATGATGATTACCTTTTTTGCTTGAGACTTATACAAAAAATTCCCCCATTGTACTCCTTTCCAAAAAAAGTTTTATTTACTAAACTTGTGTAGCAAAATTGTTTTGCCACTTGTTTTACAGCTAAAATTCATATTACAGGTCAACTCAATACAAAGCTATAAATATCAAAACCTAGATTTTCTCCAATTTTTTTGTCTTACAAGGGATTTTCTAAAAGTATATTTACATATATTTTTTGCCTTTCTATTGATTGTTTACTGGGGATTTTCTGGGGGGCGGGGGAGATTGTCTTGATACCATAGGAACAGGGTTTCATACATTCAAAATGAGGTTAGTTTAATGACTCTTTCAAGATGAGTGACTTCTAGAAAGTTTACTTTACGTAAAAAAGGTTTTACGGGGCAGTGAATAAATCTTGCATCACCTTGAATGCTGTACTTTATTTTTATTTAAACGCTGTCAAATGAATTCGGCCAAGGTAGATATCAGAAAAGATTTATTTCTTAGAAATAAAGAAACAATGTTTGTGAATTTGGTAGCTTTTGGACGCCAATGACAGCCTCCAAGCAAACATCTGAGATTATCTTAGGCTCATATCCTTCTAATTTTAAATCACAGAGGACTTGAGATCAGCAATATTGCTGTGGTGGACTCAAAGGCTTTGCAATCCACTTTCCACCGGAATTTGTGGTCCAGCGAGCTGAGGTACGGGCTCTGGGATGGCCAAGAAGTAAAAAGTAACTATACTTACTTTTCAGTAACAAAAAAAAAAAAAGGATGAATATGGGTTATAGGGCTTTTACAGAACCAGTTTATACCACAGTTCGGTTATGTACCTTTTTACCTTCGGTACGGAACGATCGTAAGTTTATATAATAACATAATAAATATTTTAATGTTATACAATTTTGTATATTTTTTTATTAATTAGATTTAGATATTAATCGGTATTAATAATTTTATATTTTCAAAAATTGTCTAAAAAATAATGTATACAAAACGTGTGTACAAGATTTTTGCGAAACTCAATAGGGTCTCCTTCATTATCAATCATAAGCCTTCAAGCGTTACCTGAAGGTCATACAAGAATTGATGGCAAATTTATCTGAACAGTTGTCCAATTCAGCCAATATTGAGGACTTTAATGAGTCCACATTTATGTGTGAGTTCCTATTGGTTTCCCTCTCCAAAGTTCCCCATAAAGAAAAGTCGAGTGGGTTCAAATC
Source organism: Lepeophtheirus salmonis (assembly GCF_016086655.4). Taxonomy (NCBI): domain Eukaryota; kingdom Metazoa; phylum Arthropoda; class Copepoda; order Siphonostomatoida; family Caligidae; genus Lepeophtheirus; species Lepeophtheirus salmonis. The sequence continues at coordinate 1,422,068 of NC_052141.2, read as the reverse complement.
TGGCGAGGAAAGAGCAAGGGGAAAATTCGTGAACAGCTGTGAATTTTTGAAATTTATACGGAAATATTTAATTTACTGTATATAGCCTTGGATTTTTTAAATTTTTTTCTAAGAAATTTAATTCTAAAAAAATCTCTTGTGAGACATCTACTATCTATTTATGTGTACACCTCTATGATTGAAACTCTCTACACCTCTCAAAAATGAGGTGTTGCAAGACTTATTCCCTACTTTGTATATGTATCCAAAAATAATAATTAGTTAGTTAATATTTTGTTTGCCTTGCCATTGTTACATTATTTTAAGCTGTCAATACAAAAAATAAAACATTATATACTTCATAAAAGTTCAATATCAACTTTTTTTTTGACACAAATATAAAACTCTTCATCTCAGTCAGATTTAATACATTTTCGAAAGCCTTAATATTATAGTTATTTTTGCAAATTTTATCATAATATTTACATATCTGCCATCTCCCTTGATATTTATTTCACTTAATAATATATAAGAAATACCGCTATAGTAAATATTTATTTACTATCAAATATACGGATGAATGATTACCTGAAATCATGATGAAAAAACTTGAGTCGTTGGTTTATTAACTATTTTGATTTAATATCAAGTTTGAAGAATTGCAAATAAATATATACTCTGCTGTATTATTTGCTGTTCCTCACTCATTCCCTCTCTTACCATATTTTTAATCAATTCTTCTATTGTTACAGGGGTTTCCGTTGTACATACCCACGTTAATCATTCAAATTTGACAAGTAAGATCTAACAAATAATTATAATTGGATTGATGATTGAGACAGCTAGGATCTGGTACTTGACTTGAACTTGAGCTGAATGTCTTGACATTGAATTATATCAGAAGTGATGTAAATTGTCTGTATAAAGGTCATGTTACAACAAAAAAAAAAAAAAAAAAAAAAAAAAAAAAAAACGCACATCAACATGGTATCCCTGACAATGACACAAAATCATAGCTAGTGATGAAAATCATGTGTTTAATGGGCAGGTAAAACAAAAAAAAATCGAAAATCAACATGCTAATCCTGACAATTTGGAGAAAGTTTGAATGAGAACAGCTACAATCAGCTGTGACAAAGGAAGAAGAGGAGAAGGAAATTAACAAGAGCATAGGTAAGTATTATTCTGATGTCAATCCTCAATTCTACTCTGAGTCTAACAAGGACTTACAATTATAAATCTTCAACAAATCTACAAGGTTACTCTCCCTCTATTATGAACATACACAAATCTTCTATCAGTTTTGAAAATAATTGAAACTCTATGGTAAAGGAAGTTCACTATTCACTAAATAAATTGATTGTTCAGATTACCGTTTCTTAAAAAATATAATATTAGTAGATGGCATAAAGTTTGTAGAAATTTGTCTGGAGATTTGTTTCTATAAAAACCTGCCAAATAAAAATTGATGTTTTACTGAAATAATTGTCATTTTCTGAATAATGTTTCTAGTTTTTGTCTTCTTTTCTTCAATTTTTTCATTAAACGTCAATTTCTTAGTTTGTTTTAAGAAAAAATCGCACAAGACGATGCTTTTTGCACAAAAAAATGCCAACACAACATTTAGACGGAGTATTTTTAATTTCTGGAACATTTTTGGACATAATTTTGCAATATTTGCAAAAATGAACGAGTTATCGAGTGTTATTTTTTCGCCAAGATTATTCTTCATTCCTTTTTTGTTTTTGAAGGTACGAAAAAAATATAACAATTCCAATAAATGCTATTAATAATTTTTATTTGCAAAATTAGTGTAAAAAAGTTTTCCGCAATTTTCTTTGCGAATTTCGATATGAAAATTTTTGAAGTAAATAAAAAATGTACTTTTCATATATAATTTTTTTTGATGCATATATTATTTAAAGTTTTATTACTAAGGTTACAAGAGGTAATATTATTAGAGTGGGGCGATGATGATAGTTTGTAGATTACCTTACATAACCGGATTGATATAGTGTGCAGAATCCAAGAGAATTATATTTATCAGGATCTTTTTCGACAACAACGAAACATTCATATTATAATTATTAGTATATGAACGTACTTTCAGAATTTTTTTAAACTTTCTCAATGAATTTGACAATTTTTAATGTGATTTCCCTCTGGCTCCTTGGCCCCAGTAACGCCGGGTAATCCTTCGCTAGAAAATACATAAATTCACTTTTGTATCTTCTTCTTCCTCCAGCTGATGTGCCGTTTTTTCAGGTAGTAACATTTTTGTACAAAAGTCTACTATTTAAAAGTAAAAGTGAAGGTTGTATTAAGCAGTTGATACCCCTGGGATTGTTGCAAATCTTATGAAAGATAGTCGAACAAATTCCAATCAAGATCGATGATAATTCAATCTATTTAATAAAGCCAAATAGTGGCATTGCTGAACTAATTCGAAAGAGCGTATTAATAATTTGGTAATATTTTGAAGTACCTATGGCCCATAAGCATTCTATTGAAGCATTGGATCGAACACTTCAATATATTACGTAGGATACAAATTCACTTGCAGGTAAATTAATTTTCTTTGATGGTGACAAATACTTCCAGTTGTACAAAGATACACAAGAGTAGATGAAGTTTGTGAATGTATTAAGCGATCTTCACTTTGGTCTAAATTTGAGACAAGGCAAGTTAGGAGTAGGTTAGTTTAGTCACATTTGATTGAACAGGTTTTAATTTACAGAACCTTAGTAAACAAAGATTACTATGATATATAGTAATAAAATAAACTTTTTATTTTTAATTAAAATAAAGATATATCAACAAGAAAAAATCAAAAAAATTATTAATCATAAATTTGGTTTAGCAACATTCACATTCTTGACATTTTCACCTTCAAAGTGGTTCACATATGAGTGAAAATTTATTGGGTCATCTTCAAAGTAGGCGTAATTGTAAAAGTACCCCTGTACACAATACCTGTTCAGGAGTAAATTTGACCAACAGAAACTTTTTTTTATTAAACTCAGGAGGACACCACACAAAATTTTTAACTTTGGTTATGCTTCTTTCTAGGTTTTATTGATAAATATATTTGGGGTTTTGGGTATTTTCATTGTTCTAGAATAAATTGGGTACTTTTATATTCGACTTAAACAAACAAACAAAGATTGTAAATAACATTATTTAGTTGAATTTTTAAATTATTTGACGGACGAAAGAATGTACTATACACCAACAACATTTTGTATTTAAATGTGCCCCCCCCAATGCGTCCGTGGACCAAACAGGCTCATACAAGTACCAGTTGTTACAATTTATACAAATATTTTCTCTCTTCAAGGATGAAAGAATATTGATAATCGCTTTAGAAGAGATAAAAACATTATTAGAATATCAATAGCAAAAAATTCGCACGCTAAAAAATCCTTGGATTTACAACTCTAAAGAAATTATAGTTGTAAAAATATGACATTGGACGAGCGCGAGATTGTTTGCAGTTGCAATATAAATAGTGATTTTTATTTTCAAAAGTTGTTATCAAATATATTTTATCTTATTGAGAAATTATATATGTAAAAAGTAATCACTGTATGTGAAAGACACAGAGTAAAAAAATGTAATTTTTTGTTGTGTAATTTCTTGATTAAAATACTAAGTCTCTGTAAAATTCCAGGGATCAGGTTTGGATCATTTTTCATGCCAAAATATGGAATAAATATATAGGAACATAGAATTTATAAACGTTACACAATTGATTTAATACAACATTACATCACGGCGTTACCTGGCCAGCACAAAAATATCCTATGCATGTTATTGCCAGCTGTAGATTACCTCGTACAACTTGATACATCATGACTATTTCATAAATTATCATTTTTGATAAATAAACGAAATTATATGTACAATACTTATGCTCCATTATCAAATATATAAGAATACCCTTTCTTGTTGATCCCTCATAGTCGTTGAATATTTATATTGGTGATGTTCCGCGAGCTGAACTTTGATGTATGAGTACTTTTGAGTTTCTAAAAACAAACAAAAAAACACTCGATGGATGACAACCTATACTCCTTACTCGCTTGAATGCTCGTTACTTGCTTGAATATTAGTCAGTCGCTTGAATACTCATAACTTACTCTAAACACTTTTTGTGAGGTAAAAAACTCATCACTCAAAAAATGATATTTTTAAAGATTTATTGGAACTATAGATAATTTTTTTTTATATTCTTGATTGTAATCATTGCTGTCTTTCGATAAAGCCTTTCTTTTCATGGTCCTAATAACTTATTTTTTAAAGGGACATAATCATAGACTTATAGTTGTCAAGTATTGTTATTAATTAAATAATTTAAAGCGACTTCATTGACGTTCTCCAAGTGTCATTTTATTGTAGCCCTGCTTTTGATACCCGAATCTTTTATATTTTTGCTGCATTGACTGTAACTCCTGGATATGGTAAAAAAATTCAAAGCAATAAAGGCACAACCTTGAAAATATTCCCATTTCCTATTAATTGCCTACAAAAAGAAACAATTTTAAAATTAAAACACTTCTAAGATTTTGTTAAGTAAAAAAAAACATTACAGGGGAATTCAATAATATGTAAATTGCAATCAAAGTTTTATCAAATATGTTTTGTAGAAAATACTTCAAAAATTATACAAAAATATAAACATATTATAATTAAGAAAGTATTTGATTTTAAACTACCACTTATTATCAGTTGAAAGAAGTTATAAAATGACTAAGTAATAAAATAAAAAATTAAAACTTAATTTATTTTGTTTCCCATGCAGATAATTCAAAGAAATCTATTCTCCATAATAATTTTTTTAAATTTTATTTGTTACGGTTTTCTGGAGTAAATACTTTTTCATATTAAATGATCAATTTTAAGATGTGTATTCAAATTTGTGGGAAGTGTTGTGATACACAAGTAATTTAGTATACTTTATAAAAAAAAATTGATTTAATTTTTTTATATTCTTCTCAATACTACCTTTCGAATAAAATATATCAATTTATCATTCTGTTTTTGAGGAAATCTATTTTGTTTACTACTTTAAGTGCAATTTGCGTCAAGCCCAAAGGGTTAATATGAATACTTTGTTTATAAATATTCACGATAATTATTGGTCAAGAATACAAATGTAATCTAGCTTGCTTTTGCGTCGACGTGTCAAATGGGTAAAACAGGTCATTTGAAAAATGAAAGAAAAATGAACGTAATCAGGGGCCTTAACAGCTTTTCAATAGTGAGTTGGTTAAAATAAGTTTCTCTAGTCACTACAATACTGAAACTGTTGTAAATAATCAAATTTTAAAAGTTGAGTTATTTTGATCATTTTGGATCAATATAGATATTTACAATTCATGTTCTATAAGGTCCTACAATAGAATTTAAGTCAAATTTAGCTATACACATCAGTCTAATATAAAGACTGAGCAATTGGTTCCTTTATTATAAGGCTCACTTTTGATTACTACTGTAGGCGTGCCATTTACAGAACTACCAAAGCATTAAAAATAATAATTTATTCATATAAATTGATGATCATTCCTCGAAGAAAATAAATGCATCCTCACACTTACTTTTGATTAAATCACTATAACTTGTTTTGTTTATTTTTTATTGATAGACCACATAAAGATAAGGGACCAAAAATTTGCATTAAAATTATATTGCCGGCTGTATAATTTTGTGTTCTCATTAAGCAACCTAACGACAGCTGATACCCCATGTTTTTAAGTGTAAAAATGATCTCTTCCACCCGGGACAGAGCCAACAAGGCTTCAGAGACCGTTGGCATCTCCAACCTGAAAAACTTAAACATTAAGAAGTCCATTATAGTTCTATGCAGCCAAGAAGAACCAAAACTTCTGAAGTAATAATATGGCTGAATTCTGAACTGCCTTAATATGGTCCTCTAGCAGTTCCTTTATCAACTCCTTGGGCTTTGCAGTTTAGACCGTATTGAAGAAGAATATCTGCTACACCCTGCAGTCAAATTTGGATTACCTTCGACCTGTCATCATTACAACGTGGATCACCATGGATACGGCCTTCATCGTCAAGCTCAGCCAATCTTTTAGTCGATGTGCTAAGACTGTTATTGCGGGTTAAGAAGGACATATTGAATACAAAATATAGCTAAGTATTGTATTTAAACATAATATTCTGAGGTAAAAGTAATTTTGTATGTTTTACTTTATTTCAATGCTTTATAAGTGTTTCAATCATCTGATTTAAGCCAAGTAAGTATTGCTCTGTTAGATAACTTTTTGGCAACGAGAATCCAACATCATAATAGCTTTTTTGTAAAAACCGTCTTCTGTATTGGCAAAAAAAATTGTCCATCCAATTTTCATAATCTACTATTGAGGTCAAAATTTTACTCCTAAATGCGTTAGCCATAGACACGAAAAGGTGGTAATTGCTTGGTGTCGGAATGGGACTGTAGAGTGGAAACATAAGAACTCTGCATCCGAGCTCCCAGAGCTTCTGGCGCTTCATCAAAGATGTGCCCAGCCTGGCATTACATTGATGATGTCCTGTTGTCTCCTATGTATTCACCCAATACTGGTCTTTTCTGTTCGATCGCCAGCTTCAAACGGCCGACTTGTTCAAAGTAAAGGGTAGAATTAAGCAGGAAAAAAAATCCCTCGAGCCACGAGTGCAACACGAACCGAAAGAGTATTGGCTCGAATACTTTGCAAATTTACTTGGTTCCTTTTGACGTGTGTTTTCCTTTCAGGTTGTAAAAATGTAAAATATTGGGAATTTCTTCCTTCGAGACCGCCATACTTGACGCACAATAATTCACAACTGAACAAGCCGAAGCTCTATTTTTTCCGAAAAGCGTTTGTAGTACACCGTCCCACCATTCCAACAATTTATTGTATGATCCAATGTGATCAATAATGAGAAAGATATAATAATTGAAAAAAAGGGAGGGGTAGGAAATACGAAAAAACTTATTCCCCAACCTAATATTTAAATTAGTTACCACTTCTTGATTTGATGAATATGTCGTTTTTTTGTAATTTAGTCATACACTTGCAAGTTTTGGGTTTCAACTCTGTAAAGTAACATGAAAGTGCTATTCAAACTACTCTCGTAGAATTCATAAGACGCAATAAAACTAAACATAACTCAGTTATTAAGCATATTAACTTTTTAAATCAGATCAACCACCCAATCCCAAGGGTCTATAATTTAGCTTTTTTTAGTAGTATTCTTTCGTCAGTTTTGTTTTTCAAAATGAATTGATTTTTTGTGGATATAATGTGCATATATTACCTCTTACAAATTTTGTTTATTTATATTTTTCTTTTACAAGTACCCTGTGGCCCAAACTAACTGTATATAAGCCTCTTAACGGACATGTAATAGAAAGTTCTGTAGTTGATAAATGAGTTATAGCCTTTTTTCTTATTTACTTTTCTTCTTCCTAATTTTTAAGTATCAAATCCCTTGTGAATTTTCTCTACGTCTTTCTAATCATTAAGTATTTATTGAACTTTAATAAATAAGCAAAGGTATTGAGCAAGAAAGGGAGGAAAAAGCAGACATGATTAGAGAATAAAAAAAGCGAAATACCAAAGTAATTTGATCACTCTGTTCCCAAGAGAGACTTGAATAAGGAAAAAAGTAGAGAAATACACAAAAATCCCCATCTCTATATATTTATGAGTATATTTTAAGGCGAAGAAAAACACAGATTAAGAGGGAAAAGCCCCCCCCCTAAAGAACAGTAATTCAAATCCGACTCATATTTATCTACAATAAAAGTCAATAAGTTCATAGAATAAGTTCACAAAAAAGATTAATTCCTGTAAGCCTCCCCTTTCTAAAATGCTCCATCAAAACTTTCTTCTGCATATTCCACGCCTTTCTATACATAGAGTAACTGCCAAATTCACAAAAAAATATCCCAACAATTGTATAATTATATTAAACTTCTTCTCATTAACCTAATTACCTTTCAGGGAGGACTTTTAGAGAGTAATTAGAAGTCCCATAGGATTCTTCATTGCAATGATTACATGTTCCTTAAAAATAATGTAATGTTAAAAACTTTTAAGTATAATTAAAAGTTACATTCTAAGGACTGACGTGTACTTTATATTATTAGACGGAGTTGTGGGGCCTCAACAAACAGACACACTTTATTTTGGTACTATACTTATGTAAATATAGGACGGGTCTTGGACCCGGATCAAAGTATAAACAAATTTCCATTCGCACAACCCAAGCTGTTGAACGTCTCCAGGACCATCGTTTACGCTGTTCTCAAGGAAGAAGGACTTTGTCAAAAAGGCCAAAAAGAGAAAGTAAAGAGAACAGAACAGGCTAATTTTCTCAAGTCTATGAGAGCCCATGCCAGATATCTTGGGGTTTCACAAAAGATTATCAGAGAGCTATCACAAACTTTTTGGAAAGAGCCATGTGAAGGTGGAGGTTACTTTTGACACCAGAAATTGACTGATGCCAATCACTGATGCTCCTCTCGACTACACCTTTTATTTTCATATCGAGAGGAAAGCCTGCAATTGACGGCATCCAAACACCAAGTCCCTCAAAGTCACTGTAAGCCAGCATTGGGATGCCAGGACAAAGGACTACGTCCGCAGTGGATGCTTAGCTTTCCCCAGCTGCCTGGAAGCTATCATTGCCCCTAAGTTCGGCTACATTAATTATTAAAAGAGGTCAGGCACATATCTATTTATAGTGTTAATTATGTTGAAATTCTGTCGCTAATTAATAAAGTATCACTGGTTGAAGTCTTAACATTTTAATGCACTACTCATCCTAATAATTTTTTTTCTTATTATTAGGATCTTCCCATTCAGTTTACTTTCTCTTATTTTTACAATATTACAATATTTTATACAGCAATAGTTAACTCTTAGATCAAGTAGTAACGAAGCTCTAAGATATTTAGCACACTCTCAAAAATGATCCGTCGATAGACAAACTTAGTGTTATTATGTGCAGGGTTACAGTATGGGGATTTTAAATCAGGAAATTTTAAGGACAATGTATATTACAATATATTTCACAAAATTATCCCAAATTTAAAACAAAATATTATTTTTACATGTAGAGGTTCAAACCCAATCACTCAAACTAACCACCTCCAGCTTTAACCACAGCCTACAACTTGGCCCTTAATGAAAAACTCCTTGTCCATGTTGGTCACTGTCTCGAGAATGGAGGCCCACAATGAGTCAATAGTGTTATGTTTAGGTATATTGGAGTCTCTCCAAGATGCCCCACAAATAGTAATCCAAAGTGTTTAGATTAGGCGAGCTAAAAGGCCAAATTTCCTTTACCCAAAACATAAAGATCTTAAAAAATGTTAATTTTTACATAATCAATCCTGCTACCAATTTGGAGAAACTGCACAAATCTAAAATTCTAGCAAAATACCAGATTTTTACCATTAAACAACTGTTTGAATTAGTATCTATGATTTTTTGTGTCCTTGTGCGTGCACCCGAGACGGAGACACAAAATAATGGATGCAACATAGATCTCAGGGTGTCCAAAGTATAAACTTGTTCTGGATTTGATAAGCCCACCCAGTAGATACGAAATATATCTGTCAATATATTCAAGGCATTTCTGAATCCTTTTATCTAAAAAACACAATAGCACAAAAAAATACAAGTTTACGACGTAAAACATATCAAAAATAAAACACAAATAATTGTAACACCGCAAAATGATTTGCTTTTTTTTACAAATAATATTTGTTTTTAGATATTTGATTAACACCTTAAATGTGTATATTGGTTTATGATTATAGGAGTTGGAAGAATATATTATATATATATATATATATGGCGTAAACCAGATAGGTTGTGGTATATGAAAAGCAACAAATACTCTCAAACTTACCTCTTATGACAAAAAAACTTTATTTTTTGTATTTTGTCAATATATGAAGGAAAATACAATAAAAATCATTGTGGTTTTGAAAGAAAGTTTTTTATTTATATCTCTGTTTTAGAGTAAGTATTGAATATACTTGTGTTTTCGAAATAAAAGCTGAAAAGATAAATATATAAGTAGATCAGAAAGTGTGTTTATTTAGTTATTTGTTATAGTTTGTTTTGCTCATTTTCTAACTAGGGCATATACTCATAAATATTTATGAGGATCAATATTTTGAGATATCTATGTGTGTATATCAAATGGAAAAGGAACAAATATGTCCTTAGCCAGGGTATGAAGTAAAAATTACTCCTTTACTTCCCTTCTATTGTACATATTGGATTGAGTCATAAATAATTTGCGTGTACGATAGAAACTCTACTTTTTTTTAAAACGGCAAAATAGCTGTACAATCATATTACATAATTGCTCTGAGATGCTATTATGACGTAACAATAGTCTTTTAACTTTTTAAGTTGGTACAAGTGTTCCTTTTCTGTCACCTTCTTCATTCCTCGCTGCGCAACCGACCTAATATCTTCAGGGCCCCAAAATTGTCCTTTCGGAGTAGATGTTAAATCATTCAAAACAAGAAACGGTCGTTTCATTTAAGGCATAACTATAGTGAGGCCACTTAACGCTGAGGGAAACTTTTAATTACCAGAAAACCCTGTGTATCATTTGCTGTGTTAAGGTATCATATTCTTAAAAATAGATTGTAAGCAGGGAAGAGGCTTAGATCTTTCAACAATATGGTGCTTCCTCTCATACGTGCAATATCTATCGTAAGTGGTTGAATACTCATCTGCCCAGCTTTTGTAGCAGCAACTTAGAGCCTCCATTCAGACCGGATTGGAATCAAATGGATTTCAAATTTGACCCATTTTGGAGGACAGGGCCTGTGAGAAGCTCTATAAAATTTAAGTGCACCAAAAGCTTCTCTGAGTAAGGATTACCAGCATTCCAATAAAGGTTGTATGTTCTTGCCACAATTTCCTTCATAGCAGACACATTTTGTAATTTATGCCAAAGAGAACCATTTGTAAATTTTTTTTCGTCTCCATTAGTAGTTTTGATTTTTTTTAAGTTGGTCGAAGAGGCCCTTTTCCCTCACCTTCTTCATTGACCACTGCACACCCTACAAAGTCTCTTGTCATACTTCAAAACCGTCATTTTGGAGTATATGTTTGATCTTCCGGAACCGGAAGCAGGCATTCAGGTTTAGGTCGGGGATGTAGGGATTATTCAAGGTTTCATTTTGTTCTTCTTCTACAGATTGTAAAACATCAAGAAACTCAAAAGCTTATTGTACGAAAGACAAAGAGGATCCTATGAACGTTTTTTTTGACGTAGACATACATACGTTGTAACTTATCGTAGGCTCATCCAATTGTTGGAGTCGGTCAGATCATGATCATGGATGCTTTTGTTGAAGCCAAGGGGTTCCCGGAGATTTCATGGACGATCCATTTTCTCCTGTACTAAAGTACCGTTCTTTATAGATCTAGTTCTTTTTAAAAATGTCCTAACAGGAGGGGATTTTTTTGAGTCGGTGTTGCAAAATTCGGTGATAATTCCTGTGACTGATTTCCCCATCTTCTAGCGGAGGTAGATATTGCTATGAAAACAAACATTCTCCATCGTGTAGCGGTGAAAATGTGTATCTTAAAAATCTGCGTTGACACTTAGTACTCTTATAAAACAAACAATCCTATTTTTACACTAAAGGGCATCAGAAAATGATGATGACATAATTTTTCATCAAGTTTTTATGGGAAAAAAGTTTTGGTACTTGTTATTTTTGTAAACTTTTTTGCTCTCTTCCTCTACTTTAAATTACTCAATCCAGGGAGCAGTGCAGTGGTTTTACTGTATCCGTCCTCAGCGAGAGACATACTCTTCAAAGGTGATTAAAACGAAGAATGACTTATTTATGAGTTTCTCGAGACACTTGGGTATATTTTGCATAATCAGGCCACAGGAAGGACTTATATAACTTTTTTTTAACAACTTCTCGTTTATAGTGGTAAAAGTTATTACCGGCCAATCATCTTAGGAGATTGAAAATCCATATGCATTTTGTAGCAATGCATAGACTAAAGCTACAATATCGGATACTCTAGGGTAATTATGGAATAGATGCCTCAAGGTTTCTATTGTCTAACTGCAAGAAACAATGAAAACTTTTTTATACAAAAAAAAAAAAAGCTAATAAGACTCTCAAACCATTTTTTTAGGTGTTTTTCTAGGACTATTTAAGACCTTATATGAGGAATATGTCATCTAATTCCAAATAAATTTTTTAACTACTCTGCAGAAATTAGAGAAAGAAATAATTCAAAAAATACTGTAAGAGGTTATATTTTTTAATTTTAATCAATAATCAGTTGATCAGTTTAATCAGTGCTACCCGACCCTTTTCTGACGGCAGATCTGTCTGTAATCCTGGATATGATATATAGGCACAAAATCATTAATAAAGATTAATTTCTTATTCGTGAGTCAAACTCGTATTCTAAATTAAGTTAATCCCTAACATTTGAGTATAATTTTCTTTGAATTGTAGAATGATTATCTTAGAAGCATTCATTTTATATACTTGTATATACATTGTTATATCAGCGTCATTTTTTCTTTTTAAAGTTACGAAATTTAATCATTCATTTATTCTGAATCTGTCCAGCCATACTATCAATCCATTTTTTCTAACAAATCTTTTATAGCTCCATCAGAATCAAAATTAATTTTTCCAAAGTCTATATCCCCTTTTATAATACTATGCACTTCTTCACATTGTACTTTAAATAATTTGTAGGCTTTTAGAGAAGATTCACTGTGTCTATTTATCCAAATTTCCAATACTGCTCCTGTATGAATAAAAACCAGATGTTTTTGTGAAACAATCCTTGATATGAGATGTTATTATATCTTACACGTGTTACATTACACACTCCATAAGAAAAGAAAACAACACCCTCTTGAGGAGTCAATTGCAAATATCAAAGGGTAAACAGTAATTAACACGGTCAACGCTTGATAATTTTACTGCGGCCCAGAGGGGAGGGGATTGAAGTAATAATAATAATAAACGTGAATCCACTGTGTACTCATATGGAACTTTATTGGTACATCGCTCATACAGCACAACCCTATTATAACAGTTGGATTTTTTTTTCCAACTGAGATAGCTCCAACTATATAATTCTATTGTAACATCAAAAACTGTATGTTAAGTTAAGGCAATCTGGGACCTGAGCTTCTTTATTTGTACTGGGGCTAATAACAGACAAAGACAACAAAGTGTGAAGCTTATTACAATCTACTCCATTGCTTTGTTTTGGTGGGTGTTAGTCTTACTACAGGAAACCCGGCTTGACACATATATAATGTTGAAAATGACAACAAATCTTTTGCAGAAGTTTGGAAGGCCGCAAACTATATTCAAAGCTTTTCAGAAGATGGGAAAAATATATAGTGATCCTTAGATATGTCAGTCCATCTGCTAGTGGGACATAAATATATTGTATATAATTGTGGCAATTTTCTACAGATGGTTATTTTTACGCAGACAATTTTCTACTGATGGAAGGTTTCCTTTCTAAAACCGATTTTAGTATAATTATGCATATTAGAAAATAGTATATATTTATACATTTTAAATCTGGAATATTTAAGGATAATGCACATTACAATATATTTCTCAATATATATAGATAAAGCAATTCACAAATATGTATTTTGCTATTACATGAGGGGAGGGGTTTGCAATGTGAAGTCAATCACTTTGAACAACCACCTCAAGCTTCAACCACAGTTTCTAATTGAACTTGAACCTGGCACATGCCTTAATGAGGAACTACTTGCCTATGTTAGCCAATGCTCAAGAATGGGAGGCCAAAAGGTATCAACAGTGTTATGTGATGTTTTATTGGACTCTCTCTCTCTCTCCAAAACGCCACAAATTTTAGTCCAAGGGTTCAGATCCAGTGAGGTAAAAGGCACAGAAGAACATAATAATGGCCACATGGTGTTTGTATTCTTAAGACCTCTGAAGGATTTTTATTCATTCTTATACAGTTATGTAAGATAAATCTGATGAGCACATTTTCATAATTATAAACATAAGGGTTGTCAACATATCGAAGTCAAAAATGGTTCGGAATTTAAAATCCCCACCCAGTAAATATATAATAACTTACTTTCAAGTGCTTTAAAAAAGTTAAAAAAGTATATAATTTGTTAAATATTTGTCAATTAGAAAATGACAAATAAATATAAAATTTGCTTTTTTTAAATGTAATTTATTTAATATATTTTTTGACCATTGAAGGTTTGCTATAAGCAAATAAAATTAAAAGATGCAAAGTACTTTCGATTCGTAATGTGCATTCCCAGATCAAACTTTCCTCCTTTTCTCAGCAAAGTCATTGCACACATCTCTTTGATATAGGTTTGTAAATATGCTCATGATTTCCAGGGGGTCTTAAGGAAAAAAATCACAAATAATTTCAATTGAGTAATGAATTGGATAACGAATTTGGTATTCCATATGATATACCTCGAGGTGACATATTTATCTTTTTTATTACGGTAACATTGTCTAGACTTTTTGTGAGGCAAATCACTTGGATTTAACCTTTTAACTCAATCCCTATAACAACTACGACACATAATTTAAGTATTAAAAGTAGAAATTTATCAAATGACATGCAAGAAATGAAAGTTATAGATCATTAAATTTAATACTTATTCACAAAATGATTGGACTTGTTGTTAAATCAATATGTAAATGGGCAATTTTTACGGGTTTTCATGTGATGTCATCATTTGGGAAGTTGGCCATGTTGGTAATCCAAACAATCAAGTTTTGTATAAATAAATGCTTATGAACAGTCTTTAGGACCATCATACCTTGAGATCGGTGCGTAAATGTCGGTTCTTGAAGTTTTTGATAAAACAGCTGATGGCTTATTAAGCCAAATAAAAATATAATATGATATAAATTACGCAACTTGCAAAAAATGTTCGTGATTTTATATAACTCAATATAAAAGTTTCTAAAGTTTGATCATATTTTTTTAAATTATATATCTATATTAAAAAGCAAAGTTTGTCTGTCTGATTATATAAAAACTGTTTTTAGTGCTCCAGGATGTATGTATATCAGGCAGTCCTTTTAATGACATATTACAGGCGTGTGCATGTATACAGATAATCCTGTTTTTGTTTGTTTTTGTTATTGATCTCATATGTACGAAGGTTGCTTGAAAAAGTTCCGACCTAACAAAGATATATGACATTTTTTCGAAATTTTTATTTTTCGACATAGTCTCTTTGTAACTTTACACACTTCTCCCATCTCTATAACCCGCTCAAATAATATTGAGAGTTTTTTTCTCCAAAATAATTGTTCACATGACACTTTTTTTTTTTTTTGGTTTCATTACTTCAAGTTGGATTGACTAACACGCGTCAAATTTTTACAGAAGCCCATATATGTCTACTATTGTTTGAATCTCTTTAATGAGTACATCCTTCAAAAAACAAATATTTAATGACCATTTTCATAAAAACAATCACATAAAACGACTGTTACATAACAACAACGCAACTTGCAAGTGCTTTCATCTTCACGTTGAGGTGGGCAACTTTTTAGATCACTCTTGTATATCATAATACAGACTGATTTTTAGTATATGTTAAGATTTGAATAAAATATAAACGCGTGTATGTTTAAATGATTTTTTATCGTTTCTATTACTGAGCTCCCTAAAGTATTTATCAGTCCTCTCAAGATATTTAATTTTTTCCTCAAACTCTTAATATTGTTCTTTTATTCTTGAGGAAAGACACGTCATATAAAAATTGATATAAATATTGAGTAGGTATGTGTGCTCATCAAAACAGAGAGTAACGCAAATTATTGTCTTGGGAGTTATTTTCTATATTTTTAAGCAAGCTTTTTAAGTATTGGCGCCTACTAATGTATATATATCCCTATTATTATTTTTTACCCTTATTAACAATAATTCATTATGATTATTTTATTATATATACAAACCCCGTGTTCCAATGTTTAATGGTTCCTTGCAAAATATATGCATGATACATACATTTATAATGATTCAATAAAATTACATAAATATGCGTAAAGTTACTTTTAAAATGGGTATATCTACATATACACGTCTTAAGAGCTGCATCATTAAATAATGATACTCAAAGATACCTACATATATATAATGCCTCATCATCATGATTGCTTAAAAGACACCTGTGGACACAACAATATGGCACCGTTAAAACTCTCATCATTTCAAACTACGATTAAATATTCATAAATAATATATATTAAATATACATTGATATAAAGATGTGACACAATGAAATGGATGAGTCAGCTTTTATCAAATTGACTCGCCATATTGGAGGTAGTGTTCAATGTGTATATGTATATTTTATATACAGTTGTTGACATTAAAGAGACAATAAAGAAAAGAGGCGTCATGTATATAATTAAGAATGTTTTTTTCCTATCTCTAATTCTGATTCGTCTAAAATTCTGCAAATGCGCTATTTTTATCTCTTGCGCAGTTATTTGTTATCACATCTTTTGATTAAAATCCATATAATGTAATTTAATAAAAGTGATCGTTTCGGACAGGTTTATGTATTTTTCTATAGAATAAACCACAAACATAGACTTATATTAAAACCCTAGTTCATGGTATATGAATCAAAATTATGCTCTAGAAAATTATAAAAGTTATTTAAAAACAAAAATACATAAGCCAAATCATCTACGAAGGGTATTATTTATCTTTTATATATTTGATCGAGGTTACGTGAATCCTGAACATAATTCATATACATAGTTTTGGTTTACAAAGGTTTTGAACATCTTGTCTCCTCTTTCCTTTTTAGTATCTTTAGTTAATGTTATAGATAGGGAGAGGGGCCCAAAAACTTGCAAATATATTACTAAATTACGTAAAATGTCATTTTTATGGGTTGAAAAAAGACGACTCAAAAACAATTTGTGATATATTTTACGGGTGCACCAATTCAATGTTCTTTTAGTTGATTCCAGTTTCGATACCATCTTTATGATTGATTCCAATTCCTTACTATGTATAAAGTAATTTCATTAACAAATAACAAAATTGTTTAACTTTTTATTATTCACGGATAGTAACATGAAAACATTAATTAATCAATCATAATTAGTTGTTAATAAATTTAAATTTGAAAAACTTAATTACTTTCCAGTACTGATGAGTCAGTACATTTTCTGGGTGGCTTATATTAGAAACTTTGACAGCCCTCATATGTTAGACATTTAAAATCAGCCTCTTCCCCCATCAGCTTTTTAGTTAATTTCAACTACCTCACTGCTAAAAAAACAAAATACTTGCACCAGTAACAATAGCTAATTTTTTTCTTCTAGTTTTTCTGGTTCGACCAACATGAGATCGAATGGTCTTGAAGTGTTTCCAGTTTCTAGCTGATTTTTATATGCTTGCCCTAGGAATTAAGATATGTAAAAACCAGTGCTGATATCCGGACTTGAGTCTTTTTAATGGACCTGGGACGGATACTTATGACTCGAACTTGACTCAGAAAATTGGACTCGACTTCAGTTCCGTTAAAAAATATATTTTTTTAACAAACATACAAAAAAAATATTTACTGAAGAATTTAGTATACACTTCAACTCAACAACTCCTAACATTAGGGACTTTTTAAATGACTTTAGATACAATTCAAATGTATGGAGCACATATAAATTTCTAATCGATTGATGTTATAGTTTTTGAGAAACAAAAGTTTAAAGTTCGAGGTTCTGATTATTTGTAGTTAAAATTCAACACTTCTATATTTTATGGTGTGTGATAACATGAAGATATTTCCTCTCCATTTGGTTATATTTGAACAAAATAACAATGTTCGAGTTCAGTAAGAGTTTTAAGACTAATATTTTATTTTTTTGCTGGATTTTCGTCATATTATTTGCGAAATAATTGCTGTTTGATAATATGAACCATGAATATTGACAAATTTGTATTATCAAACAGTGTTTTTAATTGAATTAAATAACAAATAGCTCACGAAATAGCCAAATAAATAGCTAGATACCTAAGAGAAAATCATTCAAATAGCTGATGATCAGAAAGAAGAAGAGGACAAAGAGACGTACGGTACATTCAACTCCCTCACGCGTCACATAAATCATTTTAATAATTAATAAAAGGGATCACGTTTGTATCTATACATCCAGCTCCATCTCGGGAAGGAATATGACGGGTCCACTTTGGCAAGATAATGTCATTTATCCCATGGGTACCTCCAATACATATTTGATTGACGGTTAAATCTCTCCAAATTATAACAATCCAAGTATCGTATGGAGTCTCTCCGAGTTGGAGTCGCTTCACTCCTACTCATCTCCTTGGGAAACTATCAACATTTCGTTTACAAGAATAAATAATTGTTAAGGATCTCCTAACAGGTACTCATACCTACATTAAGTTTAACTAGTTTAACGCGACTATTCCTCTTGAAGCATATTCAATGTGGGGAGTTGAATCCTGAAGTCATCTAAATGAATGCCTTTTATTGAGGAAAATTTTAATGAGTCAGCAGAAGATTCTTTATCCAATATTATGTTCCACCTTTCCCAATGGTTTATTACCCCAGCAAGGCAATTAGAACTAATTATTTAATTAAGAACTCAAATGAATTCCTTTATGAATTGTATATTAAAGTATTAAATTAATTGATTAATAAAACAACAAATTAGACAATTTAAAAACAATCTTTAATCATTGAATCAATGAGAAACTGAATTTAGCAATAAGGGGATGGCAAAAAGTAATAAGTTAGTTCTTTAATCCTGTAGGTACTTACCTTTTTTTTGTATTCTTAAATACATTTTATATTTATCGAGGAGCGAGTTAGTCTATGGACTTCCTTGCTTATTAATAAATCGAACATGAATCTTCCAAATTAATGCATGAAGCTTTTCTCAACAAAGAGGATAACTGGTTTTTTTAGAACGGTAATGCAAAATGTAGATAGTGATGTTTTAATTCATAATTACTATATATGTAAATGAAGCCAAAGAATTTAAAAGGCTATAATATAAACATCAACTATTGGAATATAAATGATAACTCTTGATTGTTGGAGTAAATGAATGATTTAGAGTTAGAGACAATTATTCTTCATAATTGATCCAACATATTATGAGGATGATAATTATTATACATTTTGACATGAAAGGGTCTCAATGAAATATAGGATCGTATTGGAAATGAGGATTTAACTTTTTGAAATGACGATCGGAGCAAACAAAACACGAGAATTATAGCACATCTTTGCAAAGTTAATTACTTCCCGAGGTTCCATGAGTTGAAGTGAAGCGACTTAGACTCCGAGAGACTCCACAGATACTTGGCTAGAGTTAGAATCCAAGTAGAGATTTAACAGTGAATCGGATATTCGAGCTATCCATGGAATACATGGTATCATATCGCACAACTGGGTCCTTTATATTCTTCCGCGGCACAGAGTTGGAAACACAGACATGATCCTGTATAAATTATATTAATTTATAATTATGAATACGACAAAAGAAGGAATAATTATTGTTTTTTTTTGTTTTTTTCTAGTTTCTTCTTGTCATTCTTCTTGTCATTTATAATCCGTGTGTCTGTTCCTCCCTTTATTCGTTCTTATAAAATAATAAGAGATCCTTCATCTCAAGGACTGCCAAATCATCATTTTGAAATAAGGATTCCCTGCGTACAAGATCAGGGTCGTTGTATTTTAAATTTGATCCACCCAAGAGATACATATTCAAACATCATTCGCACTCCTATGTATATTTATCTTATATATTTGTGCCTGAGCCCTTACAGTGCACTTACAGACTTGAGATGAAAAAAGTTTCAGTTTGGTTCTGTTATGAAACCAGGCAATGATGGCTTTAAGGCGGCGGCGGAAGGACTGACACCCACTCTGGATGTAGTCATCTGTCATGACGTCTCAGTACTGGATGATAGTGGCTTTGAGGGAGATTGGATGATGACATTGCAGGCTTTCTCCTCGACATGCATCCCGAAGGTGTAGTCAAGGAATTTGGCATCAGGGCTATGGGAGTTCAAGGCTCTTTCAACCCACTTTTTTGATAGCTCTCTGGAAAGTTTGTTGTGATGCTTCAAGATCTCTTCTATAGGGCCTGACTGACTTGAGGAGATTGGCCTGGGCTGTTTTTTATACTCCTCCGAGTCCAGTTTGCCCTTTTTGACAGAGTCCTTCTTCCTCTCCAATATTTCAGGCTTTCTGATAGCGTAGGTGGTGGTCCTAAAGACGGTTACTACTTGGAGTGCACGAATGGAAATTCGTTGATCACGTACAAGTGCCATTTTCTCAACTTGTACGTTAGCTAGAGAGCTCAGGTGTGTGTTGTTTTGTAACTAATTGTTTTTCTTTAATAAATCGAAATATGAATTGATTTTAATCGTTCAACAATAATTCATTATTGAATAAAGTAAGTGTTAGAATTTTAATGGACCGACCGTTAATTAATAATAACGGGTATAAAACTGTATTTACATGCTACTCCAAGTTTTGGGTTCCCACTCTCTATATTATAGCCTAATTAGATAAACCTTTGACCCTTCTCCTAATAAACCAGATACATATATATATATATCAAATCAATATTAACATAAATACATACAATAATGAAACTATAAGAAGTAACAAACAACAAATAGAATTGAGAGAGACTTAATGAAGGTCTATTCATATTACAGGACTTCTTTTATGAGTGTGATCTTTCATCGTCTAAGGCTAATTTCCCTACAGAAGTAAATATAAATTATTAATTTGTCACAACAATGGTTACATAGTGATCTTTATATATAAAAACTAACATAGAAAACAATCTTGAACAACAATCATGGACAGGAAAAAATTACAGATCATTTGTATTACTTTATATGTACATAAAGCCAATATTTTATTAGCATATTTGGGTTGATTAAATGCTGATTATTCATCTTTGCAGAATGATTTCAAATGAACAATAAATTTATATATAGTTAAGTATTATTTTTATGTATTTATGTGACTTATATTGACCCAAATATGGGCCCTTTCAAATAGAATCTATTAGTTCACTTTTTTTTTTGTTGCAACAATGCATTTTTGTTAATTTAAGTAAAGTTTGTTACATAACTAATGAGTTAATAAGAATCATTTGAAGATATAAACTGACTATCGTTCGTCCAAGAATACAAATCTAATCCACACTTAATTTTGAGAAACATTTTTTTAGCTTGCTTTTGCGTTGATGGGCCACACATTTTATACAATAAATATATATATATTATAGACATATATGAGTCAATTAAAAATAATATTTGATGTATGATACTTCATATTGCCTTGATATGGCCTTTCAAATAAAAACCATCAATTTCTCACTCTTTTATTGTCACAATCAAATTTGGCAACTTGCAGAGTGCAATTTGCGACACATCCAAAGAGTTGATAACAACAATTAATTGATAGAAATTGACAAATATTTGTCAAAGAATTTAAACGTTACCCCAACTCAATTTTAATTTAATTATTTGAATAAAAATAAAAATATAGAATAATCTTAAATTTTGTAGGTTTGTCAAACGATTATCAAATAATTTTGATACTAATTTTTTCGAAAATCAAAGAGGTGCTCTTAATATGATTCTTTCATATTTTTCCAAGTGTCTTTTTTTAATGGAACAAAATATCTTGATAACCTTTGAACAAGAGACATTTCTTATACATCTGCAGACCAAATAAAATATATTTAGAAATACCGGTTATTCTTTATTTGATGAACATGCAGAAACCATTAAATTGGGATTTTTATTATTTAATTATATCCATATATTAAATTAAAAATCTCTTATTGCCTATATATTTTAAGTTATTTTCCTACGTTGAGATATACATTGTTTATAGTTTTTTGAGATGTATAGTTGAGTTATAAAAATATGGTCAAGTTCAACTATTTATTTTCAATAGAAGATCTAATTTTTTTAAAATATAATTGTAATGCGTGGTTCAATGTCCTTCGAATTATGTCATATATACATCCATTAATAAATGGGATTTAAAAACTTCAATTCCATACGTATGAGGGTCTAAACGATTTACCAAAAATAAAATTCGTTATGCAAAGGAGCTAAAAATTGAAATATAAATGTAGTAACTAGTCTAAAAATCATTTTTGAGTTTTTTAACGATAGGTAATTTGACGAATCAAATTTTATTCAAATCGGATTTACATTTGAGTGGAAGTTTTTTTATGAAACGAACATAAATTCATAAATATTTTCGGGAATTTATACTGATTATTTGGAGAAAAAAATTCAATAACGTTTAATTGACTGATTTCTTAATTTAAAAATGAAGCATTGACAACTGAAAAATTAAAATATCAATCTTTTTTCTTAAAAATCATATTGTATTTTGAAAAAAAAAATCCTTGGTGTAAGTGATCCCATATGTTACTCTTTGTGCTATACACAAATAAAAAAGTTCTTGGATGGTTCTATATTGTTAACATAGAAAAAGCAAATCCTTTCTCCAATAGACCTTACCTGAGTACGACTAAGGGAGAAACCTCGCAATAATTCGATATTTTAACCAATATAAGGAACAATTCAAACCCTATATTCTATAGGTGCTTAAACCACATATTGGATTGGGTTTTAATTTTAGTCGTTTAATTTTTCACACAAATAACCTTTAGATGTGTTTTTTATTATTTTCTTCCATTAGTAATTCTTTAATTGTTTTGTTTTACGTTCCTTTAGAATCATTAAAAAACTATATTATGGGCAAAATGTCTATTTTAAGTCAAAATCTTTTCCAATTCTTCACTAAATGTACAAAAGCTGTTTTTATATTTAAATCTTCTCCAATAAAATCTAGTCTTCTTCTAATTGATGAATACGTCATGTAGCCACAGGTTCTTGCCACTTCATAGTACATAATTTTTTTTTTGAAATTGCAATATTAATTTCATCGTTTTCCAACCAATATCACTCATGTCCTTTATCGTCTACTATCGCCATCTTCGTCAACATGCACTTAAAGAAAACCCCCAGAAGAAATAGAATTTCATTTGGATAATTTTCTAAAATAAGTTGTCCTTTCAAAAGTTTTAAAATTGAGATAAAATGTTAATTTGTTGTATCCAATATATGAACAGTTTTGTTTATTTTCGCCATTGATGAGGGGAATTTCGCACAATCTTTCAGTTTCAAACACTTTTAGTTTTTGCTTGAAAATTTTTCTACCTATAAAATTTTGTTAGGCAAACATCATATTTGTTACTTACCTTTTTGCACTATCTTCCAGGATAAAATTTGCCTCTGTGCGAAACAAAATCTTATGATTTTGTGAAGAATTGCCGTCAAACCAACAGGTAGCAACCATTTACATCCTTCAACCCTTACTCTTGGAGAGATAATTCTGCTTTGGTCGATCTACATAGCTGTAGTAAGCCATCGTCTTGTAACTAAATGAGTATGACATATCTTTAGGAGTAGTGACCTTGTACATGCTGGTAAAGAACTGTTGTCCAATACATGTGATTCGTTCCTCATCTTTTCTAAAAACAACTGTAACCGCACTTCATTTAAAGATGTAATTTTCTTCTTGGTGTACATCTCAAACAGAAACATTTTTACGGCGGCAATAGTGGATGCTGACTCCATCTGACTGTGTTTCTTTAGGAGATTTAGTGGTATTATTTTCCCCTTTTGATTAACGACGATCTATAGGCACAACCCGTGAGGATATGATAGGCAGGCAGTAATTTGCAGAATGTATCACCAAGTGATGTATGCATCTGAGCTATGCTTATATATCCCTGAGATTGGGGTTATTATCATGTCATGATAAAGTATTAGCAGCATATTGTTTTAATTTAAAAGAGGGGATGGGGAGTGGTAATTTTTTGTATCATGACAAAATTTTCCCAGACGAAAATTTGTTGTCAGTATTGGTTTTTAATGAAGCCCTGAGATATTACTACATATACATTGATACAAGTTTTGTCTATGTACTTTATGGGGCGAAATAAACAGTATATTCAACGTTTTTACGGCGACTTTAAGGGGGGTCTGGCCTCACTTTTTCGGTGTATTTTTTCTGTCAGTCTTGGTTTTTTATGATGCCCTGACATGGCGTTTTTATTGATGATAAATTAATTAAAAAATATGTTGACAAAGAGTTTGAAGTCACCCAAAAAAGGAATACCAGGTAAACCCAGATAGTTTCAGCGTTATCCGTCCTTTAACTTTACCCTCGTCTATATTCAACAATGAACATTCAATATATAATACATCAATTATAAACAAATATATATGCTAACACTGTTAGTGAACATCATTTTTATAGTTCGGAAGGTAAAATGGTTAAAAAAAACACAAAAATCAAACGTATTTATTACATAATCAATGATTGTAATAATTATCCCATTGACATTTTTGTATTGCCTTTATATTGACTGTTACATCAATTTTGCACACGTAAATATCAATTAAAATACTAAAAATATTGGTATAAATATATCATTTTTGATAAAAAATAACTCCCTATTATAAAATAATCTAAAAAAAACATATAATTTGTATTAAAGTTATATATTTTTTTTAAATATTCATTAATTTATGCAAATTTTGTGAAACAAATTAGTAACTTTTTGATGAGGTTGAGTGAATTCATTAAAATAATAGCTACAATATTATAATTTTGTAGATATAATCTCAAAGAAAATATATAATTTAACTTGTATAGCAACGCGTCAGCTTAATGAAAGGAGCGAGCAACATAAAAGAAAAACAATTTCAACATGGTAACCCTGACAATTTGAAGAATGTTTTGGAAGAGAGAAAGAATAATATTCATGACGTTTTTTTAGATCAGCTGTGACAAGAGACGAAGGAAATAGGGATATAATCAAGGACATTTACTAGGATTACTCGGATGTCGATACCCAAATCTACTCTGACTCCTACAAGGACTGGCAATTATATCTTCGCGACAAATCCTGGGGTTACGCTCCGTCTTTTATGAGCACACACGAACGTTCAAACAGGCTTTGAATGTAGATGAATCTATTTAGGAAAGGATGTTCACTACTCCGGTAAATATAATTCATTTTTCAGATTACAAATTTTGAAAAAATGGGCCAAGTAAAAAATACACAGGGTTTACATCATTGTCTATAGATATAACTAAGCAGATATTTTTAATATTAGATGTAGTAAAAATAAATCTTTTATTTTTTATGAAATCAAAAGAGTGATTAAATGAAAGTCAGACCACACGATTCCTATTATTTCATCTACACTTTTGACAATTGACATTCCTGAGAGTGGTGCATCTTTGACATCAAATTTACGTGTGATTGGGTGTTACAGTAACACACTTTTAGCCGCCTGGCTTACATTTTTTCTCTTTGTTGATGTCCATTTTTACGCGGTCTCAAACAATACTGAGTCAAACAATCACAAAACTATTTAAAAGATTTCTTAGTACATACCCTTCTCCCTCTAACACCATCGCTTGTAGACTGATTTCACTGACAAAACGCGAGATACACGTAACTAAAGCCATCTAATGGTTACTACACCTGATTGGTTATTAATACTTTATTAACAGTTGTTGACTTGAATTCAAACTGTTTAATGCACAACAAAATAGAGCGGCAAATTCATTTGAACTGGGAAACGTTCGAATGAGAAGAGAACTAGGCAGATGTGACATCAAGAAAATGGCGTGTTCTTTTGCTGGTCTGACAGGGTGCTCCATCTTTGCTGACAGATCGACAGTAGGTTTCTCATAGTGCTGTGGATCGAGGGAAATACTTTGGTGCCCAAAACACTGATGTAAGCTTTTTTGTGTACCTTCAGGTCCTGCTTGAAGATGAAGGACTGCATGACGAGAACCTCACTTCTAATAAAGCCAAGAGCCATAACTTGCTGTGGGTAATTGACTTCATTATCTTAGCAATCTTAAAAGGACTTTTTGACGAACACAGGAATACAGGTAGATTACCTGTATTCCTCAAGTTATGCTAATTGCTGAGGACAAAAAAAATTGTAATCGGAGAATCAACTTACAAAATCTTGTTTCATAGCCTTCTGTTTTAGCTTGATCAATGCCTTGGCTTAGTTGGTCCTTATCTCACTGTTAGACAAGGTTTAGAATATGTCCCTTAAGACGTGATGGCACCGCAGGTCTTTATTGATGACACATGGACAATTGAGCAGGGCGATACGTTGATACTGTCAGTGATTGTATTCATCAATTGGGTAGAATTTTTTTCAATTTTTTTCAACAACCCTTCATAGAAACCATCAGTGTGTCCTCGCCATCCTTCTCAACTAATTTCCCTATTTTTGGAAGAATTGAGTAATGCACCTTTTCACTATAGGCAAAAACCCGTACCCTCTTTTACCATTTAAATTCCATAAAATACACAAAAGGGCGCAGTCCTTTTGGTTCCTAATTAAAAGAAGACAGGATTTTGTCATATGAAGGAAGCAAAATGAGAAACTAACGCAGTAGAGTGACATTCGTACTCTCATTAATGAGTGTTTTGATTAAAACCGATTTGTAAGGGGATGGGATGGGAGGAGGTGAGATAAAATTGGGAACATTTAAAAGAACTATCCCTTATATAAATGTTCTTTAAACTGTCCTCACATTAAAAAAAACATATCTATATAATAATAATCCAAGAAATTAAATAAATAAAACAGGAAGGACTTTTCTGCAAAACAGTTAATTCAATTCAATAAACCTCGATAAAAAAAGCTAAATTTATGAATATTCCCTAATAACTTGGGGTATATATATCCCATTTACCTAACATAGGGTTAAATAATTTGTATTGGGTTAAAATGCAATAGAAGTATTTTCTTTCGTTTTTTTTACTTGTATCTACCTGTATACCCCTGATCTTCTTCATCCCATTTGACTACTTTCTCTACATCACATATACATAAATTAAGTATTTGTATATTATACAAGTGTAATGTATTCTTTATTTTATGTATAATGGATATGTCTACATAAAATAAGTTTTTCTATTTTCTTTTTCATATTATTCAAGTTTTATTGTTCTCAATGATATATTTTATTCTTACATCTTTTTTCTCCCTTTCCAAGTGTATGTAGTGTTGTATTGGAGGATATCTACATAATCATATGTATAATATCTAATTTTGAGAGAAGGAGCACACTGCAGTCTTTAGTGATGCGCTCTGTTTGGTTTGTGTTGTTCTTAATGCAATAAAGGAATGGGATACTCGAAAGGGGGATTAACACATTTATTGTGATTATACACGAATGCGTGGATATTTATGAGGTATTTTTAGTTGACAAAAATATTTATATTTTTATCAATAATTTTGTTGTCCTCTCCAAACTTATCTCCCCAGATATAAAACACTTGTGCATACCCATTTTCCAATCCTCGAAGCACTTCTCATAAGTACTTTTTGGTAAAATCTTGAGCTCTTCACGCAATGAAGCCTTTATCTCTAGTATCGTTGCAAATCACTGTCCTTTCATGGGTATCCTCAGTTTTATGAACAAGAAACAGTCAGAGAAAGGATAATTCTGTTGAATATGGTACCTGAAGCATGATTATGCTGTTGTTTTTTCACAAAACATCTCTTACAAGCCAAGATGATTTTGCAGGAGCATTATCGCTATGTAAAAGCAATGAATTATTTTTCCACAATTCCGGTCGGTTTCTTCGTATTGCTTCTAAAAAGCGGTACATTACTTCAAGATTATTGACCATTAGACCAATAAGTGAGAACTCCTCATGCAATATGTCGCAGTAGTCGAAAAAAACAACGACCCAGAAATAAACAACTGGAAGGGTCATTTGTATCTTCCCAGACATCTTGGAAGAGTTTATACCGGATATAATTTTTTTTCGTAGAACAGTATCACCGTATGCCACTATCAATATTTTAAAGTTTTTAAAACACTTAATTTCATTTTTTTAACTCAAAATTTGATGCAAATCACATATCTATATTTTTCAATGGTCAAATATCGCCAAACCCACAAAATACTTCACACTGTAATGTCTCTCACACACAAACTAAACATATTAAGTAGCTGAAACAGTAAATGTTCGTGGCAAGTATACTAATATGAAAAAAATAAAAAATTTAAGCATAGCAAATGTACTTTGCCCAGGAAATTTAAAGCGTCATCTTACTTTTTGAAGGCAACTCGTTTGTACAAGTGTGGTCTAAAAAAGTTCTGACCTCAACGTGAAGAGGGCAGTACTAGGAAATCAAAGCTAGTTACATCTATTGACGGTACTCTAGAAAATTTACCACAATTTTGGACGTACAGGTTTCATGCAACCGCCCTTTGAGTAAATTTATGTGAGTTTTTTCGTGAAAATAGACAAACTCGATAATTGATCTATCATTAAATATTATTGGTCAAAATGGCTGGATAGCTAGTCACATCTATTTGGCATAAATTGACAGTTACTCACTAAAGTTTCAGCAATTTTGGACGACAAATATTTAATGACAGCTCAATATTTGATTTTGTCTATTTTCAACAAAAACACTCTTTACAAGAAAAACAAATTAATTTTGTCCAAGAGTAATCATAACAGTCTCAGACTAGTTTAGGATTTTCAGACCAAACCACCACTTCATCAACAATTAATCTATAGAATCAACCTAAACTGAATTTTAATTTAGACCTTTACTTACTGATTTTTTAGTAAGACAAATACAAAACAAAATTTTCTCTGGGACTGTTCTCACATATTTATCTTTATTACACAATCTTTCTTCCAAACAAAACCAAAAAATTAGTTATTTGTTTGCCGATTATTCCCAACTATGGAATAGTTATTTGACAATTGTTTTAAATTACTCACAGCTTAAAAAGCAACTCTTTATAAGTCAATCAATCAACGTTCAAAACATTGATTATAAGGGAAAAACAGAAACATCGACATTGGACAACAAAATACACTATATAATGTGTGTTAGTTATGGAACGCCTTGTACTAGACAACATTTTATTAGTGATCAGTCCAACAGGAACTTTTTATATGACCAAATTAATTCATAACATTTTCAGACCGGTCCAGGATTTTTCAAAACGAAGCCCAACACTTTTTCGTATAAAGTATTTAATGAGACTGGAGATTATGTTCATTTAATAAGATCCTGTAAGCATTAAGAGATTACTTCTCATAGGCGGGCATTTCTATAAATGCATATATTTAACCCTTCTAATATTGTAAATACATACATTTGTTGATTCCATCTATAAATTAATTTTATATCTGTATGCAGTTGAATATATAAATAATTAGCCAAATATTGCATTTTCCTAAATTATGGAAAAAAATGGTTAATTCCATTTTTATATTTTATTATTAGGAGTGTACTGATAGACCGCGTATGAGCAGCCATTGAAGTGCCAAGATTTACTTTGTTTGACCTCTAGAGCCCAGACAGGAAGTGGCCAGTCTGTTTTTCGACTTTATGTGAACAACATGAGGAATGGCAAAGCCCCTTTCCCACCTTTAGTCGCGTGCAGGCGTCATAGATGGTGCTCCTAGTATATTTTATGATTACCTTAGTATCGTTGCCAGCCTCAAGCAATTTTGCAATGAATTTAAGTTTGTCCTCTTGCTGTAACATGGTGAAACTGAACAGATTAAGCATAAAGAAAAAAGTTTTTGTTCATGGACAGTTCTCTTTAGTGAAATTAAAGCTATGTAAGGTAACCACACCAGATTAAAGAAATAATTATTAATATGTCTGCAAATTTATGTCTAACATTGTATACAGGGTCGTGCCCTACAATAGGAACACACTTCTACCTTATCCAGATCCCCTATGACTGCATCATGACCGAGTTTTTCCTTCTCATACAAGAGGTTAGGTAATTAATGAAATACATTTCTGTTTATTTTCCTTTTTAGTCAGTTGCCGAGATGAAGAAATATTCTTACTATTCAAGTAGTGTTTCGCTAATTTGAAATTTACAAAATTATTTTAATGTGTAACTGAAGAATTAATTATTCTAAAGTGTTATAGTTGGTGTTATCTAACCTGTCGTTATTTTAGAATTCCAAATAAGTGCGAATAGTCCAGATCGGATAATTGGCACAAACTCTTCAACCGTTTATGATAGATTTAATTTTTTATTGTAAGGATCGTTTTTACTTCATAAATTTATATAAATGCAAATATTTATATATAACATTTGAAATGAGATAAAATGTTTGTACTAAAAACGGGTTCAATGGTCCTCACGCCGACCGACTAGGTTTCAATTTCTGATTTTTTTCAATATGCGTCTATTCTTTCAAAAAGTTCAACAAAAAGAAAAATAGAAAGCTAGGCCAGATGATGCAAACTTTTATTTATTTAAAAATATACAAAGGCCTGGTTTTACTCAAAAATCAATATTATAAGCTTTTGGGGATTATTTGTGCCTGAATACTATTTGTATTGATAAAGTAAAGGGGTTACTCCATGGGAGAGTTGAGGCAGTAATTGAGGTACATGGATGTCATATTGAAAAATAAAAAGCTAGTTCTGTCTGTGCTATTAAATAAAAGCAAAAAAATGGTCATAGTACATTTCTTCAGGATCTGGATGGAGTTAAAGTTGGCTATAATTGTAGTACACAATATCATAATACACAACATAATTAATAACTTCTTAGAGCGCGTTGACCACTGACCCAGGTCACGCCATTGTCTTTTCCCCCTGAGCCTTTTCAATTTAAAGGATGTATGATACTATAAATTTAAGGACATGTGCTTGTCATTTTTTATCAACTGTCGATTTTCATTCATTATGTCGGCGTTACTTAACTAAAATAAACCTTTAGTAAGAAGTATTTTGCTGACAATTTCATAATGTAGATAGGCTGAATACACATTAGGTGTTATTATGTTGTGAAAAACTCGTGCAATATTTTTTATTGCATAGGTCACAACCTTTACTGCGAAAGAAACAGAAATAGATACCAAAGTTAGATACACAATAAATGGTGCAAAAGTACAAGGCATGACTCTTAAAAAATTGCAAATTCCTAAGTTATATAAAAAAATTAATTAAATTGTATATTGAATAAAATATCGCAACTTGAATTATGATTGGTTAAAAAGTAAATTAGATGTTATTAATATCAATTTTCTGCTTTTCTTACGTTTATTTAATGTTCTCAACATTGATTTGATTGGTTGAACACGAATTAGCTACTGTTCAACAATAATAAATCCTTTTCCTATTAGCTTGCTGTTCTTTTTATTGTATCTCGTACCCTTTTTTATAAAAAATTAGATGATAGCTCCTAGCCAATACATTGTAGCTAAAGAATGTCTCCGATTATTAAAAGCAAGATTTAGATATGGTTCATAGTTTAACAAAAGGGGATTTTAAACAATTAACGTTTCGATAAAGATGAATAAAGTAGAAAAATTGTCAGCTCACAGAAAAATAAGTATTTCATGTTAATCAAGTTTGACTGTAATAATGAATTAATAAAATATCAGGACCCCCTTTTGTCGTGAGATTTCCCCTTAATATGAATTTTTTCCCCCATTGCTTAAGTAGCTATAAAAAAAAACAGATATACAATTCTAATCGTATTAAACCAATCGGAATTCAAACCGTTTGTACACCTTTTCAAAAGTTTTATGCTAAAAAATTCGCATTTAACACAATTAAACTATCCAAAAAACTTTATAGTTTAAAGAATTATTGCCACATTTCTACTTCTTTTTCTTGTAACTTGAGGAAAACGAAAGGAGATACTTACACGTTCAATTAGAGTATTTGGGATACAGTTTTGGTTGTTAGTTATAATTGAAATTGAAGTTGAGTGTTTCAATGGTCATATGGTTCAAGGTAGTTTACCTACTGGAATATTGTCATCGAAAAATTACCCAGAGTCAAATTCTGATAAGTAAAAACTTACCCACACTTATACAATAAACATATATGCTACAGATTATTGAATAAGTATTCCACCACCTCTTTAACTGTATTTTTGAAAGGTTTAGAGAGCTTCAATCATAAAATTTGGCATATTAAGAAAACCCTGCTGTTTTTAATCTTACAAATGAGACATTGTACACAAATATATCTCACTTTTGGTCAAAGATAGAAACAAAAACGTTGAAAACTACAAATTGGATCTGCACTAGCCATGACTGATGGACATAAACAAAGATATCCGCCGAAACCTCCAAAACAATTAGCGTATTTGTTGGAACCAAGATAGGGCTTCATGCGTTGTCCTCAAAGCGGTAAATCAAAAAAGCAAATCCCTGAAGCTGCTAAACCGGCCCTGTTCATAACCAAATCGAAAAAAGTCTTTAACACGTTCTACCCTGTCAAATGTAGTCAAAACTGCTTGGGGGGGGGGAGTCTACCAGATTTGAAGAGAGACTATTCTTGAGTAAAAAGCATCAACAAATCCATATGAAACGTATAAATGTCTTAATCACCTCAAAACGACCCCCACCCAACCAACACTCTAACAGAAAAATCCTAACACCAGACCTGGTATACATATGTACACATATTACAAGTAATATAGACAAATCGTAAAAAAAATTGTGTTTAAACTAATTTGAATAGTTTATGATAAGGAAATAAATAAAACAATCAGGTTTTACATGTGTACAGTGTGTTGCTTGGAAATTAGATTACTTTTCAAAGGAGAATTTCAACAACATATACGAATTAAAAAATATATGCCACGAATTTTTTTCACTCTTTGAGAAGAATTACTTATCAATGTCATCTCCCTTGGCGAAGATGATGCCCTCCAAGTGGTGTCAAAAGACTACATACTCATTTTAGAGAGTTTCTTTGCTCATTCTCTCCCAGTGCTCATAACATATGCCTTCAGGGTGGTTATGTTCAGGTGGTGAATAAGTTAGGTAACTCATTCAATGTATAGACGAAATGTAAAGTCAAGTGGGCTTATGCAAAACGATGTAAAGGACCTCATCGTTTTGGCCCATCTCTCAGGTCAACATTTTTTCCGACCCCACTTTCGGTTTTGCAAATGAGAGCTCCTCTTCATTTTTACAGTTGACAATCTGGAAGACGATGTAAATTGGGTTCTTGGACATTTTAAGCTGGTCAGAAATATCGTTGGGAGTTTTTTACGACCGGAGCAATGCTCAGGTCTTGAAATGAACGTCTCTTTCTGAGCTATTTTTATTTTTTTAATTTTGTTTAAATATATACAGTGCTTGACGCAATATGAGCCTCTTTTTTTTCAAATCCCAACCCTCAATATTAACTTCAGATTTTTTTTACAGACTATGTAAATATATATCATAGTCTTTTACCAAAAAATATAGGTACACAAAAAATGGAGATGATAAAATTAAAACTGACAAATAATCATTAACTTTAACTTTGATGTTCTTGTCCTCATCATCAGCTATCTTCTTACTAAACGTATAAGGGTTGCGTAGAGCTTCAATGACCATTGTGGGAAAAACCTAACAATGTATACAGCATAGTTCCATTCTCCATCCTCGTAATGGGGAATCTTTAAGGAAAATGCTGCTAATCATTTTGCAAAAAAACAATGAAAATTTTCTCTCAATGAGTGAAAGCTTATGGGATACAAGTTTTAGGGAAGGTAAATACTACTCAAATTAAAAATAATTTTTTGGTGGATATTCTTTGAAATCCAGTAGTAGAATGGAGAAGAACTATAATGAACATACTGTACATTTGGCTTATGATGGGGACTAATCTGACCAGCAAAATTACATCTTTAATCTTTCCAGTTTAGGGTTCAGTTCAGACAATAATTTGGATGCTCATCCCTGCATTTAGAAACGACTCAACTATTTAATTCCAAAAAATATAATTAAAAAGTATTTTTTTTTAGAAATTTAACGGACACTCTATTTTAGAAGAACACGCAATCACACCAGATATTTTTACAGTTGACAATTTAAATTCGGAAAAATTGCTCAACGATGGTAGGATAAGATTTCCACTTGTTAATTCTTCACAATATTATTTAATGTCATGCCCGTGGCACGGTAAGATGTATATTGTTTTTTTTTTTTGATTGATTTGTAGAATATTAGGGTACATTCTACCCTGGAGCATTAAGTATAAACTATAATATCAAGTTTGACATATTTAATTAGTATTATGTTCCAAAGGAGGCTGAAGTAACATCTTTAAATGTCCAGGTATAAACATTTAGCTCAATTGTGCAATTTGAAGCATTGAAATGGGTTCGCACAACCCTTGAGTTATAAGAATTAATAGAAGTGTTCTAACTTCCAGGCAAGTTACGATAAATTAAACATTTAAGTTACAAGCTATTAAAAGAATATATTATTTTTTCCTCTCATTTCGTGTTGGGATTTGTACTCGCATTTGTTATCTAGTGTGACAAATGACCTCTTCATAGTCAATTGTATATATTTACACACAAGTATGTCTTTTCGTTTTTCAAACGAACAGACCAAAGATATGGACTAATTTATTTCGTTTATAAAGTGAGATTGTATCTGTCTCTTCCTATGTATAAACTATAAAATATTGCAGAGTCCAAAAAAGGAGGGGTGAGAGATCGTTAAAGCAAACGACACAAGTCTCATCGTAGCAGGATGTTTGACAATAAATGGAACAGAAGTAATTGGTTGTTTTTTTTTTCAAGTGTATTATGATTTTAGAATATTTCAATAGGGTAAAGACAGGCTAAAGACCTGACTTTACATATACGTGAACTCCCTATCCACCAAAAGTTGTAGATAGACAGTGAAAGTGTTGTTAATATCAATATCGTGCCCTATTTCATTAATTCGTGCACTGCGTTTTAAAAAAAAACAAGAAAAAATTTACCTCCCTACAAAAATAGACCATTTCATGAACACCCTAAGACCTACATACTTAATTTAAAAGAACTATGATGAATCTTTCTAATTATTCTACACTAGTTGGAATCAAGCTTCTTATTGGCATTTTTGATCAAAATGAAGAAAATTTTGGATAATTAATGAGTTCAAAATTTAGTTGTATGCTGTAATCATATACTACAATTGATACAAGTAAAACTTTGATCGAGAGGGGAAGCTTTCAGATGCTACTTGTTGAACAATTCTTGGTCCCTTGGGTCTAACCCCGATTACACTAGGATCCAAAAGATATTTCTTCCCCAATACGTTTGAAACAAAATTTAATCTTTTCTTTTAAACAAAAAAACAACTAAAAAAACAGGCTTTGAATCAAATGGGTGTATTTTAACTTTTAAAAAAAAAAGAAGAAATCAAATTTAAGATTAAAACATTCTGTTTAATCTTTATTAATTTACTTTTGATGATGTTTTTCTTTACTCAATATAATGTTATATTCTACATTTTATAATCTGATTAGAAAATTTTTTGGTTTGTAAACTAACATATTATCCAGAAACTCAAAAAAAAAAAAGTCTGATCTGCAACTAAGTAGGTATACCTATCTCTGAGTTTTTGTACAAAAATATTCTTGAATACCCTTGTATTTTGAATTATAGTTCGTAAACCTCTCATCGGATGAATTCATATAAAGCATAAAATAATAGCTATTGAGTTATTTAACAAAATACTTTTAACACTTTTTTATTATTCTGCTAATAAACAGTTTGTTGACCTTCACCCTATTATTTGACCTTAAATATCACAAACATTTTATCCTCTGATATTGATATTCCGAGCGGCCCATTAAAATCTGAAAACTTTGAAATTTAAATTTCAACAATATATAATATCATTTAATGAACAATAGAATATTACCAAAATTAATACTATAATTAAATAGGAGTTTGAGCTCTCTTAATCATTAATGAAGCCGCCCTTAGCGGCAATGATGAATTCCATACAGCAGAAGAAGGCCTCACTGCAGATACAGTTTTCTATCATTGAGCCCCAGTGCTGGATGACAGTGGCTTTGAAGGCATTGGTGATTGGATGACAGATACTGCAGACCTTCCCCTCGATATGCACTAAAGAGCTGTAGTAGGGGGCCTAAAGTGTCAAAAAATAGTTCAAAAGAACTGAAAAGACTAATTTTAAAACTCTTTTAAAAGAGTTTCGAAACGAAAGAGAAAGGTTTCTTAAATTGTTGAAGTTCTCTGTATCTTCACAAGGCTCTTTTTACCTACTTTTTTGATATCTCTCTGGACTATCACATGTGAAACCACAAGATATCTAGCATGGACCCTCATGGACTTGGGGCAGTTACCCTATGTTGTTTTCTTAAACAACTCTGGGTCCAGTATAGCCATTTTTACAGAGCCCTTCTTCCTCTAAACGTTTCGGACTTGTTGACGGGGTAAACAATGGTGCCGGAGACACCTAACTGCTGGGAGGGTAGGAATGGAAATTTGTCGATCATGTTAATCTGTCATTTTCTTGACTTTTACGTAAGCTAGAGAGTTCAAGTTTCTTTTTTTTGGTCAAATATTGTTTATGCTTTAATATATCGAAATATGACTTTATTTGAAACAATTAACCTTTATTAATTATTTAATTAGTTTGTGTTCATATTGCAAAGGAACACCAGGTAACTTTTATCAAGATAAAGAATCCAATGGACCGAGCATAAGTTTATACTGTATTTTACACAACCAATTACAGAAAAAAGAAAGTTATACAACTTCCATACTAACAAATAACGAAGTCTAACTAATTTAAACTTTTGTTCCAATAAGCTCCAAAAGCTCATTTTAATATTATTTTTCACATCTGGAAATAGCTCCTAACAGGAAACAAAGTAATATTCAATTATAAAACACTACCTTTGATCTATTGAATATAAACTTTCCTGAGGAAGACAGTTAGTCTAACCCACAGTTTGCAATGAACCCAAAAAGATGGGCAGAATAAATATGGGTTCTGTAAATTCATATTCATTTCGCCCATTGATAAATAAGAAAATGTATATGAAAGGGAAGTTGGAGATGTTTTATTCGGTATAAACCATATCTTGTTGGATCATAAGTTACTAATTTTGAAATAATCTGTGCTTAACAGCAATGGCGCCGAAAGCACTTTTTAGGGAACCTCTAGCCCCCGCCAAAAAAAAAAAGATATGTCATATATATATATATATATTTACAAAATTACCAACTTATATTAATAAAAAAATGAATATAGCTAGCAACGCCCTCCATAAGAATCAGGAAATTCATTGTCTCAATTTATAATTTTAGATTATGAATTTACAAATATAAAATATATTAGTGAAAATTATTATAATGGAGATAGTAAAAAGACATCCAATATTTTCCCAAGAGATGGCTTTAGTAATTTGTATCTCGCGTTGTATAAGTGCAATCGATTTAAACTAGATGTTGCTGGAAAAAAACTTTTAGACAGTTTTGTGATTGTTTGGCTTAGTGATATTGTTGGAGCACACGTGAAATATGTACAAAAGTAAAAAGAAATACGCCATATCTTGAAGTTTTTCTTCGACACAAGCTAGGCAGCAGAAAATATGAATTGTCTTGTTGTTTCAGATACTCTAATAACCAATAACACATAATTTTGGTTTTGTGGATTCCGTTTGGTGTACCTTGATGTCAAGGATGCACTACGCTCTGGAAGACCAATTGTCGAAAATGTGGATAAAATAATGAATCTCATCGAGTAAGACTGTCATGTAACAAAGGCACTGTTTTGATTTCGCCCAGGTGATGAACATTATAAGGGGAAAAAAATCAATAAAATTGTTTTATTATCGCACCTGATATTTGCCCACTAATGTTGATAACATCAAATCTAACAGCTGCAAAGGACTAATAAATATCTATAATGGCAAAACCTCCATTTTAATGTTGGTGTAACTAAACAATCTAGGGAAGTACTTCCAAGTACAATGAATAATACTGAATATTCAGGGCTTCAAAACAGGAATTGCACTCAATAACTTGTGACAGATTGTAAACTTATCAGATTTTTGCATTGAGAAGAGGACAAATAAAATCCATGTATGTCATAATATTAATTTTACTTAAATTTGTTTCTTTTAACAGAATATCCTCATAATGCGTGAGGTGTATAAAAAGTATCCGAAATATGGAAAAGGTAGGAAGGAAATACAGGGTGTCCACTAAAAATTGGAACTACTTTAAACTTCATCCAGATCCATAATGTGGATATTTGGGGTTAAATCATACTAATATAAAAGGTTGCGTTAACAATACACTATAACTTCCACGACAACTTTTTTGACAACAAGCAATAGTCATCATGGAACAAGCAAGGAGAGACGCCATCCTCGAATTGGCTCGCACGGGATACAAGCCCTCTGCTCTCTACAAGCTTCTTAACTACCCCAAGACCACGGTGTACCGGGTCTTCAATGCCTGGGAAGTTGAGGGGAAGGTCTGCCGCAAGGCCCACAACACGAGAAGTTACCAAATCCGCACTCCCCGCTTCCTTGAAGGCCTCCAGAAGTCCATCTAGGCTTTGCCAGGAACTTCCTTGTCCAGGTTGGCCAAGAACCGTAGAGTGATCAAGCAGCTGGTCTCCAAGGCTGTAAATGAGGACCTCGGGTACAGGTCATATCGAATGGCCAAACAACACATCATCACGGCATCCATGAAGGCCACCAGGCGCACCAACGGTAAGCGTCTCCTCAATGACCTGAAGAGCCATGGAGGAAGGATCATCTTCTTCTCCGACGAAAAGAACTGGACTGTCGACAGAAGCTACAACGTCCAGAATGACAGGTGGCTTGCCAAGGAGAGAGAAGAGGTCCTTGCGGTCTTCACCACAAAGTTCCCGGCCTCCATGATGACCCTGGGTATCACCTGCAGCACCGGTGAGGTGATGCCTCCTTTCTTTTTCAATCCCAAGGAAAGGGTTAACGCAATAAGGTACTGCAAAGTCATGGAGGAGTTCGTCATCACCTGGATGAAGGATACGGCCGCTGGGAGGGAGTTCATATTCCAACAAGACTCAGCGCCCGCACACATCGCCATGAGGACCACTAACCTCTTCAACTCCCACGACATCACTTACTGGGGGCGCAACACCTGGCCCTCCAACTCCCCCGACCTCAATCCGTGTGACTACTACTGGAAGGGGCAGTTGGAGAGGGAGGTGTGCAAGGTAAGCCGCAAGAGCATCGCGGCCCTGAAGGGCTCCATTACGAGGGAGTGGAATGCTGTTGATTCTGCCGAAGTGATCAGGGCATGCAAATCCTTTAAGGGTAGGATGGAGAAGATGGTGGCTGCTGAGGGAGGACATGTTGAATAAATTTATTGTTGAATATCATGTCTAACTTTTTCATATTAACAAATACACTGCAAATTCCATTTTTATCAAGCAGGTTGAATTTTAAGATAGTTCCAATTTATCGTGGACACCCTGTACATTTAGAGAAATTTCTTTCAAATATAGAACTTTTTCATGTGATGTCACAATTTTGATGTTGTCCATTTAAGTGCTTAAACAACAAATCTTTGTAAGAATGAAAACCCTTTTTTTGATATATATGAAGGAAATAGTCAACTATTTGATTTCAAATTTTAAACAACAAATGAAAGGATTAAATTACATAACCCATAACTCAAAATGTATTAAAAATATTTTAGAACCTTGTTTTTTTTCCTTGTCATAGATACAAACTAAATATTATAATGTAAAGTAGTAAATATTTTTTTCTTTAATTATTCTACTTTTTTCGTACATATTACTTCGATTTAATTCAAATTCAACTGTTTATCATTGGCATGAAAAAGTCCATACAAATATTAAGTCTTTTTTTATGAAAAAAACCATTTATGGAGTTTAATCCTGGTTTACTATTAAAAATATCAACTTTGAGCTCTTAAGACAACGTCTCCTTAAATTATGATGCAATTCTTGTTCTATTTAGCTAAACCTTGATTAAGAATAGCAAAATATACGAATACATCGTAAACAAACCATTACCCAGATATATACAGAATATAATCTAATCTGATTTAATGTTTCTGGAGCAAACAAAAAGTATAGTTGGGAAAATGTAGATTCAAAGGAATAAGAAGTATTTTATAACTAACAATCCGGACTATGACGAAATCAGAGCTTTATCAGAGAGGAATAGTGTCAGTTGAGAACCAGTGTTCAAAAAATATCCTGTATGACTTTGCTTTAAATTATATTCAGAGTAATTTTGTATATTCATTTCATCGAACGTAATGAATTTTTAATACTTTTGTTTATTACGTGAGAGCTATTTTTTTTATAAAACTATGACTTATACAGTGCATATAAGTGTATTAAAAAATATACATAATGCTATTATGATATTAAAGAGAATTGTTAATGGTCTTTCTTTTTCTTTTTAAGGCACTCAAAGGAAACAATTTTAATAAGAACTAATTAATAGAATTCTAATCGTAATTAATACATAAACAACACATCAACTATCTACTAGAAATTGACTGAGTTTTCACATCCGATATGCAGAAAAAGTTATTACACTCCCCCCTCATCAAAAAACAAACAAAAAATACTATTGGTGCTCCTGTCTATATCTAACATAAAGTCACGCAATCTTTCATTCTTAATAGATAGCCCGTTAACACAAAAACAAGCTAGAATGATTCAAAAGTGAGTGTAGAATCCGTTTGTATTCTTCAACAAATGATTGTCAATTTCTATCAACAAGGAATTATTCTTATTAAGCCTTTGGGTGAATTGAAAATTCCACTTAAATTAGTCCAAATTGATCGTCACATAATAGAATGAGCAACTGGTATTTAAAGGGGCCATATCGGGGCCTATATAAGGGTTGAAAGTCTAATAAAGTTTTTTAACCTAGCTAAAGTTCTTGAGACGCTCATCTCATCCCCGAAACTTGAATACTAAAGTCATAATTGATTAAAAGTTAAGTGAATGTATCTATCTAAATTACTGTTCAGGATTTTTGTTCAATATTGTTTTTATGTTGACGGGTCACATATTATATTAACTGTAATATTTATAAGTTGTCTTCTTATTTATTTTAATAAACATTTTAAACTGGGAATAACTTGGCTATTTTGTTATTTATTTTTTTTCTCTCTAGGAAATTTAATTTTCACAACTTAAGAGAATGAAGAAAAAGAAAAAAACTTCACAACTCTCATTTCCTCTCATCAACTTAATGAGTTTTATGTTTTCTTCTTCCTCCCTTTTACAAAGAAGAAGTCTTACATCAACTATTTACACTAAAATATATACATAGTCAGTTCAAGTGTAACTTGCTATTTTCTTGTTGAAAGATTCCTTCTTTCTTTCTTTTTTTTTTTTTTTTTTTTTTGAACAACTGCTTTAAAGTTTTTTTTTTTAGTTTTAGCTTCATCTGTTCTTTTAACATAAATATATATATATATATGTATTTACAACATCAATTTAAGTTTACTTCATTTGATGATGACATGTCTTAACATATTCCATTTTCCTTCTCGACAGTTTATTGGTGGTGCTGAGGGAAAAAGAGAAATGAAAAGTAACGATTGTTTCGGTCAATAAATTAATAAACATAAATATATTGTTTTTAGAATGTTTTCGTGGGAAATCAGCAATGGTAGTAACATCCATTTTAGGGACCTAAACAAACCAGTTTTATAACAATACAAACCTCTTTTTATCGAAATACAGGGTGTCAAGTAAAGGATTTATCATCTTCAAACATAATTTTTTCTTTACCAATAATTAGATGGAAAAAAAATTAAAATATATTCTGGAAATTCGAAATATTAATATTTATTTTAATTAATAAAATAACCTCCAGCCGAATAACGGCCTCTTTACAATGCTGAATGCGCGAGAGACTGCTCTCGCCTCTTGCTTCCATGGCAAATCCCAGAATTCCTTCATGATCCGACTGATAAGTTCATCTTTTGTTTTGTGTGTTGGGGGGGCGTACGTTGTTCGACCAAATCCCACAAAAAAACAACCTCAAATTCGTATCTAGCGATTTTGGATGTCAAAAGTCCGGCAAAATGAAGTCTTCAAATTTTCTGTGAGCCATTTGATACTTTTTGCCATTGCTGTTGCCGCAAAATCACATTTAGAGGCCTCAAATTCCCTCCCAACCTAGCAAGCGAACATTTTATTTACTTCCAGAGTTCAAACAATTGTTTTGTTCTCACGTTGCTTCCAGTGTAGATTCCTTGGAGGGCACCGTGCCTTTTTCCAATATTTTGTCCCACGAATTTGAAGATTGATTCCACTTTTTTCAAACTGGTGTAAGATTGAACAAGCTATCTAAAAAATATATCAGGTCCCTAAGTGTCCACCTTTGCCGAAGAAAGCGCGCTAAAGTGATGGCATAAATAGCATCCTGTAGATATATTACTTATATAAGGTTTTCATAACACGTGAGCATTGTCGATGTCGTTCATTTTAGGAGACTAAATAATCGTTTGTTTTATAAACATACAAACCTTCTTTTTTTTTCAAATATATTAAATGAACTATTGGATGTCAAAATAGGACCAACAAATAAAAGGACTTGAACCTTTCACATACACCAAAATGTATCCCTTTATTTTCACGTTATTTTATA
This sequence comes from Lepeophtheirus salmonis, assembly GCF_016086655.4. Lineage (NCBI taxonomy): Eukaryota > Metazoa > Arthropoda > Copepoda > Siphonostomatoida > Caligidae > Lepeophtheirus > Lepeophtheirus salmonis. The sequence goes on along the minus strand of NC_052141.2, from coordinate 1,379,490 downwards.
AAATACATGGCTGAAAATCACGGCCTTAACAAAGAAAATACGTTTTTTTTTCGTTGAAAATTGGTTTTTTTAAAGGTATTATTATTTGCGTTATAGAGAAATCCCTCTCAACACTGATTGACTCATTGCTCAGCTTGAACAGATATCCTCCCCCCCCCCTAGCAAGAATCAGTGTAAAATTAAAACATTTTTTTTTATCCATTGTGATAAATTTTGACAGCTGTCTTTTTATGATTGGAAATAAGTGAAAATGAGATTAACTTAAAAAAATAGTGCCATTAATAAGTGAATCACCTTTAAATGTATTAAAATATATATTAATATAATAAATTATTAATAATTTGGTAAATAATATTTCATTTTATCATTTTTTTGGGGGGGAAAAGCTCACCACAGTGATACCTTGGGCGAAATAATTGAACTATTTCTTAATATAGAGCTTCATTTTGTATGTAAGTATTTGACAGGGGATAAAAATCAAATTTTATAAGAATAAACCCCTACTTTTTTATTAATATTAAGAAAAATATTAAAACTATCGGATGTCAAATTTTGAGCAACTAATTCAAGAACTTAAACCACACTGTCTTATTCAAATTATACACCTTTATTGCCTAGTTTTTGTATGTATCTAACCCTCAAATTTATTTATTATATTATGACATCGTTATGCAATCCTTTTTTCATATGTAGATAAAAATTAACTATACCAATTGAAACAACAGGATTTTTTTATCTATTTATCCTACATTTCTCGTCCCTAAAAAAATGGTACAGATTTACTCATTTCATCTGAGATTTTTAGTACATATTACTTTGATTATCATCAAATATAACTGTTAAACATTGGCATCATGTAGTATTCAAAGCATGTCTTAAGTATTTATTTTATTAGTGTTGTTTGATGTACTAATTCTATATTGGTACCACCCTACTAACTCTTTTAAAAAAATTAGTTAACCATTGGATCTTGTGAAAATGGGACAACTAATTAAAAACTTATACAAGAAATATATCCATCTAATGACTAGTTTTATTTTATATTAACACCTAAAAGGACTTAAATTATGTAATTACATTGGTATACAACCTAATTTCCCTATTTTATATAAAAATTAAGTATTACCTTACGACTGATATTGTCTTATTTTGTTTAACTCTAATATGTGGTGCCGTTTTTCGAATATAACAAAGTGTTTTTAAATACATAATTTGATTCCTTATTAAAATATGTAATTGTTTAGAAAGTAATGTTTCCCTTTTTTTCGGAAAACCTCACATAAATGCATTATAAAGAATAATCTACCCACCTCTTAATTGAGCATTTTTTTGTAACGTGCGTGTGTTCCATTTTGGAAGAAGTTCATACAACAAAGTTTTATGTGAATAAAAATCCCTCATTTAATTCATAGCAAGGAAAATAGTGAACTATTAGATCTCAAAATAGGTATCAATAAATAAAAGAACTTGAACCTTTATATTTATCCAAAATATATCCGTCGATTGCCTTTTTTATGATATATCTGACTCCAAAATGTATTGGAAATGTGTTATTACATCGTTATGCCTAGAATCTTATTTCCATATTGTATATAAATATTAACTATTACAATGAAAAAAATAAAGTATTTTTCTCTAATTATTGTACATTTATTGTTAAATAATCGATATTCGCCTATGACAAGTAAAGGAACAATTCCGATGCAATTCTACAAAAAAAAATCCGATACTATCATATTTAAATAATAGTTAACAAATGTTATTTTGATATCAGAGGTGTAAAATTGCAAATTAATCATTATTTTCCCGATACTGTTCCATATAAAAAACCTGATTCTCCGATTTCGATTAATCGTTCCATGACTACCTATAACTGTTTTTTTTTATAGATATCAAGTAGTATTCAATGCAGGTGTTCAGTCTTTTATTATTCATAAAGCAACTTGATGAAATTACATCATGTCAAATTTGAGTCCCCAATATAGATTCTCCATTAATTATGATTCTTTTTCTAACGTCACTGAAAACGCTTTATAAACTGTTATAATATATATCCTTGGATGACAATAATCACATTCTTCATAGTGAAGAATAAAAAATATGAAATTATAAATTGTTAATTGAAATATGTGACTTAATACATGTATATATGATTAGTCAATACAAAATAATCTTGTGTACAAGATAGAAAAATGTATACTAATGAACATAGAAATATTGTACATATATTATATAAACTGTTATAGTATCTGTCCTTGGATTGCAATAATAACATTCTCAATTGTGAAGAACAATATAACAAAATATATAGTGTTAATTGAAATATGTGAATGAATAAATATATAAATGTCATAAGTCATCATAAAAACAATTTTTTTTTTAATTTAAATTTAAATTTTGACATCGACACAAAAATAAGGTAAATTGATTTACCTCAAAACTGAGTGTGGATTACATTCATAATATGCAACAAAAATATCGTGAGCATAATTATTTTGGGTGAGTCTCAAATTGCACATAAAGTACTCAAAATTGATAGTCACAATCAAACACTATGAAATGGGTTAATTAAATTTGAAAAACCATAATGTGGCCAGTTTAAGTCTCATAAATCCAATAAAGATTTTAAACAATAGTTCACATTCTTCCGTATCTCATCCCACATATTCGAATACAATGTCTATAATAAAGAGAAATATGGCTATGAAATATTAGGCTGTATCTAAATATAATTTTCTTTAAAATTGAAATTCTCAACTTCTTCACTTTTATTCGAGATTTTATTACATTCTATATTTTACTACATATGTTTAAAAGGCCTCATATTTTACAAACATGCTTTAGACAATACTGTAAATTATATGTTAAATCCAAAATTGATATATTAAGAATGTTAGCAAAAGTACTTAGAGCTTTTGTTTGATTTTTGAGAGTTAATTTTGGTTACAATATTTTATTTATTTAGAGCTGAACTCCTTAAGGGTATGTCGACAGGATAGTCACCTTTCCTTAAAGGCACAGAAACTCCATTAATTCGGGGATCCGGTTAACATATTCCTCAATGACTCATATATGTTTAGGTTGATGGCGAAAAAATTCACATTTTGTAACTTACAACAGGAATCTATAAAACTAAGACAAGACCCTAAAATAGTAGGCCTAATTACAAATACGTCATTAAAATAACCATTCTTCCCAACGATATCCATAAAGAGTCAGATTTCTTTTTATTCAGCGGAGTACTTCATATATCCCTCTTCATACTCTCCAGTAGAACTCTTCTCATAAATAAATCAGAGTCTAATTTGTTTCTCCATACAGTTTTCATGATGGTTTTCCTTCCATTGCCATCTTCTTTAGATGCTTATTCAAAGGAATATGCTCTGTAATGAATCCAAATATATATATTTTATAGATGTTCTTCTGTTTAAAAAAAAAATTCCACTCCAAAAAGAATTTTGCTTTTTGCAATGGTCCAGATTAAATGCTTGAACCCACCTTTGGGACCGTTTATGGAAAAATAATTTTTTCTTTATGAAGTGAAATAGTCTTAATCGGTTTCCATCATCAATTCAAATAAATTCAAATATTAGCACGTAAGAGTTGAGATAATATAAGCTGTCAGTAATACCAACGGTTGCTAAGGGTACCACATGCCATATAACAATTTTTAATTTTTTTTTATGAAGAGTGATTTTTTTTAAATGTACGACACAGAGGAAAGTGGAAAGTGGGGAGATAATACCCATATTTTTTTATTTAAACAACTGTACATTCAATAGATGTACAAATGTTATAACCAGAATTTGACTATAAAATCAATATTATCACCTCTGGGACTGTTTATGCAAGAGTAATATTATTTTATGAAGTAAAATGGTTAATCTGTAGTAGAATTGAGGCTGTAATTGAGATCCATGGAGGTCATATTGAATAATTAGTATGGGATTACCGTTTATGGTATTACACAAAACCAAAATTTTGGTCACAATACATTTGTTCAGGACCTGGATGAACTCAACGTTTGTTTCAATACTTATTTGTATATTATGACAACTTAGTACATTTATGTCATCCTGCAAATAAGAATCTGTCTTTTTTTTTTTTTATTAATATCAAACATGTAAATATATATGCTGATACAAAGTGTGAAAAACAAATCGGTGCATGCATGCGACGGCAATTTTCTTTTGATGTAGTTCTGTTATGGCATCACTTTTTTTAACAGCAGAAATGTTGTTTTATCAAAAAACTTCAGTGAAATTTTGGTCATCATGGCGACAGCTTCTCAAAATATAAAAATATTTATTTCTAGAGGAGGAACGGCTACAATACGGTCCCCATACATACCCTGCCAAAGATTCGTAAAGCTCTTCTGTTGACTAATTATCCCTAATCTGATCTTAGCTGCAAAAAGTGGCGATGTGAACACAGTTATGGTTTCGTTAGGAAGTGAATATAGCTTCTGGAAATCTGGATCTTTATCCAATGGATTATTTTATCGGAGGCTAAGTTGAATATATAAAAATTGAATATATCATGCCATCAAGGACTTTCGTATTTCATCCGTTAAGGATACAATTTCCAACATGCAAAGAAACTACCTCGTCAACGTCTGCTATTTCTTCCGGGCCGGATCTAAGCCATGATTGATGCTGGAGGCAAATAAATAGAATGAACTCCATCCTCAATATTCATATGTGCAATTCAAGCTAATTTTCGAGTAACTCCACTAAAAAATGTTTCCTCAGCGACAATTTAAAGAGTTTTGATCTCAACACCCTCTGTATACAAAATAGAAAAGCTATATAACATAGATTGTGTTATATCGCCATAAATAAGCATTTTACTATAAAATTAGACCTCCTACCCAAGATTTACAAATAAAAATAAACAAACCATTCATTATTGTGGCCAACAAATACGGCTCTCCTTAAAAAAACGTTAGAAAATGTGTTTCAGAGTTCTTAAAACTGGATTTATCCCTAAGGCCAGTAACGTACATGATTGACCGCTGCGTAAAATCCATTATCGTCGATTTCGGGAATTTTTATGTTAAACGTCGCATATCTTGCAACTCCGGCAATAATTACACTCTTTCGTCTTCTGTAAATACTTATTCCTTATCTATAAGCCTCTTTCTGATATAAGCCTTTGCAACAAGAAATAAGCATTAGGGTGGGAGGCTTACCCGAAAAATTATCAACAAAACAACATTATTACTTATATATTTTGGTTTATTATATTTGGTTAACTAAAAAGTTCTGAGCGTTTTTGCCTAGATGTCTTTTGTGAATTATATCTCATGATTAATTCATTATTCATAATAAGCTTAAAGGTATAATTAAAGGTATAGCTTACACTTAAAAAAATCATTTACAGTTTTGTGCTAAGTGAAGCCAATTGTCTGTTACAGCCTTCCAAAACACAAGTAAAAAAAGAGAAAGTTCGATACTTCGACCAAAGTGATAAAGTGAATTAGGTGGGCAAATTTTTTTGGCTGTTTATGGAGGCAATGTAGTATGGAATGCAACAGCAAAGCAGTGGTTCAACAATTAAATAATTGATTTCTTTTTTTTTCAGGGAAAAACTATCAAAACTTTTGGGAGCTTGAATCCCCACCCCTTCCCCCCTAATAAGCACAGCAAAGTTTCATGCTTTTACTTTGGGAAACACACTCTTATAGCAATCTGCTTATACAAACAGACTTCTCGCTTTGATATATTTTGAATCAACAACTTCTAGGCCTCTGAGGTTCAAGGACACGAAATATCTCAAGAAATTCACCAAGGGAATGTTTTTAGGTTATTTTGCTCATGCCCTATTCGAATTATTATATCATGTATGTTTTTAACCAACGGCATTTTTATTGTTATTTCTCTCCATTTGAATAAAAATAATAATATTAAAAAAGCAATAAAAAGTCTTTTAAATTTTTCATAAATCCTCACGTTTCAACAATAATCTTAACAATAAAAAAAGAGTAAAACCTCATGAAGTAGAAGAAAATATCCACCCCTGCTACTCTTATTTGAAAAATAAGAGTTTTTTAAAGTCATAAAATATGCACATCTATTTTGAAATAGTGTCTAAGAATTCTCTTTTTCCTTTTAAATGATGTGTAGATCACTTTAAACACATCCCATCATATCTTTCAAACCCTATATCAAATTAGAAATATAGCCATATGAAGTGAGTATCTTGTCAAACCTATAAATCAGTGGTTTTTAACCTTTTTATCTCAATTCCTATATTTCAGAGCCGTTTTTTTAAATGTACAGGGTTTTAAGATAAAATTGGCGTATTTTTCAAAAATATTAAAATTATCACTAAGGCCGCAATTTTGGGCGGGCTTACTTGTAAATTAGCTTTACATGGAACGTTAGGAAAAAGTAAATTTGATATTTCTGCCTCTAGCATCAATTACGGCCTAGATCCGGTCCTATAAGGATGAGGAGACGCTTACAAAGTAATTTTTTTGCATGTTAATCATTGTCTCCTAGATGGGTATAATCAGATAATCTTTGATGGAATTACATTTTTGATTTGTTTTAAATTCAATTTAGCTCTAGACAGAATAATCCTTTAGATTAACATATCCACCTGCTTGGGGACCATATATACATTTCTTTATCCTTTAGAAACTAAAGCAATTTATATCCTGTAGTTCTTGCATTTCAGGTACTCCAATATTTAGCTTTCCATTGTAACTTTGATGTTCCGGAACTCTTAAGAAACGGAGTTGAAAATTTTGATGGATCATCATTGATCAGGGTCTCATCTTTTCGTATTAATTCATTTGTCCTGACTTACATGTAACTTTCAAAATAGACTTTTTTGCGGGTGATGACGTCTGTAGGATCATCAGTCTCCAAAAAAACCTTAAAAATCTTTTATACGGGCCGGATTGAGACAGTAGTCATATTTGAGACCTACCGATTCGAAATATCAATGTTGTTGTAGAGAAAAATTATTGTAAGGAGCGCAACACTGTTCTTCAAAGTAAATTCAATCTTTTATTATATTCGGAGCAGCTGTCGTTATGATTAAAAACAATCACTTAAGTTTATGATACAACAACGTTTTTACCGACAAATAAAGACACTATAGACATCTGCATGATATAAAAATAGCCAATGTATACAAGTTCTGATTTGATCTTAACACACGTGTAATTATTAGTTCGATGTATGCTTCTAATAATATTTGATTCTCAAATCACCAATATGTAATTTCATTTTTTTTATAACCTCTCAAATTATTTGAGAAAAATTAAATTTTCGAATTTTTTGGTAGTTTTTGCAGATTATATATTTTTTTTTTTTCAAAACTCACATACAAAACGAATTTTGAACTCTGTCCATTGAATAGTTATTTCAAATTAAAATTTATATTTTATGAGAGTTCTGAATGTATTAAGAAAAACAATATTCAGTTAAAAACAATAGTCATCATTATTCGAGCATTTAACCCCGAGACATTTTCGTATAAAAGATTTGTAAGCCAAGAAATAGTTCAAAATAAATACATATTGACAATGCATACTAGATTTTTTAATTGGATCCCCTTTTACGGTATTTCTATGAGTTTTACAAATACAAGAAACTTGAATTAAAATATTTCATTATGTTAGTAAAAATTTAATTAAGGCTAGTGCTAGAATTTGCTTTTCGTTGCGTGAATAATATTTTTGCTCAACGTTTATACGGATATCCTATTTTTTCCCAATGAAATCCTAATTTCTCTGATTGACATCCCATGTTTACCCTTTTTTCTACTATCATTGAATTTTTCTACTTTCATATGTAATGACAATATTAATATCAAATAACATATTGTCATTTTTCCAAAAGAGGATATAAATATTTTTTTAATATTTTGATATATTTCTTAAACATTCAATTTTATAAAAAAAGGTATTTAATCCTAATTCAAACAAGAATTAGACCCTAAATTAATTTTAAACTCTGGTCATCCAAACTTTCTGACTGACATCCCAATTTTCCCGACTATAATCTGTATATATATATACTAGAGTTTTTGTGTGTGTCTATATAGGTGCCCACACTGTTGGGTCTTGGAGGCTGAAACTTTGCATGTTGGCCTCTTTTGAATCTATTCAAACTAAGACAAGATTGACAATTTTCAGAAAAGTCATATAAGGGGGCATATTTAAGGCCAAAATAAAAAAATGGTTTATTTGGAGCTCAAGGTCAGTATATACGGGGTTAAGTTATAAACCAAAAAGTGATTTACGTCTCCAAAAAGAACTAGACGAACAAATACATTTTATAAAGTTATTGAAAATTAAAATAAGATAAGGGCAAATAAAATATTGGTCAAAATTGGAGTTTAGTTTTTGTTTTTTTCAAGTGCAAAAAAAGGAATTTCCAATGAACCATTGGATTTGTAGAAAAAATAAAGTTTATAGAAATTTGACTAAAATTGATTTGTATATAAATTTGATATCAGTATTGTGCAAAAAATGTTACTTGTAAATATCCTCAAATGAAAAAATTAAAATAATAATAAGCCAAAGTTCTTTTATATTGCGCAGTATTTAATATTGAAGGTGCTTATATCAGGTTGAAATTTATGTACTTCGGATAAACAAGTAGGTTGGGAACTTTATAAAAAACTATGTGAATAAATTTTTGTTACACCCCATGTGCAATTTTGATAGCTACATTTAAGAGACTTATTTTCCAGCAAATGGTGCGATTAAACGAATCAAAGTAATTAAAAATTATATATACTGGGTGAAAAATTAAAAAATTATCTTCATTAAATTCAAAAGACGTCCAATTGATTTTTGCCATTTAAATAACGAAAATCCAGTATTTTATTAGGGCTCCCCAAAACACTTATAGACTTTCTATCAAAGTTTGGAAGCAAATTTATTTGACAAAAATTATAGAATGCTCTCTTTCATGTTTAATGGAGACTACCTATCATTTCTTGGGGGAATGGCCTGTTTTAAATATAACTTTTTGATATGTTCTTTTGGGCTCAGATAACTGACAATTTGATTGTAAGCTCCAGAGTTTTAAACGTTTTAATGGGGACAAATAGTCAAAAAGTTGATGATATCCTTACAAAAGCACATCCTATTTTGTACACCCTTAGGTCAAGGCAAGACAAAACCATTGAAGAGGAGTTTAAAATAAATGAAGGTTATAAAATATTTATAATACCTAGTATTATTACTTATGGTTGTCATTATTACATAGGAGATAATATATCTGATAATTATTCCATTGGATTGTTTCATTCTCTGTCGTTTAATTGTTTAAAATCTGAAAATATATGAACGACGAGTAAACGACAAGAGAAAAACACTATAGAGAAAACTGTTATCCGTCTTTCATGAGCACAGGATCTAGCTGTGCTAGATATGCTTAAATTTTTTGTCCTTTATACTAGTATGGGCACTTGGTAGATAACAAAATTTCGAATTAAAATAAAATTGAATTGTTTATCTCAATTGGTTCCTAAGTTATGTTCGATGCATTTTTACACATTTCTAGACCTTTGACTTTTACATTTTAAAATTTTATGGCCTCCTAGTGTGACTAAATATATAATCTTTGTACTCAGTTCGATGAAAATAGATCTGTAACTTTTTCTGTAAATCCTGGCGACTAACAAACAAACAAACAGAGTCAAAAACAGCACCTTCGTTCAACTTCATTGCATAGCTAAAAGTTATTGTTATGTTCAGATTGCAACCACAAAAATTTGCTTCAGCAATATGTTGTACACCTTTAAAGATTAGTAAACAAGGTTAAAAAGCACAAAATACAAAATATTTCATTTTTTGTACAAATACCTTTGCTCTTCCTTTGATATCGAATCCAATTTTCTTGGATTCGTTTAAAGCCTACGTCTTGGTGGATGTGTAAATACACATAATAGATGTAGAAATAACATACAAGTACATATCTATCAGGCAAAAGTAATATTGTAATAAAAACTCTACTTATTGTTGACTCAATGGAAAGTAGTGTAAATATTTGATAAATATTTATATACATACGTATAATATTAAATATACTACTGAGAAAATATCTGGGGAAATCTTTATTCAAAGCTTATTTTCATTTATCAAATCAAGAAGTGGCTTTACACAGTTGAAAATGTTTACCTACATATTCTTTGCTTTATATAAGAAATCAAAACTGTATTATTAAAAAATATATATATGTACATATATCGCTCCATCCTATTGAAAGTACATAGATCTAGTAATATCCAAGGGCACTGAGGATTAATGTCATATCCGTTCATCAAACTGCAGTCCGTTCCAGTTCAGTCTCGGTCCGGTCCATTTGAGTCCATAAAACATATAAAGTTCGGTGCTTGAAGACATAACTCAACTTTATTTCTTCTTTGTTTAATCCGTTCTAGTACGGACTGATTGAAGGACAAAGAGTCTTCAGAACCGATCCCAAGAACAGATAAGACTGGACTGAACTGAAATGGAATTAAAAAATAAGGATCGACGTGACACTACTGCGAATTGCCCTTATGAAGAGTGCCCTCTGACAAGTTGTCATCTGCGGAAAATTGGCCGTTCTGATACAGCATTTATTCTGTCCATATCCGGTGAAGCAATGTATTTGCAAAATTTTCATTTTTTGGCATAAACTAGATATTCAAGGAGAGTTCTTTCATTTTGAAAGATATAAAAACCTTATACATATTCATATATAATGGAATAACAAATTTTTTAGACTGGTGAAACGATGCCACCACTAAACAGTATTTTCCTGACTAGTCATAATCTCCCACTCAATAATATGTATATAAAATTTGATTTGAATTTCTAATTAAAATGCACAGTAAAGCTAACAAGACATTGGCTGAAAAGTTTCCTGTATAATAAAGAAAAAAAGTGTTATTTTTTGTTCCAATTGGGCTTTATTCATCAAGAAAATCTCCATCAAGAGAAACACAGTAATTTCAATGCCGTTTTTTTATTAACACTTTATATTTTGCCTCAAAATAGTCCTCAGTTTCAGCGATAACCTCTTAATTAAAAACAAATTTCTTACTGGCAAGCCTTTTCTCTCGGTTTGTAAACAGTCAATAGTCGTTGGGAGACAAATCTGGAGAGTAAGGTGAATGTGCATGGAATTTGAAGTTCAATTCAGGTAGTTTTACAATTGTTTTGATTCACTTCTAAAAAGCTGCGTTATCCTTGTGAAACAGCATATTTTTTTCTTGAAATGGTTCTTCCGTTTTTTCGTAATTTCGTCTTTCTAACGCTCTAATAACACTAAAAACATTCATTGTTGATAGTATTAAAATTCTCAATATCTATATCAACATCTATCTATATTACGCCATGTGTATCAAAAAATACTGAGCCTATTACCTTACCATCTGATTGTTGTGCTTTTGGTATTTTTTGATGAGATTCGCCAGTTTCTGTCTACTCAAATGAAGATCGTTGCAATTCCTTCCCTAGAATTTCGATTTGTTACGTTTAAACATGGCCAAACACTCCTCAGATTCATCTGCACGTTATTTTTTTTTCCTGTCAAGAGTGAGAAAACGCAGTACCCACATTGAACAGAGCTTTCACGTGGATAAATTATCATGTAAAGAAACACAACACGTTATTTCATTACCTTTACGATGTCAGCACACACACACACAACATCTCTTTCCAATCCTCCAAACATATTTTGGATTTTTGTGCTATTTTCTGTTGTTACTGCCTCATTTAGAAGTCCACTGGGCTTTGTATCGTTGGTTTCTCTGCAACCACCTTTGAAGTCAACAAACATACATTTAAAAGTTGTTTCTGATGAATTAGAGTACTATAACACTTTTTAAAAACATTGGTTTGCTTGAACTTAATTTTTTCCCGTCAAGAACATTGTAAACAATTTCATACACAAAATTGTATTAGATTCATTGTTTTAGAAATAAAAAAATAGCGTCACCCTTGCCACAATAACTCAAAAATGAAACAAAAAATCATCATAAAATTTTGACAGTTTTCTTTGAAGGTTAGTACTAACTCAAAAAAAAGTGAATTAAACAAAATAATTTTTCAAACCATGGGTTATCTTTGATACAGGCCTATCATACATTGACCTGAAATATTGAATAAAATCAAAGAATTGGCTTTCTAAGTCATTAACTATTGTTTACTAATAAACGATGACTATTTGTTAATACATTATAATGGTCAAAATATTAAGGAATTATTTTTTAATATAGACCATAGTTTAGTGATTTAAGAGGAAATTTAATTGATGCTATCATCATTATTTTTTTCATTATTTTGTAGGTCGTCGTGGTGTTATCAAGGTGAAAAATGTAAATTGGCTTAAATATACAATATAATATAAATAAATATATATTTCAAGAAAAGTATAATTTTTTCCCTGTGCAAATATTACTTTTAACGTAAAAGATCTTCTTCTTGATAGCTGTTATTCCTTTCTCCCAGAAATCATAAATAGGCAGATGATGTTAACAAGTGTTTTTAATTAGTAATACAATACGTTTTACTTATCCTCGCTCTGTCCAAAATACCCATCCCAAAAGATATTGCAATAAATATTATACAAGGAGATGTTATTATTCGGTACGTCTTGCTCCCACTTTCTCCTTGCCCTCTCCAAAAGTTCCATTCCTATTAATTAAAGATTTAACATTTTGCTCATAACAACATACAAGTTTACAAAAATAAAACACTTTTTAATGCCCATTTTATGCACAACTAGCATAGGGTTACCCAGTGTGGCACTGCCAAAGAGGGAGTGGGACATCACATTGGCAATGTTCAATATATTTGAAAAATTATTAAGGAAAATAATTCTACAAGGTAGGGCAGCAAAACGTGGACTGTTAATTAATGTTTATATCTCTTATCTTTATGAAGAGGTTTAGTGATTATTTTTAATATTTTGTTTGCACCTGTTACGAGGCAAAAGAGTCCATATAATACCCCAAATAGAAAGATAAAGGTATGGACGATTTCAGAAATAAGTTTGTTAGGGCAACAGTCAAAATGGAAAAAGTAGGTCAATATCCAAGGCATTTTGGGATCCAGTCCTCAATCCAAAGGAAATGTACCCTAAATATCGGATATCGTCATTTTTCTTAAGACATAATAATGAGAAAAATTAATATTCCACAACTTTCAAAGCATGAATTAATAGATCAAATTGATTAGAAATATGTCTGCATTTAGTGATGCTATTGAGGGGGTTTTCTTTACTGGGAGACATTTTAATGAGGGTTGGGCGCACTGTGTGGAGTGCAATCAAGTGAAGAGAATCTTTCACACATTCCAGGACTGTGGGACTCTACCGGACATCATGGAAAACCTAGGAAAGGGTGTAAGAGAGAAAATAGGAAAAACCCCATACAAACTTCTATACTGCTTCAAGGGAACAACTAGGGACTACGTTTGACGTCCAAAGTGATATGCCAGCTCCAGACTCTTCAGCCTGCTTCAGAGGTGACTAACCCTTTACGAAGAATAGCGGAGGTGGCTCTCGACGAGTTCAAATAAAAAAAAAAAAACTCGAGATAACTGTATCATTTTTGCATAAACTACAAAAAGTATTATATAATATGTTGCGGAAATTGTTAATAGTACATTCTTATTTGAGAATCTAAAATTTTATTTTCAAAATGTGTTTGTTTTTTTGTGGTTTTTATTCTTTAAAAAATTGAAAATTGAAGTCTAACAACAAATTTTGAAAAATTGAAAAAAAAATGAGAAAAATTGTAAAAAATATTCATAAAAAAACAGATATTTTTGTTAAACATCAAATTTTATTTGTCAAATTTATATAAAAACTAATTTCCAAACAATTTTCTACAAACTTTCTTTAATTTACGAATCCAATATTATGATGGAAGTTCTTTTTTTTCACCTGAAAAAAAAAAAAATATAATTTTTATTAATTTCTTTTTCCCATAACTTTTTAGACTTAGAAGAAATTTAGAAAACGTAGTTATTTGTATTGTTGTTTTTTGAGACGCCAGTTGAAAAAATTGTTTTTGTGTTTTGTGTATAGCCACTCTAATATGACCCTTCAAAAATCGGCACTCCCATATTACCATGACCAGATTTGAAATTTTGCACTCATGCAAAATTTCACCCTCCTGGGTTCCGTGGTGTAGGTATGCATAAAGGACACACATAAACTATGTTTTAAATGTATACAGATATATTTATGCAGAAGTACATCTCTCAAAACATCGTGGGTGTCTCTTCTAAATAAAATTACTTACAAATTACTAATATATGCCTTGAAGGGTACGAAAAAATCGTACTTCAGTATCGCTTGTTCGTCCATGCACGCATCAAATATTTACAAAAAAGAAACTCGTGTCAAAATACATCCATACCACACGAGTAGAAGACATTCTTTATATATTTAATCAATATATATTTAGGTGCATTCATATATATTTGAAAATATTATCAATTCCTCTCATGCAAAAAAAGAGTTTTATTAATGTACATTAAGATTGGTTTAATAGAATTAAAGACGATTAATTTTCAAGGAATCTCAATGCACATTGCACCTCATGTTTAGTGATATAAAATAGTGCATGAATATTACGACACTTTTCAATTATAATTTTAATATTATATATCTCTATAGTTAATAGGTAGAGATCAAGATTTTCTAAATTTTCTTCAGACCCCCTTTAAAAACCCCTTTTGCCACCGATAATATTCTTTAGGTATGCGTCAAAATGCTGCACATCCTTTGCAGATAATCTTCAAGTGGAGTTGATAACTTTCATTATTTGTGGGTCTAAGTCTCATAAATGATCAACATCGTTATCCATTACATATATGAATAGGTCTATTTTATTAATACAGGGGTGGGCAGAACATCTGGACAATAATTTCCACTAAGTTCAAGTCATAGTAATTTGCATTTTCATACAAAATTTAAAATATAAATTGAACCATTTGCTATTGTATCATTCACTATGATCCCCCTCGGCATTGATCACAAACTGTAAACGTGACATATAGTCTGAACTGGGCTTTATAACATCTATCTTGTCAAAATTCCTCTGCACAGAGGAATCTCAAGGAGACATGGTGATGTTCGTTTACCTTCCTTCTCAGCTCTGACCACAGCTAAAAATCACACCGGTTAAGGTCAGGGCTGTTGGAAGGCCACTCATCAACTTGATAACAACGTGGAACTGGATGTTTAGCTAATTTATGATAATTTTGGCAATATGACAGGGCGGTGAGTCTTGAATCTACATGAACCTTGTATTTGGTAGTCTAATAAATTCAGACTGATATGTTAAGTCATTTTAGATTCCATGTATGATAACACAAAAAAACTACTTATAAATATTTACATACTTTATAAAAGATATGATAAAAACTGGGGGTTTCAGAAACTTTTATAGGTGGGGGTACATCCCCCCCCCAAAAAAATCGACAATAATTAGTAACGCTATTGGTCTCCTTGCTCATGTCCTCCTATTGGTCATTAATGGAGTCCTTCAGATTGATTATGTTCGGGCGGGAAATTCTTCAGACCTTTGACCATGCAATTATAATTTAAAGTTAAGTGGTTTCAAGAGAGGGCTGTTAGGGCTTAATGTCTCTCACCTTAACTTTTTTCAGACCCAAACTGTGGGTATTACATCTGAAAGCTTTCTTTTTTTATGCTCGCTGCAGGCAAGCTGCTGCTTGACGAGGTAGAATTTCTGATAATAAATCTATGTGCAGATTTTTCTTAGCTCGATAAGTTCAGAGATGTTATTCCAAACGTCTCTTTCGGATCTCATTTTTTACGTGAAAGTGACGTGTGATGCAGGAAAACAAACATAAAATCAGAGTGACTGACTCAATATAAAGTTTAAAATTGGTTCACACATGCTTGAATGATAATAGTTGACAGAGTGTCAAATTTTCGTGCACAACCCTGGATATACCTAAGTATTATGTGATTATTATAAATAATAAAATGACAACATGTGGGTATTTTCCAACAAAAAAATAAAATAAAAGAAGAAATAATGAATAATTCATTTGGACAATATGCCTTAAAAGTAACAAATAAAATTTACCTCTCACGATCCTGTTATATTTCGTGGGCTCATATACAGCAAATCCCACGTTTCACTATAAATTAGTAAAATATTTATTTTGTAAAAAGTCATCGATATCTAATCAAAGGAAGTAATGTTTTGAGCTATTGAACTTTAATTAAACAAAATTCATAGTTTTTTTTTTTATAAGCAAACTAAAATTGTTAGGGATTGGATTGGGTTACAAAATTAACAAAAATGCATAATTTGTGACTATGAAAAAAATGAGAAATTCAGGATTCATGACTGAAACTTAGTAAATAAATAAACTGTTAATAAAAAAAAATCTGTTTTTAAAATTAAAAAAAAAGTAGGGACAATTGATTAATAAATAAATAATTATTGAAACTAATAATAAAGAGTTGAGTATATACATAATTAATTTAAAGCTCAAAATTTGAGACATTAGCTGTCACGTATTTTTCGAGACGAGTGCGAAAACTCTTACAAGGACGACAGATTTATTCTTTGTCCTTTTCGGTCCGAATTGTGGAGTAATTGAATGCATTGACAATTGAATGGCAGACTTGGCATGCCTTTCTCTAGGAAACATCTCAAAATAAGTAACCAAAGGATTTGGTTTGCTGATGAAGTGTCCCACATCGCCTTTGCCAAAAACCTTTCTAATTTTTTGAGATTATTTGGAGGTGTGACAAAGATTGTCATCATGTTGCTCAACATATGCTCCATTAGGATAATTGGTGTTAATCCAGGGATTGATCACGTCCTGGAGCACCTACATATGCGTATGGAGTCTATTCTTGGCCGATTGATAGGGAAAAAGTTGGTTGGCATGACTTTATCATCAGACGAGATACCAAAAAATTTTACTGAGGCTAGAAACTAGGTTTGGATGACAGCTTCCACTTCCTAAACTTACACAGCTATTCACCTGTTCCTATCGTAAGAGTAAGATAAACCATGATATGCATAGAATAAATCAAATATTCTTTGTTGTTGCTTCGACATCTTTTGAGTATGTAAATGCCACGTGTGAACCCTCTTGAGAAAACATAATGTTCAACAATTTATATGATAACAGGATTTGAAAAGTATAAAAAACCGGGTGGTACATGGAAATCTGAAAATTTAATAATTTAATAATCAATGCAGGTTAAGAGATTGAAATTAATTCATAAATCCATATATTAAGGCATAAACAATTAGTTAGATAAAAAACCAAAAAACTGGAACTCTATAGCTTACCTACAAGTCGAGAAAATGATACTTGAAAGGGATCAACGAATTTCCATTCACGTATTCCAAACAGTTGGGTGTCCTAAGGACCACCGTCAGCAAGTCCAAAACGTTGAAGAGGAAAAATGGACTCTCTCAAAAAGGCCAAACTGGACCCAGAGGAGTTAAAGTAAATATCACAGGATAATTCCCTTCAGTGCCTTATGGCCCATGTCAGAGTCTTGGGGTTTCGCGCCAGACTTTCTAGAGAGCTATCAAAAAAGTGTCCGGAAAGAGCCATGTAAGGGTGGAGGGACACCTTTTGACCACAGCTATGAAAGAAAACAATCTCCTCCGTTGTAAGACTCTTTTGAATGAGTTTTCAAACAGACCTCAAACCATGTCAAAAAACACAGCCAGCACTTAAAATAACCTCAATATAATCACCTATTCACCAAGTCAACGGGTTGTGCAATATGCAATTGTGTCCTTAAGGCAGATTGAAAATAGCACCACCCCTTCAAGCACCATAAATGACCTCTTTAATTTAGTAATACTTTTTCAATAGCAGCTTCGACGGTCACACACTATGTTCAACGAATTTTCTGCAGATGGGGAAAAAATCTAAGGATCCTTTGATGGGTTATTTTCATCTGAAGGTGCAACAAATTCTTAGAGAAATCACTTCATATAGGTATACTTTAATTGCTGGTAATTTTCTTGGCGGTATGTTACACGAAAAGAAGCATAAATTAATCTGCTAATTCTTGTAATTTGTAGAATTTTGGGAAAAGAGCAGCTTAGATGTCATAACGTTTTAGCAGATCTTGCAAGATTTTGTGGGAAGAAGGAAATAGAAACAAATTCTACTCCAAATCGAGCAAAGATATAAGCAGAAATTTCAATAAACTTTCTACGATGCCGAAACAGATATTGGATATTTAGCCCGATATCTTGGTCATTCGATTTTGAACCCCCATTGTTACTCTTTGTCTTTCAAGTTTATGCGTTATTATTAGATACTTATTTGTTCCCATCTCAAGAATTAAATAATAATATCAACAACTATTGAAATTAAAAGACCCTGTTCATATTAAGGAGAAGAAAAATCTACTTTCACTTTCTTGGACATATTTTATACACCTTTTTGTATGTAAGACTAAATACTTGCAGTATAATACTTTTAAGAAAATAATTAAAGTTTCGTGTATGATATCATGCACATAATACTACTCAATGTATTATAAGTTTGCAAATATATATACATATTTATTAATCTAAATTATTTAGTTGGTTGTAGTTTCAGTTTTTGCATATGGTTCAATAAAATTATATACCAACTATCATTATAAAACAAACTTTTCTCGTGTTTTTAACTTTAATAAATATACTTCAGTCGGAATTGGCATGATCAGGAATGTGGCATGTTAATTATTACTCTCTGTTATTCCTTGAACTGTTTGTTCACTACAGCTACTGAAATATTAGACCTAGAAAAGTTAATAAACTTTTATAAAACTAATGTCATGGTCTGTTTATGTTAGTATTTATCTGGGGTTTTACTTGAACTTCTTCTTCAAAAAAGTATTCAAAGGATTTATTCAGTGGAATATCTAAATTAATCAAGTCAATTGAGTCTGAATGTTTTAGTTATGTCTAATTTTTGATCTAAGAAATAACACTGTAGGAATGAGTTGTGTAGCTCATGCTTAGCATGCTATATTTACATATATATTATGGGCTGGAAACTGGAAAAGTACAGATTTGGGAATAAAAAAGAAAATAGTCTGTCATTCTTTAATTATAAGCATAATAAAATTATTTATATATCTTTTTTGATACATAGCTAATTTCAAATTGAGACATATTACTCTTGCAAAAAGAGTGTGTGATTGCCCTGGAGATAATCATTAATGGAAAAAGGGATCAACGTAGCTCAACGGAAAACGCACTTAGGTGAAATTATTGTGATGAACTCAATGTGCATAGGTTCGCACCCCGTTCGTTTCTAAAGAAGAGAGTATACATTATCCATAACGACGTTAAAGAAGATTCCTAAGGCAGATGAAGTAAATTTAATACTTTCATGTTTACAAATACATAATCA
Source organism: Lepeophtheirus salmonis (assembly GCF_016086655.4). Taxonomy (NCBI): domain Eukaryota; kingdom Metazoa; phylum Arthropoda; class Copepoda; order Siphonostomatoida; family Caligidae; genus Lepeophtheirus; species Lepeophtheirus salmonis. The sequence continues at coordinate 1,360,106 of NC_052141.2, read as the reverse complement.
GTGCAACTCCATCTAACCAACTAAAGGAACATTTAAAAAAAAAATGTAAACCATTATAAGTAAGGTTTTTTTCTTCACTACAGATATTATTTTAAAAAAAAAAGAGTAAATTCGAAGCTGTTATCATTATTATCTAATTTCTAAGGAGTGGACTTCCATTCCTACTACATACAATTGTTGTCAAAACTGATGGAGTATTTGTGTGAGTTCATAAAAGACGAAAATTAACCTACCAGATTTGTTGTGGTATTATAATTGTAAGTCCATATTAGACTTAGAGTAGAATTGAGGATCCACATTTGAGCAATTCTTGCCTATACCCTTGTTTATACCATTCTTCTCTCCCCTTCGTAAAAGTTACCTTCAGGTCTCGCTTCTAAAACATTTGTCAAATTGTCAGGGTTTCAAAGTTAATATTCTGTTTCTCTTTTTAACAATCCCAAAATGTGCCTGATGAGCATCACTATATATATAAATATATTATAACAGCAAAATTACGTCGTTCGTCGATCCTTAATAACTCCAGACAATGCATGGTACTCACTAGATGTGCGTTGATGTCTCGGGTCGAAATCGGAAAACCGATATATCAGGTGAAATATCCAATATCTACAACATATTGTTATAGGAGGAAATTCTAAGAAATTTCGATATTTGCTCTGATATTTAATATGATGCAATCAGAAAAAATGTTGTCCCTCAACAAACAAAGGAAAAACAAATAATGTTTAAAAAAGCCTCAAAATCTTTTAATTTTTAGACACTGAGTGTCTTTAAATGTTTATTCAGAGTTTAAACATATTCAAATTTTAAGCAGTTGTAAAAAAGTATTTAGAGGAAACAAATATTTCAATAGTACCTAAAAAATTAAATGTAATATTTAGTTTTCATAGGTAGGTAAAAAATGAGAACTTGGAGGACCTTAACAATGTTTTCATGACATTCTTTTTGAAGAAAAGATCAAATAAAATAAAATTTTATTATATAAACTAAAAATTTAATAAGAATGAGCACAGTTGTAACCTTTTACTTTTTGAATTTTGAATAAGTAGCTCATTTTTTGCGTAATATAATTTCTAGAGACAAGATTTTAATGTTTTCTTTGGAATACAGTGAGTTTCATGAGTGAAATCATGAGTTTACCGTGAGAAATAAATATGGAAAGAGTTTTAGATGGGGCATTGTATGAAAATCAGTGAATTACTTCATATTACATTATACAAAAAATAATTTTCTCACTCCATTTTTCATAATTTGAAATCTACAAAATTATCTGAGCGCAAATAACTCCACCTATCAAAACGCAAGAGAATATAGATTGGTTTAATTAGATTAGGTGTCATGCAAGAATTCTAAAATGGTGCAATTTGTCCAAATTGCGTAATTGGAACCAGATTTTTTCAAAAAAGATATATATTTCTTGTAAACTTTTGAAGAATCGTCATTTACTAATTACCTAATTATCCAGAACAATAATATAAGATATCTTGGTTATAAATTTGCATATTTTAGTATAAAATAATTACCCATTTTTAAAACTCTTAATGAAAAGTTATTTAAAATCAGAAACAAGAATACCAAAAAATTATCCAGTATTTAAATATATACTGAAAATATGGTGGATATATAAACAATAGCATCATCTATTTGCAAGTCTCTGGACTGTTTTACACATGTGCTATACCTATTAAAGGACCAAAAAAAATGTATTGTTAAAAATTTACCAAAATTATTATCATATAAGTTCCTAGTCTCATTTTTTGGATGCATCTTCCAAATAATAAACACACATTTACTCATATATACATATAAATAATGTATTTTGAAAACGGAAATAAAAATTCAAATCATCCCACAAAACTATTACCTTTTTGATTTCTGAGTTGAATTATTTGGAAACTATTTAATATCTGAATAAAAAACAGCTTCAGATGCCTCATATTTCTATATGAAAAGAAGGCATTAATTATAATAATGGGGATTATGTTAAATATGAAGAAAATGAGCATGAAAATATTTGGGTGAGAAAACTCGTGTTTTCAATTTATAATATTTTCTTAACATATCAAAAGAAATATATAAACTTCTAAGCATTCATTTATTAGGAAACAAAATCCTGATATTTTCCGTCATTCTATAGTTTTAAAATTTATTTATCTCAGGATACTGCTCTAGGAAACTTTTCCAGAAAATGATAAAACCCTTCTACATAAATATATCTACGAAATTAAATTAATAAATACCAGTGCACCAGCATAATTTCCACCTTTTAAAAAGCAATAAAACCAATTTTGAAAATCGAAAAAGTTATACTTTTGTTTCAAAATGATATTAGACAAAATATCGGGATTTTTTTGTAATTGTTTTTTCATTGAATCATGAGACATTTAGACTTTGTTTAAAACTATTGTATTTAGTCCTTTTTAGGATAAGGCTTCAAAGAAGTTGAGATGGATCTTTTTGAGTGCTCATATATAACTCTGTTAGTGCCATTGAATGAAAAAAATATCCAGCATTCTTAAGGGAAAAAATAAACTATATGGAACAATATAGCCCAGTGGACAACGTACTTGAAATAAATTATTCACTTGAACACAATGTGCGTAGGTTGGTGCCCGGTCGTTCCTAGAGAAGGAAATTGACATAATTTATATATATATATATATAGTCTAATGCCATACTTGTTTTGTTAAATAAAAATGTTACCCAAATTCTGAAAAAGCTCTCATAAATGAATACTTGGTCAAATGAATATTGCTTAGATGATATTCCCTGAAATGAATGCTCGGCAGCTGACACTTAACAAATTAAAAAAGTAACTATCATTGGGAAATGTTATAAGATTTGGAGCTAAATCTACTCAACCAAATTTTATAATACTAATTTAAATACCCGGATAACTTAACGTTGAAAATGACACAATTTTTCATATCCCGTTCCAACATGGCCAATATAGTGGCTACTACTCTTGTAGAAGCCCCTTCTAGTTATCTAAATCTTAAAAGTAGTATAAACTCAACGAAGATAAACTAAAGAAGATACAGGGGTAGATGCAGGATGTCAAGACTTGAACGAAAATTTAACTCCTTTGGCGGAAGCTACCAATAACACCCCTTAGCTGATGGTACATTGAGTTAACTATTAAATAAATTATAAAAAACAAGCCTAAATCAACTGTCTGATTTATTGTTTATTCCAACATTAAAAGCATTTTTATTGTTGTAATAACAAGCCAAAGTCGTCATAACGATTCATCAAATTAATTGCGAGTAGTTATGAGAAGAAGGAAATGAAGACAATCCTCACTCCCTATCTAGGATAATGGCAGGAATTAATCTGATGTTTATCAAGTATCTATGGTGGTAAATTAAGAACAGTTTTTATTAAAATTCCATATGTTGGGGAGGTTAAGTATTGTGCTACTTTTTTACATAAATACATACATTTTATGAATGTATAAAAAGTTCCCGGACGCCCTGGACAACGTATATAGAAAATACACTAGTTTTTACAATTTTCAAATGGAAATTTGGGTTGACAAAAGTTGATTTCAATCCGCGTTTGGTCACACTGGACCTGAAAGAACAACATAAACACGATTCAGAGTACTGTTGAGAGCAGTGCAGGAGAAATAAAAAATGTTTATTAATGTTATTATGTGGCAATGATAAAAGTATCATCAGTTGATTAGAGATAAAACGGTGAAAGTCATTTATATAACGAGAGTTTCTAAAACAACCGTAACTTCTTTACTTAATATATAAAGCAATGCAATTTTGACATGTAGGTCTTGCAGGTTATTACTAATTAGAAATTACATGGATCTCTAAGCAATGTTGCCATATATGTCTGAGGCTGGACGAGTTATTAAGTCACCAAGCAAGTATTTTTTATTGTAAGTAAAAATACCAAAATAAGTAATTAATAACTCTTTATTTATTAATAAATATTTTTTTTCTTCAAATATATAATCATTCATTTTAAAAGTTATAATTATAACAAAAACACACTCACACAAAAGGTATATACATACATAAAAACATACGTGGGATTTTAATTACCAAAGTATCTAACATGCAAATTTCTACCATAAGAACAAAAAAAAAACTATTAAGTGTAAACTAGGATTTCTCACGCTATCCCTAGGTCTAAGCATATATTCATGTGCTATGATTTACTTTTTATAACTCTTTTCACCAATAACAATAACGACAAGAACAAGAAAAGCCTTATTCATGCTCAGTGGCACCTCTTTTCAAGGTAATATATAGGTAATTATGAATGCGTAAATATGTTGTAAATGGAGCTATAAAATGAATAAAAAATGAGGCAGGGTTCTACTTTTTTTTTTTTTTTTTTTTTGCAAAATGAAAGGAATGGATTGTTGATTAATCTCTCTTCCCACTAAATATATTTTGGAAAGTGATTCAGAGTTTCTTAACCCTACCTTAGAGAACTTGGATATTATTAGTCATGAAAATTGTTTATATTTTAGGTATGCTAAAAAAAAGAAACCATAAATCAACATGCTAACCCGAGCAATTTAAAAAAAATGTTTTGGAGGAGAACAGCTTAGCTAGCAAGACATTTCATTAGATCAGATTCTATTTCAAGTGTACAAACTATCCTGACATCATCATCATCGATTTTGATCTTTTTAAAAAGGGTGTTTATCTCAACAAAATAACACTATGTCTTAAATTTCAGACAAATGCGAGCACAACGGTTTATTTAAGAGTTTGTGAAAATTTGGGCCTTTACGAAGGATACTTGAACTGCAGTGGGACATAACTCTCCTCAAACTCAACCAATTTCAAAAATATTTACTTAAAAATACACACCAGAGTAATTGTTATGAATTAATATTTAAAAAAAATGATATTTGTGCAAAAAAAAAAAAGACAGTGGAATCATCTTCATTTAGGCCTATAATTGCAAAAAGTGTGTAGACTTGACATGGAATGCCCAAGCTACAAACACCTGTGACGAGGAAGGAGGGGGGAGGGCAAGGAAATAAACCAGGACATTGATAAGAATCACTCCGAGTTCGAACTTCAATCCTCAATATATTTTTTTCTCTAAAGAGAACATTTGCAAATTTTGAACCGGTTTGAAAAGTATTTGGAGGGAGCTCAACCGTCTAATTTTTTTAAAATTTTTCTCTGTTTTAGAAATATTTGTGTTTTTTGTTTTTTTTTAAACCTCGATATACAATTTATTTCAGCCTTTTTTAATCGAACAACAGATTTAGTTTAATAAAATCTCTAATAAACATATTTAATTAATTTTTATAATAAATTTGAACTCATCTGTTTAGTTGGACTCTAATTGAAAGTAGATGTGACTTTTTTTTTAAATAAAAAGATTCCTTTTGTTCAATAATATGAATTTTAAAGCTCTTTTTTCAAATCATTATAGGTAGTGATGCAACTAGGGAGCATTTTAGGCATGCCTAAAAAAAAGAAACCGAAAATAAACAAGGTAATTCTTAAAATATGAATAATTTTTTGAAGAAGGACAGCTTAGCTATAACGACGTTTTATTAGATCAGGTACAATCAGTTGTCACGAGGGAGGAAGGAGAAAAGACGATCAACAAGGAAATTTTCTAGGATTACTCCTATGTTGATCCCAAATTCTACTCTGAGTCCAACATGGATTTACAATTATAACATCTCCATAAATCGTCATGGGGACTCTCCGTCTTTTATGGGAACACAAGAATAGTTAATCATGTTTTGAATATAATTGAATCTTTTCAGAAAAAGATGTTCAACTCAGGAATTATTATTCTTTTCTAAGGAAAAGAAAATTCATTCTTCAGATTACCAACTCCAAAATAATTTATATCTCTAAATATTAAGGAGATAAAAAATTCTTTTTGCTCCTTTAAATCTACAATACTATATAGCCAACACTTTACAGTATGTATGATCTTGAAACATTGAATATAAATTGTATACAATTCGATAGTTATCTTTAAATTTTTAATTGAGGTTTTGCTTAAAACCACATAGTACTTCTAACTTTTCTATAAAAAACTACTAATATTAGACTCTATAATATTATGAAAAACAACACGAACTAATATTTTAATTAGATCCTATATTGATACTAATTAATTTAGTAAGCAATGCTCTTCCATTGGGTCAACATATGATAAATAACAGAGCGGGGACACAAAAATTGCAGTAGAATGACTAAATTAGAAAAAGCGTCTTTTATATCAAGAAAAGACAAGATAATCGATGTAGCTCAATGGACAACGCACGCAGGAGAAATCATTCTTTTGAACTTAATGGCCGTAGGTTTGCGCCCAGTCATTCTTAGAGAAAGAAAATTTATGTTTATGGATTTCAGACAAGACTTTCTAGGTCAGATGGTGTATAATAACATAATGATTACTTATAGTTTATGGGTCCAAACTCCATCTTACCAAATTACCTAAATTATTTATATAGTACGTTCTCATTCACAAACAATAACAGTCTCGACACTTAGGCAAACAGATTGGTAGCTTTTGACAATGAAGGGTCTGTCCATGGAGTACCACGCTGTCATGATGACAGATGGGCTATAATTGAAATAATAATGAGGGCTGTAGAAAACGTTTTTCTACAAGACTGAAAAATCCAGATGGTTGAGGTGAGGCCGTAGGATGGCAGACACTAAGTCAGTGCTATTATTGCTGCAGAAGTTTTGATTATTCTTGGTTTGATGAGGTTGTAATGTATATCTTAATGTTGTAGGAGTCTGGATGGAGATGCTAGCCGTTTCTGCAGCCTTCCTTACATTGACACTAGCAATAAGACTATCGTACACGTGTTTCCTTTTTCTATTTTTGCTCTGAAATTTTTACACATAGAATCTGGAATAAAAACAACTTGTGTTTGTTATTGTTTCAGCTGTCGTTATTTAATTACACAAAGCCTCATAGTTAAAAATAACGGGTATTAAAGAGTAATTAAATGCCACTGCATGTTTTGGGTCCCCACTTTGTAGGAGAGGTTGATTTTAATAAAGAGGAGCAATGTGACCTCAGAAAGAGGCTGGAGAAGGACAAGGAAGAGCGTAAAATATATATTATAGTATACATATACACTAAGACATGTACACACACGATAGATGTGATAACCCCCTTTAACAAAATTAGAATTTATTTAGTCATTTGAACTAAGCTTGCATATGGTGCAAGTTTGGTGTTGATGGAGTTATCAGCATAGATACCTCAGGTATGACAAAGTATTTGATTATCATAAATCATTTAAGAGCCAGCTGATGATAACAAGGTTTTTTAACTCAAAAGTATCATATGTTTCGATTCCGCATTCTCATTGTGCTCTCGAAAATGTCCGTCCCTATAAATGTGGTCCCCACCTTTATTCATCTATTTTTTAAATCTTATATATGGGACATATTATGCCTTCAATTGTTCGTCGTTTTGGGTATATGAGTGAACCCTCTGCTAAAAGTTAATTGGCAATCATTTGTCACTTATCCTTCTTGTTTTTTTATAATAACCATTGTTTGCATATATTGAGGAGGGGGCATGCCATTTTTTAGATGCCGTTCTCGCAAATGTTTTTTTTTTTTTGCATAATTGACTTTTTTAAAAGAATCATTTATCAAGACTAAAAGAGTTTGCATCAAACAACCAAGGAATGAATAGAAAATTATTATTCAATAGCACAGTAATTATATACCAAAACTTTACCAACTAAACCATTTCAAACATATAATTAGCATTCATTTGGCATATTGGATAGTTATGTATGTACAAAAAATAAGCCTTGAAGCAAATATTTTTATTTGATAAACGAATTATATAGAGTCAACAACAAAAATGTGGTGCGTTGACATTAAAACAATTTGGAACAACAATGAAAAAAAATACACTTATAAATAAAAAATGTTCTTATATCATTTTTTATTTAATATATACGTGCATTAAAATAACATTTTATTTGTATAATTGAGTCAATTAAAGGTATATCATTCAAATTTCCAGGATGAGTTAAGGCACAAATTTTTTTTATCTCTAGTATAAAACCTTTATTTGATTATAGAAATATATATTGGCTTCAATAGGGCCCCTTTAAAATGAGGATTCGTTTGGACTACTTTAAGAACTCATTTGCGACACACACAAGAGGTTAACAAGAATAATTTATAAATAGAAATAGACTATAATTTGTCGAAAAATAAAAATGTAATCCACACTCAATTTTGAGAAAAATCATTATTCCTTGTTTTTATGTTGACAAACCACAAATCACAAAACTACATATTTATAATTATTTAACATAAACAAAATTTATCTCCCACCTTTATTTGCAGATGGCCTTTTTGTATGTGTAGGACGTGTTTTTCTTTGTATACATGAATTGTTTTAAAAAAATGGAAATTTATATGTTTTTAGAAATCCGTTAAAAAATAATGCAACATTTAATTAATAAAATCGATTTGAAACATCCTTTAACTCTTGGACAAAATATATATAAATTAATAAATTAGAGTTACTTTTATTCTAAGTAACCATCTATACGATATAAATAAACAATACTTTACTTTATTTGAATATCTTTTGTCATACATTTATAAAATTTACATATGCTGGTTATACCGGGTGGTACGTTGATATCCGAAAACTTACTAATTAATTAATTAATGAAGGTTGAGTGGTTGAAATTGATTCATACTTATATATGTTAAAGCATAAATAATTAGTTACAAGACAAAACAACCCTGAGCTCTTTAGCTTACGTACAAGACGACAAAATCACACTTAAACTTGTTCGACGAATTTCTATTAGAGCACTTCTAGAAGTTGGTCGTCTCCAGTACAACCGTGTATCCCGTCAGCATGTCCGAAACGTTGGTAGGAAGAACAGCTCTGTCAAAAAGGCGAAACTGACTCCAGAGGAGATACACAAAATAGCCCAGGCCAATCCCCTAAAGTCCATGAGAGCCCATGTAAGAGATCTCAGGGTCTCACAGCTATAAAAAATGTGTCGAAAGAGCCTTTTGAGAGTGGAGAGGCCACTTTTGACACCAACAATAAAATAAAACCTTCTCATTCATTGTCAGATTCTTTTGGATTCTTTCTTGACACTTTTGGCCCCCACTTATGGTTAGACACATTCTTGTTATCTTTATTCTTCACAATCCAAAAAGTAGCCTTTAGTTGGTCAAAAATGGCACGCTAAACTTTTTAATTATTAGCAGTACATGTATAGATTAATAATTGAAGGGATGAAGAACCCGATAATCATAAACTATTAAACTCCAGAAAGTTATATGATAAAATAATAATAATTAATAATGATTAGAAGCACCACAAAGACAAATATGCACATGGAAAGAGATAGTGCAGAAAAAGTGTTTAGTTATGAGGCCATTCACAACACCCAAAATGACTGTTTTGTAGGCAAGAATATTGACAACATCTCCTAGAAAACCAGGTGTCAGAAGCTACCGAATGTCATTGTTTGGGGCGTATTATGTCAGAAGGGAATTAGATCATCCTCATTTTAATTGAACACGGCGTGTAAAAAAAACGTCTAAAAACCATGATCGTTCACAAACTTTTTCCCTGGCTTCAGGAAGCATATGGTGATGATTCTTACAGCTTCAACAAAGACGGGTAAAAGACTCATCCTGCAAAGAGTGTAAAGGACTCGTGTTAGGCAAATTTCAAGGGCTTTTTGGGAAAATAATATGCTCCTAGCTGCCTTGACCTGAATTCCATGTGATACATCCATTAATCTAGGCTTATACCAAGCAACAATCTCCCATGAAAGACACTCTAAAGTGTGCCCTATTCCAGGAATAACCCAATATCTTTCAAGAAACTGTCTCTGCTGATCTGCCAAGTGCATTTTTATCTCCACCATGTAATCATCTATTAATTCATTCATATTACAATTTTATAATTTCGACAAAAGTGTATGTCAATTAATTATAGTAAATTAAATTTAGGGTTAAAACATATCTGCACAAAACTTATTATTAACCACTTGTTCAAAAAATTGTTCTGTATATTATTTAAATTAAAGAATTACTATATTTATTTTAATTTGTTTAAAATGAATAACTATCTCCAAAAGAGGGGTTGATTTTTTTGTTACTTCAAATAATCTAAAATTAAAGAAAGAATAAATTATTAAATAAATAACGGATTAAATTGAGGACAAGGCAATTAAAAAACATTGCTGAATCTATTTATTCAAGTGCAAAGAAAAAAAATCAAAATTCGGAATTTCCGTTTGCGTGATTGGTCCTAATCAATGTATTATTACCTGTTTTGTACGTACATAGGTAAGTAAATACATAGGTAGTAATTAATATTGTACCTATATAAGTACATACATAAATATAACATTTTTTTATAATTATAGAGTAGGTTTTGGCCAAATCTAAAAAGAATTAAACTTCCTTGGAAGGAAAAGATGGATGGTCCATTGTTCAGGAAGAGAAGGGGGGAAGAATTGGCATGGAACAAGGGAGTTTTTTTTTTATATAGGCCTGATTATTTTGTATGTATGTATAAATAGGTATTTAATATTGTTGATTTGTTATTTTATGAATATTTGATATTTTTGTAGCTGTAAGATATATTTATAAAATGGGAAACTAAATTTGGAGTAACATTTAATTATAATTTTCACATCGTTATTTTTAATTACGAGGTTTCGTTAAGCAACCAAGACCGAGCTGAAACAAAACTAAACAAGTTTGGTTTTTATACTACTTAGTGTAAAAATGTAAGGTCAACTACAAAAAGACAACGTGTTTGAAATCTCGGTGCCGAGAAGGCTACAGAGACCACTAGGATTTCCATCTGGGATACCTACAATATCAATAAGTACCTACTTTAAAACCCCATGCAACCAAGAAGAACACAAGTTTTTTATTTACAAATGCCTGATTAATTTTTCAAATTAATATTTTGTTCGACTTTAAGATATAGATATATACCGAGTGGTCCAATCAGAAATCAGAACACTTTGAATTTTAAACTTAAACAAGATATGATTTGTTAATTAAAGAAATAATTTAAAAAAAATCAATATTATAAATAGGTGCGTTTGAGCTCTCTTAATCATCAATGTAGCTGCCCTTAGCGGCAATGATGGCTTCCAGGCGGTGAATATAGTCCTGTATCATTGTGTTTCAGTACTGGCTAACATTGTTGTTGAGGATCTCAGTTTTTTTATGACGGGAAATGCAGGACTTTTCCCTCCAAATGCACCCATACGATGTTATTTAGGGGGTTGGCATAAGGACTTTCATTGTTGGTGTCAAAAATGGCTTCTCTACCCTCACAAGGCTCTTTCAGATTTCAATTGACCAACTGGTATATAGCGGGCGTCCCAAACTTACAGTAGCCTGTAATTATGATTTTATACCCAAGCTTTCATTATGCAGCCAAACGACTGCTGAAACACAAATAAAAATGTTTTGTTTTTATTCCATGTATTTCAGTATAAAAATGTTGGAGCAACCAGAAGAAAGACAATGCTTATGCCATCTTTCTGCACCATTGACATCAGTACCAAAAGACTAAAGAGACCGTTGACATCTCTATTTGACCTACATACAACATTAATAAGTAATAATATTGTGACTATTGATCTGCCTCTATGTGACCTTCCTTCTTCACTGACCTCAGCCTAACAGTTTTAGAAGATTTATCTCAGAGGATAATGTATGCTGCACTTTGTAAATAAATAATAAAACAAATGTTTTCTTTGTTAAGTCCAGCCCATGTGTTAGGAATGTGAATTTTGATTAATTGAAGATAAACGTAAAAACAACGCCTTTAATAGTTGGAAATATAAATTAATTTCAATCATTCAACCTTAATTAATTATTTAATTAGTAATCTGCTGATTTAAAAGGATCACCTAGTAAAACCCTTGATAAATCCCCGGAAAATATGATACCAAGAGAAAAACATGTTTCCTGACATCTAAACCGTCTTGTTCCTGTCAAAGGTTATGTTTAAAATGTTAGTGTTGATGTGACTGGCGTAGACTAGAAGGCAGCCTCCTTTCTTTTGGCTTTCATTTTCTTCTTAAGATAATTGAGTCAGACCCAAACACCTGACCTTACTTCTAAAAATAAAGCATCAAAAAGTTCAAACCGGATGTTTACAGGCTTTACCTATGAAACCTCTTAAAGGTGCATTTTAATATCACATCTAGCACGCAGTATGCCCGTTTTGCACTCACTACTGAACATTTCTTAAGGATTGAAGAAGTTATTCCACTCATAACAGGAGCTTTATTCAATTTTTTTTTTTTTTTAATATAATTTTCAAAGTTCGATAATTAAAACACTACAACTTTTTTACACCCGTTTCATTTTCCCCGTTTATAAGACTTTCCTTCCAAATTCACCAATATATTTTTTCTATTTTATCTAACTCTACCTGAGCACTTTCGATCTATCTATTTTCTTCACTTCATTGTTTACTTTATCTTCTTTCCTATTCTTCTTTTCAAGTTTGATTGGCCTTTTAGTACATTTTTGGTGAATTTAAGATATCTTATATAAGGCATCTTCTTAGTTTTTTGTATAATATTTTTTGCCAAAATATGACTTATTAGAAATAGTTTTATGTACGTGTAGTTGAAAGTCCATACCGTTTATTTTCGTTTAAGTTTTTACTAAAGTTTGAAAAACAATCTACAGTGTAAGCTTAAGAATGAAGCATGGTGTAGAATTGAATTTGAAATTCATTAGATTTTTGAAAAATTAAAATTATGTCGAATTGTTTTATCAGTCAAAATCAAACATTTTTTACTACTTTTTTCGTCGAAGTGTCCTCGAAAAAGTCTATGAGCTGTTTTTTACTTTTTATTAGTCTTTAATTCCAAATAAAACCCACATTTCTAGAAAAACATTAAACTTTATAATAAGTTCATGATAATATAACTTGTTAGAAACTAAAAAAAAATGTCGTTTCTAATTTCAAACTATAAACATAATATATCATATATACAACTGATAAAGCCATTATTATTAAACCTGATGCATTGATGCATTTCAAGCCAAAAACTTTTTTATAGAGATAAACTTACAAAAAAAACAACTTTGAAGGGCTCTAAGAATAATAAAACCAGAGCATTTTTTCGACAAAAAATGCTCTGCATTTTTTTGTCATTAGTAAAGTAAATAAAACAAGGAATGTAAAATTATCCTTTATGTTTTAGTCATTTTCTTTTAGGTGCTTTAAAATATGTGAGCAGTTAACGCAAAAACAATCTTGAACCAAAATTAACTCATTAAGTCACGGAATCAAAATAATATGGCTTTCTTATGAAAACTTTATTATTTTAATAAAGTAACAATATTTATTATATCGTGACCGGTGATTTCATTCCAGTAAGCTCATTCCCTCTTTTTTCATCCTTAGTTTTTTAATTTCTGGTAAACTTCATCTCCCAATATTTCATTCCCACTTTATAGAGGGATATTAAGTTACGTCATACGGTCATATTTTTTTTTTTTTTTTTTGCGTAGGACTGTAAAAAGAGACCTCGAAAGTCGGTACCAATGACTAGTGATGTATGGGAGACGGATATAAACGATTTAAGGTGTATATGGATTAAAAATGAAGTCATCATATATCTTGAATAGTGAGTAGGAATGGAATCCCGATTCGTGGATATTCTTAGTACCTTGGTAAGTAGAAGTAAATCCCCCCCTTACTCTTCCCCTACTATCGTCAATAGCAATTCCTTCTCAACCATTTCATCATTCCTTTTTCTCTTCTTTTCCGCGTCTTACAGTTCTGATCTACGTAAGTAATAAGCATATTTGCTCGGGCCCCTCACTCCCTTCCCCGGGATCACCTACTCTTACCTGTTTTAAGTTCATTATCTGGATTAAAACTGTATGCCGTTACTAAATATCCATATTTAAAGTGCAAATAAAATGTATGAGTATGAACTTTGAATGAAATATTTATTTAAATAATGTTGGAAAAACATTGTAATTATATTTAAATTCATTTATATTTATTTTATTTTGCGTTTTTAAGTCAATTCATAGATGAGATAGACACTAATTTAGAAGAAATAGCACATGCAACAACTGTTTTTCCTTCTTTAATTTCTAAGCCTAATGAGTGATGTTTTTATTAAATAAAGCCTTATGAGATAGACCAACTTTAACTTGTACAAAACATATATATATATATTATAGGAATGGTGTGCCACAGATTAGTACTGTAAGGATACTAAAACTTTTATATTTTTGAGGCCTGTATTTTGAGAGATAAAATTTCAGGGATTGACATCCACTGATTTCACATTGGATGTCCACAGCACGTCTAAAAAAATATTTTTCATTTGACCTTTTCGAAAGTTCTTATATCAATCAATAACTTTAAATTTTAATGTTTATTGATGTATATTAATTTAACAAAAAATAAGAGAAAAAATTTACCCCCCCCCCCACAGAAAATGGCAATTTCTTTAAAACTATAAGGCCTACAAGGCAACATACATCATTTAAAATAACGTATATTTATTTTTCAAATGATGTGATATTAGTTGGAATTAAACTTCTGATTTACCCTCGATATTGGGATGAAGCTGATTTGGTATAATTAACGGATTTAAAATTCAATTGCATGCTGTGACCATATACTAAATTTTATCAGGCTGAATCTTCAGCTGAGGGGGAAATCTGTAAGATACTAATAACTGTACCATTGTTGGCTCATTGGGTCATACTCGGATGACACTTGGACCTTTAAAGTTATTATTTTCGAGTTACGTTTAAAACACAATTTATAGAACATTCATTTTAAGATTAGACTCTCTCATAGCACGCAATTTTAGTTGTCTTTAACGTCCCAACTATGTTGACTACTGCTGAAGAGGATGTTGAGGGTGTTTTCTTCACTGAGACCACTATTTTTGGCCTATCTGTTCTTATTGGACGGTCCGCCAGACTATGAATTGAAACTATGCCTTCTTCTAGCTCTACAAGTTCCTCCACCTTGGCATTAGGGTCCTAACCACATCTTCAGCCTTACAAAAATCCTTCACATTGTTCATGAAGCTAGTCACATTTACGTTGTATTTCCTGTTTTGCTTCTAATTTAGCTAAGCTCTCTCTAACTTCAACATAAAGAACCTCCTTATTATTCTGTTTAACGAATTCGGACTTTTATTTACATTTGTATTTAATGCAACCTTTAATAAGTTAGGTCTTCATTTGTGGACTCGTTAATTTTCTGGGTTATAATAAAACACACTCTACACTTATACTTAATTTGACATCAAAGACATGAACAAAGAATATATAAGATCATTCGTCTCGAAATCCAAAAATTGAATTTATAAACAACTTTAAAATCCGCAAGTTCATCGCTCTTGGCCTTTTCCAACTATGTACATAAAATAACCATAAGTGCATCTTAATATTTAATCATGAAAATATTTATCCATGCACTTTTTAGAAAATGACAACAAATGCCACCATCTGTGATTTCATATCTGACTAATCCCTTCACATAAAAACCTTTTAATTTATTAAGGAAATAAAATTGAACAAAAGTAAAAAGTTGTTAGTTGTGATGGCGAAGTATATGAATTACGGATGATGGAAACAAAAGTTGACTAAAACAGAAATAATGTCCTTTCTTATTTTTTAAATATTTAAAAAATGTTGAATAATTTCTCTTCTTGAAAAAAAAGTTTGAATAATTAATATCAGTCAATATTTTGTTAGTTGAAATTACATATTCTAATGACTTTGAAATTTAAAGTTTACTTTGATATTTTCTACCATAATATATGCATCAACGTACATATACATCTTGAATTTTCCTTGTACTCAATAACAGGGGCTCTCAACCCTTTGCAACTATAGGCACACTTCTTATTTTGGAAACATTTCCGAGGCAAACCATCCGATATAAATGAGTACAAAATCTAATGTGTTTATATAACGAAATAATAAAATGAGCCATGGATATATGTTATACCAATGTTAGCAGATGTAATGACCAAAGTAGATATTCTGCTTACTCTCAGTAAGACACTTGGGCTAGCCTCTGGGAAATAATGAGATAAAGCTGTGATGAGATAGGTGAGAAGGTGGCACGCAGAGTAGCATTCAAAGGTTCTTTTAGTTTATTACTGCCTTGGATGTTGCGACAGTTTTAAGGGAAATCCATGACACACATAAATATATGGTGGTGAAATGCAACATAAATTTCATAGCCCTTTTTTACAGAGAGGGATATCGACTAACAACAAGTGCCTGCCCGTGGCTCAGCCTCCTTCATTAGGCATTGGTTTTGCAGCAGCTGGTACATAAATCTTTTTTTTGGTTTTACCTTGTCACTTTGTCACCTGGAAACTAAAGATTTTTTTTTTTGTTAAGGTGGGAGTGAAATTTATGGTAGAGCTGAAGTAAGACCCTTGTTAATATCAGTTGCATATTATATGGTTTTTGGCGGAAAAAAATGAATTCCTCCGATTAATAGGAGAAACCTTCTACATTTTAAATAGCGTTAATGAAGAGAATCTATTTTAATAGTATATATATTCGAACATATTTATTTTATCATGCACTTAATAAATCAATTTACACCAGAGATAGGTGATAATTCTTCTTTGAGAAGTAGATGCTAACACACCACGACTTATTAAATAATCAACAAAAAAGAGGTCGGAACACACTCATCCACCGTTTTTCCTTTTCAAAGGGCTATACTTAGTTTTTTCTTTACAATCATCCCCTCTTTACTTTTAGCATTGATCAATATTACTCAAATTTTAAATCATATTTATTTATTTAAAATTATGATTCTTTGACTACACAGGACTTCCTTCAATTTACACATTGCATATTATTTAAAAATATAACACTGTGTACATAAATTATTGAATATGGGATTATTCAAATACATTTTACTTTATAGATATGTACGGATCAATGGATATGTTTTAATGTTGTAGTGATTAGTTGACATACCATATCAAAAATGATTTTAAATGGGAAAATTACAACTAATTAAATAAAGAAAAAAAAAAACAACGAATGGCCACATAATTTTAAATCAAATATACTCTAAAAAATAATTAATATTAGAGGGGTCGTTTTCTATTCGCCCAGTTACTCAACCGATGAGGGTGCCATTAACATAGGACCTCTCTCGCACTTCGTTGGATCTTATGAGGAGTCTATTCAGATCAATATGTATGCAAGTGTCGTTACTTCCTGCTGTGTAAAGAGTAAGTAGTATTACACTCTGATTAAATTCTCTAATTTAATGTGTAATCTGTTTTTTAGATGGTGACATAAAAAGCTCATACCTAATCGTTATTGATGATTCGTAATATTCCTTCAGAAATCTAGAGATCATTTGCACCAAGTGAACTACTTTGTACAATTCTAAAAAGGATGTCTGTAGTTTGAACTTATTGAATGTGCAGCCTCTCTCTGTATCTTCACCTCTAAATTTATTCGACAAATGGGTTAAAGTATCCATTATTTAACAGAACACATTTTCTTTTATGTCTATGAAAGTGTTGCAAAATATTTTATTTCACATTGTGAGAACATCTTCTAACAGGTTACATCCTAAACAAAGAAAGTAGTGTTTACGGGACTAATCAACCAGTGAATCACTATTTGTTTTTGATGGTATTAAATTAAAATTATATATTTATTTATTGTTTATCAAAAGGAAAACTTCTGGACTATATTCGTTCTGAATTTTATTCCATATAAATTGAAAAACCATACTAATTTATACATGTGGCCCGTCAAAACAAAAGTAAGCTGGAATTATTTTTCCCAAATTTGAGTCTGAATTATGTACATTTGTACTTTTGGAGGAATTATTGTCAACTTTTATCAACAAAAGAGTTCTAACATATTATACTCAGAAATCCTCTATCTTATTTTTTCTTTTTCTCTAAACCTTATAGTATTCTTTGAAGACTAAAAGTGAATAAAAACAAAATTAACTGGCAGCAAGAATTCTTCTTAGAATTTTATGATCCTTCTTTTTTGTTTATAATGAAATAATCGTTTATTTATAAAAAAATTCCTTTTTATATCAATTTGTTATTTTATGGCCACAATGGCCTTGAAGTGCAAAAAAATTGTTATGAGAACACTCTTTTGAGCCTTAAGAACGTACATGAAAATTTCCATTCACATATCAACGCACAATTCTTATTTCGATAATATATTAGTCTGTTCCGAAATGATTGAGACATGTTCGTTTGACGGGAAAGGAGAAGATCCACCAACATCTGTTCTCAGGAATTTTATAGTTGAAAAACATTCTATTCTTATTCAGATACTAAATAGCTAATTCTTATATACCACATTTGTTCATGTGTCTCCATTTGTTGCTAAAATGGAGACTCGCAATTTCCACTCGTACATTTTGATACACTACTAACTGGGCAAAACAGTGTCTGAGATCCACACCGATCTGACTACCGTTTAACATGATGCCTGCCGTAGGAGTGCCAACATCTTTCGGTGGACTGTTGAGATCCAGGATGGTAATTTTAAGCTCGAGAATTGTGTTTCATTATGACGTCCTGGAAGACGACGACACACAATAACAAGAACATGGCAAAAAACAAATCCTGATAGTATTCTCTCTCTCATTCAACAAGGATGAGTGATTGAAGTCTTGTAAGGCCTTGGTTAAGCTATTCCAGGACCATGGGAAGCAGTTTTGGGAGTCCCCCCAGTTTGTATAGTACGATTCCTGGTTCTTCTGGGACAGTAGTGAGCGGAGGGATGTCAGGGTAGACTTCAAAAAGCGGTGTTCAGCT
This sequence comes from Lepeophtheirus salmonis, assembly GCF_016086655.4. Classification (NCBI taxonomy): domain Eukaryota; kingdom Metazoa; phylum Arthropoda; class Copepoda; order Siphonostomatoida; family Caligidae; genus Lepeophtheirus; species Lepeophtheirus salmonis. The sequence goes on along the minus strand of NC_052141.2, from coordinate 1,341,283 downwards.
GGTGATGAAGTAAGTGAACCAGGAAAAACTCCCAGTCAGATGTCGAAATAAAGAACCCTAAAGAGCTGGAGGACTCTGTGACATAATTGAGTACTTTTTTTAAACTTTTGAATGTAATTTTGTTTCTTACTGGGGCTTGAGATCGCCTTCTGGGACCATTTTCCGCCTAGGAACACTCATTTTTTAATAATCTTCTAGTACTGTAAGCTCATGGTGGCAACTGAGGCAATTTTATTTTAGCAATCGACAGCTGATTATGTGTTCCACAAAATTGCTTTCGGAACAATGAAAAAAAAAAATCTTTCCCGCTCAAAATTTCCATAATAGAAATGAGTAAATAATAACAGATATTCTGTTAGACACCTCTTCAATCAAATAAAGAGTATAAGCTTAAATTTCAATTATTGGGTATATTAAGTCATTCCACAGCTTTGGATAATAAGTATTTAATATTTGGACTTACACACTTTTAAAAATTATTGGATGACAAGTAATACCAATCCGCTGAAATTGCATAAAAAGATTTTTCCATTAAGAATACTTTGTCTATCATGATTGAACTGCAAAATAAGCTGTCATTTCTTTATATATCAAAAAGGAAATGTGCTTTCGGATCATGGACACATTTAAAAGCACAAGGGGCATTTATAAAATCCTAAAAAGTTAATGGAACTCTGGAAGTGCTCAACCAAAGCATCGTAAAAGGAGATTTATTATTTTAAGAGCCCCTGAAGTCGTTATATCTGTAAACATCAAAACAGTGTTCAATCAATAATAAGATTGTTCATTCAATAGGAAGAGTCTGAAAACAATGAGGAAAATTGCATAGGAGAAAATGAAGAAGAGTTACATTAGACCCAGACCGTGACATCAACTTTCCAAGGATTCCAGAAGGAAAATAAGATTAATAATTTTAATTCCTCCTTAAAAAATTAAAACTAGGTTGAAATTTGGTTTTCTGTGACGTAAAGCTTTTTATTGTGAAGTCCTTTACAAATAATCAAGGATATATAATTCTAATTGAATATATCTCTAAGGTTCTAGAAAATAGGAAAATAATAACTAAACGTGTCAAACCTCTATCTGTCATAATCTGGGAGGCAATTTCATCCAAAAGGAAGATATTTCCACTGATTTTTATCAATAAAGAAGTAATACTCAATTTCCAAGCCTATATAAACATCATTTTGGAGCCGGTAGTAAATCCTTGGTTTGTAGAAAAGTAAAAAAGGAATAAAATTATGCTCTTGTATAATTTTTTTGCACCTAGTCAAACCTCCAAAAAAAAAAAATTGGTTTGACAACGTAAACAATTTTGTTGTTACGAAATATGGACGCCTTGATACCAACATTTAAATCGTATGGATTATTTTTGCATAGGGATATCTGGTGAAGCTATTATGATTTCAGCTGATTGAAACGTCCTATTGAAAGGGACTTAAACAACATTCCTTAAAAATATATTTGTCACTACTACAACGCTATAAAAACCGTTTGGAGGCTCTATTTAAAAAAGAAAGTGGATATATATTGAATAAGTAAAAAATATTTCTTATTTATATATCAATAATAAATAAAAAACTAAAAGAAAACCTTTTTTGGTAGACTTCAAGCTTGTGCTTTATATTTAATAATATGTGTGCACGATTATTGTCCACATACTGTCCACTTACTAAAATATGAACAATATATAAAATAATGTATAAAGTTTTTCATGTGTTTTTTTTGCAGAATTGTTTTTGTAATTTTTAAGTGCATGAAATATGATGTTCAATAAACCAATATTTTTATGGTGGGGGGCAAAAAACGTTTGAGTAATGTGCTTTTAATTTAATTTTTTTTTAAATTATCCCTTCACACACACTCTTACAGAGTAGTTTGTAACTTGCACAACTCATTAGTTCACAATTATAGTTAATCATCTCTGGAATGTTTCTCAATTTGGTAGTTAAGGATTTGTGTGTACGAAATTGGCCGTCGATTATACCATTTGTGTCTGAAAATAATATCATTGGCATCAAGAACGTTGCTAGCTTTCTCAAAAATTATCAACACATTAATCTAATCTATATATATACCGGGTCGTGCACTAATCAACGTGAGCAAACTCTTGTTCTTCCTCAGTCTCAATTAAGTCAGACGTGATAAATTTATTAAAGACATTTATTAAGCACCCAATGACAGATATTATTTATGAATATTACCTCCATTGCTGTCAATGACGGCCTTCAAACAGCCATGGAAGGGGAAGCACACTCTGGCAATGTAGTCTCTTCTCATGAGCTTCCACTGATGTTAAAGAACATCAGAAATTTCTTTTTTTATCGATTTACAAGCAATAATGGAGAGCTTTGAAAATAGTAATTTATGTATTTTTTTATATAATAATATAAAAAAATTAAATTATTAAAAAAACTTTATTGTACAATAACTGTCAAACATAACCAACAAGTAATTTTAACAATATATTCCAGTTTTTAAAAATTGTATTATAATAATAATCATCACTATATTATACACAAATTTCCTTATTTGGTTAGGTTTTCCGGTTAAAAATCAAATAATTAGATACTTTTTAGAACATTCTATATAAATAGTAGGTTTATTGTTGAATTAATATTATATTAACGTTTTTTAAATGACAATACCCTTCGTTTAATTAGACTCTTTCCCGTTGTTCCGATCGTTTATAATATGTATCCATATTTCTCAGTAGTTATATTCTTAATTGGCATATAACTTTTTTGAAGTATTGATGAAGCAAAGTCTTTGTAAGTTTCTTAATCTCTTTATGAAGTTCGAGCAAGCAATTAAATTGAACAGTCACAGTGTCCCATATTTTAGATGAAGATTTCATAAACATTTAATCTGAATTGTAACAATCATCAAGTAATACAATAATTCACATTAGGGAGCTCGTAAATACCATAAATCTGATAACCTTCAGCAAAGGATTTCTCGTTTTTCCTTAAGTTTTACTTCTATCCTTTTTTGAAAAAGTTAAAATGTCAAATTCAAATTATTAGGAGATTATCTATCAAGAATTATATTGATATGAGGCTTATGCCGAGTCAATGATGGGATCAACAGTAAAGGAAACGACTTAAGGAGTTGCCATATGAACGTAACGTCTTAAAAGTATTTGGATCCATGCCCAAAGGATGAAAGTTAGGTTTTGGAATGAATGGGACAAGGAAAATGACTTAGGGAGAGTGATCGACAGGCTTATTTCATTTGTGGGGAGGGAAACCATCCCGCCGGATCACTGGAAAATCCCTATAACTTTATGAGGCTATATATGATTAGAATATGATATATCTTGGCACGCTCATGCTGATAACTCTTCCTCAAAAAACCTCCATGTGTTTGATAATTTATAAAGATACCGTAAATATAATCATATACGTTGACGTTGTAGTATATAAATAAGGAAAACTTGTGCACTAATGTTCCTGAAATGTATCCAGCTACATAGACTATTTTATCCCTCCTTGATGAATTTTAAGGTCAACAAAGACCATCCAAATGAATGAGGGATCAGATTGGTGTTGTTCATTTTTCCCACATTTAAGTCCGTCTCTAAGGAGGGGGATATCTTCCACCACTAGAACTAAGGAAATGCACTTGCTCTGTTGGAGTAAAATATGACATCTTGAATCCCATATGACAACAATGAAGTAGATACTTATCCATCTCGTGATTTGACGAAGAAATAAGGACTCCGAATACTTCCTGCCGTACAGGAACTAGTTCCTTTACTTTTTACGAGTCACATACATGTAATTAATGGCATTATTAATAGTCCTAAGTATCACAACAGTCATAAATAATATCCTTTGAATAACAACTGATATGGTGAGCTACAGAGGTTGCGTCATACGGAATATGATTTGTGTTTTCTTTCTTTCTTTCCATCTCTCTCAAAGCTGTTCACAGCTAATCTAATAAATGTCATGATAGCTAAGCTCCTCTACTTTCAAATATTCTTCAAATTGTCAGGGTTACCATGTTAATTTTCGGTTTCTCTTTCTTTTCTTTTTTTTAACATACCAGCGGACATAGAATAATCATTCCTGATTATAATCCTAACCCGCAGGCAAGGGGTCAACACATTAAAACGAATATTCTCATTGTGATTTCCCGCTCCCTCTTTGGCCCGATCAACACAGGTAACTCTTTACTAGTTATTACCAAAAATAAGTTTTTTTCTATAGGTCGTGTACAAATAACAATTTCGTTGAAGTAGTAACTTGTATAAGCAGAAGTTGTACAAGTTGCACCAAAAAAATGTGAAGAATGATTTTAAATGAAGGATTTAAAATAATTGTGGTTAGGATAATACAATAATTGAAAATTCCACAGAGTGCTGTAATGTTTGACTATTTCAATACGAATTACTAAAATACAAATATTTTGCAGCATATTATCAAGTTCAAATGTCCATATTTATATTAATTTTAAATATATATTACCCAGGTAATTTGAATAGATCAAAACGAAAAGATAGTATCAATGTTTAATTGATTATTAGAATGACCAATTTTGTAATTAAATATTGCATTTTAAGATGAAAATATTGGAATTTTTAAAATATGTTGACACAGTTGTAATTCTTACAGGCATATGAAAAAGTAAAAGTATTATTTGTACAAAATAAAATTACTTGCTGAAACCGACATATATGTGGTTTGTCACCGTCAAAGCAATCATAAACAAACAAAAAAGTAGAAAATACAGCCAATATTTCATAGACATATTATTGTCAGTTTTGGGATTTATATTCAAATTACTGAGATGAATTAAGATTTTAAGAGTTTAAAAAATGGTTTCAACCCTTTATTTGATTCAAAATACTTATATTTGGACAGATATTACCTCTTTTTAAAGTATCAAAACAAATAATTTCTCATTTTTTAAAAGTGGTTGTCAATTTGGGTTACTTTAACTACAACTTACGACTCACCCAAATGATTAATCAGAATAGTTTGTGGGTATACATTGACAAAAGTTATTTGTATAAAAAAAAAAAAAAAATTTACAATCAATTTAGAGAAAAATCGTACAAGTTAATTTTTGTGTTAACGGTTCACATATCTACAACCCAATATTTCAAAGACAATTTAAATCAACTGCTGGCTTTTTATTCAAATTACTGGCGTGAGTGAAGATATCCAAGAATTGGAAATATGTTTAAAATAAATGAGCCTATCTAAATAGGTTATTTTAATTTTTCAAAATTAAATCTAATAATTTAAAAATAAACATGTCTCCAAATCATTTAAATATTCTAACATGTAAATGATAATTACACTGGATTTAGGTTAATTGTTTATCCCGTACTTATCGGGGTCCTAAGGATCTTCTTTTCAGATCTAAAAAAAATATATATATAATAATTTTATTTGAATTTATTAAGACAATCACACATACGCAGAGACATTCACGTTTAATATATTTGAGTATAGGCTTTTTATTTAAATAACTGTGATGAGTTAAGAACCTAAGATTTTTAACCAATGATTCAAATTCATGTTTGGTTTGAAAGACTTATATTTTCATCGGTATAGCCCTTTCAAAAGCATTAAATCAATCAATTTATTATTCTTTTATTGTGACAATCGATTTTGGCTACTCTAACGACAAGTGATTGTTCGATCATAGGATTAATAAAAAAAATTTGTTGATACAAATCGACCATATTTGCTCGTATTAGAGTACAAATATATCCGGCACTCAATTTATCGCAAATCATTATGACAAGATGTTGTGTTGCCAGACGTCATAAATACATACAACTTAAAATTTCATAAACAATTTAAAGTCAATTATTGGCTTCGTATTCAAATTTGTAGGATCACTTAAAATACCCCAAAAATTTAAGATATCATTTGAAACTTTTACTAACTCAAAAGACTTATATTTCCCCGGATATGGCTCCTTTTAAAAACATCCCAGGAATCGATTTCTTATTTTTTAGCGACTTTAAATGCCATTTACGACTCTCACAGAGGATAAATAAGAAAAAAAAATTTTTATAGAAATTCAGAATAATAGATTTTATATGAGAACAAAAGTAATTTGCATTCGATTTGACACAAATCTGTTGATAGACTAGTTTTCCTGCGAGATTGTTAATAATTTATTTATTCGAAATGCTTTCTTTCTTTACCTTTCGTTAAATTAGATTAACAAACTTTTGAGTACAAACTTACATACATAATATGTATATAGGTTCATGCAATACCCGAAAGCCTTACTCTGTTCATTCATCTTCACACACTTATTCTATATACTATATATATATATAACTTTTACCATTTTTATTTTTTTTCATTTATATGCACCAAGGGACACATTTCTTACTTGAATTTTATGGACATAAAAACTTTTTCATACAATAAGATTTTTCTATGTCTACATATATACAAACACATTTATGTATATTACACGAAAAATAGAACAAATTGAAATGTTCAAATGGTATTCATGTGTCGACAAGGGGGGCTTACTGCTGTTGAGTCTCTCCCCATACATACAACATACAATATTAGGTTATAAGATCCCTCTATTGTTTAAATTATTTTATAATGAAAGTCTGTATGAAATATATAGATATGAAACCTGATACGTATATCCATAAAAATATTATTAGAATTTGTTAAGGGTCAAAGAATAATTCCACTCTAAAAAAGAGAATTATAAATCAACTAAAAGATATTAAACTTAGCTTTGGATGAACAGACAAGCATTGGTTTAATTGTACAGGTAGGGATATTAAATCCAGAACAAATTTAGACATCATTATCTTGGAAATCCTGATATCTATGTTTATGAAAGGTGTCTCATCAAATTCAGCTGACAAAACGGGATAGAAAAAAATATAAGAATCCTCAACTCATAATCCTATTCGGAAAGAGACGTGATGAAAATCGTGTGTATAATGTGTACGCTAAAAATAACAACCGAAAATCAAGATGGTAACCCGGAAAATTTGAGGAATGATTTGAAGGAGATCAGCTGTTACAAGAGAGGAGTGGGAGAAGAAAATAAATAAGGACATTTTTTATATTTAAATTGTAATTCCCTTCCGAGTTTGGGAAGAAAATATGAATTGATTATATCATTGAAATTTTTAGAAACTCCTAACATTGTTTTATTATCTGACACGAAGTGCAGTTTAAGGAATCAATTTTGCTTGCCAGAATGCTACTCTTCCTATTCCACGTTAGATTGGTCCCTTTTTTTTTAATCAATAGTGAAACACCCCTTTTTGGAGATTCTGTTCAGCGTACAAGGAATAGTCATCCTCGAGCTACAGCGTCCCTCTCTTTTATGTTAAAGACCCACGGGTTGTATAACTGTGCTGACTTAGCAAAAAATTATAGTTATACTTTTTTTTTTTTTCTGTGGAAAATTTTTCCAGACCTTTGGCCTGAAGAATAAATATTTTTCTCTTGAAAGGTTATCAAACGGACACATTAAAGTCATACAAAGTGATATACCCTAAAATATCTGACATTCTGTTTTATTTATTGAAATGAGCCCCATTTGTAGGAAAGCAAGAATGAGAGGCTGTTTGATGCTTAATTCTTTACTACTCGAGGAAATTGATGTGAATGATCGAATAATTGAGAAAGTTGAAGATGAAAACATCAAGTGTTGAGAATGGTAGTGACGTTTTCACTGAATTGAAAAAAAAAAAAATCCAAATAAAAGGTGATTGTTGACATGCACGTGCAAGCTGTGCCAAGAAAAGAAGTGGACTACTGAAGGAAAACGAAAACTGAAACGAAAAATTATTACCTGAAAATGTAAGAAAATAAATGTGTAGGCAACATTATCACAAGTAGACCTTTTTCAAAGAGTTAAATTAAAAATATGTAACTATTGTCGATGATTTATCAAAATAAAGGTTACAAAAAAAAATATTGGATATATTAAAATTTAACACTTCTTTTTATGCAAAATTGCTTTTACATATTTATTTTTATTAGTGGTGACTAATCATATAAGCAATGGTGTAAGCAATATTTTAAAGGGATCACAATATAGTTTTGGTTTTGTAATAAAGAAGATCCTGGATAGTATCCCTTATATACTACAGACTCTCGTCGAATCTAACAATGACTTAACATTGATGGCAGTGGATTTTTCCTAGGCCTTTGATACTTTGTCTCATGAGTACATAATAAAAACGCTGTACCAAAAAGGATTTGCTGATTTTATCATTCATATGGTTGTAGTCACCTTAGCAAATATTAAATGCAAAAACGAATTTGAATATTTTTGAACAACAGAGGGCGTTTGTCAGGGGAATACTCTGTCCCAACACTTTTTTACTATATGCCTTGATTTACAACAGAAATAGATAACAGAGATGGAATAAAAGGTGTTCAGTTGGCAACTCAAATTTAAAATGTCCATGTTATGCAGACAACTTAACAATGATATTTTGGGGAAGTCCGTATGTGGCAAAAAAAAAATCAATCAAAAACACGTTTGGAGTCTTATCTTCATTCTAATAATTATCGGGTATGTTGATGAATGAAGGAAACACTGAAATTATTAGAGGGTTACATGGAAAGGCTTGGCCTTATTTTAAATGGGAATCAAAGTTACAACTCTTGGGATCTTGGATAGGCGAAGGAAGTTGCGAAATGAATGGGAAATAAATTTGTAAGAGAATTAGGAAAACCACTTCATACTTTTCTTCTTTCAATTTAAAGTATGGGTTAGGATCATGCATGAGATATTATATTATTCCTAAAGTAATTTCTTCCATGTTACGCCTTTTAAGAACAGTATTGCTAGGGAAATATTATGTCTAGAAAATTCTTTCTTTTTGAAAATATCAGAATTTCTAATGCATTAAAAAGTTATGGGAATATAACGACGATTGAAAAGTTCATTTGATTGAATTCTTAAAGCTAAACCACATGGAATTTCAGCTAAGCCGACATTTCGGGATTTCGGATGTTTTTATAATAGTAATATCCTTATACTCAATGTATTTGAATTTTTTTTGTGATGGTGCTACTGAAATAGTTAAAAAGTTTAAATTATCTCTACGTTGGGAGATGCCAACAAGAGATTGCATTAACAAAAATGTTTTGCGTACCATAAACTCCCATATTGCTGCGGATATTAATTGATAGATTGTCTAATGAATAAAATGGCTTTTGTCTTTTAGTCATCTGTTTTTGGCACGTCCCTTTTAGAATGAAAACATGTTATAAAAGTACTTCCTACTTGAGAAAACATATGAGCACACCAACCTCAACATCATTCAAAGCATATTTGAAACAACGCAGCAAAGAAAACCTTAACCATCTGCACTATTCTTTTTTTACTTAGAGTGAAAGAGGGTTTAAATACAGAATATTATCCGGTTCTCTATAAATATTTTAATGACGAACAGTGAAATTTGCCATCCAACCAATATTTTTTTTCTGCATCTAAAATTAATGGGGACTTGAAATTATTGAATAAACAACTGGGTTTAAAATAATGGGAGAGTTGATACAATTATATAAAAAGCTATTATCCGGTTGAAAATGTACACTCGATTTTTTCGGAAAATGTTATGTTTAAATTGGTTTGATGATGTTGCTAGTACTTCCTAAATATTTTAATGACATAAGAATTTGATGGTACTTCTGTAGTGTCAGATATTTATTAATCTAGTTTTAAACTTTTCCAGTGGGTTATTAGTTATAAAATTATTCCTACTCTAATAACAATTATTTATAGCCAAAAAAAGTAGTAATCATTTTTAGCTTGAAGATACTTATATATACATATATTTGAAATTTGGTGGCAGGTGTATTAAAAAGCCAAGGGTTTAAACAAGAAAATGTTCCAAAAATAGTCCTTAGAGGGCCTTCAAAAGGCATTTGAAGATCATGTCGGAGGAATGAGTATTCGTAGAGCTTCAACCACTTTATTGAGAACAATTAAATGATCCTTAATTATAGACAGTAAAAACAAATTTGTTCCTCCTAGAACTCAACAAACCGTCTTAAACAATAAAATGAAAGCTAATTTGGCAAAAACTGAAATACCACATCTTTACTGTTTAATGGATTTAATTCAATTAAAAACTTGTACGTTGTCTTAAGAATACGCTCTTAAAAATACAATTGTTGATCCGAAATCTTGGGACGATAAATAAGTAGCGGGAAAGGATTAGATGACATCATTTCTGGATAGAAATTAGACTCTTATCATCAGGAAACCCGGATTGACATCCTGGGCTTGCATTTCAGCATTTAATAGGAATACTCTCACCATTTTTTTTGACAAGTACATAAGTGTTCTTAAAAATAATACTTTTGAAATTTATAGAATATAAAATTTGGATGAAAGTGGAAACATATCAACACTAAAAAGACCAAAACTCATTATCACAGAACGATGCCTAAAATTTGAACAAGTTGTGTTGTGAGAAAAGGATAAACTTGTTACAATGGTTGGTATTCTAAATGCAAGGGGGACTTGTCTACCTCATGTATTTGTATTCCCAAGAATAAGATTTGATAAAACCATTCTCTGGTGCAAATATATCCACCTAATTCTGAATTGTTTCGTGATGTTGACTTGATTAGATCAAACGTAATTGACAGGCCCACTATGTATTCTAACCATAAACACAATATTAAAAGAAACGACAGAGATTCAAATAATTCACGGAAATATCATAAGATGAAATCCGACCATTTCTATAGGCTCCTACTAGAAAGAAAAGTAATTGAAGAAGAAAACTAGGGCGCTGTATGGTGGCCCTTCAAGCCAAAAGTATAAAAAAATTGTTGAAAGTTACAAACAATCTGAAGAAGACTAAACAAAATTTAAAAAGTTGAGTATTCAAAGCCTTATTTAATACTTACCATCTCCATTAATAATTCGTGTATCTTTTTTTGCAATAGTAAAATAAAAAAATATATCATGTGAATAATAACTAAAGTTTTACAATTTTATTTGGGGGAATTTTTTTAAATTTTTTTCTCCATCAAATGGTTCCCAAAAATACATTTTATGTCCATATAATCAAATTACTGATATATTAAAAAAAAATTGAAATTTTATAACTTCAAAAATTTTTATGTCTAACTTGTATTATATCATCCGACAAAAAGGATGACATTTAACACTTGACGAAAAAAATTGAAAATATATTTTAGAGAGGAAACAAATGAGGACAATTAATTTTTTTGAAATTTGGTTTCAAAATTAACGTTTTATGATGCATAAGGATGCTCAACTGTATGAGACCACCCGGTTCTCCCCTAGTCTATAAACTATGGACAGTAAAAGAAAACAATCTTGATAAAGTTTTACATATTTTTGAGCTTTATGCGAATGTTTAGTTAAAGATTTAAACTCTTTCTTTTTTTTAGTTCATCCTCCAATTAATATTATTTCTAAATATTTATTTCAAACACTGTTAATTGTGCTATATTTTATAATAGACTATTTAATTCTCTTTTATCTACTTGTTTTAACGAATTATTATTCTAGTATATTGTGCTTTATTAAAATAAGATTATAAATGTTTAAATGCATGGCAATAAAAAAAAATAAGGGCATGGGGAAGAATTACTTCGATGTATATCACCAATTCTACTCTGAGTCAAAAAAGGGCTTACAATTATAGCTCCGTAACAACTCTTCAGGGTTATGCTCCGTCTTTTATGTGCACATACGAATGTTCAATCAGGTTTTGAATATACTTGAATCAATTTAAGAAAGGAAGTTCACTCCTCCGGAATTAAATAATAATGACAACTGCTAAGGAAAATAAAATCTGTTCCTTTTACTACCAAAGACAAATAAACCGGCCAGCTAAAAACACACCGGATCTGCATGTATGATAATAATAAAGGATCTGTATAATATATCAAATGTATTATTATGAATTTAAAATAAATTGTGTAATTAACTTCAAATAACATACCAACATCAATACAGGAAAAAATTTGCAATACTTATTAGAATAAAAAAAATTGTTAAATCTAAAAAATTTAAAATGTCATAATTTTCGGCAAAATAATATTAATTTCCCTTTTTTAAACAAAATTTTCTCGTTTAATTTTACTTTTTTAAATTATTTAATTTAAAAAAAAAAAGGTTCTTTGTCTCTTTCAGAAAAAAATATTGGTCAAATTTGGCTATAAAAAAAAAAAAAAAAACTTTTCCTTCAAGAGAGTGGAAACGCCCAATAGCAATCCACCAATCGAAAAATAAGTTCCTCAGCCAGTGACTTCCAAAAACAAAATAGAAGTTATAATATGGATAATCCAGGGTTGTTCATATCATATATATTTGAAAAATTAATCCATTATATCATGTTAGAAAATAAATAATTTTAGACACCTATGAAGGCAAAACTAGTTTTTGGATAAAAACCAACTTACTCGAGTCCAATATTTTAAGATATCGAAACCAGCCTCCTAGTAGGTAATATAGTTAAAAAGATTAAATAAAAAAGAAACACAACAGCGATTCGAATGGAAGAAGTGATTAAGTAGTTCTTTTAGAAATATGTAAAAATTATATATTGTGATTTGAAAATTTAAAAGGAACCAAATATACATCGGCGAAATATTCTGAGACAAAACAGTTGAAGGTAAAAGTACTGGGTACAGTTAAATTCATCTGTAAAGCATTGTGACTAATTAACCAGTCAATAATAATCCACTTTTTTATAGTAAATATTGTAATAATAGCTTTATTAACGAGAGAACTTAAGATTTTGGGATACACTTTAGGAGTTAATGTAAAAATTACTTAAGCATTAATATCAATTGATACGGACTAGTCAAATAAGGGGTCGACACTAAATACTGTAAAATGAGTAATCGTATATAATTTTTTTATTTCTATAATGAATAATCTAAAATTTTAAAAAATTACTACTAAATATTATATCATTAGTTGACAAAAAAATATTCAAAATGGTTGCCTTTTGCAAAGATAAGAGCCTTGATCCTTTGGGACAATGTAACATAGTAAGGAAATTTTACACCATTCCTGAATTAGGGAGTCTTCCAGTGTATTTAAATTAGAATAGGGCTTCTTGTAGACAATTTTGTCCTAGATTGACGATATTCCCAAATCAATCGCGTTCAAATCCAGAATGGATGGAGGCTAAAAGTTATTTGTCAAAAACCTACAGAAATGAGTTTTACATAACTTTCACATCATATTGGACTTCTGAGAAGGAGGACCATTATATTAAAGAGTAAACCTATCTTCCTTGAATTTGGAATTGATTCATCGTTGGAGACATATCTCCAGTACTGTGCTCACTTAATTTTGGTAATTTTAAGCCTGAGGACACAAATATAAGGAAAATCTTACCGGACCAACTGATAGAACTCTATCATTGACAGCCTTTGTTTTTTACTTGCAATATATACTTTTTCGATAAAGAGTAAATCATTTTTGAGATTCTAAAGAGCCTCAAGAGAAATAACTTTTATATTACGCCATAACAATGTTGAAAGGCGTGCCAGACTTTAGCAAATGAAATTTTTTTTTGAATTTCTTTACTCTCCTTTCTCTTGTTAATGAAAAATAACCAAAAAAAAATGTTTTAGCAATAATTTATCACGATTTTTTTTCAATAATGTATTTCAATACGTTTCATTTGCAGTTTAGTTTATTCCTGTATAGAATGTTCACCCCGTATAAACTTTCATGAATTTGTGAACCCTTTTAATTATTATAGCCTAGACATGATGTGTATATACACAGGCCGTATGTCAACTTATAATAACATTTCCATGATACATGCATAAAACCAAACACTTTATCAGACAAATAATGACCACTCCCTCTTAGGGCACTTATGAGCAACATTAGGTATACAAAAACCAATATATATTTTAAATAGCACTCTCAAATATACCAATCATTACTCAACATTCCAGAATATGATCATTAAGTTATGACAGCCATCTTTTGTACATGAATTCATGCAAAGGAAAAATTACTTTTTTTTTGCAAATTTGCATGAAGGTGATATGAACGATCCTTTAGCCACTAACCCATGAATAACAAAACCTTATAGGTATGCAATAAGAAAATTTATATTATGTCTACAGTATGTTTAAAAACCCTACAAAAAATATACCTGTTCACAAAAATTGGTAATTTTTTGAAAACCCAAAGACGTAGAAGGCCAATGTATACTTTCTTTTCAAAACTTTAAAAACAAAAAGTGCGTCTTATACCATTAATTCTGTATAGATATTATAATGTCAATACTTTTTGAACTGCTCCTGTACCAATCTGTCTTAATTAAATAAAAAATTATTTATCTTGATAGTACCTTGTTTAGGATTTATGAGAATATTTATCAAATTTTAATCGCAGTTGTGTGATTTTATATATTTTATACTTAAAAGTTGTTCTTTGGTTTTCTTATGATTTTTGGATTCAGTTTCTTTTTTTTCAATTTGGAGAGACAGATGAACAATTATAGCTACAAAGTTATAATATTGTTTGTTATATTAAAATTGCAACCTCGTCAAAAACATATGGGCACTAATTTGATTTTCGAAATAGACACCTTAATCTTTATAAAATACGAATAACTTATGTTATTCTGTTGAAGCCTTAAATTCATCTTGGTTAGATTATTCTATAATAAATAAGTATATATTTTTTGTCAATGATCTATTCCCATACAAGGATTTTAGAAAATTAGTTGTTACTTAAAAGTAAAAAATCTATGGAATGGTTAAAAATAAATGATACATAAGTTAAATGACGTAATTGAATATGTTTTATTTTTGGGGGTTTTTTTTTAACCAAATTTATTAATAATATTATCAAATGGATTTTCACTAATTGAGTGATATATTAAAAATGTTGCCGTTTGAATTGTTTCCATACTTTTTTGTTAGCACTTGAGATCAATTTGATGTGGATTTAGTATTATGAACGGATTATAAATTTAGTTACATGAGTTGACCGCATACTAAAACTTATCCGGATGAAAGTTTAGTAGCAAGGGAAAGCTACCAAATACTAAGAATTGCATAATTTGTACCCTCTGAACTCTAATCCCGATTACACTAGAACTAAAAAGTACTTTTTCCTTCACCCATTAATGCCAACAAATCTCTGGAATTAATTTTTCATTCCCTAACATTTTCAATTTTTTTTTGTTATAAATCAACATATTACATTTTTTTTTACTTGTTCAAACCAGCAAGATTTATTGTCCCCTTGTCATACTATTATTTTTTTTCAATAATCATAATGCCCAATTAAAAATATTAAATTTACAATGTGACTAATCAACATAGAAATAATTTCTGGAAAGAAAATTTAAAAATATTTTAACAACATAATAAATATTGAAAAATTAAATTTGTTGAAAACAAATTTAAAAAATTAAATTACAAATATGAAATTATTTGGAAATTCATTTTTCTAAAATCCATACCTATTTACAAAAAAAAAATTTTGGAGAAATTTTTTTTAAAAATCCACAGCCTTCTCAAAAATTTAATTTTTTGCGAAAAAAAAAAATCAAAACCCACCGATATTCCATAAAAATATAAATTTTCGGAAAAAAAATTCAAATATCGAATTTTTTGTAGAAAAATTTCAGAAATCTATAGCAGGTCAAAAAAAAATATTTTTTTGTTACAAAATTGGAAATATTAAATTTTCTAATAAACAGTAACTTTTTTTAAATTTAGAAGCAGGGCTACAGCTCCTCCACCCTAACCCTTAAGACACCTCTGGGGTTAAAAAATATTATGCATTGATATAAATATGTATAAACCTTTCAAATAGTATTCATAAACATGTAAAAACATTTTTCACCCAAATATTTATCACTTAGATGACGAAAAATAATTTAGAAGAAGTGGCAAGAAATCCTGTCACTAGGCATTCACGGGATAATAGGCCTATAACGCAATTTATTAATGGTGGCTTAGATCTTAAGGCTGTCAAGAAATGGCCTACTTTCGTAAACAGATAAACTATACAGGTTTTATTTACGCTCCGTTAATGAACATCCTTTTTAAAGGGTAAAAACTGAAAAAGGTTTTGTATAACATGATAAATAGTTGAACGATTATTATAATGATGCCATTTAAAAGTAGTATATTTTATCATCTTGCCATCCATTTTGAACTTGGAAATATCAATTAAAATGCTAAAAATACTTTAAAAATATAGAACATCAAGAAAAATACATTTTTGCTAAAAAAACAACCTTAAAAATATGAATATGATGTTTCAGCGAAATATAATTTGTTTTTCGTTTAGTAAAAACAGTCAATCTTATATTTTTTAATTAAAAGTTCTATGAAATATTGATTACTTTATTGGAATTTGGGGAACCAAATTAATAGCTTAATAAATTTTTAATGACATTGCATGTATTTTCAATAATATTGGCTACGATATTATATTTTTATTGCCTACTGTTGGACGCCTCAGTCCTCACATTGAGGAAAAAATAATCCAATAATTCAAAGTGAAAAAGAAACAACGAATTTGAAGCAAATACTTAATTAAATAAATAAGCTTAAATTAAAAATTGCTAAATATAGTAGTCAATTCTAAGAAAAGGCAAACTTAAAATTAATAAAGAATTTCATAAAATCCCTTTTCAAAAGTAAATTGAAAAGTATTGACGATAAAATGTATATTCCATGAAATAATTAATTAGAATAGTTAAAAAAATATTTATTTTTTAAAATGTTTAACTTTTTATGATGCATTAGGGCTTGACAAATAATATATAAATATAGCAATCATAATTAGGATTATAATTAGTTGTGAATAATAAGCTGGAAATAAAAATTATTGAAAAAGTTAGCTGCTGTCTGTCCTTATCAGTCAGTTTATTCCGGGTTGGATTATATTTGTTTATATTACCCACGCTGCTGAAAATACTTTCATTTTCAAGCAATGGATCTGAGTTATATTATGAATAAAAAGTATAATCCTTGCCAAGCAAAACTTTTATAAGTTTCTTGTGTTTTTTTCTAACCGAGATAAATCATGCGATTTATCTATTTTCATTACTCTGGAAAATACTGGATTATTCACAGTTGATTCTTAAATGAATTAACTTTAAATAAAAATAACATCTCCCCCTCTCCTCCAACTCAGCTCAAATATCATCATTTATCAATCATCGATAAAATATTGGAGTCGGTTATCCTCTCTATTTCTTCTCTTTTTTCGAAGCATAGGGCTAAAATACTTATTTGTCTTTGAGCAGTTTTATATTATTAGTTTAGTTAATAATGTATACAATTAAGTAAAAAAGGTATCTGTAGAATCGGTATTATTGAGCCTATTCCAACACTTCAAAAAAGACTGATTCTTGCCTATTCTGATGTATCAGTACATTTCTATTTTTGTCTGAAATCTCGGGGTGTATATTATCTCAGTTCACTAACAAAGGGTTAAACGCACTCTACAGATGTATAATTTATTATATCCAACCAAATAAGTATCTAAAAATTAAGTCCTATGAAATAAGAATCGGCATGAAGGGCATATATTATGTACAACCTTCACCTTATAAGACTTTATGACAAATAATCAATCTAGGGTCATTAATTACAATTCATATTCATCATTAAAAATACCATGGAAAGACTCAATACCAAACATGGTTGACAAATGGTTATTTATGCGTGTGGGGGGTATTACATCATAGACACCACCTAGGTACAAAACGACCTCGCTGGTTGACCTTGACATCTTTGGATTGAAATACTTGATTGATTATAGTGATTTGTAGTGGTTGTTTTGCATTTTTACCTTGTTAAATCTTGACTAACGCGGTCTCATCTATACTTTGTAGTAAATTATCTAATTATTTTAAAAGCTTTTTTTTATTGTCAAAAGCTATTTGTCAAGTACTTTGGCTCTTCAAAACCTCTTATTGACAATGTGTACTTTTTTAATTAATTAGTGTTTATTATTTTTATTTCTTAATATATATCTTTGCAAATACTTTCCCCCTACTTTTGCAATGGTGTGATAAATAAATGTCAAGGCAGGAAATTCTCATTAAAAAATATAAAAAAACACATCTTTAATTATCTTGAATGATTCGATATAAATAATAACTTATATACGGGGTGAAGATTTTCAATCTAGAAAATTGAAGGATTCGGAACTTATTTCCCAAAATTAATTAAGCAATCCACAAATCTTTTGCTATTACACGATGGGGTCCGTATTAAAGTCAATCACTCAAATCAACAACCTCGCGCTTCAACCACAGAATCCAACCTGGCTCATATCCGAGCACAGATATCGATGAGGAACTCTATACCCATGTTGTACACTGCTTCGAGAATAGAAGCACGCAAAGACTCACTAGTGTTATGATGTGCACGTTTATTGGACGCTCCATCCAAGATGCTCCAGACATCGTAGTATAAGGAGTATAGACTCATGTAGCTAGGAGGCCACATTTCCATAGCCTAAAACTTAAAGTTCACTAACAGAGTTTTTAAAAATATATCTATTGTATGATATACAATTCAAATTTATAATAAATTATTCAAAAAATTAGATGGATCTGGTAAATATAATACGTCTAAATAAATAAAATATCCGACAATAATATTAAAGATAAACGAACTCCCAAGGATTTGTATGAATATTAATATATATGTCAATATTCCTATGATTAAAGAACAATAACTACCCATTACAAAGATGAATCCTAGTTAGGAGTTAGGAATAAAAAAATCACCCCCTTCTATTCAATAATTTTGAAGGTTACCAAATTGAATTTGATTTTTTTATATATAAATAGATCAATTTTTGTTATAAAGATGATCAAATCAGAAAATATGTAGTCTAAGGGCTGTAATATTGATTGTTGTAAAAAAAATGACTTGTCGGTATGCTAAAAAAAAGGGAACCAAAAATCAACATAATAATTTGAAGAATATTTTGGTGACGAGCAATTTAGCTGTCATAAGATTTCATTAGATGAGCTGGGAGCAGCTACAAAATGAATAAAATAAACAAAAAGCTCTTTTTGTATCTTACAAGGCCTAAACTAATCCTATATCGACTCTCAATTCAACTCTGTGTCTAACAAGGACTTATAACTCCCTAGCAAATCCTCAGCGTATATATACAGATTTGAGCATATATTTTATTTCTAAGAATTTTCTTCGATATGATGCGGATAGTAGCACTATGTAGAACCTAGGGATGAATTGTGTCATGGGTCTCTCTAACTTTTTTGAAATTACTCCTTTTTTATCTTCAATTATACTCACCAACAAAGACTTACACAAAAGATTTATCAGTGTTACTCTAGGTCATTCATGAGCACATACTCGTGGTTACACATTATCCTTCGATGTTTTCTTCTCAAGAATGAAATTAATTATTATAATATCTTAAGAAAATAATGTTGAGCTTACCCCTACAAAAACTCCCACGCTAAGGATTTACAACCTTAAAAATAGATCACTTTGAAAAGAATAATAATTATATTCCTTTTGAACATAAATTAAATAATTTTCTCCTTTAATATGCAGATCATTAAGGCTGGAACCATGGGGATGAAGCGGCCATTGGTCTATAACTTTGCCGAAATTACTCTGTTTTGTTTCTTCAATTATATTCTGAGTTCAAAAAGGCCTAATGCAAAAAAAAACAAGAAAACTTATCAGAGTTACTCTCCATTATTCGTGATCACACACGTGGTTACACTTTATACTGATATGTTCTCTCCTTTGGACTCGAATTAAATGGCGAATTTTATTATTAATAGGCTCTTCAAAGAAAAAAAAGTCTTCAAATTCTAAAAAATTTGCGCTATACCATATACTGCCAAATACTTTTGCATTCAATGAGTAATGGGCCCTTAAACAAGTCCAGCTACTCAACTTCTCACTCAATAACTTTTTATATATCTAAGAAAAAAAAAAGTAATTATTGTTTAATTACTTTTTATTTTTTATCAAATTCGATATTTTTATATCAGGTCTTTTCCCATTAATTATGGGTAAATGAAATTATGTATGTTTGCCTTTTTCTACATACGTACATATATAGGTAAATAATAAAACCTTTTTAAGGATGTTTGCAATTCCAATTAAATATTAATGACTACCTTTACAGTTATGTAAGTATGCAGTTTAAAAAAATTGAGAAGAAATGTTGTATTTTAAGGTAGTTTTATTTTTTTCTAAAGGACAATAAATGATTAATTATAAGTTAAATTCGTAAAAGTAAAAAAGATACAAAATACCTTATAGGTCTATTAATACACTAAATAAGTAATTTATGTAGAATATCAAAATGGCAGATGTCATAACATATGATAGCATGCTTTTATTTTTTTATATATCAATTGAAGTTGTATGCCTTGCCTCATAATATCTATGGGTGTAGAGTAATCTGGCAGATTACGAGCAATTCATTTTAATGGATGGGATTAAAAGATTTTTCATTTAACTGTTCAGAAGCCTGTGACTTTATATCTTAACCGATTTTTGTAAAAATTTCACGAAAATCAACATTATTTCCATAAACATGACATTAAAATAATAAAATCACCGTTAGTTTTGACTACACGTTCACAACGTCCCGTAAAACGTCCCACTGTGTAAATTCCAGAATACCCTCCTTATCCCTCATGGATCTAGTGGTGCTGTGGAATCTTAATTGGAAACCTTTTCAACAGTCCCTCAGACAAAATAGTATAAAAGTTACAATTTTGACGAGTTCACATAATAAAGAAAATCGAGTGATGTTTTATTGGTATGATAGGGTGCTTAATCTTGATACCAGATCGAAAATATCTCTGTCATGATGCTGCTGATCCAGGGAAAGGCTTTGGTGCGTAGAACTGTGATGTTTTCCTTCTTGTTGACTTTCAGGCCCTGCTTGAAGTTAACAACTATAAGAACCATACCTTGCTGCAGTTACTTTACCTTCATGATCATAGGGATGATATATGGACTATTTGCCAAATATCTATAGTTCCACATGTTATGCGTCTGGGTTTGACATAAATATATATAATCTGAGAGGAACCAGACAAGATCTTTCATGGGAGACTTCTTTTTTTACCTTGGTCAAAGCCTTGGTTCGGATGACACTTTTATCCTTATTTGACAGGTTTAAAAGCTGTCTGTTGCAACTTACATATCAGTGGTACTGTAACTCTACGTTGAGGACCCGATATACAGTTGAACAGCGCGCTACATCGAATTTGTCAGTGATTGCATTCATCAATTGGCTGGATCCTTTTCAATTTTTTCTTTATTTTCCTCAATAAAGCAGGACTTTGGACAGTTTGGGCTGCTTTCATGTCACAATGCTTCCGGGAATTATCATCAGTTAGTCCTTACCATTATATTTGATACGCTTTTTACGGAAATATGTCATAATTTTCTTAATAAATTTGAAAAGTAATATTAGCTTCCATTTAAAAACTTACTTTATTTTTGCATGATTAAACTCATTTTGTAGGAATAGTATTTAACATAATTTAATAAATTATTTATTTTTCAAATACTGGAATATTTTGAATCAATTGTTATAAACTTGAATTTTCATCTACATATATATATTATGTCGATATATAGCTCTGAATCGAAATTTTACTTTACAAACGTGGTTTAAAAAATATTGCTTAAAAGTTCAAATCTGTTTCGATTGAAAATTTTAAAGGCTTTTTTGTGTTTCATTACATAAACAACTATAATAAATGTGGTTTTTAGGCAGTGGGTGAAAATTTTGTTGCAAAGTTTAATAATAATACCTTATTTTCTCGATTCAGATTTTAAAAAGTCACCTGATCATTTGATTTCCAGTTCATCGTCCCGTAATTAATCATAATATAAAGCTGACCTAATAATGTGATGCAAAATGAGAACTGTTTACAATTTTTACCTCTCTTCAAAGCGAGGAAACTACATCTTAATTGCAGATTGTACTTGTTATTATCCAAAATTGAAAAAAGACTCTTGTTGTTCAAAACACTTAATGTCCAAATTACCCGCAATTCGATGTTATACTTTATTCATATCAACTACTTTATTAATTATAAAAACAAAATTATGTCAAATTGTATTTTATTCGATAAAATTACTGTCAATATGCATGGTACTATAAGATTTATATCGTAGGATTTTTATATACAAAAGTTAGAATTCGGTCAAGTTGTAAGAAGCTGAAAAACTAAATATCTCAAGCTTTTGGAACGAAAGTCCTGTTGTTATCTTGTACCTATTGCTTAGAGCTGTAGTTTTGAAAAATGTTTAAATTCGATAGGACGTTCTCCACAAAAAAAAAACTAAATTTTCGAATAACTTTATACTGATCCACTATTAAAAAAAACATTTTCATAGGAACCACCACCTTTAATTATATCATGAGCTAAAATAATAGTTTTAACAAAAGAGTTTCTTTTTAGACGAAGATCTTTATGCTTTACGTAATCTCGGAACAAAATGGTGAAGTAATTATGTACTGCCTGACATGAATCAAAATATTACACCAATTGGCGAAACACATAAGTTAACTTAATGAGGTTTTTTTTTGGTTTTTTTTTTTGGCTACGCGAAAAGGTTTCAGCGGAAGATGTCGTTTTTGAAATACGAGAGATGGTGTTACTTTCTTTCATCACTTATTCAATTTTTTCTCCCCTTTACAAAATTCACCATATTAATTTTAAAAACTGGTAAATTATGTATTCTGGAATTCTTGGCAGTTAGTTATATAGTTGCTTATTGAACCTAAGCACTTTTTAGCATCTGTGTATATTTTGGGAACCTATAGAGTAATTTTTATTTTCTAGATTTCTTTACTCATCGTTATTCCTTCATTCATGAGACTGAGGATTTGCTTAAAAGTTATAATTAGTGATAAATATCCGTTGGATATATATAATTTGTAATCTGAAGAATAACTTTTCTTTTCTACACCTCTTGCCATTATTATTTAACTACGGAGGGGTGAACTTCGATATAATTTTATTAAATATTGTATCAGCTGCAAGAAGCTGTGAGATATAGAAAATAAACACAAACTCCATTCCATATTGAGCAATGATATAAGCAGAAATTACTCTGAGTCCAACGAGGACTTACAATTATTAATCTGCAACAGATATTCAAAGGTTACTCTCTATCTTTTAAGAGCACCAACGAATTTTGAATCATGTTGAAATCAAATAGAATGTAACGGTAAAATAAATAAATAATTTCACAACTTAAGAGTAAAATAATCCTGACAACAGCTGATAAAAATAACATTCACTATTCAGATTACAAACTACAAAAAAACAGAAATGGTAAAAAATAACCACGATTTACATCACTAGATAACGAAAATTGGGAAATACTGAAGACTTAATTCCAAAATGGAGAGTCTTCAAACGAAACTGCAAGAAAATTACGTCGGTCGAAATAAAGCGCCTTCCAGGCAGTTTGTGGATAAATTTGTGAAGCGTGTGCGCGAAACTGATTCGTTAATGGATAAAACAACGCGTTCCCGTGTTCGTCCAGTCCCCTCAATCGAAAACTTTGCTGCTTTTGCCGAAAGCGAAAAAACGAGCAAGGAGCTGCCGTTACGGTCAATGGTGAGCGCTGTTGGGCCATGTTGGAAGATTTTTTGCTTCCCAAATGGAAAAGGAAGACATCGACGACATTTGGTTCCAACAGGATGGAACTACGTGGCACACAACCAAGGTTACAGTGGGTCTTTTGCGCACTGTCTTCGACAATTGCATCATAAGCCCAACGGCAACGTCAACGGGCCACCTCGTAGCTACGAATGAAATCCGTTGGACTTTTTTGTGTGGGGAGCCGTCCAGGATAAATTATCGCCAGCCATCCAGAGACGATTGCCGATTTGAAACACGAAATTGGAGTCGCCATTGCAGCTATTGAAACTCACAAAATCGAAAATGTTTTGAAAAATTGGGTAGACAGAATGGGCTACTGTAAGGCCAGTTACGGCGGTCATATGAATGAAGTGGTTTTCCATCATTAACCGGAATGTTGAGGCTTTCAAATAAATAAAAAATTATTGAAAAATATCCATTTGTCTTTTTTTTATAGCGATATCAAAAGGGAAAAGTTTCGTGGGACACTCTTTATAAGTGAAAGTACTTGTTGGATTCGGGATCAAATTGAAGATTGCTATTGGAGTAATTATATAATTGCTAGATACACAGTGTATTTCTTTCATCTCAGAGCTTCTACCAGCATAATTAATGAAAGTTCAAGACAGCTGACCTCCTCTCCTCATAAACATTCTACAAATTGTCAGAGCTACCATGTTAATTTTGGGTGTTTTTTAGAGCATACTAGCTGATCATAATATTGTCACTATGGTTATTTGCTTCATATGCCAGAGAAACACCCTTCCCTCAAGGGAATGTTTTTAAATAAGTTTATGGAAAGGGATTCTCCTCAACAAAACCTATTCTTTTTATATATACAATAGGAGAGAGTTGGGAAAAGAAAGTATTAAAAAAAGTATCTATAATAATGACATGTGACATGCCATTAAAATTAGTTGACTTATTTAATAAATGAATGATGATAATAGCAGCACAAAATAACAAGAAATACTAGAAAATCTTGTCATAATTAATTATGAAAATGCATTCTTTAAAAGAATTTTTCTTTGCAATTCATCATAATATGTATTTTGACATTATATGGCTAGAAATACGTATATACATATACAATACATGATGTGATATATCAACATAAAATCAATATTAAAGATAATTTAAGGAAAAGGAGAAACTCCCAATTTATTGTCATATTTCTTATGAGTTATGTGCTAGAAGTTTAAAAGTCTTTCATTGGTACACGATTTTAATCAAGTAAACAAAAAAAGACAACAACTGCTTGCCTCGTCGTGGGCGTCTGCAAAGGGTGGCTGGAGGGCAATAGCCGAACCTCCCCAAATCATGTATTTTTGCTTGAATTTATTTTCGTCATCCGTAAATTATGCCGCATTAAAAAATATTAACTATTTGAAATTTGTTTCCCAAAAATTTAATTTGTTTTTCAAAAACTTTAAATTTGTGAATAGTTATGAATTTGGGATATTTTTTTCAAAAAAGTTAATTTTGAAAAAAGAAATATGGATATTTGAATTTTTTTTCCAAAAATTTAATTTTTTATGAATAACTTTAAATTTTTGAAATTTTATAAACAACTTTTGTATACAAAATTCCATGAACCAAGCTCCTATAACCCCCCCCAAAAAAATTATATATATGTTCTCCTGCGGACATCCCTACTCGATTACCTAAAATTCGATTATTTACTTATAATTTTTCCTTTTTCTTTTTCGAGCACATTATAGCCTCATACTCGCGAGAAATAAATCAGCGTAATTTAAACAGGTTCAGCATTTGTTAGTGAACATTCTTTTTTAACATAATTATTTAACTTTGGTGAAGGTCATCCCTTTCTACTATTAAATCTATTTTACACTATTTCTTATTAAATAAAATACCAAAATACTAATGTGTAGGTATGTTACAAAAAATTCAAATTCATTTGTTACTTTTAAACCTGTTTTATGTAATAGGTAATAATAAAAAAGACAATTAGATACCAAAATCATGTCTTTAGCTTCAATGTTGAAGAAGTTATGATCAATTTATCACTGAAATTACACGCCTTTTTTTTTTTAAAGGTTTTGTTATAACGTAAACCAAAATCTGTGATGTAATAAAATGCGATATTTTAATAAAACAACACAACTTGCTTAAAAATCAAGATAATTCAATAAAAATTTTAGGAATTACAGAATAATAAAAAAAAATTGATAATTTCAAATACATGCAATTGAATTGTATAATATAAAATTCAAGTTTATGAATATTTTCCAACACTCTCCAAACAATTTAAGATATATATTGAAAAAAAGGAGGAAAAAAACTAAGACAAAGTACTTTTATTATTAAAGATTGTATGTGCTAATGTTGGATTCCTATAAACAGATTAATTGCAAACTTTACAAGATACTAAATAAATAAATGTTTCATCATTTGTTTGATTCATTATACCCTATCCGTGATTTTGAAGAATATATTGAAAGGATTTATATTTCAGGAAATGGTGCGATTAAACACAGCAACAGATTATAAAAAAAATAAACTGTATGAAAGATTTAGAATTTATCTAAATTAAATATAAATGACGTAAAATTGATTTCCCCATTTAAGTATTGAAGATCCGGAATTTCTGAGGGAACATTCAAAAACACTTCTAAACGTCTTCTGAAGACATTTATCTCTGTAAATCTGCATTTTGTAACATACTTAATTTACTAGCTCTAAAAAAAAAAAAATTTTATAATGATTTTAAGTTTCGGGATCTCAACAAGATATGTCTTTTTTTAACATATGTAATTAAAACGTTAATTTTTATTTCTAACTACAAATTTATATAAAATATAATTAATTTTAACAAATTTTGGGGAAAATATTTCGTATTACCTATTATCTAGTGTTTATCTTTATTGCGTGTTCCAACAACACTTTGTCAAAATATCAACAAACCAACCGATCAATTTGTTCTAGTATGAAATCTTATCGTAAATTCTAGTGTAAAGTAATTGCAATTTGATAACGTGAGATACAAATTAATAAAGACATAAATTGGAAAAATAATGGATTTACTTTTATTTAAGTGAGAAACATTACAGTTTTTTCTCCTCGTCCTCTACAAAAGTTCCATCCCGAATCATTTTTTAATCGAAATGGTATGAATGACAGAACATAATTTACATGCATATTTTTTATTATGCTATTATTTCAACAGCCATGACGCCCTATGTTGCCCTACTTTAAAGACTGATACTATGAAGTGTAACCTTTTATTTTGATACAAACATTACCGTTTGAGTATTTTTATGAAGCCATAAGTGTTATAAGTAAATAACAAATGTGCTTAATACCACAAATCCATTAAGAACTGAATTAATAATACATATTTTTATTCATATTCAAATAAACAGATGTATATGTAAGTTAGGCCGGTTTGTTATGGAACTTTAATCGAATTTCGATTACGGGATGTACATAAATGTTGTCATACGGTATGCAAAATTTTATTTTATACGATGTCATCTTTTAATGTAGGTCATCTAGTTCAGAGATAGAAAGGAGACAAAAGTTATTTATTTCGTCAATTGAGATGAAAAAACAGCATTAATCCTTATTTTACATTTATTAATTATTAAAGACATTATTCTAACTTATAAAAAATATTTAAAACGTTTTTTTTTAAAGCTACCCTTTTAAGCACAAAAAAAGAACAGAACATCATAAGAATTTTTTTTTAAATGGTGCGTGTTATAAGTGGATCTTTAAATTTTGCAAACTTTTTTCTCTGTTTTTGCTGTAATAAGCAATTTTATATAAAAAAAAATTATTTCATACATTTGATAGTTTATAATTATGTCAATTAAAGCCATTTTTGGCAGAAATCACTAAAGATATCTTCTTAGTATTTACACAGTAAATAGTTTGCCCCCTTTTTCATAATTTGATCAAGATGTATGATCTAAAGATGACCTCGTAGTATAATTCAATTTTGTATTGATTATTTTTTTTTATCAAATCACAACTTCTCCGGAGTACCAGAAAAAAGTTGAAAAGCAAACCGCCCTAATTTACATATTGACTAGACGTCAATAAACGGAAAGAAGAAGACTTTGAGTTCAGTAATAGTATGTATTACTACTAACATAAAAAAACCAATTATATACTTATATAAAAACAATTTTGGAAATTCAATTTAGAAAAATAGAGAAATATAAACCACACACATACAAAATTTAATTTAATTCTATCAGGATGAGGGTGATGTACAAACTTAATGACATCTACCAAAAAAAAATAAAAAATAGATAAAATGTCCTCCGATTAAGTAAAGTTGATTATTTATTTAAATGATCATACCATACAAGTTGAGGTACATTTTGTGTAATTTATCGTTGAAGGTCCTTACAAAAATACATTTATAACTATTAAGAAGAAAAATGAATGAAAGTAAATCATTCTTCACTTTTTCTTAGGTTGAATCCAAAGATGGGTAACAGTTTATAAAGAAATGACTAAAGAGAAAAGCCCAAAACTTGCACTAGCATGACTAATTTATGTGATTATTATGGAATTATGAAAAGACCACTCAAACCAAAATGTGATATGCTTAAACCTTATATTAATATATATTTCTTATTCAATATATCCTCCTTTAGAAGTCATATCAGCCTCAGCACCCTTGAAAACAATTGACAGCTCTTTGCAATAAAAACCGTGTCAGAGGTGTATACCACTGTAAAGATGGAACTCGGAGCGAATCCAAGCTTGAATGACAGTTACGGCAGATATTCTTCTCCAAGACACTCCAAACTGCAAAGTCCAAAGATTTGAGGTCAGGACTGAAGGAGGGCAGAAGTTAGCCATACTGCGGCTGCAGAAGTTTGTGTTCTTCTTGGAGCTGTATGGACTGTAGGTGACTTATAGATGATATAAACAGTCCAGATGGATATACTAACAGCCTTTGCAGCTTCCTTAGTAGTGATACTGGGGGGAAGAGATCGAATAAACATTTCCTTTTTTCTTATTGCTTTGACATTTGTACAATTAAATATATGGGATAAAACAAAAATCAAAAAAATCCAGCTGTCGCTGGGTGCATAATGGAAACTTCTAATTAAAAATATAGGAGATGAAATCGTAATTTAATGGTACTGCAAGTTATGGGTTCTCAATTTGTGTATTTCCATCTCTAGGAGCAATCTTAAATTGAATTTATAATGCACATTAAGTTGAAAATAATAATATTTCTCGAGTACGTTGTCCACTGAGTCACGTCGTTGTTTATGCAGATAGGTAGATATTTTTTAAATGATCGTTTTGTAATTTCTTGAAGCCATGATTCCTGAGCTCTTGGATGATAAAATTCTATATGAAAAAAAATCTTTAAATGTTCTTTCTTTATGGTTTTGTGGTATTTTTACCAAATAAACATTTTTAAATTTTAAGTCGATATAAAAAATATTTTGTGGTAACTCAACGGTGAATTTTTTTTTATAAAAAGTTGTATTTTTGTTATAATATAATCTAGGCACATTTATGTATTATTATAGGTTTTTTAATAAAAATAAAAGTTTTAGTAAAATAAAATAGCTATTAAACAAATTTTATTAATTTTTATAATGAATTTATATTCATCTGTTTAAATGGCATCTAATCGAAAGTAAGTATGAATTTCTTTATTTTTTAAATACTAAATCCCTTTTGTTCCATATTATCAATTTTAAAGCACTCTACTTTATGCATCATAGGTAGTGATGCATCTAGGGAGCATTTTAGGGATGTTAGTAAAAAATAAACCAAAAATCAATATGTTAACTCTGACAATTTGAAGAGCTTTTTTAAGCAAAGCAGCTTATCTATCATGAAATATCATTTGATCTACTAAAATCCGCCATCATCACTACTTGAGCCTACCTAGAACCGAGCTTTGCAAAGAAATACAGTGCAGATTTTTGCACCAGGCTGGAAGCCGCCATTAAGGAAAAAGGCGACCATATTGAGAGAGAATGTAAATAGAGTGTCCTCTGATTTTATGTATGAATTGGATAATAATATTAGAAATATGATTTTTTTTCTCATTTTATAAAGACTGTAAGCCTCAACACATTGAAAAACCATTAGTTTTCTAATAGAAAAATGTAATATTTAAATTGATATAAGTTAGAACAACATTATTGTTTTGAAAGTTTCTCTTTTTAAGGGCTAGTTTTGAAGGGGGGGAAAATCCCCTGCGCATTTAAACCCAAGTACAGAACAAAAGAAAATAAAAAAATCTTTAAAAAGAGGCATTAAATTTGTTTTATAATGAAAGTTTTCATTTTCTTCGTTTTTACTTTTACCTAAGTAACATAGACCTGTCCTTGAGAGGAATTAAAAAAAGTTTTCGTATAAAAAAAAAAATATGTATAATATATATAAAGTTCTTAAATATTGATGGATATATCAATATATATTAAAATTTTTTACTCTTTGACTCATTATTTGATAATGAGAAGGATATTGTCTTTTCTTTTAAGGTAGGTTAAATGCCAAGGAAAGGGAGAAAAGTCGGGCAAACTCCCTTTTTTCTTTTACCCCCCCCCTTTTCCTCCTAAAATTAATCAGCTATATTCATACATATAACTTTTTGTTCTTTAAGAAGGAAAGCAGGAAAACCATAATAATTTTTTTAACTTTGAAAGAATTTTTTTGTAATCCTTTATAAAAAGAGCAACTGTAAAAAAATAATTCAAAGGGTAAGTGTAAAATTTTCTGAAATACACCTATATCACCCATGTTATACTTATGAATACCATCAGGATTTGTCATGTTTACATACATATTAATAACTCCATTTTACCTTCTTGATTTTGAATATGCAATATCTTTAACACTGTTTTTGGCTAAGTAATAGGGCTTGACTTTAAATCAATCTGTATAACCTTAGGCTAAGTATTTCAAAATTCCTGGTTGCATGATTAAAAGTTGGAGCTATTATGGATAATAAACAATAAAAAATATGTTTTCCAAAAATCAACAGTTTGCAACAAGGAGGCGAAAAGGCAAATAGTGTCTGATTTGCTCCAAGCCCAAGTGAGTGTCAAGGAGATCATGAACATCCTAGGGTGCTCTTGTTTATAAGATTAAAAGCATGGTGGCTTCAAATCAGAGTCATGAGAGGTATCTTGGCAGCGGTAAATGTCCGAAAATCTAGTTCGTGGAAGTTATGTTCACCCTGATCACCAAAAGTTCACCGTAGTCGATGAAGCAGTATGCCAAGGCCCTTAATATCAGTGATTGGACTGTGAAGTTTTAGGGAAGGTCTCTTATCTACGACAACATCGGCAATGGCTTTCAACTGTAACCAAGGCCAGCTGGCTTACGAGAGGCCATAAATTGTTGACTTGGTTAAAGCATAATGAGTCAAATAATTGGTTTCCTCCGCATACTGTTTCCTTTCCGACTAGTCCATTTAAAACTAAGTCAAAAAGAGAGCTGTTGCTACCTCTCATCCAATTTGAATGACCTCAAGCCTTCGTAGAGAAGAAGTGGACTTCCTAGTCCGAGGCTTTTATCCACAAGTCCTGTGGCGCCTTTAGGTCCAGGTTAGAAGCCTTGGTAAAAGAATAAGGAAATCATTTTGAATAATAAAAAGATATATCAATAAAGAAAACTCTGATAAAGCTTCTATTTTGTACACCTTTTCATGCTTGCAATAGCTCACCCTATTAGTTCGTTATCAAAAAGCCCACGATTTTTCCTCGTACACTATGTTATTTGTATATACCCCTCTTTCGACAACATTCTTGTTACATGAAGGATATTGAGGGTGGGGATTTTAAATCTGAAAATTTTTAAGATAAAGAATATCATAATTATTTTCCTGAAATTAACTCACAAGTAGAGATAGGACAGATCTTGGACCCGGATCCGAAGTACTAAGGTAAAGGTTTAATTAAACAGTCATTATCTGACAAAATCTAAGACCTCAACTAGTTTTGGATTATTAGTCATAAAAAATTTGAGGTAATTTCTGTATCTTAAAAAGCTTCTAGTAATGCTTAATACTTATAGTTATAAAGTGCTAAATATAATTTAACCAATCAATGGTAAGAAAACTGATTAGAAACAATGAAGCAAAAAATGACTACAAAATACACTATATATTTCTATGTTAGTAAGGTAATGAAGTGCACACAAACCTTAAAATGTACACTGTTCTTGGTTGTTAGGTGTAAAAAATTTCTTTTTTTTTTGTTCTATTAAATGTTATTTACAGTGATTATTTGAATACAAACTAGTTCCTAATAATCTGTCATCAGTTATAAACAATTATAATATAATAATTCCATAGTTGGCCAATTGGTCAACTTATCTTGTTTTTTCTTTCTTTCCGAATGATAGATTGAAAGATACAATAAAAGTAAAGATCAACCGCATTTTATTACAACAACACACCTAGTAAGAACTAATAATTATGTTTAAATAGTAATAACATTGAGTTATTTATTGTTTCGGCATGAGTAGTAAGTAAAAATATTACTGTAATCAGGACCCAATTTTAGTTAGCCCTGAACATCGTGTAAAATACATATAAAATTCAAGACAAATATACATCTAATCTCGGTTTTAGATATGGATCCGAAAGTTGGATAATGGCTACCCAAAATTTACCAATATATATTTAGGTCTGAAGATCTGACTCTACCCAGATCCGAGAAAATGTGAATCTGTCCTTCTTTTATTTGCAAGTAATATCCACAATGAAGCTCAATTACCCAAACCAACCCCTCCAGCTTCAACCATAGCCTCCCACCTGGATTGTAACCTGGTACAGGCCTTCATGAGGAACTCATTGTCCATATTGGCTACTGCCTTAAGAATACTAGCCTACAAGGCGGCAAAAGTGTTTTGTGTACTTTTATTGGAATCTCTTTCTCTCCAGGTTCAGGTAGAGGTTCAAAAAATCTGCTCAAAAGTTTTAAAAGTTTCTGCTCAAAACATAGAGGTTCAAAAAAAAATTTTTTTTTTTTTTAGAATAAGTTCTAATTATCCGATTTGGACAAAACGCTTCAAGTTATAGTTCTGGTATTACACTAAATTTGTAAAAATCAACTTCAGCATTTTAGCTTTTTTTTGTTTTGGAGTTGTTTGTGTCCTTTGGTGTACCCCCAGAACAGAGGTATACATTACTCGACGATAAGCGTTCATGTTTGGGAAACATCCCAAGGATTTTGCATTATTTCGTCAAATGAATCTGATCCGCACGCTTATATAAGTATAGATCTCAAGGTTGGCAAGATATTCATGTCAATAGTTGTTCCGGATTTATAATCCCACCTTCAAAAATAATAAGAAAATGCTCACTCATGTTTCTGTTTTCAACAATGAGTCAGAATATTTTTCATTTCAGTGGTTCATAATTTCGTTAAAAGCTATTTTCTATGAAAACAGTACCTATATACTAATCACTATACTCACCTACTGGCAATAGGTTAAATTTTGTAACACTAAATTACAAAATCATATAAACGTATTATTCGCCAGGAAGGATTTTGACAATTTTCACATTGGTAGGGACTATAATGTAATATCAGATTTGTATTTATGAGTTTTTTTAGATGTTATCTTATAATACAATTTCTAGTCAATAGTTTAAAACGCGTATTTGTTTTTTATTTTGTCTCAGTATTTTTTAAAAGTCTATACATAAAAGGTTGAGATGAAACTCATCTGTTATTTTTTGAAATGTAAATGAACATTATTATGATATATTTGTAGACTCTTTTGTTCAATGGTTTTGAATTTCAAGTTATTTTAGTCAAATTTATATGTATTTCACTGACAGGTTTTAGCTTAGGTCAATTTTATTCCAAAAATAAACTGTAAAAGAAAAAAAAATTATCTGATTTTGTTACATTGGAAAGTTTATGTAAATTTCCATTTATAAGTCTTTAATTTTTGTCAAAAATAAAGCATTTGAGTGAAAAAGCGGAAAATAATGATTAATTCACTTTTTAATTACTTTTCAAAACAACTTTTGTTAAAGTTCATGCAAATTAATCAAATTTAATGTTATTTTATTTATTTATTTTTTTGCTTTATAAACTACACTCAGGCCAGTAACTTAAGTATGGGGTGGTGATGATTTACCTTGTCACCCCATGAGCTGTCAAATTTATTCAAAATAATATAAATTTTTTGTTTTCACAATTTTGAAATTTAATATTTTCAAAATGGTGTTTTCTTTAAAATTAAGTTATTGATTTTACAGAAATTTGACTTCGACAATTTTCCAAAGAAGTTTGTTTTTAATTTTTCATTTGAAAAAGGTAATTTGCCAAAATTTTGACTCTTTCAAAAAAAGTTAATTGTCCAATTTTGTCTTTTTTTCAAATACCTAGAATTTTATTCGTATATTGACATCAATCAGTAAATAATAATTTTTTTCAAAATTGTTGAAGATTTTGAAAAAGCCACCACCTAAAGTTAAATTTTAGTCACGGCCCTATACACACAATTATAATTTGCCATATACGTGTTGGATAAGTGTTCATAATCACAAACTGAATAAGAGATTATTACTTTAATATAATTAACACACCTTATTGGAGGGGGAAGGGTTGAGAATCCACCCCTAACAAAAAGTTTCAATTTTCCCATCACCTTTCAATTTTTACCATTAATAAAACGTGTATTAAGCAGAAATAAATTATTTTTACTAAAGATGTCTTTAGTAGTGTGTATCTCGCGTTGTAAAAGCACAATCGGCAAACAAGCTAGATCGTGTTAGAAAGATGAGATTTCGTGATAAAAACCTTTTTCATTCTATTTTGTGATCGTTTGGCTGAATTTGATATGAGTGCGCGTCAAATATGGACACCGGTAAAGAAAAAATACTCAATTTTTTTACAGTTTTTCTTTGATAAAGTCAAAAACCAGAAGCCAGGGGCTGAAAATATAAATTGTTTGTATAGCCAATCACACCCAGTTTCAGTTTCGTCGATTTTTCTTTCACTTGAAGACTACTTCAGGCGGTTGACGGACACGACGGGTTCCCTGTCGCCTCCTGGAGTGTGCTTGAAGTCCTACCCGACCTTCAATCTTATGGAAACATTATAAATCGTTTTCCTCGAGGCTTACTACTCCCAGATGACCTTCTGCGACAATCCTGCAAGGAGGAGTTCTGCAATATCAATCCTCTTCTCGTACTATGGAGCTTGTGTTCGCGACTACGTCAATATTCTTCTTATCAATTGACAGTAAATAATGTGTTTTTCAACAATGTTATTCAACATTGTTCTTCGTAACATTTAAAAAAAAAATTACTCTTAACCGCTCACAATTTGCTGAATAGAGATGAGTAAATAATAACGATAAAAAATCAAAGTTAACAACCATTGGTGAACACGTAGCATCACATAAAAGATTAACTAGGTTATTTTGACTACAATCCCTTAAGAATGTCTCTAATAATAAAAATATTAAATCATATTATTGATTTTATTGGAAACTAATTATTTTTCCATTTATTTTAACTGTTTTAAATCACAGCTCAATCCAAAGTATAACACTGAAGTGAAAAATTCAAAAAATGTCTTTAAAAATGGGGCATTTGGGTTAATATTTTCAATTGATTTTTTAATTTTGTGAATGAATTTATTAATTTATTTTTTGACAATGGGTGATTATCAATGCCTATAATGGTCAACATAATGTTAGTAATTATAAAATGTATCATTTTTAGTAAATAAGAATTAAATTTAGTAACAATATTAAAATTTAAAAAAAATTGTTAATTGCTAAAAACAAATAATCCTTAAATGTCAATAATCTATATTTTATAGATAATATAGATTGTATATGTGTCTGTCCTTTATGGATATCCGCACCGTTAGGTCTGGGAAGCTGAAATTTTGGATGGGTGTATCTTTTGAACATGTTCAGGCTAAGACCAATTTTCAAAGGAGGGGTCATATAAGGAGGAACAGAACAACACAAAGAGTGTTTTTTGGAGCTCAAGAAGATTAAATAGTGGGCTGAGCTTTTTTTGAAGAAGTAACTCGTGTCTCAATTAACAACTATACGAATAAAGACCCTTTCTAAATTTATTCAAATCGAAAAAGTTATGGGCAAAAAAAAAAAAAATGGGTGAAAATTGCGGTTTTCCTTTTCTTTTTTTTATTGATTTCCAATGAAATATTGGATTTATATGTACAAAAAAATTATGTTGGATAAATTTATCGAAGACTTGTTTGCAATAAGTTTGACAAATAGAATTTTATGTTTAATTGAAATAACTGTAATTACCCGGATAATATGTTTTTGGTTTTATAAATGATGCCAAATTTGCTTTTTTTAAAGAAAATATGCAACAAAACCATGCATTTTGACATCAAATTATGAAATTTTTTACTCTTAATAGTTGTCGCTATCTCCCATTTAAGTGGATATCGAAAAAAACCTAGATTGCACTTTTACCAGGGACTTAATCAGGTTTCGGGAGAACATGATGTTTATAAAGTTGCACCATGTACTTTAAAAACTAGCAAATTAACCCCATTTTAAATATACATACTTCATGTTCAATGTAATTGATTCGTATTCCTTACTTATTTAGTCATATCATTGAAGTAATCATATTTAATTTTTAAGCTATGTTGGCTCAAATAAATGGAGAATAAAGTACCACCATTGAATGCCTAGTTATGATTTGTTTTAATCTAGCTGGACTCTAAGATTTGTATTCTGTTCAACCTGTTAAAACTGTTAAATTTTCAACGTTAATATAAACAAAATGTCAAAGGCAACTCATTTGGGGTTGTTAAATAATTTCATATGAAATTAAGATTTTATAAGAAATGCTATAATTATTATTATTTTTTACAGGGAACCCCCGTTTCAAACAAAGACTTAATCATTTACAAATAGTTGTTAGAATGTAATGGAGTTCGGTTCAACTCGTATTCTTCACATTTATACTTTATTTGACATCAAAAACATGAACAAAACATATATCAGAGATAATCCATCTCTCAATCCAAAAACCGAATTAATAGAAATTAAATTCGGGAGTAAATCGCTTTTGTTTTTTTATAGACCTGTGCATAAAATGACCATAATTTCATCTCAATAATTTGTTATAAAAACAGTTATCGTTGCATTTTTATAAAATTACAACACATGCACCATCTATGATTCCATTTCTTACTAATTCCGTCGCATAAAACACTCTAAATTATTAATTAAATAAAAATTTGTAAAAAAGTTATTTCTTGTGGCTTTGGAGTATTAGTTATGGAGGAATTAACAAAAGTTTTCTCTAATAGATTATAAGTTTGTTCGTTTTAAAAAAAAAAATATTTAACAAATATTGAATTATCTCTCTTTCTTTAGAAATACTTTAAATAATTAATATTACAAAAATAATTTGAGACGTGAAATTAAAAATTCAAATGACTCTGAAATTTTAATTTTATTTGGATATATTCTTACATAATTTATGTTTCAGAGTAGAAATAGTTTAAATTTTCCATATACTTCATAGCAAAGGTTCTCAACCTTTTGCTACTATAGGCACACTTCTGTGTGCAGAAAAAATTCTGAGGCACACATTGTCAAATAAATGAGAAAGATATCTTATACTTTTATACAAAAAATAATATAATTGACTGTAGATATGTGTTGTGCTACTTTAGCAGCTGTATTAACCAAAATGTATATTCTGCTTACCTTCAGTGTGATATCTGGGCTTTCTTCTAGGAAATAATGAAATCAATTATTGGTAGGATGGGTGAGAGGTTGATACAGAGGAGCATTTTAAGTGCATTTGTTGTACTTGCCTTTGATTTTGTAACGGTTACAATGAAAAACCCTGACTCACATAAATAGGTGGTGAAAGTAAAATTCATTTTAATGTTCCTTTTGACAAAGAGGGATATTGACTTGCAGCCTTTATCCAGAAGGAGCTTAGTGCCTGCTGAGAGTTCCATCAGTTCATTTTCCAACACTGTAAAGAGAGCTATCTGATTTAAAATTTAAAAAAATCCAAAGGTTTCCATCTCGTGAATCTTCACGAAAGTAGTCTGTAAACTTTCTTAACAACAGAGTCATATGCTGGCGATGTTAACCTTTAATCTAGGTAATACCATATTATTATATTTTTCTAGATATGAAGTACTTTTGAAATTAATATTTGTAGCTCTATTGATAGAGCAAGTTCATTAATGCGTATGAAAACGTTATGACATTTTTTAATTTATTATTTACATCTATATTAATAAAACATTTTTATTGGTATTTATGTTTGGACGTTCGAAAAAAAGCAATTTTGATGGAAGAAATAATAACGTAGTCATATTAATAAAATCTTTGTGGGTGTTTTGCATGTATCATTGAGCGTGAGTACTTGTTGCATAGTCATAAATTATTTTATTGATTGATCAAAGATTTAAAAACTTTATTGCCTATTTGCATCTTGTCCTTGATAAATTAAATAATTAAAATTGCTGAATAAATAGAAAATCTATAATTGTATATTTATATTGCATAGCCGTCAATAGTTACTTCATGAGTTTTAACTACGAAAATCGACTAACTAATAAAGTCAAAAAAATTAGAAAATAAGTTTTGCTTTTCTTATGCCTTCATTGTAATAAAATTTCCATCTTTTTTTATTTGACCTTCTTTGAAAGTACTTTTGGAGCGCTTGAACTTTTAACTGGATGGAGGGTAACGGTTTTTGATGGCACAGAAAGTAAATAAATTAGGAGATCATCACATCTAAACACATCTTGTGATCCATGATCCTTTTGAATTTGATCAACTTTACCCCCTTCATTTTTTCTTTTTTTAACAAACCAGCGTTTCATAATAGGCGAAGTTAAAAGTTCTGAGGGTTTTTTAGCTTTATTTTGACAATAAATTTAAGATAGTTAGAACCAGCGTTATGTAAATGGTTCCAAACAGTTTTCTGGCTAGTCTTCAGTTCCTCTGCAATAAAATCAGTGCTCACATACTGGTGTTACTCTAAGATTTCCATAATATTATCGAATTTTTGATAATATCTCTACTAAGCGTGCCTCATCTTCGACATCCATATTACCAGAGTAGAATCATTGGGACCACTGGCTTGTTATTGGATTCATTACTGAATTGAGTGCATAAACAGCACTTTTTTTTGCCTACTCTGCTCAAACTTTTCACCTTGGTAATAGTGAGACTGAAGAACCTATCAAATTTTCTCCTTTTTACTTCCAATTTGGAACACCGCAACAGAGGACTGGCTTCACCAAACAGAAAACTGTGAATGAACTTTTTTTAAGTGCAGCTTAAACTAAAGATATCTAGCAAAAAATGCTCAAAACTTTTTAGTTAACCTTATATTACTTGATCCTCTGGTTATCACAGCAATGATTTAGCAAATAATAAACTAAAAAGTATAAAGAGTACACACAGTATTTTTTTCCTTTTCTAATATAAAAATAGTTATTTATCCATTTATTTTATTAGCTCACCTTTGACTGACATATTTTGTAATGTATCCAAGGATGATTGTAGGAATCTCCCATTTTAAGAAGAGGTAGAACAAAAAAAGAAATTAAATCTACTTATGTTTTTATTCACATTATCATACATGTACAAGATTCAACCCTCAGCTATATGAATAGTATAACATTATATAAATGCGTACAAGCTATTTGCATATTTTAAAAAGGAGACCCTATCTTGTCCTCGAGGGAATAATTATCTCTGGGAGAACAAAATAAGTACACTTTTCATAAATATAAGTGTATGTACGTTGTACATATTACATTACAATAGATAAAGCTTTAAATTATGACTTTGTTCACAGATAAGAACAAAGTACAAGAGTGAGTATCCAAGTCGAAATGTTCACAAAAATATGATTTTTGTTTTTGACCTATATTTGTGGCATTTATACGGAGTGATCTATTATTATCTGAACGTTTTGAATTGTAAAATTCAAGAAGATATAACTTATTAATTAAAAATATAAATTCAATAAAATTAATACTATAAATGGATGTGTGTCTGAGGTCTATTAATAATTAATGTGGCCCCTAAGCAGTAATGAGGGCTTACTAACGGCAGGGTAAGGCCTGCTAACCACTGCAGATGTAGTCCTCTGTCCTCAGTGATTGGGTAACAAACACTGCATGCCTTTCCCTCGATATGCACTCAATAGGTGTAATGGAGAAGGTTGTCATCAGGGCTTTTGAAGGGGAGTTCAAAAGAACTCAAAATACTCATTCAAAAGAGTCTTGCAACAGGGGAGATGGGTTTCTTTCATACCTGGTGTCACAAGTGGCCTATCACCCTAACAACGTTCTTTCCAACAAACTTTTTGATATCTCTTTGGACAGTCTTGTGTGAAACCCCAAAACCTCTTTAACTCCTATGGGTCTATTTTGTCCTTTTTCAAAGAGCCTTCTTCCTCTCCAACGTGTTGGACTTTCTGACAAGGTAGACGGTGGTCCTGGAGACTCCCAGCGTCAAGGTGTGTGCGTATAGAAATTTGTCGATCATATTCAAGTATCATTTTCTCTACTTGTACGTAAACTAAAGAGTACATATATATTTTGCTTTGTAACTAAATGTTTATGCTTTAATGTATCGGAATATTAATTAATTTCAATCGCTCAAACTTCATTACTTATTGAAATAGTAAGTGTTTTGATTTCAATGGATCACCTGGTATGTCATGAAACTATACAACTACAGCGTGACCAAGCTATATATGCAGCTAATTTGGCTTGCTTTCTTGGGCAAACGTGCGCACTTAGGCAGCTTTTTTTTTTATTGATTACTTGTTCAAACCTTTACCAGTGGAAATAATGGAATCTATTGAAAATTCGTTCTCTTAAATATTTGGAAAATACACAGAGCCCTCCTTGAAATCCTCGCCGGGAGCAACACATAACAATTGCTCGAACTCTAGGACTCAATGAGACACCTGGGCGTTTTGTTTTTCAACTTTTTTCTAATTTCGATTTCGGCTATTTTGGAAAAGTTGTTTTTCTGTTAAAAAAATAACCGATGCGAATGACATTTTTCGGTAGCATGTCTCGTTCAAAATTTATTTTTTCTTTTCAGAAAATGTAAAAAATTGAGGCACTTTATACACGGATGATCCAATTTCCCTAACTTTTCTCACTCTCTTTGTTCCATAAAATAATTTTAGAAAAAACTTGTCAAAATTTTTTATGGGTCAAGTCAATTTCCATTAAAATTATTTTATGCAAAATAACTTTAAAGGTCTCCTTATACTACTAAATAAAGGGTTTTTGTCTTTTTTTTCCATAATTTGATCTACATGTGTGACCTAAGGATGGCCTCGTATAGCAATCCATTTTTATATAGATAATTTTCAAACCATATCAGAACTTTTCATCTCCAGCCTGAATTACAGTCTCTATACGAGGCTGAAAGCAAGTGCACACCATCAATACTTGGTACCTAAGCAAATCTTGGAATCCCTTCTTGATTCAACTGATGAGCTTGATTTTGCTGTTGTAGGGGTTTCGGTTCGTTGACGTTTGATCACGCCTCTGGCGTGATGAAGTATTCAAAATTGTCTTGGAACCATTTGAGACCTCAGTCTTTGTTGCTGTTACCTCAAAATCACCTTTAGAGGCCTCAAACTCCATCTTAATCTTTTCGAACGAAGGTAACACTGAATCACAGCCTTTTTAAATCACTTTTTTAGATTCAGAGCCATATATGGAAATTGAAACAACTACATAAATAAAAATTAAACGTAATAATAAATGATTAAAAACCTGCCAACGTTCGAATGATGAAATAACTTTTATGTTATCTTGAACACCAAATGACAGTTCCTACCAAATGGGTCCAATTATACAAAAATCATGTAAAATGATGGGTCTACTATGGAAGCATATTTTATATATGTATATTTTTTTCAATTTAATTATATAACAGCTAAAAACTAAAACTTAAGCTTCAAAAGATTTGCCGTCAAAAAAAAAAAGATTTTGATTTATTTTTTCAGTTGAACTTTTTAATTTTCTTAAAGAATATTTAATGAATAAGCAATGTAAAGTTGTTTTGAAATTATACATAATTAAGTTAATTATTTGACTAATAGTAAGATATAACTAATATTAAATATAAACAAGTTTATTAAAATACTTACATTTAATCAATAAATACTTATCAAATACATTGAAAAATATTGAATGTAGTGAGACGATATTTTGCCCACCTCTCTTTTAAATCAATGAATAGATTTTTCATGACCATACCCCATCAAATTTCATTAATCCTCGGGTTCGTTATGTTCAGCTTCTATAGTGGTTTGGAAACTTACAGAATTCGGGGGATTGTATACTTTTATTTCCAGAGTTAATTCCAAACATTGAGACCCTCTAACGTATTTTTTGTTCCATATTTTGCACAGAAATGAGACATTCGTCCGCGACAAAATTTAAAGAATACCAACGTAAAAATGAATTTATTTGGCATATAGGGACAATTTTTTTAACTAACAGGCTCGTGTTCACGCCACAGTGAAAGAACAGCTAACCTAAAGACATTCCAAGAAAATAATAACCCTTTCAAATAGGTTTTATTCTTTGTGTGATCATATGAGCCACACTAATCGGGAGAATATTGGTCAGGGGTTTGTCGTGGAGCCTGGATGAAAGACAGCATGTATCTTTTTCCCAAATGAGTAACTTCTTCTCATATTATATACTATGATATACGAGGGTGGTCTGATAAGTTTTATTTTATATTTTTGAACATAGACTCCGTATAGCTCTAACCTTTATTATAGCAATACTTTCATCTCTGTAACACGTCCAAATATCACTTGCGGGTTTCTCTGCAAAAAATTGTTAAGAAAGCTTCATTTGACAAAAATATTTGGAGTCCACTGTTTCGACAGTATTTTTGTTTCGGACATATAATGAATGTACATCCAAGTTTCATATATAGTAATTAATCGCCGCTAAAACTCAAATGTTTGTACTGAAACTGCAAAATAGAGCGATACATCATTTTGTTCGTTTTAACAAAAACACTAATATCAACCTCACTTAAACGACTGTTACGACATAACAACTGCACCTCCAAAATGGCTGAAACTTTGGCGACTAACTGCCAACAGTTTATATATAGATGTGACTTGCTTTTATTTACGATTGTTGCTATTTCCACGTTGAGATCTGAAACTTTCCAGACGACCCTCGTATGCACCAGAGTAAAATAGAATCATAATTAATTCTATTTACGATTTTTTAAATGGAAAACTACTCA
Organism: Lepeophtheirus salmonis; assembly: GCF_016086655.4. Lineage (NCBI taxonomy): Eukaryota > Metazoa > Arthropoda > Copepoda > Siphonostomatoida > Caligidae > Lepeophtheirus > Lepeophtheirus salmonis. Next base: position 1,298,400 of record NC_052141.2, on the reverse strand, counting down.
TTTCAGCGAGGATTGGTCATTTTCATATTTTTTTAATTACAAATTTTATTCTGAGCAATATATTTTGGACAAAAATCTTACATAAAAAACTCATTACTTACCAGGGGTATCGTACTACAAAAGAAAAATGTATCTAAATAGTAATTAAATACTAAGAACTGTAAGTGTAAAAAAGTATATACACGGAGAAAGATCCATGACTCAAGTGGGAAAATAAAATGACTTTCATGTATATAGAATTCCATGGCTTTGTGAATGTTTTTTATATTGTAAAAAGGCTTTCAAATCTGGAACAACTTTGAATTTTGACATAGATTTGTCAAACTTTGCACAATAAGAGGTGTAGCCTATATACAGCCTAACAAACACTTCTTGTCCACATTAAATGTACTGTCGCAATCATTTTATCAATTATATCTGTTTTTGCATTATTATAAAAGGTTTTTTTCATTAGGGACGTTTCAATTTTTTCGATTAGGGAAAAAACGACGCCATATTTCTTTTTTTCCTTTGACATTTACAAACTTTATTAGTATATATTTCATCTGGAGCGATATACACCTGATCAGCAATTGCAAATTATCAAAATAATCGTTCAATACTGACGCTGATTTTCATAGCAGTGATGAAGCTCGTTTTTGACTGTATTAATAAGTATAACATGGATTATTGGTCTGTCAGCAATCCACAAGTGCTTCATGAGACATCATTGCATCCCTAAAAAAATACTGTTTGGTTTGGACTTCATAATGGAGGGATCATTGGGCCATATTTTTTCGTTGATGACGATAATTGTCACGTTACTGTTAATGGAAATCATTATTTCTCCATGATAAATGATTTTTTTTACCCTAATTGCAAGGAAGAGACTTACCAAACATGTGGTTTCAACAAAACCGTGCCACTTGTCACACAACCACCTTGATCCTGCAATTTAACACCTTTAGATTATTTTCTTTCGGGTTACGTAAAGTCATTGGTCTACACCAATATGCCAGAGACATTAAAAGAGCTCAGAGAAAATATCAAATGCAAAATTGCTGCAATATCAGTCAATTATTAGAAAAAAGTAATGGGAAATTGGGTTAAGCGAGTGAACTTCTGTAAACGTGCTCGTGGTGGTCACACTAGAAAAATGATTTTCATTCATAAATGTATATGTTTATAATTTGTACTGAAAAAATATCTTTGGCAAAATCTTCAATCTTTTTTATTTTATTTATATAAAAAGTCGAAGCACTCTCAAAGGAAAACCCTTTATAATTAAACGCTAAATTTAAACAATAAATCAATTTAAGTTGCATTTATAATTATGCAACTTTGGTGGCCTTTATTACACTGAGCATGGCGTACTATGAGCCCAATATAGGTATTAAAAAACATACATAGCTTTAAGTATTTTTGTGTACGAGTATTAGAGATACGTGCTAAGAATTTTTAATCCACAAAAAAAAAACTTGGAGTATAAAAGTTTTTGATACACAACTATAGCAGGTTTTAATCAGTTTGTGATTTTGAAAAAGGGCCTCATATTACCCTAGTTATCCCTATTTATTTTAGTAGAGTTTGATTCTTTGATTTCAAATCATTCTCTATTCGCCTCAGGACCTTCAAATTTTTCAAACCTTGAAATCCAAAAGTATTTTTTAAATTGCCTATTTATAAAAATAAAATTACAAGTATAATGTAAACTATTATTTCTTAAAATAGGCTTCTTCATAGAGTCTAGTCTAGGTTTGAAGGCTATGTTTACCTTGATGAAGTAGTCATGGGTCATATAACACCACTCCTTCTCAATATAGGAATTCAGGGAAACAGGACTTTGTAAGCCTTGCTTTCTACAAAGTTCCATATTCCATAGTCCAGAGTCGAGCATTCAGATGATATGGGACCACAATTTAGAAGGCCCGAAATCAGTGAGGTTTTTCTTGTAGCAAGCTTGATTTTTAGGCTTACTCCGTCTATGGATATAAAAATAGGCCAGCTTCCCGAATGCATTCCTGATTTCCCCTCACTGACAATGAGGTCCTTGGCCAACAACCTTTTTCTGGTAGTTTTTTAGGCTTCAATTTCAAGACCACACTTGTCAATAATTTTGTTGTTTCCTCTACTTCCTGGAGAGGCTCTCACCGCTGTTATTGAGCCTCATCATTACAATTACAAACCAGCTAAATAGAGGAATTTATGATGTCTGCAACCTCATTTACGGAGCTCTGAGAATATCTGCAATCTGTTGTCTTTTGGTCTGCATCGTCATTGTTGACTAATTGCAAGCAATAATACATCGATTTTAGCTAATCCATTTTGAAAGAATTTATTTTTGTTAATCCAAGATAGTGTGCAAATAATTATGGTTTTATTCAAACTCTAATTGGTGTGGTACAATTTGCTAACGCACACTATACAAGAACTAAGTCGGTCTTCATTATACAAGAATTTGGTAACATTTTTTAATTACAAAGGATGTAATTAAGGGATTATTATAACTCATTTATGTACATGTCAAAATATGTACCTATATTCACCAGATGTGTCCTCTATGAGAGATTCAAGAAATAATGATGATCATTAAAAATATTCAAAACATTATAAAAAATAATATTCAACTTGCCTTTGAGAGTGTTCGACGCCTGCTGAGTAGAGTTCTTTTTTTGCATATCTACTTAAGGATAATTATTTTGTTTTTAATGATATATCCTCACTCCCAAATACACATCAGTCCTCTGAACTGTTGAACTTGATGTTACTGATTCAAAAGATGAAAACTGATTTGTTTTGATATTATGTATGTAGTTTAATTATGTAAAATGAGCCTGTAACTATTTTTAAATAATCATATTCCTTCATTCAAAAAATTTTAAATCTAAAAATTCCCAATTTGGAGTTTGATTGTAATCAACGAAGTAACACTCTGTTTTACACATGTCTATTAATTAAACAAAGGTTGTCTTTCGGTCTATTTATATGTCTGAATATATGAAAACGAGTCACGGGGTGCACTGCATACATAATAAATATATTTTTATCCAAGAATTAACAATGTAGTCGTATGAATGAAATATTGCAATTTGCATACATTATCGAATTTGTACACAGAGTGCACTCTAAATAGTGATCCCTGACGTAAATCATATAAATATTTTTGATATAACAAATAATTAAGTTCCTGTTTGTTTTGTGTTATTGGTCTCTTATGCATTTTATATTTCAAATTTATTGACAGTTTATGCTAAGATATGAATAAGATATAAACGCTTGAATGAAATAAATTATGTTTGTTTTTGCTAGTGATCGCTCTAAACATTAAAGTACTCATGAGTCATCCTAAAAAAAATATCAAATGCTAATTATTGTTCCTTCATTCTTGAGGACAGAACACGTCACATGAAGTGATATGTGTAATTAGTAGTAACGTGTGCTCCTTAAAAAGGGGAGTAACACTGAGGATTTTTAGTTGAGCTATCTTCTATATCATTAAAAACAATTTGTCTTTAGTTGACACGTAATTATTCCAGTCCTTGCCGAATACTACTGCTAATATGGATTTAAAAAGGATTTGAAATAGCGTAAATAAACACTGTCAACATAAAACGTTCATGTTGCCTTATTAGTGTTCGTAATTTTATACTTAGGGATGGGATTTTTGAAGAGAGCAATAATTTGTGGGAGTTAGACTTGTTATATTATTAAATAAGTAACTTATTTTAAATTATATATATCATAATTTTATTATCCTTTTGTTTTAAATACACCAATGGTTAGTGGGAATTTTTCCGTCAAAGATAAATGTTCTACACATTGGCAATCTATTTCAAAATGAAATTTTAAAAAAAAAATACACCCACTAACCGTGTTTCCTTTTCTAATTCCTAAACTACGTATGGAATGGTTTATGTTACAATTTGTACAACTCATATCGTATTATTCAATTAAAATATGAGTCATTTGCATAATCAACTATTTAGTTATATAGTCATTTTTTATTATTCAGTAGATAAACATACACTTTTGCAAAAACATAAAAACAATCTTGAACAAAAATAAAAAAAAAGAAGAGCATCTCAATTAATTTGTTTATGTCATACACACAGTCTAGAAAATAAGTATCCTTTGTCGATTTTATAAGTTTTGACCACTGACAAAAAAAGAAAGAACGGTCTATAATTAAAATGGTATGTCTATTTTAACACTGAGAAGGATTTTATGAACAAAATTAAATATTTTGAGAGAAAATAAATGTTGATTATAACCCCAAATACATCCTCTCCACTAGTCAAGCATGAGTGTCTTTATATGTTAAGGGGAAAGAAGAACCTCGAAAGCAGAATGGACATTTACCGGTCATTTTGCATGATAATATATACTCTTTTAATACGACAATAATCTAAAATATATTGCCGAAGGCAACAAAATTATGTCTCTAGAAGAAGTACATCAAGGTCATGCAGTGGCCTAGCCAGTATCCCGACTTCAATCTCATTGAAAATATTTATTACTGGGTAAACTAACAAAACCGTCAAGGGATCTAATATTTATGTCTTTCATTGTATACTGTACATAGAGGCCAATATTTCATAGACATATGTCAGTAAGGTTTTGTATTCAAATTAATAGAATTAGTTAAGATACCTAAAAGTTTTACTATTAGTTTAAAACCTTTGTTTGATTTTAAAATTATATATTAGTCTCAATATGGTTATTAACTCATTATTTTATTACACCACTTAGTTTTGGCTACTTAATTCTGTAACGTATTTTATAATTGATCATTAGTTTTTAATTTCTTCAATTTATATTTCGCTGACGCTATATATTTTTTTAAAGTAAAAAACCTATTTATTAAAAGTTAAAATTTCAGCAAACATATAGAACATAAAAACAGAAAGAGTTGGTAAGCTACGTAAGATATTTTGCTCTTTTCTAAGTTGTTGTTATAATTTCAAAAATATTACGAATGAAGCATCAAACTAGTGCTATTAAATTATACGCTTTTTTGAGGTTTATATAATAGGCAGGCGAAATAGAAATTTCGTAAGTCGCGCCTTTTTTTTACAAAGTATATCTTGTTAAATATTGGTCATATCGGATCATAAGATAAAGTTTTAGTGTATACTACAAACTCTTTTTATTGTATTGGGGGTTGCCTGTTCAGTTGTAAATTATCGTGCGTCGATTATGGAGGTCTGTAAGGAAGAAATTACCCATATTTTAAATTTTTACTAGCGGAAAGGGAAAAACGCGTGGAAAGCCACCAAGAAAATTTGAGATGTATAAGAAGCTCTTTCGGATGGGAAGCTCTTATGAATCCACTTCATAGTTCGGACCTACCACCAGGTTACGATTTAAAAAGCATTAAAATAAAGTGAAAAATACGAAATTACTTTTTCTCCTATCTAATATTAAAAAAATCATTTATATATTTATAATAAGTACATTGAACAAGTTTTATAAACGAGATCAATGGATCGATTTTTTTTAAAATTTGCAACACATTCAAGGGTTAATAAAAATAATCATTGTCGATTGAATTTAACGATTATTCGTCAAAGAATACAAATAAAATCCACACTCAATTTTGAGAAAAATCATTCTATCTTGCTTTTGTGTTAACGAGCTACAAATATATATATTTTTATTTTTTTTGGTAAATAAAATTTTAGGTGTGTACTTTTAAATTACAAATCCCTACATCTATTTATAAAAATGTGTATGTCAGACAACATGCAAGAAAAATGGAACAAAAAGGTCAAGGGGCCTTTCTGAGAAGGAAGGAGTATTTTTTTCGAGGAATATATTTTTAATTATAGCGTTGTTTTTTTATATATACATATATAAATAATATTTTGTACAGATATGTGATATAATAATTTTATATTGTTCTATAATGAAACTATTAAAAAAATTATATTATTTGGCCAATATTCGTCAATTCCTATGAACAAATTACTAATATTAAGCTTAAGATACATCGATCATGGTACTTAAAATTGATCGTCAGAATAAAAAGAATGAGACATTCACGATCAGTTTCTGAAAGGGCCCTTATCGGGGCTGATGTAATTACTTGAAAATAACAAATAAATTGGTATTTTTCTCTTTTTCTTGATTTCTGTTTAATATTCATTTTATGTAGGTGCACCACATATGTATATAGTGTAGGAATTTTAAATCCGGAACAAGTCTAGACCTCAATATAATATTGGTAATCCTTTGATCTATGCCATAAAAGTGTGTTCATCCAATTCCCCTAACAAAACAGTATCTTTAGAAATACAAAATCCTTGAGATATCGTTCTAGTACGTACGCAAAGTGGTCATTATTGTGTCCTTCCATGCCGGACTCACGTCTATGGATGTAAACAACTCCATAGATAACAGTACTAGAGAGCTTAAATCGATGTTAACAGATCAAGTGTCTCCTGGAATTTTAAAATGGTACGGTATGTTCAAATGAACATTTTGAACCGAATTTACGAAATATGGAACTCTTGGACTACTATGTGAGAGAGATTCAAATAAGCGTAGACATAAGACGATTGACTTCTTGCGGGCTTCCATTCTGTAGGCAGTGACCAACATGGACAAAGAGCTCCTTGTCAAGGCCTGCACCAGGTTCAAGGCAAGGTAGGAGGCTGTGGTAGAATCTGAAGGTGATTGGTTGCAGTGATTGTCTACACATTGGAAATTACTACATGTAAAAACAAAAAATATGTAAATTATTACATAAATTCTACAACAAGCGTAACCGAAATCTGAACAAATGTTAGTACGAAAATATTTGATCATATATCTAAAGAACTATAAGAGATAGAAACTTGAAATTTTATTTAATAAATCATCTTATAATTTAAGTTGTAACTTAATCAAT